>NC_071512.1:1523412-2187995 GCF_027887155.1 Malaclemys terrapin pileata | reverse complement strand
ATAATAATTTAATACCATTAGTCTCCATCTCAACTTTAAATGGCCTTAATGGGCCCTATAGTGTTTTTTGATTATGGATATTGGTGGAAATCTCAACTGCTCGCATTACAGCTGCTAACTGTAAAAGACTTGCATTATGTACCCTGAGAAAATAAAGTCTTCAGATAAATTCAAAAATTGTGTATGTACGCATACACATGTAAAAAAACCTACCTTGTGTACAAAAATATTTCTGATACAAAACAAGGCAGAGTTTTCTGATACCAGGGGTGGGGGAGAAAAAAAACGGATCTACGTATTACTTTTACAACAAAGCACTGTTTCTTCAAAACTTGTTAACAGCCCATCTCCTCCAAGGATGTATTTTGATAGTTTGTGAATGGTGTTGTCATACAGCATAATTAAAGCTTACAGAACTATTATCAAAACCCCAGTAAAATCCACTCTGGCATACGATGGCTACGCCACGGCTCTGCTCAGCCTGCTTCCCACAGGATACGTTGTGACTGACCAGCTGGCTTCCAAACTTTGACACCAGGCATATGGAGTAAAGTCAGGCCTGGGGGTAAAATGCTAGGGCAAGCTCCAGTGAGCAATCAATTACGGGTAACAGCTATCCCCTCTCATGAAGGCCGCATATATTCCCACCATAACACGCTGCCAGTGTGCCACTTTAAGTATTCTGAATGCAATAAAACATGTAGGGAGCCAACTCAAGTGAAACTCTTAAAGATCTATGATGAAGATTAACCATAAAAAACACTAATTAAGGATGGGCTGAGGAATTAATGGACACGCACAAGGCTTTGCATTTTTTACCCTCAACTTAAAGCCTCACTGTTTTTCAAAAGGTATAATGAAAAGAGAAGTTGACCAAATGGGTTCTTTTTTCCTTAGCTTTTTTTCTTTAATGGGCATGTCATTAGAAAAGGAACACGGCCAGAAAAAGTCTGTTAGTGAAGGCTCATTACATTTTTCAAGCACAAATAAAGTGTCACTTAAAAAGGAAATCCAGTTACTCTAACATTTGTCGCCTTATTTCAATGCCTGCGAAATGAACACAGAGCACAGCACTGCCCTGGGCTTGTGTAATTTTCTAGCACTTAAATGCTTACAGATAGGGCTATGTAAAAATATGTACATTGTTTAATTTATTGTATTGCATTGCCATTTTTCTCATGAAAACAAACAGAAAATTCTAGCAGTTGCTTCCAATACCGCCCACTTAGCTTAAATTTATAGTGAAAGCCAGCAGCATCATAAAAGAACAGTCATAAACATATTGCTCTTCTCCAAGCATTCTACAGTGCATCCATTAGAGATCTGTGTAACTATTGTACCACCACTCAGAACCAGGAGCAACGTGCCGGCTTGAAACACAAACCTGAAATTTGAGGTAGGTTCTGCAGAAGTAGAGCTGGCCGAAATATTTTTTCCAGAAAAAATGGCTTTTCAACAGAAATGTACATTTTCATAGAAACATTTTTCATGGAAAATGTTCATTTGCTGAAATTTTCCAGGTTTTGATTAAAAAAAACCCACACACACAAAAATGGAAATCTTGGGTTTCAGAATCCAAAAACATTTCTATTTGGGTTTTTCCCTCCTTTCTCCCTCTCCCCTTTTTTTTAGTAGAGAATGGAGAGAAAGGGGAGGGGATACATGAAAACTGAAATTTTTTGTTTTTCACTTTCCCAAAAAACATGAAAAATTCTGCCAAAATTTTCAAACACTTTTATTTTCCAATTTTTCCTCAAAAAATACATCACATTTTTTCAACCAGCTCTATCCACAAGGTCTGCAAACCTGGACATTCAGGCTGGCTTCTGGGCGAAAATAGCGTGATCCCGAGTCAGAAGGAACAGTTGTTTCCCACTGAACTTCCCATCACTTCTGGGATTTCTTTGAGGCAGAGACCCCAGGGGTTAGGAGCCCAGGCAAAAGCAGGGGAAAGGTCTGCAGAAACAGCTGCGGACTGCGAACACGGAGATTCACACAAATCTCAATAACCTCTGTTAATGTTAATCACTGAAGTGAGTATCTTCAGACAGCACAACATAAAGACAGCTCTCACCAGGGTGTGAAGTCATTGCTGTGGACAACAGGAATAACCCACAGTGCGGTATCTCTAGCCACCCACATCCCACTGAGAGCCCATGAGAGTAGAGCACCTAATTCCCTTAGGCCTTTGTGAAAATGCCAGCCTAAAAGGTTATTATGGAACCATGGAGACAGGCTCCCTTCCCTGCAAGCTGGCAGAATGCAGCCTTGGGACCTTAGAGTATAAGGTGCTTGGGGCAGGGATGTTGTCTTCTTATGGCTGTAAAGTACCATGCACGTCTATGATGTTCCTAGTCCATACAGGGAGGATGGATGAGGCAGACTGGACCATATGGCCCACTGTAGAATGGTGTAGATGGTATCTAAATTGTGGGTGAGGGCTATTTGTGGTCTGATGCCCAGAATGGAACGGAGGTGAGATATGAGGGTCTCCAGCCAACTGATGGAGACTGGGCTAATTCATGAGGTCAAGTTTAAAGCTGGCACTAGATTCTGAGCCAAAGATTTCCTCAGTTTCTAGAACTCTGGTGTTTCTCACGGCATCCTTCTCTTCTGAACTATACCATCCTATTCAAGCTCTAAAATCACCACAACAATCATACAAGACCAACTTCCCAACAAAAAGAGCGAGAGACAGATTTTTATTCTAACAGCTAACACCTTTCCAACTCCAAGGCCCCGATCCTGCAAACACTTACCCTTCTGCCTGCCTGTGAGTGGTGATCTCAGTGAAACTATCATATCCATAAAGTTAAGCCCATGTATAAGAGCAAAATTGCAAAACTTAAGTCATAATTCATAAAACAAATATGAAACAAGAAAAAGAGCATTAAAACAATTTTCAAAGAGTATGAATCTACCAATATATCAACACTTCATAATCCAACATGCTTTGCCAAATGGGTTGCAAAAATTATTACATTCTCATGTATGTAGACATTGCACGGGGAAATCTTAGGCAGAAAGTAATATTTTCCCTCTTCACCCCACAAAGTTGTAGGGAAAGGAATGGGTCAAATTTTCATTGAGGATATAAATATTTAGAACCCTCTTTATGCAGCCACCATTGAAACTCCATAATAATTATCTGGCATGTGAGAATCCAGAACTCATTAAAAATCACAGATCTGAATTCACTTCGGAATTCAGACACAAGAAAATGCTGAAACTTGAATTGTCTCTGAGGACAATGTCAAAACGCTGTTCAGATCTAACTCCAGGTGCTTTGCTACTGTTGCTGAGGTTCTTTTATTTAATTAATTAGTTAATTTATGCATTTATGCACTAATCTGCATCCCTCAAATTTTTAGTTAGAGTATTCTGGGCATTCAATTACACAGCCTGATTTCTCTCTGCCCCACCCCCACCCCCAAATTAATGCTGGGGAAGAGGGAGATTTTAGATTTGCTAAAAAGCCAGCACCAGACACTGCACAGAACAAGCCAGTTGACCAGTGTTAAAGAAATAACATGATGATATCCTGTTAAGAATTCTGCAATTGTTATGCTCCTGAGTTATGATTTTAGTTTTCCCACATGATGTGACATCCTTTATTTATTAACGAGTATTTCTCCATGGTTCTTTATTGTTGGCCTGCTTTTACTTCTTCCTTAACCTTATTAACCCTTGCTAGTATTTGACAGCTTAACACCCTCCATTACTCTGCAACATTCACTATAAGAACTGACATGGAACTAATAGCAGTCTTTTTATATCCAATCTACGAGGTCACATGAAACTGCCCTTGTCTGAACCCTGCAAGATTTCCTATTGGCGGTTCTCCTTTTCTGTGGGTTTTCTACTTAATATGTCTCTACAGGTCTGTCTGGATGTTAAAAATGGATTCAGAGTCCTGGTAACTTTAGTTTCCGATGTGTACACCTCAGAATACAAGGAGTAGGTTTTCCCTTTAGTGAACGCTCACAGTAATGTGATGTGAAACAGCTTTGTGACAGTCTTTTCAAGCATGAGATCACTTTTTAAAGGGTGCACTCAGAGATCTTCCATTTAAAGATATCTTTGAGTTTCTGAGTTAAGTGCCAGAATGGTGTGGTCACACCCATTCCCTTGAACCTCAACGCAGACTATAAGTAGGACATTAAAGTGGTAACACGATAGATCGACGTGCCTAGCTCAGTTGTTCAGCATAGGTTGATTAAATGTAATGAATTCAGGTCAGTAATTTCAGATGATGTCCATCATACAGTATTGTATAACACAAAGCAGTTGTTTATTCCACATGACTGGTTATGCTGGAGCCTTTTCCCAAATTGGGCATTTAAATCTGCACTGAAATGCACACACAGTTTCTTACATTTTTTTAATATACCAACAGTATTTCAGTGCAAAATGACCAAAATACTTGGGTCCAAATTATGGCTAGTGTATGAAAAGTGATTTGTTAGTGTAGAATTGCTCAGAGTGGCTGTGATAAACACGCTTGTTTGTTACTGCAGGGTTTTCCTTATGGAAGAGGAGTTGTAGGAAACTTTTTTTCCCCATCCATTTATCCTTGAGAAGAATGAGAATTTGAACATTTGTTTCCAAAAAGGGGAACAGAATAAGAATTATATAGATTGCACAAAGAAAGAAGGCCAAGTTGGAATTTAGGCTGATCAGTCTTAACAGCCTTCCTTTCTGATGTAATTAAATTCTTAGATTCTATTTCAAAATTATCTGTATTAAAAAACTAAAGAAATTTTTTCTCCTCTCTTTGAAAATTCATCATCATTATGAGTGTAGCAAAAACCCCATGAGCAAAACTCTCCACCTGAAACTTCTTTGGGACGCCCTTCTGAGATCAGAATTTGGCCCTCTAATTTCAATTGAATAGCAATCCAGAGCGATAAAGTTGGGAGAGGCACCGACATCTGTTAGAGATAACCAGTAATTTGCTAGTTCTGCGAAAGTTTGTTCTTCCAAGTCAGTGTCACATATGAGAAATGCAGATGGTCCCAAGTTAGAAAAAAGAAGTGTTGAAACATATACAAACGTTATGAGGACTTCAAGTGTAAAATGTTAACCAGCTGTGAATGTGACATCCCCAGTTCTCTTAAATCTACTGTGATACATCATTGCTGCACGTGAAATCTATACATTTTCTGTGCTGATGGTAATTTCCCCACCCCTCCCTTTGCAGTTCCTTCTGTGCCAAAACAGTTCAGATGAGAAAATGAAGAGAACAACATTCCAGCAAAAATAAATGAATGTGGACACTATTTCTAAGGTTCGTTTCTGGCTGTCCCAACCATTTCCTGTGTTGTAATCTGACCATAGCCTTCATTTACTGGGGGAAGATCCTGACCAAACAGTCACAAACATCTAGAGTTAAAAATAATACATCAACTTTGAATCAGAATCAAAAGGTTGCTAAATCACACAAAGTACTAGAGATTTAGAGTCAGTCATTCTATATACAGTTCAGCAATGCATGGAATGTAAGAAGACATGTAAACCACAACACAACAGTGCTCTTGCCCCGGTGCTGGAAGTATCAGTTGTTTCCCACACCAGGCCCAAAGCTGACCTTCTATGAAACTTGTACATTTGTAAAAATAGAACAGTTGGGAAATCTTGGGCACTTTTACTTAAATCACAAACAAGATAACCATCCCTTCTGCACAGCTTAAGAACTGGATAATCACCACATCAAGACAATTACTCCCCCCTCCCTTGACGAGTTGTTTTGACAGCACTTTTCAAATGTTATGTACGATGCAACCTAAAAGAAAAAGGAAACGCAAGTTCCAGGATGCATTAAGAGGGGAGAGAGGGAGAGAAAGAGAAAGAAGCTCGTTTTCCACACCCGTTCCCCCACCCAGAATATCTCAGTTGCAATGTACATCTTTGGCACCACTGTGTTGCTAAGTAGCACCATGATTTATACATGCACAAGAATCACTAGCCAAAAAACATAGGGATGGATTGTGGCTGGTCCTGTGTGCATGCGCCATAGGAGAGAGAGGCTGCAGCGGGAGCCTTTCCATACACATTCAACACGCATGGGCCATCCATCATCCCATGCCATTATAGGTCTAGTTTGATAGAGGAAGGGAAATGATTTAGTACCCCAAGGCTGCGATGGAGTGACAGGAGTGTTTGGGGAGAGGAGAGAGTGCTTGATTCTATCCCTTTCTCCTCCACGGCCCTGGTCTAGTCCACTCTGACCCAGATTTGATGGCACGCCCTTCAGCAGCTGGGCTGCTTTCCTCCTTCTGCTGGCACCAGGGAGCAGGAGTTCTCCATCAGATGTCACAGCAAGACAGAGAACAGGGCTTATTTCTGTCAGGGGAGGCACAGCCTCTGAGGAACTTAAGATACCTTTCCCCCATACCAAAAAAAAAAAAAAAACCAACCCCTGAAAACAATTAACATTCGATTTTTTAAAAAGTGGATTCTGTCTAACGCTGGCCTGCTCTTGTTTTTGAAGAGACGGCCAGGGACACAGGACGGTACCAAGCAAACACAGTAATTCAAATGCACGCAGAGGAGAGCCAATTACATGGGAATGCACATTCAACCACTTTCTGCCCACCCTGGTACACATGACCATTCTCATGGTGTAGTGTTTTCACACCCACTCTGCGTTGGTATAAATGACTACACATGGTGCAGGACAAGCGTGAGCCAAACCCCTGGAGACCAGAGCCAGAGGAGGAAGGGTAGGAGAAAAGAACCATCACTGAGCTAGGAAACTTCCCCAGAATAAACGAACTTGGGGAGCTGGATAGACCTTCAAACCCTGTTTATTCTCAGCTTGGTAGTTGCTGTTTTAGGACTTTCATGCTAATAGCTTGTTTGCCTGTTATTATGGACTTTATTATGACATTAGCTTACTTTCAAATGTTATTTGTATAATTACCTTTCCAAATGAGAGCATTTGGATAACATATTTCCTTCAATACATGTAGCAGAATTATCCTGAGATGCCATCATAAACTCGTTACAGTCATTTCCTTAACTGCGCTTCCCAACCAAGGAAATCATACACAGGCAAAGGGATGCTAACGGGAAAGAAGCGGCTTTATCTCTTTACCACTGTTGGCGAAATGTACATACAGTTCCTACTCCCTCCCTCACCAAAAGAGAAGGCGGGGGGAGCAAAGGGATGCTAATAAGGGCAAAAAGATATACATTGATTAAGGTATCACTTAAAGCAGTAAATCGCTTTTATGCAAATTATAAGTAAAAAAAAGGAGAAATGTGTGTACCTGAAGGGGTTAGTTCAGGGCCAGATTATTAAAGGGAAGTAGGTGCCTAAAAATGCACCTAAGGCACTTCTGAAAATCTCACTAGCACCTATCTGCATCGTAGGCCTCTAAATCCCTTTAACTCTCTGGCCCATAGCTACCGATCCTGCAGAGATTTACACATGAGCAGCCTCACTGAAGCTACGCTGTCTAGGGGAGTACTCAGTACTCAGATGCGTACAGTTATGCTTCTGCTTACGTTTTTGCAGAAATGACTCCCTAGCCGTGTAAAGCACCCAGTTTGAATTACCTAGACTCTTTGGATCCACAGGTGCGACTCCCAACAGCTCTCCTCCAGCTGCCTCCCTTATGAGAGGGATACATTGATTTTAGGCAGTTTAGGCACTTTAGAGGACGCTTTATAAACTGAGGCTCTGTCTGGTCTGTATGGACAAAGTTTCCTGTCCACCCACTGTTGTGCAATGCATTGGCTGCCCCGAGCGCATGCGTGCACACACACACACACACACACGCATTTGGCTGCATTTCATTGGTATTGTATGTACACACTTGGAATCATTTGGGATGAAGAGCCCTGTATGCTGTCAGATATTATTATTCTATCCTCGGAAAACAGGAAGTTGGCCACCTGAAACATTTGAGAGAGTTTTGTGCATATTAGGACTCATTATTTTCTGACAGACTTTTCCTTCCATTATGTGATACAGGAAAAGAGGGTTTGGATTATAACACCAAGAACACAGGTTTCTAACTCCTGCTAACTATAAGCCCAGATCCTGGATACAGACATACACAACTATCAACAAACACCATGTAGCACTGAGATCACATTAGGTTTTTCCTTTACATTTAATGAAAAGAGGGGGGAAAAGGCTTCACATAGTTTCCTCCTCTTGACCTAACACAAATTCCATCGAACTTCAAAAACAATACTTTGAGATGTAGGAGGATGCAGGCCGGAAATCGAGGAAAGACTTTACACAAAGTTAGGAAACCTTTTTTGGAGGGAATACTTCAAGCGACTGCACATTTGTATCTCAGATGATTAGATCTTACGGTAACTGAATCAATAATTAGATTTAGAGAGCACACCGTTGGGAGAAAAGGTGCATCACCCTCAACAACAACAAAACGGGGCAATCTGACTGTGCAGATATGCAAAATGTTTAAATAATACCCACTGCTAAATATTTGATTATTGCCTTAATGTTTAACAAAGCCATAAAATGCCCTGCAGATTATATCCAAAACATTGTAAAGGCGATGTGAAATTATTTTTGTTGTAATGACAGTGAGCTGTCCATGGTTGACTGGTTTAAATTTTATCTTTTCATGTTAGGAAAGGTTTCTGTTTTCTTTGGGAATTTAATTATCAGAGGGTGTTTAATATGAAAGCAAGATTTATGTCCTTCAGGAGCGATCCAAAAATAGTGTCATAAAAATGGACTTGGATCCCATCACAAGCAATAAGTCTGTTATGACAAGACTCCATGTTTGCAACGAAAACTTTGTTTATGAATATATTTCACCATCACGCATAAAAGTTCAGGATGGGCCGTTCTGAAATTTGCCCCCATAATTTGACCCAAAACATGGGGTGAAAACAAACAGCTTCCAAAAGAAAGCCAAGCCATGATATCATTGTGAATGTAACAGTATTTATTTTGGAAAGCGCTCCTGGCTATCAGTAAATATTCCTTTTAATTCACTGCCATTAAAATGCAGCAGGGATTAAGCTTTTCGAGAGAGAAAGAGTAAAAGAACAACAAAGATATACTCCTATTGTGTAATAATCAGTCCACATTTCTATGAATAAGTAATATTTTCACAAGCCAAACTTAGATAGTGGATTTATTTAACCTCTGAGGGTCAGGTAATAAATACTAAGTGAATTATTCAGCCCAATGGCTAATCGATACAATTCAGTGATATATTTTTTGTGTTTCATAAAAGGTTGTACACTAAAGGCAGTGAGCAATTATGGAAATTGGGCCCGAGCAGCAGTCAATTCTTCTCTTACTTGAAACCCCGGCACCACTACCTTGACAGCAAATCGATTAGTGCGCTAGCAGAGCAGCTCCGTGACCTCCGACCCCCTTCCAGCTCGGTCCAACAGCCAGAGAGTATTTTATATTTATTTTATTGAATTAACCCCCTCTTGCCCATATAGAACATTTTACACATACAGAACTGCTGTAAGAGAGAAGCGACCGGCCACTTTCAGCTCAATGCTGCTCCGTAGGTCTGGCTAAGGCAAGCCTAACCGACTCCTTTGTTCTTGCTCCAAAATACAGATTTTTTGCCCCCGTGCAGGTTTTCAAGTCCATCCCAAGACTAACCTAATTAATAGGATGCATAGAATGTCCTGCCTGTGTCACAAACACTGAACCATTCCCAAGTCACGCTGGTCTTCCTCCACCCCTACCGACTTGGTACAATGTTTGAGTCACGGTGGAGCCCCACAAATAAAAGCTACTCAATAAAAGTGTGGTGAGATCACTACAGGAATAATATTCTCTCTTGCATGTGTAAAGGAGAACATTGGCGATTAACAGCATTTTCCACCAGGAAATTAAAACCAACGTAAAGCCACATAAAGTACCTTTTGGGATGGTTAATTACTTAGGGTCTGCTTCTGTATTTTTTGTGCACCCAGGACCCCCACTGACTCCAATGGGAGTTTCTGCACGCAAGGGAAGTACAGGATGAGACAATGTACACAGATAAGCGATTTCAGGGCTTTAGCCTGCAAGCAGCTTCGCTCCACTGGAGTTTCATTGGGATCCACCCGATTGGGGTCCTGAATGGGTGCAGGGGCCCGCTCATGTGGAACCAACTGCAGGATTCCTCACCCAGCCACGGCCACTCAGCACTGAGCTATATTATCTGTAGCCCAAATTTCTATGGATAAATCTAGGCACAGAAGTCAGGGCCCCAGAGAGAAACACCTTCCTTGCCCCGCCAGCGCAAGCCAAGCCCCTAGAACTCCTCCGGCCCCCTTCTACACAGAACACCCACCTGCTTTGTAAATCATGCATTACCTCCTTCTAAAAACCTAGCAGAACTGCATAATTTTAGTTTCAGCCACACGTTGCTCCAACTGCTGCCACTGTGGCCAATCCCAGGCACTGAACTGGGGAACTCCAGAACTAAAAGTCCAATTCTTTACAACTTGAGCTCAAGAGAAACTCGTGTTATCTGTACAGGGACACTTGTAACACACTGAGCAGTGAATTACACTACGCTTGTAACGTATTCTTTAAAATGTCTACAGGAATAAGCAAAACTTGTGACTATTCTGATATTCTCCTACAGTGTTACCAGGAGAATGCTTCTTCCACATCACTGGAATTCCACTGGCTCCAGTGGAGTTATTCCCAATTTACACTAGTGTTCTCCAGAGGCAAACCTGGCCTAATAGTTTATAAACCATTAAGGTCAATCACTCCTAAAATGCAAATTTAAACAATACTGAAAATACAGGTAAACACTCCAAGACTTGCTGACAGTTCATTGGACTTGAATTTCTGATCGAAGAGCTGAAAAACACACTAGCAAGGTATAACAACAAAAGAGAAATTTCCCAGGGAGACCATAGCGAACAAAAAAGAAAGTGAAGCCATGATTCTGTTCCCATTGGGTATGTCTACACTGCAATTAATCAGCCCAGGAGTCCGAGCCCAGGTCAGCTGGCATGGGCCAGCTGCGGGCGTTTAACTGCAGTGTAGACATTCCCAGGCCAACAGGAGCCAGATTAGATCCAAATTTGTCCAGTTTACTTTTTGTTTACTTTCCAAACAAGTGTATCCGTTGAAAATCAAAGCAGAACTAAGAAGCCTCACAGGCTCAGGTACTTTCTATGGGCCACATTCTGTCATCTTTATTCACATTGGCTAGCATCTTACAGTGCAATCTCATTGATTTAAAATAAAAATAAATTAATGGAGATATCCTATCTCCTAGAACTGGAAGGGACCTTGAAAGGTCATCGAGTCCAGCCCCCTGCCTTCACTAGCAGGACCAAGTACTGATTTTGCCCCAGATCCCTAAGTGGCCCCCTCAAGGATTGAATTCACAACCCTGGGTTTAGCAGGCCAATGCTCAAATCACTGAGCTATCCCTCAGTGGGACTATTTGCAAAATAAGGCACTACTCAACTTGTAGTTCATAAAATCAGACCCTAAGTAACATTACAACATGGTCTTAAGCCTTGTATTTTTATAAAGCCCTTTACACTTTCCTGTAACCCTGTGCATTAAGCCCTGAATTATTCTTTGTGTCTCTTTCCCTCTTAGAATCCATACAAAAGTGATTACTTCAGTCATTTCTCAATATTACTTTCATTCCTGGAAAATGCATTTTCAAACGTTATTTATTTTTCACAGCATGTCACGTTGTTATATTGTACTAGCTCAAATAAAACCACTGTAGGCCTCTGTGTTCACTGACATTCCCCAACCAATGTGGTGAGGCAGGATTTTCAGTTTTTATGTGTATTTATTTTACATATTACATTAGCCTTTAATTTAGGGCCGTTGTCAATTTAAAAAAACAAAACAAAACCATAAATCTAGTGACTAAAGTAATTCAACTATAAAACTGCCTTCAGATTCAAAATCCGATTTTAGGGGGGAAATAGTATTTAAACATTAACAGTGGTCTTTGTTTTGTTAATAAACTTTTAAACTAGTTCATCCCACTGACTCCACTTAAAACCCTTGTGTAGATAAGAATGGTGAGCTAACCCTTCCCTGCAAGGAGCCAGCCAGTTGGGCTCAGTACAGAGATGTAAGAGGAGCTGGGTCCGGGGATACAGTTCACCCATCCAGCAGGCCACTCAAGTTCTCCCTGCCCTTTATTCCAGACTATGGCCCCCTCATTCCTCTGCAGGATCTAGGTCACTGGATAATACAGTCTAGGATTCAGTGAGCGCGCTCAAACACATCGCCCCCTGGCTCACCAGACAATGCAGCGCTAACCTGGAATACACCTCCCTGGGCGTGCACACAATCTCCTACACTCCCCCTTGCCTCCCACTGGAGTTCAAATGTTGCATTGGGCCTTATTCCAGCTATCCACACCCTGGGGTGAATTTCACTTTACACATACACTTCTACCCCGATAGACCGCTGTCCTCGGGAGCCAAAAAATCTTACCGTGTTATAGGTGAAACCGCGTTATATTGAACTTGCTTTGATCCGCCGGAGCACGCAGCCCCGCCCCCCCAGAGTGCTGATTTACCGCGTTATATCCAAATTCGTGTTATATCGGATCGCGTTATATCGGGGTAGAGGTGTACTACGTTATCTAGCAAAGATCTTGAGCAATATTTTTGGGGGGGAGGGAAGGGGATGCAAGATAGAGTGTCAAGCGTTTAATTTGGGCTGTATCTCACTACAGTAACAGGCATACACAAACAAATCCGCAGCAAAGAATTTACTCAAAGGATTTCGTATCTTTTTCTTCAAGCCGATTAAGACTTCCTCGAATGTATTTGTGATTCAAATTTATCTAACAAATGTTTTTGCAAGGTTTTATTCTATATATAAAAAAATCCTAAACAATCCCGGCACTTCGTAGAGACTCCAAAAAGGATGATATTTCTAAATGGAAAAATGTTTTAAATAGAATATATGATGTTAAGATCAATGACTTTGTTTGCTTTAGTTCCCATACAATAGTAACCATTCCATGAGCTCCAAACTGTGATTCCTTTCAGGCTAACTCAGTGAAAGACCATAAAAATGACTGCCTATCCAGGTGGTTGAGAGGAAAAATTAAAAACCTTGGGCTCAGCATGGAGGCTATTTAAGCACAGAATAAGAGTCACAGAAAGCATGCATACCCCTGACCAGGTGAAATCCTGGCCTCCTTGAAATCAATGGGTGTTTTGCCATTAACTTCAATGGAGCCAAGATTTTCCCCCAGGAAGGCAACAGGAAAAAAAAAAAAAAAGACCGCATGCTTAAATGGCACAGTACGAGACATTATCTGAGCAAAATAAGTAGCCTTCAGAAAATGGAAATCCTGCCCAAGTATAGCCAACAGAAAGGAGACAAGGTCCTGGACTAGAGAAAACAGTGTTTTGGTCGGTTATGGCAATTCCTATGTTATTTCTAACCAGGAGACAATAAATATTAGACAGCCGGCCCTGAAAACCTTCTATAACAAGCGACTGTGCAATAAAGGTCAATTTCCATCCCCCCAAATTGGTGCTACGAGGCATTAATGCAAGCGACAATTTTACACTGTGCTCAGAAAAGACTGTTCTCATTCCCATGGCTGAATTAGAGGCAGAAAAAAGGAAACGCTTAAATATTTAATAACAGTTCCGCAAAAGCTCTGAGCCCAGACTTTGAAAGCACTATCTCCTCGAAATCCACAGAGGTGGCCATGAAAATGGCTGCGGTCCAGATTGCAGGGGACTTTTTTTCTGAAGTAGCGCTGGCAGGGGCCTATCAGGAAATCTTTCCGAATTGCTTTAATCTTTCATTTTAGTTTGGTCTCTGGCCACACAAGTGTGTCCAGCCCTCAGAGCCCCTGGAGGTCACTATCTGTGAGTTTTTAAAAACAGGAAAGCCATTACAGAGAAATTAGAAGAGTGAGAAAAAAGTTACTCTGTTATATGTGCATTTTGAGTTCAAGAGAAACCGACTTACATTTTGCTCCCTGCTACTGCTTTTAACTAAAAAGGAGGGAGTCTGGAATGTTTTAAACACCTCAGAGTTTTTAGCTCGGTGCCAAAGACTTTATCCATTCAATACAACATGAACTAGAAATGTGAATTTCAGATCCAGCTCACAGCATATGAATTTATTCTCCCCTTTGATATGCAGGTGAAGTTCTCATTGACATTAATGGGAGCTACACGTGCTTAATAAGGGCTAACTAGACCTCTCTCTGTGAATTTATACTTCAACAGACAGCTCTGCAAAAGGCGGGGGGAGGAGGAAAGAAAGCAATAGAAAAAAAATCTATTATTGGTGCTTTGAAAACAAAGATTCTGCTCCATGCATTTTAGATAGGCAAGCATCTTTGAAAAATTAAACATGTACAGAAATACAAACACGGGTGCATACACACACACACACACACACACACACACACACACTCCTTCCAGTGTGCATGTGAACTCCAACTCATAAATGGGACTCGGATGCATGCATCTGGAGACGTTCACAACCCGCCGTGTGTATGTATGGGGCCCAATCCTGCACTGACAGCGCCCCCAAGAGTCCCGTTCACTTCAGAAGCCAGATCCTCTGCTGATGTAAACCAACACAGCATTGATTTCAGCTGTTATGACAATTTATACCATGTGTATGGACGTTCCGGGTCCTCAAAGAATACAGAATTAGACTCATGGGATGTATTTAAAGTATTGTATCTTAATATGTACATCTGTGCAGAGCATTAGTATTGGGTATTTGTTTCCTTTATGGGAAAATTTCCTTTGCTACATATTTAATTTTCTTAGCTTACTTGCTGAGGTGATCCCAGAGACCGGCAAAGAGAGAGAGAGTGTGTGTGTGTAATGTTAAATTCATAAACACACTATATAAAGGGCATGAGCATGAAAATGGATGAAGTATGAGAGTACACATATCGTACCTGCATTTTTATGGCACATATGGATACACACACACAGATATCTATGCGTAAAATGCAGTTACCGTAACCTTTTCCCATGATAAAACATTTTGTAGTTACTCTAAAATTAAGCAATGGAGCAACGTAGCCATTCTCACCTAGAGATTTCGCCAGTGATTTTTTTTTTTTTTTTTTTTTGGTAAGTGAAGGGTTTTGACTGGAAGATATTAGCACAGGGTCAATTCCCTTCCACACATGGAGTGACACTTCTGAATAACTGTTATGCACAACGCCTTAAGAAGACTTATAGGACTGTCATAATATTTAACTACTCATTTTTGCTTGCATGATTGTGGTTGATATGACCACAGAATACTGATCTATCCCAAAGAGAAAAATTATAGAGTGGAAGAGTGGGATTTATGAATGAGATCTCTTTGGCTGCAAAGCATTCCCATTATAGCATTCAGCCACCACAAAACTGCTGTGTAATTGGAAGAGAATTTTTTCCCATGTACCGAAGCTACAGTCTAACTGCCAAACAATAAGAGACAGGCTTGTCTGAATTAGAGGATTCACATACCTGATTTTAATCCCACTCATTTAGAAACAGGCCCCAATCCCAACTCTTCTCCTCACTGCCAAGGCTGGGTGCTGGAAGGCTGCATTTTGTATGTGCCAGAGCAGAAAGCTAATCTTATTTAAGCATCGTTTCAGAATAAATTTGTGGCTAGATCAGTGGAACTGTCAAAGCTACCGATTTTTGCTTGTTAGTCCCCCAAATAGACACAAGCGGTTTTATTACTGTTATTATTTATGTGTATTACATTCGTGTCTAGAGATCCCAAGAAGGGCCCCATTCTGGTAGGCACTGTACAAACATGTAGCGAAGTGACAGTCTCTGTCCCAGACAGCGTATGGCCTAGACCCTCATTCCTGCAACGTGATGCACCCAGATGGACCCAGGCACCCACACCAAACCCCACTGAAGTCAATGGGGCTTCGCGCAGGCATATCGCACTGGGTCTGGGGCCTAGGCTTCTGACAAAACACAACAGATGGATGCCAAGGAGGAGGGAACCGTAAAACGAGCATGTTTTTGCACTAATAAGCAGCAGACTCAGATCATCACCTGCCCGGCCATTGCTACGTGTCAGATATTGATCAACAGCCAAACGCCAGCAGATGGTATTATATACACCAAGCTCACGCCTATAGAGAGAGAGAGACAGTGTGTATACTTCATGCTCCTGAAACATTCTCATACGTTTACGGGGAGCACCACCACTCTGTCACCCCCTTAAGAGTGAACGGCATGAGTTTCTTTTCACGCATTTTATGACTTCACCTCCTTCCCCCCCACCCCCCTTTTTCTGAGTGGCCTTTACCTTGGAGGCTGCTGCTAGGGAATCAGTAATTGTGGGCAGCCAGTCTTCTTCCTGATTGACCTCTCTGCATGGGGCTCAGTCACCATTGCAAATTCCCTGCCAGCACCCACACAACAGCCACAAAATACCACAGGGCATTTTTTCCCCAGCCAAATGACAGTTTTCGGTCTACTCTTTTCATGAAAAATCCAGGGTGGGAAACAACACAGTGAAATCTCTCACGATCTCATCCAGGGGACTGTATGGAAAGTGATGCCATGTGGCCACGCAGTGTTATACCCACATCGGAAAGAAAAAGTCAGGAAACAGATTTACTTGCATTACTGCAACACGATTGCAGCTGGTAACACCATCCTGACAAGGTCCCTCATACTGCATTCCCAATCACACGCATTGCACAGGGCATTCTGCACTAAAGTCAGATCACAGAACATAGGGGAAAGGGACATTCCAGCCACACTCTACTCGCAAGTGACCTTGTAGCCAGAGGTGATAGAAATATACAAGCGATGCCTCTATTAATTGAATGCAATCATGGTTGGGAGAAAATACCACCTGGAACTATACCAGTGATGACTATAAACCAGGAGCAGTATATGAAGATTTCATTGGATGTTTCTTTTTTCATGATCCAGACAAAATGCCCATAAATTCTTTGGCAAAGCTCCCAAAACTCCCAGGCCTATGTTCTCATAAGGGACGAGTGATTTCGGGTGCCCAACTTGAGAGACACAAAATGGCTCTTGGAATTGAAGTCTTCTCTCGGGAAAATCAAGCCTCCTTAAGGTAAACTCAGGTTTGGTCCCCAAAAAGCCAAGTACCCAACTCACTAGTTACTTTGAGAATTTAAGCCGCCACCATTTCTTTTTATATTTTGGGCCAGCAGGGAAAGTGTTTTTCACAGCTCTACACAGCAGCTGTCACCTAACCTGCCAAGAAAATCCAGATACTGAAGCACTGATCTCTCAATACTTTTACTTTCCAGGGTTTTCTAGCTCAGCGGTTCTCAAACTGTGGGTCGGGACCCCAAAGTGGGTCGCGAACCCTTTTGAATGGCGTTGCCAGGGCCAGCATCAGACATGCTGGGGCCAAAGCCTGAGCCGCACCGCCCAGGGCCGAAGCCTAAGGACTTCAGCCTTGGGTGGCAGGGCTTCGGTTCCAGGCGTCCCATCTGGGGCTGAAGCCCTCGGGCTTCGGCTTTGGTCTCCCCATCCAGGGTGGTGGGGTGAAGGCTTTGGCTTTGCCCACCCCCCTTCCACCTCCCCGGGGCGGCGGGACTCAGGCGAGCTCAGGCATCAGTCCCCCCTCCTGGGGGTCGTGTAGTAATTTCTGTTGTCAGAATGGTGCAACCCCTGTCGTAATTTATCAAAGGCTTTTCTAACCCATTTCAAACTGCCTTTTCACAATGGGATCTCTTTTTGACTATGGGTGATTAAACAACAAAAAGCAAAAGATTAATATGATGAGTTCAAAACGGCAAAAATAGGATAATCTTATTCTCACAGGAGGATCCCAGGAATCTGAGTTTCTAGGAACAAAAGCTACAGCTCACCCAGATTTAGGTTTTAGCAGAATTAAAAGTGCTTAACAGTAAGTGCTGATTGTTTTTGGGCTAGCCTACCAAACAGAACTTGATTAATAGTAAAATAACAAAACTTGTATTCACATTCAAGAAAAGAGTAGTATGAAAATTAACACGTGAAGGGGAGGCCAATTTTGCAGATTCCGAATCACCTTTAAAATCTTTATTTAGAATTCCCCCAGATATATAGTAAGACACTTTTTTGCATATTCCCTCCAAGCAACCAACCTGGACATGTGCACTTACAAATGCCAATGAAGACTTCAATTTTTCTGCTAAACTCCATTTGTTTTATTACCTCATCCTCCCACCCACTCCATCCTGCTGCTCTATTTAGTCCATCTGTCATGTCCAGCAGACACATAGATTGTGAGCTTTCTGGGGCAGGAATGGTCTTGTTTTCTGTACAGAACCTGGCACCATGGGGCCCTGAGCCTTGACTGCAGATCTTAGATGCTACCGCACTACGAGTAAGAAACAATTTTCTCCCACTTTAATTTGGTGTCCAATATTGGTAACGCAGCAAAGGTCTAAGGACCTGACCCTGAAAACATCCACTCAATGTGCAGCCGCAGTCAAAAAAGCAAACAGAATGTTGGGAATCATTAAGAAAGGGATAGATAATAAGACAGAAAATATCATATTGCCTCTATATAAATCTATGGTACGCCCACATCTTGAATACTGCGTGCAGATGCAGTCGCCCCATCTCAAAAATATACATTGGAATTGGAAAAGGTTCAGAAAAGGGCAACAAAAATTATTAGGGATATGGAACGGCTGCTATATGAGGAGAGATTAATAAGACTGGGACTTTTCAGCCTGGAAAAGAGATGATTAAGGGGGGATACGATAGAGGTCTATAAAATCATGACTGGTGTGGAGAAAGTAATTAAGGAAGTGTTATTTACTTCTTCTCATAACACAAGAACTAGGGGTCACCAAATGAAATTAATAAACAACAGATTTAAAACAAACAAAAGGAAGTATTTTTTTCACACAATGCACAGTCAACCTGTGGAACTCCTTGCCAGAGGATGTTGTGAAGGCCAAGACTATAACAGGGCTCAAAAAAGAACTAGATAAATTCATGGAGGATAGGTCCATCAATGGCTATTAGCCAGGATGGGCAGGGATGGTGTCTCTAGCCTCTGTTTGCCAGAAGCTGGGAATGGGCGACAGGAGATGGATCACTTGATGATTACCTGTTCTGTTCATTCCCTCTGGGGCACCTGGCACTGGCCACTGTCGAAAGACTGGATACTGGGCTAGACGGACCTTTGGGTCTGACCCAGTATGGCCCTTCTTATGTCCTAGGATCCAGTTCCTGTTGATGACAGTGAAAGACTTCTCCCTGCCTTCAGTGGAAACAAGGTCAGGTGCTACTGGTGAAAATATATGGGATGGGCAACGTGAGATTGTCCCAAATAGCTCAGTGCTAAATGATCCCAAATATTAATCAGAACGCACATGGCTCCTAGTCGCTCTGGTTTTCACCCCGCATTCTAGGGCTCCTTCCCCCACAGGCGTTAGGCAATTTCCCTGACCAAAGGACCTAGGAACCACTACTGGCTTAGTCTTATAAGGGGTTGCTGCCTGGCAACTTGCTGTTTCCTAGTCTCCACCGTCTCCCTCCCCACCCCGGGATAGGCCTCCTACCAGCCACCTTCAAGGGAGCCCCTGGAGTGATCACTGCCCCATAAGGAGGCCACCAATCCCCCTTCATGCACCAGTGGAAGTAGGAAACTCTTCAGCTTGAGCTGGAGACAAATGCCCTGAAGTTCAAACCCCAGGTTTCCAGAGCAAATACCTGAGGCCCCAGAGCTGTAGTTTTGGACACTGAGGCATTATCGGCAGAGTCGCTGGAGCAGCAGCATTCCCGGCCCCCAGAGAAGTCCCCTCTTAGGCTCAAGGCTGAGAGTAAGAACCACCCCAGTTCAATCCTGAACATGGCTGGCAAGAGGGAACAACGGCCAGCTCCGCATGAAAACCTGTGCAGAAGTGAGAGCTGCCACTCAATGCGAGAGCAGAGAGAAGGATTGTGGGCCTCTGGACATTCCTCCAAAATACATCAAAGGGAAGGAAGGGGAATCCTGGATCTGGGGGAAGGATGAATGTGGAGAACCCAGGAGTCCTAGCAGGAAATGGGGAGAGTAATAAAAATATTTGGATGCAGGGGTAGGAGCATTTCCTAAATATGTAGACATAGCGCTGAAGGGTAAATTCCTACCAGAATTAATATATTGAACCCATCATCCTTACCTCTTCCCCACCCCATACAGAGCGCCCCATCCTGAAGCCCCTCTAGGAGCATAACCTCCAGCAAAATGGACACATCACAGGCTCATGCCTTTATTTGCACATCGCCTCTGATACCTGCCAATTCCCTACCAAAAAGAGCTCAATTAAATATTGCAAATTAGTTAAAGGAAAAGCAAAATTTCTTCTACGTACCATGGCTAAAAATAAATAAAACCCTCACACAGGGAGACATGAAGTAACAAACTAACGGCAGAATGAAACATTTTGATCTGCTGAACACCTTTATAAATATTTGAGTATCATTTATTTATGTTTTTCTTCTTTTCACTGTAAAGCAAGGTGTTCTTACAAAAGCCCTCGTTTGGGGAACACTGTGGTTTATTATTTAACTTCCTAAACGCAACATCAAAGGTCTGAGTTTAAAGCTGCTCAAAAATGAACAGATCTGCAATATTTTAAAGATTTTACGATGAGGAAGAGATGGAGGTCTCTAGAATTCAGATCAGAAGGTTCTGTGGTCTGCCCTGGACAAGGAACAGATGACGGTTCTGCCAAGCACTCCAGCCACGTCCACACTAGAGAACTGAACCAATTATACACCAATACTACAGCATATCCGCAGAGGCCATGATGTTTCAAGGTCACTCTAGCGCTCCACTCCATCATTGCAATCACCCTGGTCTACAGGTGTCTTTCTCAAAGTTCCCAGCATAGTTCCCAGAAGCAGGGGAGTTTGGTAGACTTTGAAAAGTCACCAATTCATGTCGGACACAAATGGTATTCACATGATGCTTTTCCACCACTGATGCACTGCCACTCCGGGAACTAACACAGCGCAGACTGACACAATCAGTAACCTTGCCAGGGGGAGGTCTAACCCACACAGTGTTTGGCATGAGTCTACACCATGCGGAGCACTATGGTGACCACACAATAGTTAGTTTGGTAAGATTCTCCAGTCCAGGCAAGATCTATCCTCCTTGACTAAGCTTAAAAGGCCAGAACCTCATATGGTGTAAAACAGCCTTGTTCCATTGAATGGAGAGAGGCCAGTTTACCCCAGTTGAGAATCTGGCCCTTTGCGTTTAATCAAAATGGACGGTATCTGGCACATCCTTTTCATAGCGCAAGAAAATATTTTGAGCTCTGATCCCAAACGGGTGTCTGCAAACGCAAATTCCGTACTCTCCTGTTGGCTTCAGTGGGGTTCTGCCCATGTGTGGGGATCCGGGGCTTGTGCCTCATGACTCTTCCGCCCTGGATCTAATTTTAGACCCACTTTCCCCAGCTAAAGAAGATTCGTATTGCAATCCAGACTGCTGCACAGAGGAAACTATGAAAAGCTTCCCAAGGGAGAGTGAAGGCCACGGTGATCCTGAGTACCCTCAACTTCCACTGAAATCAGCAGAAGCAGGATCTGCTCTTTACTTGATCAAACAAATCCTACTTGCTTTGTTCAGGTGAGTCATCCCACTGACAAGAGACAGTTGGTACATTACACCTCACTCCCCTACCCTTTGTCTGCCTTGTCTATTTAGATTGTAAATCCCTCCTGACAGGGACTGCTGATTACTCTCCAGAGATGTCCACATTCCGGCCCTCGTGCAGAACTTCCAGCTCCAGGAGACATAACTGCACCAGCACACTAGCTCGGTCGCAGAAATGTAGTGACAAGCAGCAGGAGAGGCTAGCCACCCTGAGTATAATCCCCTGAGGCCCCGGAAATGCACTCAGGGCAGCTAGCCCGTCCCACTGCCATGGCTACACTTCTATCTTTAATACACTAGCACAACCAGACCTAGCGTGGGTATGACTCCAGGAACCAGAAATTACACCTTCCAGCTCCTCCACTGTAAACATACTCTGTACCCCAGGGGGCCCGTTCTCAGCTAGTCCCTAGGCACTACCATAATAGAAATGAATTAGTAACAAACACTTACAGTGAGCAGAATTCGACTCAATTTTTCTGGTAGAGAACCTAAATAAAATTGTAGCAAATTTGTGCAATAATTGAAAATCCATCTTGCACTCTAATATTTGAGTTCATACTTTTTAGGCAGGTTTATTTTAAATGATCAGGCAGGCATGATGCATTTTGCAATAAGTAACCAAAAATAATTTGTTCGGCAAAAACCCCCTCAAAACATTGATTTTCAAAATATGACAACACCATTCCCTTACAGTTTTGCTGTCAAAGGTTTTTAGACCTCAGCTCCTGTGAATACGCTTATAAAAATATTAAATTCCACCTAAGCCCATTGAAATTATGCAGACACCTTTAAAAAAAGCAGTTTGTGTTTAAAGCAGAATGTACTCGGCCATCCATTAAATATGACAAGGTCTGCATTTTATTTAGACATTGCCATTAATAATGAAATGATGTATGATTTCCATTCCTGCAGTTCTTCCTTCCCTACACAATAAATTATACATTTAAGAAAATATTTAGTTGATATAAAACTACTCCAATTAAGCATTACTGATACACCAGCACGAGTTTAAACTAATCAAGAAATGGTCTCTCAGATGTGCAGAATATGAACAAGATAATTCGGCTTCGAAGACTTTATTCTTGTCTGGAAAAAAAGTCTCTGTAAAAGTTAAAGCTACACTGGGTGCCGCTGGAATAATGAAGAGATGACGACCCTGTTGATGTAAAGGGGTAAATCCTGCTCACCTTACTCATGCGTTGGTCCTGGGGGCTACTCGCGTGAGCAAAGCAAACAGAATTTGACTTGAGAAAAATCAAACACAAATCTCCTTGGGTATGCATGTTGTCAAGTAAAAAAGAAAGATCATTCCACACAGTCAGACGTTTCCAGGTTGCTTTTGGGTGAAGAATGGGATCATGAAAGTGAATTTCAGAGTGGTGGCTCTGACTAAAAATCTCTTGAGACCAGAGTAACGTGGTCTCATTGAAAACCTGATCCTGCCAGCTGCTAGACTCGGGTACACCCAGCGGGGGGAAAAGCTGATGCAGGAAAAGCGCCTCGTCCCACACCTCTTAAAGTCAGTGGCCCTGATCCTCAGTTACGTTAAAGCCCTTTTACATCACTCTGGCAGCATATAGGAATCTTATAATTGGTGGGAAAAGCCCGCTGAAAAGACCTCCTTCGCAGGAGACATCCTGGACCAGTATAGCATCCGCTAAGGGCTGTACACCAACCTGCCCCAAGCACCCAGTGCAGGGGGCAGCACCAGGGGTGTGGCCAGAGCACTCTGCACTAGGACCATTCTCTGCTTCCCAGGGCCCCTCGGAGCCCCTAGAGCGCAGAGGGCAAAGAAGAGCAGCGCTAAGGAGGCTCCTCTAAGTTACGTTGGGAGCTAAGCCGACCCCGGGGCAGCCCAAGAATACAGGGAGTTAATGGAGGGGGTCGAGGTGGAAAGGGGGAGCAGAGAGAAAGAGGCTGGACCCCGAAAGCAGCAGCCAAAGAGGGACAGCCAGCAATTAGGATGCAGAAGCAGCCAGAGATACGGCATCACTTGAGATTTACTAGATGTACACACCTCCCTCTCTGCTCCCAATGTACTCTCTCTTTCTTCCTGTCCTTATACATACAGTAAATCTTCAGTGACTCCTTATCTCCCAGTCTGCTTCGAGATCCTAATTGCTATCTATCTCTGTCTGTCTGGCTGCCATTTCCAGGTCTCCCAGCCTCTCTCTTTCATTCAGCTTCCAAGCCCTCATATTCTCCGAGCGTCCTCAGTCCCCCTCCCATTTCTCTGTTTAAAAGCACCAGGCTCTTCTCGATGACCTTTCCCTCTGCTCCCATGACTCCTTCCACGCCCCACCCCCAGCCCTCCTGCTTCACACTCGCTTCCATATGGGGCTTGGCTCATATACACACCAGGAGTGCCTGAGTGTGCTACAGGCATTATAGGGGACCCCACAACAGTTTGGATGGTAAATGTCTCTAGTTAAGCCAGAGCCTCGTGTAGAGTAAAAAATAAAATGGTTCAGTTGAAGTCAATGGAGAGAAGGTGATTTACACCAGTTGAGGATCTGGCCTTTTAAGTTGAATGGGAAAAACCAATGCATTGTCTGTGGCCTAGTGCAGGAAAACAGGTAACACTCCGACCCCACGAAGGCATCTGCAACGTGCACTCCTTACTCTCTGGTGGCTTCAGAGGGCCACGCAAGAGGAAGGGTCCCCACTTGAAGATCTAGGGCTCTAACACCCCCACCCCCTTGTGCCAGTCTCCACCGCTTTCCTTTTCCTCCCAGTGCCACCAAACCAAGTTTCTTCCTAGAACTGATCCTTGCTCACACCATGTTCGCAGCCTCACCGCACTTCTCCAGGTGGAGGGTGCCCTCTGCCATGCTCAGAATGCCGCTCTATTTCCTCTTTATTTACTACTATTCTTTACTCCTATTGATTTATTCACTCCTATTTTTATTTTGCTTTGAACGTGCCCAGCTGTGTCATCTTGGTTTTGCTGAAAATGTAAACAAAAAAAGCTGCATTCAAATGCAGCCTTTCGCTGCACGAATACATTTCTCGTCCTCCGTTCTCCAGAGCTCCCACTCTGAAATTTAAACTTTAATAAAAAGCAACAACATCATTGTATATTGCATCTGTTCCTCCCCAAAAATGCTTTGTTCATTCATACCGTTTATTCTTTTTAACAAATATATCAATACCCTTCGTTGCGGAGGACGGTCTCAATGAATGGGGAAGAAAGAGACAGACTTAAATGAAACTAAAGGAATCTGCTCCATATGGTAACAAATCTGAATGCCTCTGCTTACTCGCTTGTGCTAGCAAAAAATCTTGTCTGGTTTTACAGCATATGACATATAGTTGGTAGCCAATTTTTCTAAGTACCAAGTTCAGTTTTCTGCTTGTGAAATGTAACGTTACTCCAGTGATCACCAAGCCCCGGGCTTTTCCGTGTGGCTTAACAGTAATTATATGGATACTGAGAACGGGAAAAAGTGTTAGAAGTCCCTTACGCTTAACGTTTCCACATGCTTTTGTGCCTCTTAAAGGTGAAAGCGTCTTTACCTTTCACAAAACTGAAGATCCCAAAGGAAGTTACAGAGCAGAAAAAATACCTCCAAACAAACCCATAAGCCACAACGCAGAAGTGATATTTTTAACTCTGCCTTTGACTTTTTGGTAAAGGAACAATTAAACATGACAGAGGAAAGTCACGAGACAGCAGCACTTCTCTAGCTCCCCTGCAGGTATTTTCTTGACACCCTCTCCCCACGCCCTCCGCTTCGCCTCCCCAAACACACACAGTGCCCCAAGTCAGACTGCAGCCACGGAGTGAATCCAGCCCGCTGAGGCAATACTCTCTCTCTCTCTCACCACATGTGCGACTTATGTTTCTGCTTTCACTGGCGACAATCTGGAGCCAGAGCTTTTCCGTTCAGGAGGAACTCTGCTACGTGTCGCTAACAACAACACAAACAGCGCCTGCCCTTTCTCTGTGCTTCGCTGCCCACTGGGAGCGCAGCACTATGGTCAGGATTTATAGCAAGGAGACACCAATCTAAGAACTAATTCATGGCTACCTACAATGCCACTACTGAGAGGAGGGGGGTGGGGGAAATACCAGTTTGTTCCCACTTCTGCGGCCCTTCGGCCTGAAAACCTGACTCTAAGCCTGTGCTTTGCACACGGCATTAATCCAGAACACTGCCCCTTTTCCTTTATTTTGTCAGAAGTCTTTTCCCCACCCTTACATAAATAAATGTTGTTTCCTTTCACTGCCTTTTTCTCTTTTAAACTTTCAACTTTTGATCCGCTTCAACCCGCTGGTTTTTTCCTGAGACAGTCGTAAGAGGAGATCCATTGGGTTTTTTTCCCCAGCAGCAACATGCTACATTCAAACTTCCTTGAACTTTTTGTCGTTCTTTGTACCTATGTTTGTTTTTGAAAGACGGTAAGAGTTTAATCAAACCTGGCCTGCTCTCGGAAAGATCCTGTTCAGAATGGGGGCCAAAAAGATGAGCTGTAAAATAGATTGCTTGGGTGGTTAAAATCGGTTCAGAAGAAGGTTTTCTAGACATAGACCTCAGGGAGGGAGAACAGCAATTATGATGGATGAAATCTTGGCCTCCATTGAAGTCAATGGCAAAACTTAATGGGGCCGGTATTTTACTCCAAATAGCCACACACATCATTTCTTCCCAGCAATCACAAAAATAATTGCAATAACAAAAAAGATGTGGGAGGATATGCTTCAGAATCAGATTTTTTTTTTATTAAAGAACAAGAGCTATCTGACAATTAGACAGGCACAAGAGCTATGGAGGATGTAGATTACAAAAAGCATTGGAAGCAACCATATATAAAACTTTTTTCATCAGGTTCTTTGTAAAAGCAGTGGTATTGTCAGTTAGTCCTGCCACATTTCCATGAATCGCCCCTGTGAGCCTGCTCTGTAGTTCCAAATTCTCAGCCTTCCTCTGATTGGTTTGGGGAGTTTCTAAAAACAAAGTCCCGCTTGTCAAGACAGTCACTGGAAGCATGTCACACCTGAACATTCAAATATCTCGTGGATGTGGGGGGAACCTGATAGGGGAGCTGAAAACACAAAGGCTTAAAATCCCTAGCTCTTGACTTTTCAATGTTAAGCCTGGGGAACAAAAAAAATCTGGAAAACACTACAGCCAGTAGGAGCGCTGCGTGACAAAAGACTGCAGCACCGGGCTGGTCGAGACAAAAACAAGAAAACCATCTACTTGCCTTCAGAGTTATACAGGTGAGGGCTCCCTAGATGATTAGATCTCTCTGACCAGATCCTTACATCACTTAATGCCAGCCCACCGCCGTCTATGGCCGGAATTTAAAGGAGGGAGCCAAATGCACAGCTGTCTGGTTCAATTGTGCAGAATGTGGACCCTTCCATCATTTAAAGAAATGTCCCCTCCCCCCCCAGAGGATCCAAGAAAGGAGCTGGGGGGAGGAGGGAGGGCCATGCCATACAGAGGGGGTGTTTCCTTAAATGAGCAAGTTAAAAATAAGGTTCTCCTGGAAAAAAAAATAAATAGAGTGTAGGAATTACAGCTGCCCTACTGCCTGGGCTAACTCCGGCCCTTTTTATTCTCCACTGCAGCTAAGTGAACTAAAAACACTAACGTTGGCACTTTAATGCAGGACACAAAGGGCCAGACTGTGAACCCCTGAGCCAGCGGTCCCCATGTCACTCTCAGCGCCATACGCATTAGACAGGACTCACCAAGGCTAGCAAAGGGCTCACAATCTCACCCCCAGCGGCGATCAGGCCAAACATACATGCCTGGTGGGACAAGGCGCACCCCTCCTTCTGGCTACTGTGCGGTAGGGTGTGAGGCAGCTCCCGCAAAGGGGAATGGCGGAAGCCCCTGGGCTGGCGGCTGCTTTCCCTTTCTATCCACCCACAGAGAGTCTCCGCTCCTTCTCCTCAATCCGATTTGTGGGAAGGAGGTTCTGGGCAGCCCTTTCACGCTCCCTCCCATATGAACAGGGGAGGATTCTAATTTCCACTGCTTCACTGTGTCTTTGGTACGGAGTTCACTCATCAGCCTTCCTCCCTCAGCTCCCTGTGTCTGCCCTCAAAGAGAGCGTGAGCTGCGCCCTGAGCAATCCAGGCAGCCTGGTGCAAACTGCTGCTCCCAGGCTGCTGATGACAGATGCCTAGAAGACCGCAGCTCCACAAGCCCAGATCCAGACGGAGTGCACCAGGCGTCTTGCATTAATCCACCACTGGCTACTGCCTGCTGACTTGCACCATCACACACATACCCAATCTACCTTTGTCCCTTCCACGGTACAAACATGGATGACCCAAATAAATCAAAGGGGAAAACAATAAATAATAATCAAGATCATCTGCAGTTTTAACGATAAGCTGTTTAATGAATTGTAAAGTACACAATTCACAGTACGAGACTGTATATTGTCAAAACTAACATTAAAGTGTATGGAGACAATTAAGCAATAATGACCTCTGCGTAGGGCATTTCCTAGGAATTAATGACCAGCCAGGAGGAGTTGATGGCCCGAGGTACAACCAAGGGCCATTAACCTCAGCAGGTCATTAATACTCAGGAAATACTCTGCACTAAGATCATTATTGTGAATATATGATAAAAAGGCGGGGGGAGGGATAATAAGCTTATAGACGTTTTTGTTGGTGATGCCGTTTCAGTTACGTACTGGGCATTCAGCCCCTCTCCATTAACTATCCATACTGCTTGGGTCATCTCTCAGCATTGAATTCACCTGATAATGCATCCTCAGCTACAGAGCCTGGTTCTGGGATTTTTGACAGTGGCTGTAATGGGCACAGAATCAGCCCCAAATGACATATTCCCTGAACTACATTTAGGGTTGAAGACAGGTCAAATAAACACAACTACAGAATTTTTGTTTTAATCCATATTTTGCAGATGAAATGGTCATGACAGCAGCAGCTCCAGAGTCCAAGTTTCAGGCTAATGACTCTAAATGGAGCATTGTACACATGAACGCATGCTGTCGGGAGGACTGCTCCCAGCTCAGTGACTAAATCCCACACCCAGGATGCGTACACAGGGCCCCCATAACATCAGTGGGAGCTACGCACGCTGAATGTGAAAGCAGAACAAAACCCTCGTAGCCTGAACCTGAAAACATTCCATCTCTGGATCTCCCAGGGACTCCAATGGGAGTTCCAGGAACAGGAGGGTCACCTCTTGGCTGGGTTAGGTGACAAGCTAATGCAGAGATGTGCATGCTTTGGAATGGATTCCTTTCCTCCACCCCCAAAAGACTTATCCCTGAACAGAAATGTACCAGCAGGGAGAAAAATCACTCTCTGATGCAACATAAGAATGGTTCAGAGCATCAGGGAAACCTTGCAGCTGAGCGACTAGGGAGGATATCGCCAATATTTAAATGTAATACCCAGAGAGGGATTTCCCAGTCGCCTTTGGCTTGTAACCTATATTCTAAACATGCTGGGTAAAACACAACCACAAAAACTTGGGGACAAACTCCCCCATGGATGCAGGGCACAGGGCTCCCACTTTTTCTCTTAAAAGTTGTACTATAATCACAGATGGTGACAAAGCCCTAACCCTGCAACCCTCATTGATGCGAGGAATCTTTCCTCAGGTAAGCAGCCCTATAGAAATCCACGGGAGTTAGCACATAGGAGCTTTGGAAACTCCACTCGGTGCCTACCTACATCTGCAGGCACCTGAATACCTTTAAAAATCTGGCCCATAGTACCAATAAACTTCACAGTTTTAAAGGATATTTCATCTGAGGTGCTCATAGCTGAAGTGGTGACATCCTGCCTACAGGGCCAGCTCTGGAATTTTGCAAGAGGCCTGCCAGTCAAGTTTTTGGTCACATGCCTCCTAGGAGTGACGTGCACCTGTCCATCATTATGCCACCACTATACACAGGAGCAAACACACACACACACTCTCTTTTGCTGCTTGTTCCTTTCACCCACAGGAATGCATTTACACCAATTTATGTTTTCAGGTCTAATTCTGAAAGGAAGAGAGCTAGTAGCTTAGTGTTATGTGTATATGAAAACAGATTCTCCTTTACATTTTCTCTTGCCCTAATATGCGTGGGGGAGGACAGTCTAAATACCTTCCACCATGGAGATAAGAGCACAATACCCATTGCACAGAAGCAATTATACAATGTTGTTTTAAATAAGCCCACATGAGGGCAAAATTACTTGACTTTTCCTTCATAGGCCCTTTGGTCATTTATTTTTTCCTTCTTACACCAAGGCTTACCAACTTCCTTGAACGTGAAAATCATGTACTTTTTTGCCCCATAGTAGCATCCTCTATGTAAAAATCTGACCTGTAAAAACAAACATACAGTGGCTGTATACTAAACTATTTCCCAAGTATACCACTTTCAGACATCACAGCTAATCACACTGTTTGAGAGAGCACAGCAATTATATTTGCAATCTCCTCTTCTGGAGAAATAAACTGTCCTGATATTTTAAGTTGTTACAGCTTTGAGAGAAGCCTAGAGTAGCTTTTCAGCTCCACCATTTCTTTTTAACCATTTACAATCTATTGGAAGAAAAACTCAGCATGACATCAGCAGTGTTAAGATCCTGGTGATTATATATTTAAAAACAGCTATTAGTCGACAAAATAAAAATCATTAAGTAAGGAAAATTAGGGCTTGTTAATGCATGTAATTATCAGAATCATAAATAGAATTAAGGCAGCAATGCAGAAAATATTATCTGCAGAGAAAATTATTCAAGTATGCATTTGAGTAACTCTGCATTTTAACTTAACCCTTTGAAACATTAATCAAACCATGGCTAATTATAGGAATTAAGGAATTAAACGATGGAATCTTCTAAAAGATATTATTTAAAAGGCAGTTTATACAATTACTTGTATAGATGTTTGCTTTAAAGAGGGAAACATTTCTACTGTAATGAAAAGGGTCTTAGAAAATTAAATTAACAAGGGGGGACCAGGCTGATATGAAACTAAATTAGCATCAAATGCAAATTACAGGGTACTTAATGGTAGAAACAGGTGCAGAGAAGGACCCTAAATGAGATAAATGAATAAAACATCCCTCTGCACAAATGTGGAAGCTGACACAAAGTCAATGATATGAATAATTCAGCAGCCTCAACACTGCTGTTGAGGTCAGCTTTCCTTGACCTTTGAAACAGGAAGTAAAATTCTGTCCAAATTTGAGTGACTGGAAATGTAACAGTTATTTGTTTTTTAAAAAAAAAACCTTTTAAGAAAAACAGAATATATATATTGTATTATAACAAATTGAAGCATTGAATACGTGTATTCCAGAAAAAAATATGCAGAATTAAAAACCTAATAAATGTAAGCTTACCGTGCTTATAACCTATTTGTTTCAATATGAAATCCTAAGAAAGGGTTTATATGTAAGAATATTCAGGTCAAATAATGATCTGAATATGTACAGCACTAAATGGTTTAATCTGTCTTTAAAAATACTTTAGCTGTGCTTCAGAGGTTATTAACAGAGTAAAAAAAATTTACATTTCAGGTATCTTTTTTGTTTTGTTTTTTAAATACAGCATTAAGGCATTTAAATTAGTTATGCAAAGCTGAGTAATCAATCATTTTTGTGCTATAAGCTTTTTAATAAAAAAACCTTGTAGAATATCTTTCTGGAACATCCTTTTTCTATAAATCCTGCTTTAATAAACATTTGAGTTTTAGAAATTAATTTATCTTCAAAAAATCATTTTCAAGAATAAACCACCCTGATAATTGCAAACTGTTAAGCACAGCACACAGTTCAGACTGTAGCTCTATATTGATATACACACAAAGAGAGAGATTCTCATATATCAAACAGCACACTCTTCTCACACTTACAAATCTGGAGCATCTCCATTAAATTCAGTGGTGTTCCTTCATATTTATATTCATATAACTAAGAGCAGAATAGGACCCTGCATTTTTCACTTTGACAAAATGCTCAGGAAGAATTCTGGGTTCACATAATTTCTGACTAAAAGGTGTGATCCTAATTTCAAATTGAGTTTGGCACTAATACAGATTAATAAGGTATGACAAACAACTAATTTATCCAAGCTGGAAAGACAGGCAGAATATATACAGTATATCACCCCTGCTGCTTGTTTTACAAGGTAACAAAAGATGTTCGATAATACAAGTTCTCTCTCCTTCTCCTTTTGTTCTATTAATCTGTTCAGCAGCTTACCTGCTTACCTTTCATCTGTATAATGCACGTCAGACACAAGATGATCTTGTACTGTAGGCTTAATTTTATTTTCTACTTTTAGAACATCAAAATACCATGCTGAGGACTGAGTCGCAAGAACCCTGTGCTATTAAATTTGCTGTAGTAAAGAAGTTTGGAGGGTAGCTGATCTTAAAGTGAGGTCTGACAGTAGCAGCACTGAAGATGCATATTAACGAGATAAACAAAATCATTCCTTACATTGCATAATCAACTGTGGTAAACCAAACCCTGCTTATTTAGGGTTTTAGTTAATGACTAACCTGGGCTACGGCTTTGTGTGCCAAGCGTCTTTCCCTAAATGATAGCTATGAGAACCCAGCTGGTTCTAATTTTGAAACAACCAGTTTCTCTATTCCCCAAGTGCTAAAGAAAATAATCCCAGCAATCCATGACTACACGCTTTCACAGGGACAGCAGTGAGAATTTGACTGTAGAGATAATTAAAGTCATTCCCGAAACTTCCAAGGAAGAGGGGGGAAATAGGGGAACCTATGACCTTGTTTAAATTACATTAACAACCAGTTAGCTTTGGAGAAGGGCAAAAAAAGAGTCCTGTTTTTATAGAATTTTTTTTTAACTCTCCTCTCCTCTAATGGTTATAACATTTGCAAAGAAAATGTAATAGATCGCGGCTAGTAGGAAGATTAGAATGAGGTTTGGAGCCTGGATGTTCCTAATTTGGCAAGAGCGGAGGGTTTTGGTAAACTTGAATAAAATCATGTGTAGCCACAGCGATCAGAATGGGTTTAAAGGGAAATGATACTGTAACAGCAATAAAAACAATTGGTACAGTATCTGCTTCAAACACTGACAAAATCTTTTCAAAATTAATGTTTCCTGCAGACCTGCCATGAGTTAGGTCTAAAATAATTTAAATATTAACAAAACTCAAGAACCATGTCAAACTTAAACCAGTCCCCTGACAATATTAGTCCACCGGGTCTTTCGGAAAACAGTGGGTCAGATCCTCACCAGACATCATTTCATTGCCTTCGATGGAGCTATGTGAATCATACCAGCTGAGACTCTGGCCCAATGTGCGTCATATAAATCATGCTTTCTTCACACCAAAAATAAATTGGTTGGCTCCTGTCTCTAATGACATTCACCACTCTGAATTCTGCACAGAACTCAGAGATGGCAAGAAAGAGTTTAAAACGTGTGTAATCTCTGTCTGCACTATCTGCCTTTAACAGGAAGACGAGATCAGCTCAACGAGTGCTATTCAGGGCCTCTCAATTAACCTGATTAGTTCAGCACACTGCTCTCATGAATGACACCTTATCTTGAAAATGAAGGGAAAACTTCCTTCCTTATGGAGAGATACGAGTCCCCTAAAGCCAGAAAGATGCAGCCTACCAATGATTAGCTCCCCAGTTTCTTTTCCCTTTCCTAGCATACAGGTCACTGAGACCAGAAGAGGCAACGCCTGATTGGATTTTGTGTCCTAGGGATAGACTGTGCACGATCTCATCTGCCCAGGTGGCCTACGAGAAAGCTGGGAAGGGATGCCCATTAGGCAACTGCAAGCCCCTTCTTTCAGAGTCAACCAGGCACATGATGGGATTGCTAGGAGCAGACTGCAATTCATTAACCCTTCAATAACTAAAGCAGCCCATGAATATAATAACTGCATGCGAGAGGTAGAAGGCGACCACGCTCCAACCTTCTGCAGGGCTGTGTAAAACAATGGCTTGTTTAAATGTGTTGTAGTTGGGAACTTGTTTCATATTTGACAGACTAATGGGACATAACTGTGTTACCATGGCAAAAAAGGATTCACCAAATTCTCTTTTATTTCCCCCAGAACAATCTCAGATTTACAAAAAAAAAATCTTGCCACTTACAGCAACACAAATATTAACTAATAGCATGTTCCCCTCTCACACATGGATGGCTGAGAATGTGAACAGGGCTGGCTCTGTTATGAATACACTCCAAGAGTTAATAATCAGAAAAAATAGCTAAGTAAGTTAGTTAAAATATTTGAAACATACATTTACAAAGCCCAAATGCCTTTAAGGATATTAATACTCCAGGCATTAGAAACCCTCGATGATTTGAAGGGTATTAATATTCCAATATTAGAAATCCCTAATTGTTTTTAAGGTATTTATATTCTACTGTATTAATACTCTGGTAGTTTCTGACAAATTAAGCTACCCCTGGCACAGTGCGGCACTCTTTTGAAATAGGAACTTCTCTCGTAGCGTAAGGTTTACAAGCTACGACAATTCCTACGCATAACGGATTTTATCTAGGAGTTTTCCTCCTACGCCAGAGCGTGGTGTATTAAGTTTTCCAGAGTGCCAGAGCTATTCCTGAAGCTGGACTAATTAGGCTTTAAAACAAAGTAGCTCGATGTAACCAAGAGACTGTCTTGTCTATTTAGATGGTAAGCTTGCTGGGGCAGAGTCTGTCTCTACTATGTGACTGTACAGCGCCTAGCACTACGAAGCCTCGGACAAGGCCAACCTAGTGGCAAGAGAGTGGCTCCCTCAGGAAACATGCTGCCACGGGCTCTCCCCCCGCCACACAGCTGCCCACTGCTCCACTCCTTGAGGAGGTGTACAACCCACAGAGTCATTAATGCCATGCCGTGGAGCGAAAGGGAACCTCAGACTGATCGTTAATAAGAAAGCAAATTCTATGGAGAGGCTTTCAAAATGTAAGGAGCTCCAGATTGTGAAGTTCTCAGCCGGGAGATTGTGACCCCCCAAGGAAGATCACAAAAAGGTGTCAGGGTGGGCCTGACTCCTTGACATCTCCATATTGCTAAATAGCAGAGGGGCCGGCTAGATGGAAGGAGGGCTCCAGGGGGGGGTGTCAATGTCTCTGCTCTAGACCAAGAAGAATCCAGCGCTGGATTAAGAAGTGGGCTCTTTAGTATTACAGTGGGAATCCACAGGGTATCTTTTTTGTAAAATTGCACATCTGGACGTGGGGCCAGACTCCAATCTTACATGAGTGGCATCAATCAGAATGTATCTTGGAGTCTGCTCTTGCTCATGCCAGCACACAGGTAGCAGCAGATTTCTCCAAGAGATGCATCTGGGATCAGAACTTGGCCATTACAAGACTGAAGTCATGCGGAGAAACATGGAGCGTGTTGGGAAGAATCCTTACATCAGCGCTAAATAGCTCCAAGCATGGCTAATTTTCGTCTTCTTTTGAAGCACAGAACTTTATAATGACAATGGAATACGTTTCTCCCCTTCTTGTGACATCCTTCTACAAAATACAAACTCGGTAATATGTTTTTTAACATCCACTTATCAAAGCGACTTAACACCTGGGATGTCAGCCAATGGTTATGTAGTGATATAGATGCCAAAAAGTCTAACTGAAAGATTATATTCATAAAGATTACAAAAATGATGAGAATCCAACTGGATAGGAGTGGATAGTTATTCCAGTCAAAAAACCTGGAAGGCAGCCTACACAATGATGGAGAAAATTACTGAAAATGATTTTTTGAATACCATCTGATGTTACAAGAATTGATCTAACCATGGTTTTTCAGTCCTTGTGAATGTTTTTTTTTTTACCCAGTAGAGCCGCTGACTATAGCCTGTATTAAAAACTCTTCCAAAAATGCTTTTGATATTCAGTTCATGAACAGTTTTGGAAGGGTCCAAGAGGACAGTGAAGTAAAGAAAAGGAGTTCCTGACTCAAACAGCCAATCTGGCAAGACCCTGTCATCAAAAGGGAACTTATTAATACATTACCAGACATCTAGGAATGTTATTTTAATATTTTTTAAAAATTCATTTCAGATGAAAGCCCCCTCTGAAGGGGAACAACGGCTTGGTATGACGGACTTTCTTTTGTGCAAGAAAAGATCACTTTTTTAAAAAAGTATCTGAGCACAGAGCTGACTGAACAATCCTAGTGGCTGAAATGAACATTTCATAACAACATTTAGAATGTTGGGGGGGGGGAGAAATCAGCCAATTAAATCTGATTACACAGAAAGATTTTAGGATACAATACCCTGTATCCTTAAAAACAAAATCTCCTCTCTCTCTCTCCCTGGCACTGAAAGTGTTAAAGAAAACAATAAAAGAACAAGTGTACAGGGTAGGATTTACTGGCATTTACTTTTAATCTATGGTCCTTTGCTCTATGGCTTATCAGCCCTATGTCAGTCCTTTTTCCTCCTTTATATTTCATGAGGAGACCCACATGCTGCTACTGAGAGACAGAGCCCAAGTATCTGGAAGCTTTTTGTCAGGTAAAAAGAGAAGAAAAAGGAAAGGAACAAGAGGAAAAGCAAAGCTAAGAGGCATCTATTAGATGTCACTAGGCTTTTGTATTCATGTCAATGATTCAGGATTAGAGTATTTGAAATAATCTTATTGAGAAGAATCAAAAGCCCCACGGAGTGAGAGCCTGCTCTGTAGCATATGGCAGAGCAGTGGACAATATCTTATTAAAGATGTGTTAGCTAACACTATTACTTTTTATATTATATTACAAAACTATTGTGTCTCAAACAGTTAGCTGGATGGCATAGTTGCAGTATGCCATTTTGGAGGTTATTGAGTTGTTATAAAGCTATATAGATTTGCCAGCTTGTCTGCTTAAAACATTACATTTTATTTTATTTTTGTTCCTTCCCCTGCCCTGTATTGCTGGAAAGAGAACCCTGCACTTCACCGTCAAAAGAAAAAGAGTCCAAAAGTGTACCGAGGACCACTCTGTTCCCACTACAAACATGGTGTGTGTTACACTGATCAGCCACTGTGATTCCCCCCCCACTCCCGAATTAGATTCATTGCATTTCAAATCTGTGCCCTTAATAAGAGAGGACATGGAATATGCAGAATTCACGGATTGCTTCTGCTATATCTTGTTAAAAAAATTCAGATTCAGTTTTGCCAGGTTAAGGTAATTATAATTCTGTTATAAATGAATACTATAAGTCTAAACCTTTATTTTCTCTAGGACAAAGCCTTGTAATTGGAGAAATAGCCCTTCTTAGGTTTTTATCTTCATCGGCCTTTACCTTTAGAGGCAGCTAGAAACTAAAGACAAAACAGCACTGTTTGCAGTATTTCAACGACTGCAGTGAAAGTCTGTATAACTGGGTCACTTTCTCACTGTCCAGGATATAATTTCAGGGTAATGAAATAAAATATTTTAATAATTGCTTCATATAAAGCACAAATGAAAACCTCCAGAAATATTGCTTTTATATGGCAACATTCTCTTTTAAAAGTAGAACAGAAAACTATTTATGATACTTTTTAAAAGTCTAAAATACTGTCCTTCGCAAAAAAAAAAGCAAACACTTATTTGATACAGTTAATATATTCTGATCACAAACTACCTCTGCAAAGTTGCTAATGTGACACACTGGAAACTTTGTATGGCTTTTCTGTACTTTTCCAGAACTGTTACAGAAGAAAAACTGATACTACAGGAAAAGAGAAAACTCATACCAGAATTTATCGTTTCTACTACGTGACATGCAGCTGTTTCAGACACTACGTTAAACACATTTCTAGGATGTCACTCCAGCTACGATCTACATAGAAACCACTACTTGCTTTTTACTGTATTTTATATTTATTAGCAGTATGTTGTGTTAAAGTGATATATCTCCAGTGTAGTGAAGGGTATTTGAATAGATCATGGTTATCTTCGCAGGCGTGGCCAAAAAAATGCAAACATACAGATTGTCATTCATTTATTAAATTAGGGGCCAATTCTGGAAACCGTGATGCATGTGATGGTCAGCGGGACAGCTCGCACATTGAAAGTTACTCGTTTGCATAAGCAATTGCAGGATTGTGCTCTCGGTTACATTCTGCTGCACAAAAAGCTGCCAGAGACACAGGCTACACATTTCATCTTCAAAACAATTTTAGCCAATCTACAGCCAAATTTAGTATAATCTCCACAAACACATTTTATACCCCTCTCGTTCCTAGCAATCGCATGTGTATTCCCACTGCGACAGCAAATGTTGAAATCAATCAGGGGGTGAAGAAAGGATGGTAAATTTATCCTCAGCAGCGACAGTTGAGATAACACAATATTTCTGAATTTTTTTATTTTCAAAAACTCTTCCAAAAAAAACCCAACCAAACAAGGAGAGAGTTATGCTGAGTTGTGTGGACTCAGAAAACTCCCTAGGCTGAGCACGTCCTCTCTGCTCCACGACACACTTTGAGGTAGCAGTTAGCACTAAGAAATCGATAGGTATGAAGGGCACATTTTAAGTTTTGTGAATGGAAACAAAGGAAAGTCCCCAGTCAAGGCGGGCTCTGAGTTCTCCCGGGAATGGCTCACTTCAGGGGGAGAGCTGAGCATGCCCGTAGCACCAAGCACCGTCAGCTAAAAATTTTGCTGATGCCCTTTAATTTACAGTGCCCGGCTTTCCACACCCGAGGCCTGGTTGTCTAAAGTTCTGGGCAGCTCCCAGTGATGTAACTGGAGTTTGGGGTGTACCTCAGAAAAATTAGGCCAAAGATCTCCTAGGGTGTGCTGCTAAAAATTGAGAACCCAAAATTAATGCCCACTGAAAATGCTGGCCCCTAGTGACCAAGGCTAGGATTTTCAAGCTAGCCTAAGGGAATTAGGTGCCAAAATCACGGTGAAATGAAATGGAAGTTGGATGCCTAATTCTGTTGGATTCCTTTGAAAATACAACCCTTAATTCTTAAACCATATAAAGGCAAAAAGTCTCTTCAGGACAGAGACCATCTATCTACCTGAGACTGGACACCATGTAGCACTTTGATGAGTGCTTTGATCCTGGCAGGAGTCTCTGGACACTAATGTGATATTAAATAATAATTAGGGATAAGATCTGAACGAAACAAAGCCCATAACCCTAACTGCAGATTCAAAAGTATTACTGAGAGAATCAAGTAACTATTAGTGCCGTGTGATTTTAGAGAAACCCAAAACAACATAAAACCAACTGGAAATTCGGAACTGGGTTTCCGAGAGGTTCTGAAATCATACAAAATTCTTTGTTTTTATCCATCAAATCCAACAAACAAACAACAAATGGAAATCGTTCGGTTTAGGCCAATTTCTGCTTTGAGATTTTGGGTTCATACAAAGTTGAAACACAAAGTGGAACTCCAGAGTGCAGGTAAGGAAGAGCTGGGGAGAGAGACACAACCCACATGGACTGAAACCAAAGAAAATTCTTGCACAAACCCCTGTGAAGTTCTCCCCCAATTCTATTTTATTTGAAGCAGGACTGATGCCACATCAGGGTTCATTTCTACGCCAATTAGGAGTACCCCTAGAGCCTATTTAATGGGGGGGAGGGGTTTCAGACATTTGTATTTGACTCTCCTAAGTGACAACTTTGTACTGACTGGAGCCTCCATTTATGTTATGAAGGTTCAAGACTCTTTTGGTCACCTAATTTACATGGAAAAACACTTTAGATAATACTTTGCAGATGTGCTAATCATAACCAAATCCTGTAGAGTGGTGTTTGGTCACTACCCTCTCAAAAAGTCAAGTAATGGGCTTAAAGCAAATAACATTCACTCATCTAGGCTGAATTCTGTCCCTTCTGAGAACTTGCATGGAACATTAATGCGTTTAGTCTGCATGATAAAAGAGTAGCAGAACTTTATAGGGGGCAGGGGAGATATTGCTCAGACTGCTGGGACAGACAAGACAGCCTACTTCATGCATGTGCACGTAGGTAACATATTTTATATTCCCTTTGCCACAATCCTCCTTTCACCAACATATGATCATTAACTGCCACTATTCTGTTCCTACAATGTACCTCATTTTGGATTAGTGAAACCAAAATGGCTTCTCAGTTTATTCTACACTTGCATTAATATTGACTCCCTTGCTCGCATTATCCACTGAACAATCTACATTTCCATGAAAGGCATCGTGCCTTCTGATGCAGGGCAAGCTGGAGACGCAGCACATGTTAGACAAACCTCCTATCTCCCAAAATACACCTAGCAGCGACTGCCATCAAACTCCCATGCCTGATTGCGAGACAAAATGGAGGGATGGCCCAGGGTAACAGGGCTATCCCCCGTGTTCCTCTACTGGCCATATGTAAAAATAGGCCAATAGGGAGCATAAATGAAGGCAGGTGAAGACAGCTTTAAAACGCAGTCTTGTAGACCACACTGGTGGTTTAGTTCAGTTCAGTTCACTGCTGGTAATGGGACCTGGGTTCAGATACAGCCGATTGGGCCCCTGTTTGTACATCTATGACCAGAACACAGAGTCTGTTGTCAGAGGGACAGATGTCCCTTCGCTAGGTGTTACTAGCACCCATCTCAGACTGTTTCCAATGTCACTGGCATGTGCTGAAATCTCCTTTGCCACTCTGGGCCTGTGCCCCACCATCTTGTTCCACGATCAAGGTTCTGTGGGCACTGAGCTATTCCCCTGCATTCAAACACCCATTGCTTCCTCACTAGCAAAAACCCCATCCTGACATCACCTCGCCTCTTTGATGATGGAAAAGCGTCTATAAACTACCTGACTTTACGGCACTTCAGAGACCTTCCTTGGGCATGTAAAGCTACTGTTAAATGCATTCATTGCCACATCTGCACTAGGCCTGAACAGCAGATTTTGGGGAAGCAATAGGGTATAACTGGTGCTACTTTCCTACAACACACCTGTATTTCCTCTGCAAGGCATTTTGGCATGAAAGAGGATGATCAGGCCCATAAAATACAATCCACTACACGATGACTTTTAAAGCAGTAAAACGGAGGCAGTGAAAGTCATTCACGCCTCTTTTCACGTCACTGCACTATGAAATCCTACCTGCAAATATAAACGTTTTCAGGTTAGAGACTGAACGATTTCAAAAACACCTGTAAGCAAGTCAGACACCCTGGTGATTGGGTGCATCCCAGATAGATAAGAGAAAAATATTGATCGATCCGATAACGCCTATTGACAACAGCTCTGATTGGGCCAAAATATGTAAGCAAATAACAAATGCAATTTACTCCTCAGAAGTTGGGTCCATTTCAATGTAAGGAAAGATGGCAGTACATGAAGCACTTCAAAGTTTTCACAAATTAAGGCCAGAAGGATCCATTATGATCACCAGTCGGACCTCCTGCAAAGCACAGAGTATAGAAATTCACCTGGTAAGGATTCCATCAAGCCTAACAACTTACAGTTGAACTAGAGTGCATCTTCTAGAAAGACACCAATCTTGAAATTTACCTAAATAGGTCCTCTTTTAAAATCGGTAAGGACAGATTTCAGGAATCGTATAGAACCTGTAGACTGAACGTGACCCTTTATGCTGAAGTTAATCTGCCACATGTTGGAGATTGAAACAACTGTCTGTATTTATCTTAACCAGCAGGACTACTGTTTACTAGATCCATCCATAAAAGGGAAAGAAAAGCACAGCAAGCATTGGTATCTCAATTGAATATCTAGATCCACAATGGTCAGGTGGGTTAAAAAAAAGTTTGCAAGGGGGCCAAGATACGGAAGTGGCTTTCCCAAATCAAGAAATAATATAAAGCTCCACTTTCCACCCTATGTGACTTTTGTCATTATCATCTTTTCTGATTCCTACAAAGCAAACCTAATTAGGGAGCTCTCTCATTAGTCTTCCAGAAAAATTAGCACAGCTTATGCTAATTACTCCTGTAAAATTTAATAAACTCGTTGAAATGGGAATAGTCTAATGAGGTTTTATTTATTGAACTAAGATAACTGTAAGGAAAAAGGTTAGGACACAGGGATATCTAGTGTGGTAATAAAACTACAATTTATTCAATTTCTGCACAGGAATTTTATTGCAAATATTTTAAATTCAAATATGAGTTACAATTTGAATGTTAAATCAATCTAGAATTTAATATAATACCAGCAAGTGCTACATTTTCACTTTATCTAGGATTACTGTGCAGCCTATTGCTTCACTTGTAACAGGAATCATTGTGCATTTGTGTTGTGACAGTAATACCCTTTTACAGTTCGTTCTTGGTGACAGAGCTTCGTTTAGATACATGTAAAACTGGGTTCGTGATCAAGTATACAGGCAATTCTAAAAAGATAATTCCACATACATTGTGTTTTTTCCATGAGCTTCCTTGAGATGACTGGTCTCTAACAATAATAGATTTATACCTCTCTTCAGAGAAGAGAGGGACACTAAATTTCTCTAGGTCACTTTTATAATAGACTAAAATATAAAGTAATTTTCTAGACTGTTCTCACATGCACCTACTGAAATTTTTAACCACACTTTTAAGTAAATAAACAGGTACAGTCCATATTTCCTAAATATCTAGTAAAAAAATCTAACTTTTAAGTTGATTGTACAAGTTAACTTTGTAGCCACAAAGACTGCTCTATCTGTATCCCACAAATGGCTTTCTTGAATAACCAATCAAAAAGACAGTCAGGGGGAAGGATAGGGCAGCATTTTTCATATAAGTATGGTTGTCTTTAAAAACGGTAAGAGTTTAAGTGGTGATTCTGTGTTAAAGTCAGATTAAATTCAAAGATTAGGCTTTATCAGACTGCAAGGCATGTGGGAGTGCTTTAGCCCAAACGTCAAATGAATTCTGCAAGCTCACATGCAAATAAAAATAGCTAAATATGGTTTTACATATCAATTGACACAATAGCTTAAGATTTTATGCATGCAGAAGTGACAACAAGTACAACTAAACACATGTTCTGACTTGTGCAGACATTTTTTTACAACAATTGTTAAAGTACTCCTCTTAAGATATAGCAGCTCCATATAGATGTCTTTATACTTTTCAAACCAAAAGGAAAAAAAATGAATAGGATAAATGTCACAAGAAACATCACTAAAGCCACTAACTGTATAAAGCACATACTTATTTGGCCTAAATTGTCTGAGCTAGCCACGGCCAAGAAAAGGTTTTAAGTACCCTACTGGGACAGATGCAAAGCGGCAACAATAGAAGCCACACTAATGCAATCCAGGTAACACAATCCTGGTTCAAAAACACAGGGAAGGCTAATTACAGCACTGCTGAGTCAAATTTCTTATCCCACTGCAACCCACAGGAACAGGTCAAAATCAAATGTTATTCAAACCACACTCGTATCAACCTTCTGTATCAAAGTCACAATTTAAAACCAAGTGAAGAACTTAAAAGCTTAACCCATTCACAAGCAAAAGGGGGTTCAGTGCGGGTGGCAAGGTAAGATTTATATTATAATCTAAACAGTATTCAACTTGTTTTTTAAACCTGGTGTTCAAAATTGCAAGCTTTGTATCAGTTTAAGTAAATACTGCTAATTTGATCACTACTAGGAAGTTAAATCCACTTTTTCATATAATTGGTTTGTTGTTTTTTTTCCCTTAAAGCTGCTGAAAATCTGTAGGGTCACAGTTTAAATGAGTTGCAACTAACAGCTCTGCATATTGGATCGTTAAACAAAATATTTCTGTAAACCAGCTATTAACATCTTAACATTTCTTTTTTCAGTACAATGAGAAATGCATGTGAATTTTGTAGCTTTCGTGTAGCTCAAAATGCCACTTGAACACCCTATTTTATACTGTTCAACTCTGCAGCCTACTTAGAGAGATCTCTACAGAGATGTGGTTTTATATGTGTTCTTTTACTTCCCCTGGTGTCACCTAATTCTAATATCAGGTGAACGGCTGCATAGTTAAAATATATATGTTCTGAGATTAAAACGATCTCAGGATTAGATATTGTAACAAACCAAAACGTTTTCTCTAAGCTGCCAAAGCATGCACTTGCTTAACAAACTCAAACAAGACATAACCCTGAAAGCCTGCCTAAGCACAATGCCAAGTGGTGCCTCTCTGCTATGTTCTCTTTTATATAATTCTGTTTTGATGTGGTTCTGAACAGATCTGACTCTACCTTTTTTCATAAAAACGGACACTCCAGCACAGAAGGTATTTTGAACGTAATATAGCGAACATTAACTCAGACAATAAGACAAAGAAGAACTATACTCTATACTCTGCCTTTCCTGTGCATAGGTTAGTTTCCCTTCAGGGTCCCTGTATTCACTGATTACTGCGTGGCATTGCTTTCCCTGTTTGATGACAGACAGTTTCAGTCCTTCGTGGCCATTTAACTCTCGCAGAGTAATGCCACCTAATAAACTGTTTATCATATATGTTTCCGTACAATGAATTTCAATAATTAAAATATAAAAATGACTATTTGGCTACAACTTTGCATAATTTGCAAACAGACTGCAAATTGCTCAGAACAACTAAAACAGATTTATCGTTCTACAGTGATTTACTTGGTCATGTCAGATTAGTAATATGGATCTGTTTAAAAACACAATAATTAAGACAGGCAAAATGAATTAATCAACTGACAATATAGTCAAAATAGCACTCCAACCAAAGAAAATAACTGGAGAAAATCTTAGTTTGCAGATTTTTTTTAAACTGTTCTTATGCATAAATAAAAACCTTAAAATGTAGATGGATTGCATCCAACAGAACTACTGGAGCTAAAAGTGATAATGATTCAAACATTTTTCAAATTAAAGTTAAATATTTATAAGCACCCAACCACATTCCATAAATCACAAACTATTATTTTATTCCTGAAGCTTCCTTGGCACAGCATGTGAATTGAGCCACAGAAAGTCAGCAAGAAAAATATCCCCTTTATGAACATGAATCAGATACGAAAACTAGAGCATTCCAAAGAGCAGGTCTCACAGTTACATTCCATATGGCCCTTCCATGGGAATCACAATTGCACAGCGCAACGAATTCGGTATCAACAACAAAATTTCATCCACAGATACACATAGCCCCTTTCCCATTAGCAACACCGTGCAGGTGTTTCATTATAATGAGGAATAAAATAAAATTGAAGGAAACAATAGCGGTCCTTACCTGTCAATTATCACTGGATCTGATGGAGTCTCATTTCTGTTGCCACAGCTTTTCTTGTCACAACACCGGCTACAGAGCAAAAGTGAGAGGATTTAGTGCAACCATTACACTGTAAAATCATCATTACGAACACAGGAGGTTCAAATTGCAAGCTAGAGTTACCATTCTGTCCCTGTCTGGAAATCAGTCGAATTTAGTGGGTCACATATGGGTTAATTACTATGTTTAACTTCTTGCACAGCTGGTTAGTAACGGCAAACATAAAGAGAAAGGGGTTTCACCCGCTTTCACGAACAATAGTTCATGGATCACTTCAAACGGGGAGTGTGGTCTACCCCTTTTCATGGGGCCAATACACACACATCAAGACCAATAACAAGAGTGGGCTATTTTTCCAGTGCACATAATTTTAACATCTGGGTTGGTGCTCATATTATACTACTGGTTTCCAGGGGAAGTAGAAATTCCCAGCACAATATTTTCCCCTTTTAAAATACTGTTGTTAGCAGAGAAGCTAAAACAGAAACGCCATTGGCTACTGCTTTTTATGCTTGAGTGTATCTGTTTCTCTAAGTTTTCTGAGAATTTTAATGATTGCTAATAGTACTATGGAAAGCACAGTGCTGCTGGCTGGTGCCCTGTATTAGGTCAGATACAAAGCAGGCATGTGAAACGTAAGCTCCCTCTACCAAAGAATTGCTCCATTGCTGACCTTGAGACTTGGATTCTTTTGAACTAAGATGGCTCATTGTTTCCGAAGAGAGTTAAGTTGTTGTTTGTGATGGTTTCTTGTCAGGGCTTATTGTCTATTAAGAGCCTGACTCATTAAAATATCACACATGATCTCTCACACAATATATACCCATTTCTGCTTAGGGCAGAAAATTCTCCAGGACGTAACTAGTTAGAGATGGATCTGGACTTTCCTGGGAACCAAACCTCAAAGCTCTTACTCTCATGAGCAGTCCCATGTAACCAATCAGGTTCTTACCCACTTCCTTCATCTCCCTAGTGGCAGAACATAAATATCCACCCACCAAGGATTCCCCCTTACAACCCCACCCCCATGACTCCCCTTAGTAAGGGAGTAAAAGAAGTAAACAACACAGCCTCAGGCCATAGGGGAACTTTGTCTCTGTACAACCAGGACGCCAGTGCAGCCCAGGCCTGGCCTGCCCCGCATTCCTCACCCCCGACGCAGATCCCTACTGTCACCTCAGCAGTGCCTGGGCTGACAATGCCACTGCGATGACTAAGCTTCCCTGTCACGTCACGGGGTGGAGATCTGTTCATGGAGGAACCTGTCTGTGTGTGGATCTAGGGCTGGGGTCCCCTATATTCAGGGCCGGCCCTAGCGCGGTGCAAGGCCCGGGGCAGAAGTGACAACTCCGTCACTTCTGAGACCCACCATGCCGGCCTCTGGGGACCCCCCAAAAGCTCAGGGCCTGAAGCAGTCGCACCAATTCGTCGTACCCTAGCGATGGCTCTGCCTATATTACCCCTAGTTTCCACCTTCGCCACAGAGGATGGCCCCTCTCTGTATTTGGCAGACTTACTGACTGTGGGGTGACCATATGTCCTGATTTTATAGGGACAGCCCCGATATTCAGGGCTTTGTCTTATCTAGACGCCGATAACCCCCCCTGACCCCGTCCTGATTTTTCACACTTGCTACCTGGTCACCCTAACTGACTGGGACTGACAAGCCTCACCATATACAACAAACCTTTCTGTAAATGCCAATTTTCAATTTCAACATTCAGGATTAGGGTTCTGGTAGGAATTGCGGCTCCTCTTACTTCATCTAAGAGGGACTATTTTGTTCCTGCGGAATGTGGAAGAACACCAGCGCAGGAAGCAGTCATTAGAAATGCCACACTATATAAATAGCTCTGCTGGGAGTATGACAAAGGTTCTCTTATGCGGCTGAACAATAGAGCGAATAATGTACAGTAACCCACCAAGACTAGCAATACAGCCACTAGCCACACTAAAAATAACAAAAAAAAAAAAAATGGCTTTACAAACCCAGCCTGTTGAAATGTGGTTTCCAACAGGAAAAAAAAAAGTTTCAAAGAGGAAAAAAATACATAATGCTTTTCACTGTCAAAGTTTCAAGGCCACTATTCAGGACTGAAGCGTTTCACAGGTAATGCCTGTGCAGGATGTCCAATTCTGTGCAAGTCACATTGTTTAGGACAGCCCCAAAAGCGGTTTCATTTTACAGTACAACCCCATAACTGATTCACCAACAAAATTAAAAGCCTCGACACACAAAATAGATCAGAATTTAGGAACGAATAAAATAAGCTCATAGGTCATGGGGACTTTTTTTTCCCCTTTTTTGTTTATAAAAGGGAATTTAGCTAGAATATGTGGGATGGCAAAATTTACCCAAAAACAAAGTAATAAAAACCACGAATATTTTTAAATGATTAAATTTTAATTAGAAGCATAGTTGGTGCAAGTTAAGACACACCGTTCTTGTGACTAACGCAAACCAGGGCCGTTTAGAAGAACCTTATCCCGTGAGTAGCCCCACCAAGGCCAAAAGGATTATTCCTAGAGCAAGCCGGCACTGAATGTGAGGGTACCAAAACCTGGCCCATGGGGCCAGAATCTGCCACTCTTACTTATGCTGTTCAAGGCCCCAACTCTGCCAGTGCCCACATGTTACCCAATAGGGGGGTCTGTTCACATGGAACAAGTTCCTGGATCAGGGCCAAACACCTCACTCTACTGTTGGGACATGCCCCTGGAAGAGGCCCCTTGTAAAGAACAAGCCAAGGTGGGCGAAGATGCATAAATGAAGATGGGGAGGATTAATACATACTAAGGCTAACGGGGGAATGGATTGGTTTTGTTTCCTTGCAGGGAAGCTCCCCTTGAAAGGTCTGGGGAACACTGCTTTGCTGTTGAGTGGCCACTGAATAGGATTTCCTGGGCAGTAAGGTACCAGTAAACAGGAGTAAGAGTGGACGAATGCAGCCCTTGTGTATTATGTGAAGGTGAAAAATAATGGCTCTGTGCCCTTTTCCTTGCAGCTTAGTGAAATACAAGGAAGGGCCAAAATGTTGGGTTTTAATTAGATTTTTTCCCTACTTGTTTTTTATATTAGAAATTCAAGCATTGTCTATCCCGGTTTTTCTATGGACAACTGGAGAATTAAGACATCACAGAAAGCCTCAATTTGAAACCTCATAAACTGACATGAGAAGTGATTTTTTTATTCAGTCTGATTCAAACGCTCTGGGTTTTGTTAATAGCTAATTAACACTTGGGATGACAGCTGTCTGTGCTAAATATCCACCTCCCTCATCCCTTCAGCTGAGAACCGAGAAAGAGAAGAGTATTGGGAGCTGAGTCCTCCAAGAAATCCTCTGGTTAAAACAGGGAAGGTGAGACTTGACATTCTTGATGCTTCTAAAGTTAAAAAGTACAAAAGGGTTGTTGTTGTTTTTAAAAAAGAAAAGAAAAACTTTTCTTTATAATCATAATGAATGCGGGGAAAGGGCACAATCCCAATTTTTTCCTCCCTTGTGGGTCACTTTTAAAACACGCTTTTCTTATGAAGAACCAAGAAGAAACATTGTGCACGGAGGTTCAACTCTCCCCCCGCTGACCTCTCGAGGAGGTCCATATGGGACACTGGCCAGGCAGCTTGTACGATGCGTCACAGTAGTGCTGGCATACCTGGGCACGTGTAAACTCAACACCGTGCAAGAACACCAGTGCCCGTTCTGAAGTGGTACCCAGAGTCTGATGGTTGCATCTCTCTCTGATTTAACATGCATTAAAAAAGAAGCCCCTAAGAGGCTCCCAACCAAATCTGACCTGAATACAGGAAAAAGGGAGTGTGCTAATGTATCCTTCTCATCTAGCTCATCCTGCTCCTTTTGCTTTCTCGTCCTTCTCTATATCAGACAGATGCTGCTCTCTTCACATCCAGATCAGCCCTCCTGCTTCCCATCCACCAAGTACCATTTCTCCCCTCCTTATAGCCTCCTTCCTCCAGCAATCCTTCCTGCCTTCTTCACACCAACCACCTATATGCTCCCTCCCTTGAGCTGTTGGCCAACATCATCGATGATGTTCCCCTTGTCGAGGGCCAGGCCGTGACTGGCCATCGTGCGGTTGGAAGGGGACGGGAGCATCATACAGGGAGCCTCCTCCCCTTGCACACGCCATGGATGGGCCTCTTGGCATCACAGTCCCTGCACTTGGGAGCACAAGGGCTAGTCCCTCTATGGTTCCTAGGGGCCGCCCATGTCCCTAAAGGGGATGGGGAGAAGGCAGGGTCTTGGCCTCCTTCCCCACTCTGCACCTGCCCATGGAAAGGGCTGGGGGGTGGGGGAAGGGAACAGCAGGCTACACTGTTAGGATGGGTGCTTCCTGCACTACCCTGGCATGCAGAAGAGCTCCCAAAGCACAATCCTGCTCATTGGCTCTTCTGGAGTCAGGTGGGCGTCTCCACATCACCCCCCGTGCAATCCAGCCCTTAGATTTAGCACTAGGGAGCCCTGAACACGGCGTATCCCTTGTGTGCAAACCGCTGCGTACATGGACTGCACTAGAACAATGGGTTTTTATTGATAATAATAATTAACAACAGTAGAGCAGGCCGATGTTCTCTAGTTAGCCCAATACAGCCCAATCACAACCACTGCTTTAGCCAGAGTGAACTGCCTCATTCACGGCACAGGATGGATTTCCTTTTCTTTCTTTTTTTTAAGCAAAGTTTAAAAATTTAAAAACAAAAATGTCTCACGTGAAACCCTGACATGGGTCATCAGCAGGGTGAGGATCCTTAGATCCACAACACAGTCCACCACCCCTTGAGCTAACAGAAAAACTAGTAGCAGTAGAAGGCTGTTATCTTCAGATTAGACTCGCCACTAGAGGGAGATGGAGACAGACACTTTGGCAGTGGGATTCACAGCAATACAACGTTGAGACTCAGGAATAATGGATTCGATTCCAGGTGCTGGTGAGGTGGGGGGGTGGGTTTTCTACTGAGAGCACAGGACAGATACTCCCCCTTCTCTCAGTCCTGGAACTCAGTACCATGGATGCCCCTGGCAGCTAGGAGGAGCAACTGCAGGCCAAGTCCCACTCAACCCATGGATTCTCACGCAGAAGCACGCTCAGTTGTTTTGGAGCAGCGTCCCCAAACCTGTCCATGCCCCCTCACCCCTCCCGGAGCTGGGGCCAGGAATGGGGCTGCAGCTCAGGGATGGGGGACGCAGACAGAGGCAAGGGGGCAGAGGCTTGGGCCACACCTGGAGGTGGGTCTGGGCCGGGGCCGCGACCGGGGATGGGAGCAGAGCTGCAGCTGGGCTGTGGTGGGGGAGCTGTGAGGGGCTGGAGCATGCTCAGTGCAGATGGCATCTTCCGAGATTTAGATGCCAAACTTCAACAAGTCTCTACTGAGCATGTGCAAACTGCGTTTTTTCAAGAGGCTGATAACTTAGCCAAATATGGGTGGATTTTCATGGGGATGGCATAAGGCAGCTGTCTGACATCAAGGCAACCGTGCTGCCTAATTTCAAGTCCCTGCTCCACGGCATGGAGATGGTAGAGTTTCTCAGCACAACAATTGTAATTTTTTTAACATGGACAAAACAACATATTTTCCCTAACTTCATTCTTGGAAATGGCAGAGCCATATTAGCTTAAACCAGGGGTCGGCAACGTTCGGCACGCGGCTCGCCAGGGTAAGCACCCTGGCGGGCCGGGCCAGTTTATTTACCTACTGACGCGGCAGGTTCGGCCGATCGCGGCTCCCACTGGCCACGGTTCGCCGTCCCGGGCCAATGGGGGCGGCGGGAAGCCGCGGCCAGCACATCCCTTGGCCCGCGCCACTTCCCGCCGCCCCCATTGGCCCGGGACGGCGAACCGCGGCCAGCGGGGGCCGCGATCGGCCGAACCTGCCATGTGAGCAGGTAAATAAACCGGCCTGGCCCACCAGGGTGCTTACCTTGGCGAGCCGTGTGCCGAACGTTGCCAATCCCTGGCTTAAACTTTCCCAAAAATACAGCCTTAGCCATTCACTATGCACAGGGAATTTCAGCCTGAACGGTAATCAACTTTACCAAAGTTATAAGCAACTGAAAACAGGGTTTTACAAAGGAAAGTGTCAGGCAATTCTAACTATCGGCGTCCCTACCTGCGCTGCCTATAACAATAATAAATTCCATTGAGTCCATGAATTCTTCTCAACCATTAACATGTCAGCCAAAAGAACAGCCTTATTTTGTAATCTGCAAAGAACAATGAAATCCCTACAGATAAACAAACACCTGAAATGTAACTCACTCACTTTTTTCTACAATAGTCAAGGGTCTCTCCTGTACGTTTGAATTCTTGGTCTTATCCACCCCATAGCTTTAGTACACTATAAATAAACAGCTTTTGTCACATAAATGCAAAGTTTTATTGTGCAGTTAGTCTTGATAGAAAGCACTGCAGAAAGTTGTTTAGGAATTAAATATCTAAAACAAGCTATTTTAAAATACAGAGCCCTCACTATTTCATGTCTGAAATGAAGAAATTTCATCTTAGGGAGAGCAAGCTGTCTTTCACACCATATGGCTAATGGTAGTGCATAGCAATTAGGTGGGCTGATTAATGGGGAACAGACTCTAATTTTATGCTTATAATTGAGGCTGCATTTGCACCCCTGGTGCAAATTCAGCACATCCCAACTTCCACTTACAACAGGCAAGAAATCAAGAGAAATAGAATGGTGTGGAGAGAGATGGTTTTTTTCCTGGAGTCCCCTAAAGAGCATCAGATTTGCAATTTAAAGGAGTGTTAGCAACACAATAGATGACAGATTTGTGTAATAGGGTCAAGCAGCCTGGTAAACAAACAGCACCCCTTACAAATCTATAGGAAAATCGTAATCTCTAACATTTGCAGTATGAAATTTGAATTTGGTTTTTCCCTATCAGGCATGCAACATTTGCCTGCAATGGTCTGAGAACTTTTTTTCTACCCCATACTTTGTGTTTTTGATAAAACACAGAAAGCAACTAGGGGTAAAGGAAGACAATCATAATAAAGAGCTTGAGCCAAGGCATTTTAGGAACTAGCATAAACTGCATTCATAGAAGGGAAGACTGCATTTGAATGTCATATTTTTCAGCATTCCAATAACAGAATACATTTTATCTCGGTCAAAATATATTGACATGAGTGTAAATCTTAGATGTCGATAGGTGTTGGTCCATTGGCTGAAATCTAGCAGTGTGTATATTCTCCAATTTTTAAAAAAAGTACATATAGGAAAATTAATGCATCAAAGTCTCTATAATTCCTACTCTTTCAAAGCGAGACAAGGTGGGTGAGGGAGTATCTTTTACTGGAGCAACTTCTGTGGGTGAAAGAGACAAGCTTTCGCACTACACAGAGCTCTTGGGGTCTTTCAAAGAGCATTGAGTGAGATTTCTGCTGGCACTGGCTCTGCAGAAAATGAAGCCACACTCTACCGGGTTTAGAATGGGGATTTGCTTCTGCTCCAGTGGAAGTTAAGGGGAGTCATGCTATTGTCTTCAATAACAGCATGGTCAGGTCCTCGACGTAGAATGGTTATTATTTGTATTGTGGTACCACCCAGAGGCCCTAATCAGGTGTACACACAGACATAGAGGCAGACAACCCCTGGCCAAAGAGCCTGGGATTTAAGAACTAATCAGCCCATTATCCAGTAACAGCAGCAAATATGGGCACTGACCCTCCAAACCCTTCAGCGGGTGTTTCATTTCAGTCAAGTGACCAGTGCCATTGTTGTTCTAGGATTATTTATGTGCGAAAGGGGACGCTTGTGCAGCTCAGGGGCCTTATTCAGTATGTACAGTTCATTGTTGGGTCTCCAGACAGCAAGCAGTACAAACAGGGCCCACGTATTGTAGGGTGAGCCCTGAGCTACTGACGTGACTCTGCTTCCATCTGTGAACAGAGAAGGGGCTGGGACTCCATAGTAAAGCAAAATCCCAACTGCAGCACCAGGCACCTCTTGCAGACCTTCGTTTGCCTAATCATTCCATGCTGCAACGGAGTACCTAAACGTACTTGGAAAACGTGCATTTTAGCAAAAAATGAGCTGCAAGTTAAAGGGCCAAATCCTACTAAAAGGGCTGCAGGTCCCAGCCAAAGACTGGCCATGCAAAGGGCCTAATCCACTTACCCCATGTGCCAGGTGGTACTGCCAGGGGGGGAACACTGCGTCTCGAGAGAGCTGGGGTTGAGGATGAAGCCCGTGGCTCAGCAACAGTGCAGATCAATGGGCCAAACCCACCCAAGAGGCAGGCTCTGGTGGATGAGAATCCGCCTGGAGACTTTGCCCAGGCACTCACCGATCCACAGGGAAAGTCGGGGCAAAGCTCATTCACTCAGGAGCAGGCATCAGGATTTGGGCCAAACTGCTACTGTTTAGTAAATATTTTTAAAGGCCACCATGCATGCAAGTACTAAGCATGCGTTTTTCACCCATTCAAATGACTGCTCCTAACTCATGCCAAGATTCCCTGTGTCCCACTGGAGAATTCATTCTTTTCGGCATTGCTACTGTCTACTGGGTAACTCCTGCACTCTTCAAGTAGGCAAAACACCAGCTAACTTCCCTGGGATTGCAGAGTCAGGGTCATGAGCGTGCTCTAAGGACTCTGTGGAAAGATCTCCTTAGCAATAAGACAGAGAAAACAGGAGTTAAGCATTCTTACCAGCTAGAAAAGAGACAGGTGTAGGCACCAGTTTTAAAATGGCCACCTTAGGGAGAGTAGCTGCTTGGCTCTGCCAAATTTAAAGGGCCAGCCCCAGAAAAGCATGCGGGGGGGGAAACTTCCTATAAAAGAGAGCAGACCTGCACTGGGGTAAGTTAGGAGATCACCAAGAAAACTCCCCCGTGTTTTGATGTTGCTAGTTGAACAGGGGGCTAACCAACTCTGTAACCCATACTGACAAGAGAAGCCCCAGTAAAGACAAACTGCAAGGAAGGTTTGCGTTAAGTGGAAGAAGAGAGAGCTATAAATTTCAAGTCTGAACCCGGCTGAATTAAAGCCACCTGGTTTGTCATTTTATTAGCACAGCTATGGTTGTGAGGGTAGATAATTACAGATAGCAAGATTGCAGTTTATTTTATTATTTTTGGTGAGGAAACATATTCTGGGCCCATTAATGCTAAGGTGTCTAAATGCAAACCAGTAGCCGACTGCTAAGGACAAACCTTTATAAATAATTGAAAACTGGTATGATGACTGAGACTTTGCTGCTAATTACATGAGCAGAACTCTGTTATTTTGGGATTGTTTAATGCAAGAAAGATACATTTAAGTCCTAAAATAGCTCGAGGTCCAACCTAGATTTTGAGAGACAAATTCATCTTCTCCTTGCTAATTAACTGGAAACAGGGTCTTTCTTACCTGCACATTATTTCATGTGTGAGAAGAACTCTGCACATTTCTGGGTTCTTGTCTTGGCCTTCGTACACTATCGCCTAGAAACAAAATACATTTTTAGCTTCACGCCAAACTGAGTTTGGAGAAAATAAAATGCATCACAATAACTGAATGCTTAACTATTGTTGCGGGCTGGATGGCATGCTTAAACAGACTGCGTCACCGTAAAGACTGCTTTCAAGATTTGTAGTTGACTAGAGTTAGTTTCTTTCCTCTCCCATTTCAACCAATACATTATGCACATCTTCAGAGCAGTGTGTAGGACGGGCTTTTTTAGTAGTCAAGACAACCACAATTTTCCTTTCAATTCAGAATAAAATATAGACCTAATAGCATTAAAACCCAGAAGGGCTTAGCATACTTCGGGGCCTATTTTTTTTTTAATCAAAAAAACAGCTCATGTATTTTTAATTCCAAAAGCAAGTCTGTTGTACCGCCTGTGCACTTTCCTACTAGCTACCAGAAAAGTTAGGGTCTGATGGATTCTCCACTCCCACCCACAGTGCTCGGTTGATTTACAGTGGTATAAATGAGATGAGAATCAGGCGCTCTGAATGCAAAGACCACTGGGAAGTGGGTGAGAATAAAACAAACAGGGATGGATACATGATCTTAGCTGAGTTAGGAGGAAAATCCTTATTATTTGCAAAAAACACTGGGAATACTACACAGTCACATCAAAAATAGGGTCTGCCCCTGCAATATACACCCAAATGGCACTCGGTTAAAGGGTGTCTTGTAAATGGACTGGCATTACATGCCAGGCTAAGGGAATAAAGCTGCTCACAGCCGATTTAGAAAGTGCTCCTACCTGCTTAGCAGCGATAGGTATGCCTAGAGCAGCAGCATAGCTGCATTTGCTGCGGGTAGCAAGAAAGGATGATCTATCGCTATTGTTTTGCCCTAGAAAACATTTAAACTAGGTCAGTCCCATACCACAATGTCACCCTGCCACAGTACAGCCCCGCACATTGCCAGCAATGCCCCGGGCACCAGTCCCCTGGGAGGGGAGTCAACCAGAATGCACAGAGGTGCCAGGTTACGTTTTCAAAAGCACCCTCGTCCCTTCTAATAGGATTTAGGCTCCTAAGTCACTTAGGCACTTTGGGAAATGTCACCAAGTCCCAACAACCCCTTCCCCGGAGCCAAGAGAAGACGTACCAGGGCAGCTGCATGGGGCTAGGGTGACCAGATGTCCTGATTTTATAGGGACAGTCCCGATTTTGGGGTCTTTTTCTTATATAAGCTCCTATTACCTCCCCCCCCCACCCCCGTCCCGATTTTTCACATTTGCTGTCTGGTCACCCATGGGGCTGAAGCTCTGTGGCACCCGAGTGGGCAAGAAGCAGCACTAATTTCCAGTCAGCACTGCCCTCTGCCCTGGGAAAGGAAATGAGGAGCAGCCGGGATGGGCAATGGCAGCACAAAGCCACCTTGCCATAGGGGAGCTGGAGAACACAATGGAGGGCCCAGCCCAGTTTAGAGCAGCCCAGGATTCACGGGCTCAGAGTACAGTTCCTCGGGCATGGCAGTGTTGTCTAGTGGGTAGGGCACTACACTGGGAGTGAGGAGACCTATGCCCTCCCCCATTTTGTCTGTCTCATCTATTTAGAATGCAAGCACGTCGGGGCAGCGACTGGATGTGTTTGTACAGGGCCTAGCACATGAGGCCGTGAAGTCTGCTGTGGCCTATAAGCACTACTGCAATTCACATAAGGCAGTAAGATCCCAGGGCTTTGGTGCTTTGAAGGTTCATGTCTTCCTCCTCCTCCACAAGCCAGTAAACACCATCCCATGGAGGGGAGCATTAGAAGGAAATTTTGTGAGGTGGACAGCATGGAGTCCGTTCCCAGTGACCCTGCCGGAGGATTTAGGAAATGTTTTCCCATTGCTCAGTAACCGTTACTGTTATTATTGCGGTATAACATACGCTAACCAAGGGAACCTCTACACCACTAGTTGATTTAGCTACTAAGGCCTCCGATCTAATGCTTGGAGGGGGGCGAGGTTTGCTTAGCACAAAACGTGTTCCCATATACTTCTGATCCAGTAAAACCACATTTAAAGAAAATACAACTACGCTAAATATGATGAAGTCCCTAAAACCAGCAATAAACTAGTTATTGTAAATAAAAAAGTCTCTCATGTTACAAGACACAATTAAAATGGAAATATGGAAAACAATAATAAGGAACAAATTAATATATGGTAAAAAGAGATGATGATAGACTGGTTTGCATTCAAAAGTGTCTCCCACTGAAATCAATAAGTGTTTTTCCTATACAGAGTCATGAATCTTAGGTACCATGAGCTGATTTTTTAAACCCGGTTTAAGCAATAATACGTAATATTAACCATGTGCAATACCACACAGAATACCAGGGATTGGTCAGTATTATCCTTGCACAGGATCCATGGGCATTTTCACTGCATGACTCCCATGTTAGTATGTGTCTCCCCAAAGCAACCACCAGTAGGTTTTTGCTGTTAGGATAAAACAAAAGACATAAGGTACTGGATTTCCCAGCACTCCATTGGGGGTCAGTCTAATGGGTGGGGCATTTCATCCCAGGTCTCCAATCCCAGCTCACTCCAGTCAAGGCTGCCATTCAGAACTGGGCACCTTAGTCTGGTCCCACGAGTCCGACTGCTGAGAGAGTTCAACACCCGCTGAGGTCAAGGCCCCACCCCACAGGAGTCACTCAGCACCTGGCAGGATTGGGCCCTTAGTTTCCAATCAGCCTGCAGGACAGCAGTAGATGGCTTGAAAGACACACTGGAAGAGCTGGATTGCCACATGCGATGGAGCGAACCCAGACATGGTGGAGCTCAGTCAACTGGGCAGGTGGATTATGCCGCCAGTCAAACCAAGAGGGCTTTTTAAAAAGTAATTTCCATGAACCAATTATAATGAAAACTTGTGGTGAGAGCCTGCGCCCACTGGGCAACAGAAGAGCTCGATTTCTATTTTATGTGTCAAATGGGAATCTGGAGAGCAAAAGGGAAACAAACAAATGAGCCAGACAATCTGTGGAGGGGTTCCGTGTGGAATTTGGCTGCTAACCTAGGATAAAGAAAAAGTTACCCCCAAATCAAGTCACTGACTGGAGAAACACCAGACCACTCCTGACACCCTTAGCTGGGCAAAATGCCAGCTGAAATCAATGGTCATGCCATTCTTTATCATGCCGAGTTCTCCACTACGTTCTGTGTAATAATCCTTGGCACAATATGACCCAGTGAGAATTTTGCCTGAATAAGGATTTGACCCACTATGCAGGATTTGACCCATTATGTTTAAGCCCTGCTATTTTAAAATATGGTTCACCTAATATGAGCCGAGCTTGTGCCCACTGAAGTCAATGGGAGCAGGATTAGGTCTGCCAGAAACTACAAATGAGAACAAGTCAATTTAATTTCCTCTTTTCCTTTTCTCCGTCTCCCTTCTTTCTTCCTGCCGCTATGTTTACTTAACCTCCAGGTACCCACTTAAATAACCCAACTAAACAGCAATAATGAACACACAGAGTCAACAATATGGTACCTAATCACCTTGTCTGTTGTGTTTATCGTCAGCGATCCTCTGCCTGGGTGCATGACGTTCTTTAGCCTTCCAGTACATTAAAGGTTCGGTTTTTGCTTTGTTTGCACTTGACTATTGTTACTGAATCTATACATATTGTAACTTCCCAAAATAACGTATACACATCTCTAGAGCTCAGGCTTCTCCTTGCTTGATCAGAAAGTTATTTTCCTAGCAGGCTGCCCCAAACTCACCCTCCCATACTATAGTTCCCAATTTCTTTGATGCAAAAGGGTGTGTGGACACAACCGTTCATTTACATAAAGCACACATTCAGCAGCCCGACAAAATAAAATGATCAGCTGATATTGGCTTTCTCGTTATTCTATTCGCTCTCAAACTGTGCTGTTATAAAAAATGATTTCTACCATTTGTTTTGGAAAGGAAACAGGAACTGCTAAAGTTTCAGATCTTTACAGCTGCCACAAGCACAGATTACTTTACAGGAAGAGGCTAAAATGGTGCTGCTGTGAAAAATGTCACTGTTCAATTAAATAAAGGCATTCTTTCACCAAAACTATCTTCATTTTCCAACATATCTGAATATTAATTTGTGAAGTCTGAGCTTTGGATTGGGTCATCGTACCGGGATTCAGCAGAGCTCTGGCCCAGTCGTAATCATGCCAAACAGCTATCGCATTAAACAAAGAGTTAAAGTGAAAGTTACGGTGTACAAAGTTAGATCACAGGGGCAGGGGGTGGGGTAGGGTGGGGCGAGTGTGGGGCTAAAAATAAGTTTGCAAATACACATCACATCAGAATCACATGGCAACGGAAAGCCAAAGGAAATACACAATTATATATTTTGTTTTTCCTTTTTGTTTACTTCTACTGTAGTTTAAACACAATTTATTTCCTACAGTGGGAAGACACTTTAGAAGGGGTTCTTCTTCCTTCTGCGTGACTTTATGTTAAATGTTTGCCTTAAAATTCACCTTCTGTTTTGTAAAACCTTATGCCTGTAAGTAATCATCAGGCAAGAAGTCCACTGAGTAAGACCTACTCATAAAAAAGAGTTTGCAAGATTGGCCCCTAATATAATAGTGCCGATACTGATTTCCAGTGAAATGAAACAGAATATGAAAAAGTATCAGCTGTAAAACATTTGTTTCCAGAATATGAAAATGACTAAACTGGGCACACTACAGTCATTCCGGGACTTCACTTTTTCAGTGACACCGAGTCCATGAAAAAGGGAACTATCAAATTAGGGGTCTAATCCTCAGCTAAATCAATGGGAGTTTTTGCCTGAGTAAAGACTGCCGGATCAAGCCATGAAATAACTGGTGTATAAACTGGAAAGATACAGAGTTAGATTCTGCCCTCTGCTACTCCAGGCTAATCCAGATTTATGCCAGTATAACTGAGGGCGAAATATGGCTCCCAGTGCCAATTTACCAGTCAAGCAGTCCTGTTTTCAGAACTGGATTAGAAACAATCCTGAAGGAATGAGATCATGTTGAGTATATTATTTGGTTATGTCATAGCCTTGATTTACAAAAGAGAGAGAGCACATGCACCGAAAACCATGCACCGTTAAATGCTTCATTTATGTTTCACGAAACAAAATATCTCATTAATGGAAATAAAGGAGAATGAAAAACAAGCTTCTGAAAGATGGGACTAAAAGGATCTTTGCTGATATAGACAGAGATATATATAAAACGATACGCATACACATGCATATACATATAGAGAGGATAAAATCCTGACCCCATTTAAATCAATGGCAGTTTTGCAATTGAGTTCAGTGGGGCCAGGACTTCACCCAGAAAGAGTTATAGCTATATCACCTATATATAAAATGCTGTCAGCTATAACAGTGCAATACATTATTTTGACTTGGAATGATTGATTAACCATTAATGACCTAATCCTGCACTCCTTACCCAGGCAAAATTCCCAATGATTCCAATAGGGATTTAGCCTGCATCAGTAATGCAGCATTGGGTATCAAAGAGAGTGGCTTTAATTCTTTCTATAAAGCTCTAAATAGAATTCACTAATATCTAATTATTTTGTCCAATCTCTCTACGGCTCTGATACGCCAACCAGCTTAGTAACTTATTCATACGAATTAAATACATTTCTCTCTCCTAATATGTTCATTTTTAATGCTTTTCAAACATTCACATGGAAACAGCTCTAGCGTAAATATCCCAGAACAAATGGCTGTATATTACACAGGAGGCAGCAGTTGGGCTGCCAGACTGGGAATGCACTAGGCCATCTGGCTTGAGCAGTCTCTCCAAAATCCTCAGCTTTGTTTTCACCCCCAGACTCCAAACAACACATTTTCCACTGTGATGAGTTTACATTTTCCCAAACACAGGTCCTGATCATGCATGCAAATTCCAAACTTCTTCATTCCTCTCTGTACAAGAAAATTAAAATCACCTGCGCTTTTGACATGTTACCAAAGGAACAAGAAAGCTGCTAAAATCTGGCACAATGTAAACTTTCCCTGGCTTTGTTTTGTTTCATGTTTCTGCTGAATATCTGATATTCTACTGAGTCTTTTCTGAACTTATTGATAACATTTCCTTTACACAAATACGTGGCTGCCAATGAAGAGTCAGGCTAGGCACTGACTGGAGAGCTGATCAAATATCTGCATGCACAGCAAGATGCAATAGGGCAATCAACAGAAAAATGCACTTGCAACTTGAGTTTAAAGTACTGAAAAAAATCAAACCATAAACAAAGTGTGTAAGGCTGAATGAAGGGTTTTGACTCGGTAGGACTCTGGATAGTGGACTAGAGGTATCACACGTGACTTGAAATACTAGGACACCTTAGCCTTAGTTCTGTTCACCAGATCTCTATGTACATGAATGGATGAAAAAAGAGAAGGGGATAGGTAAAGTATTTACTATTTATTTTCCTACCTATTTCCTAATAGTGAAATATTAAAACTTTATGAACACTCAATTGAAGGACTGGGGGCATTTACATATCTAGATCCTCAGCCTTGTCTGAAAGCACCAGTTTGATTGGCGTGGAGACATTTCACATATCGCAGACAAATTCAAAATGCATCATTGTTAGCAGCAGACCTACTGCAGTAGGAGCTGCTGGTTTACTGAAAGCAAAAGCTATCCAGTTTGGGATCCTACAGGGCTCTGAAGGCAGTAGGAATGCGATACTGAGTTCAAATGAGGTGCTGAGATAACATAAAAGAACATTTAATTAAGACAATATTAACATTTAATGCTTTTACCCTTAGAAAAATAATTTCCCCATATAATTAATTATTTGTATCTAGTAGTTACAATTTAGAAATGATTGATGCATTTTATAAACATCGCAGTCACCTCAAAGGGTTGAAATTAGCATGTCATACCGCCACTTCTTTGGTGAAACCACCAAAGGCCACGCATTAGCCTGGGAATAGCATGATACTACACATTTTGAGCCCAATTCTACATTCCTTGCCTATATAAAACTGTCCTGGGAGCCACTCCAGTTTGAGATGTGCAAGACAGCAGGTTCCGATTTTGGCGTGGACACATGCACAATGGGCCAGATCCACCTCACATTGCAGTCAATGTCGAAATTCTCAGTGAATTCAATGCTAGCAGGGTCCAGTCCTATGTCCCCTAGAATATCACAGATGACAGAGAATACATCCACACCCCACGAACTGTGACATGATAGAGCTTTGTCCGTTTATGGGTTAGTTGAACATTCAGCCACTCAAGAAATACTAGCGTGGCCTGATCTGTTTAGACCATGAACTCCGGGTATGTCTGCACTCCAGCTGGGAGCAAGCCCCCCAGCGCAGGGAGACAGCCTCATGCTAGCAGGGCTTGCACTAAAACACACTAAAATTAGCAGTGTGGACATTGCATCTGCGGCAGAGCCTTGGGCTAGTCAGCCGAGGTTAGACCCAGGGGACTGGGCGGGCTTGAGAAACCAAGCTGCTGCCTGAGCCACCGTGTCCACACAGCTATTTGGTGTGTGCTGGCTCGAGCCCTGCTAGCCATGCTGGCCATCTCGCTCCCAGCTGGAGTGTAGACACACCCCTACGGGACCAGACTCTCTGGTATTCTGTGGGTCTTACAGCACCTAGCCTAATGGGGCCCTATTTCAGTAGGTGGTGTCTAAATGCTATTATAATACAAAATAAACATTCATGTAAAGCTTTTGCTAAAATTATGAGAAATGTATTCTATCGAGAGAGATCATGGTTTTGATTTCCTGAACGTAAAACTCCTTCGCAATTGACAGTTATATAAAATTTGCAATTTACGGCTGTGACATCAGGAATGTACATTAATCAGATCAATTATATAAAATCTGACAAAAATCTGAGGAAATTTTATTATATATTCTGGGGACCTAACCCACTCAAAGCTTTGCTTTTGTGGGATTTTTAAGTTGTCACCAGAAATCTCAGAGTAGCTGTAATTTCAGTCCAGGCATTCACAATACTGTGTGTGTGTGTGTGTGTGTGTGTGTGTGTGTGTGTGTGTGTGTGTGTGTGTGTGTGTGTGTGTGTGTGTGTGTGTGTGTGTGTGTGTGTGTGTGTGTGGATGGATGGATGGATGGATGGATGGATGCATCTAGGAGCACCAAAAAGACTCGGCCAGCTAAAACATGTATGCTCCTGCAACAGCCTCATTTTAAAGTAATCGTTTCATTATCCAATTTGTTCTGCGCTTCCTGTATTAGAATACTACACCTCTGAGTAGGCTGACAATATATATTTAACTTTCATTTAAAAATGGAGAAATTTCAGACAGAGTTTGTAATATTTAATTACAGTTTTATGTTTTGAAAGTTACTTGAGAATCCCCTATATAATTCACTGTGGCTAAAATATAAATGATATAGTCATATTTGGGTAAATCTGTGTCAGATGCTGTACTTTGCTGTCTAATGAGTATTTTATTGACTGCAATAAAAGCTACCAAACCTCTGAACAATTGCACTTGGAATAAAGAATAAACAAGCATATTTACTGTTCAGAAATAAATATTAGGACATGCCACAGTTATGACATGATCATTCAGATGTTTTGTTTAAAAAATGATAAATATGTCTACATAAAGGTATTTCATGCAACTAGTAAGAAAGCAAATGAGTTTCCCCCTACAAATACCTAACAGGAAAGCCAATTAGTTTTCTCCTACAAATACCCTTTATTTCACTGTTTTCTTAGTCCGAATTCAGATAGTTATTTTAAATACCGTCTTCATCAACTCTACTGTGCTTTCCCAAATAAAATAAAGTATTTTGCACTAGATGTATACATGAAGACTAATTAAAAGCAGACAGAGAATTTCCCTTAATTGTAAATGTGTTTTATATCTGCATTATTATGTTTTACAAATAAACTGTATCTCTCTCTCTCTCTCTCTCTCTCCAAAAGACCCTTGATGACTTGATAATAATGAGAGAGCAAGAGGTCAAACAGTGCCTTAGGATGGACTGCTCATATGCAAGATGCCTTTGTTAAAAAAATAATATTTTGAATCCGTTTCTCTACATAAATTAAAAGATCTGTTTTCAACTGAGTTGCATACAGAGGGAAAAAATAGCTTTGAATTTCTGTAATGATATGAAAGCTATTTAAAGATTATATTTATCGATAATGCTTTTTGTATGGTCTATAATGCAATACATGAGATCCAAAACAACTACCAAAAAAAAAAACAGCTGATGTATCAGAAGAGATTTTGTTACTTTAAACATGAACTAACCAATCTGTGCCTGAAAAATATGAATGACACAGGAAATGCTTTCCAAGCTGTGTTGTTAAAGGGTATGTTGTTGCTGTTTTAATTCATACAGTCTCTGGTCTATGTTTTAGAAGTGTATATTTAACACAGATCAGATGCATGGTTGAATTGTATATTATAATTACTCCAAGTTTCCTCTTTTTTTTTTTTTTTTTAAAGACAGTCTTCAATGGCAGGAAAAGATGTTTTGAGAGCATCAAAAACAGTTTTCTAAAACAAACTTAGCACATGGAACTTTACATTTTGGTGTCAAAAAAGAACCAAAGAACAAGCCACAGGAAGAGCGTCTCAGCAGATGACAGCATTTTGAACATACAGGAACTGACATTTTTTCTTCTGTGTAAGACATTTAATATTTTAATTTGCTTTTGTAAATAATACACAAACAGAATTTTTTTCTATAGAATTAGAATTGGAAAAAGTCCACTAACTAATTAAAAAGATGCAAATTCCAGGGGAGGGGAAGATGTTTAAATGTATTTAAATGGAAATTTATTATAACATATAAATGCTCTTTAAAATTATCAGGATAGAATACTAGAATCTTCAGAATGCTAATTATTTTGGGAAAATATCTGGGGGTTTTTTCCAAAAAATTATTACACAAAAATACTGATTATATATATATAAATACACAAATACAATTGTGTGTTTTTGTGTGTATATACACACTTAATTTCTGTTTTGGAAACTAAATGCCATGTTTAAAATTAGTTTCAATCATTTATTTTTCAAGCTGGTTGTACTATAACTAAAACTACAGTTCTCTTTGACTGTAAAATGGATAAAATAATGACTTGTCCTGCATGCATATTTTCAGTGGCTGTTTACACAGTGAAAATCACTGTTCCTTTAAAACAACTAACAAAGTAATGGCAAATAAACAAAGGATAAATATTTGCTACGGTGCCTGGCTGGTGTTTTGTGCTTATATGTTTGTTTGCTTATTTCTTTTCATTCTCATAATTAAAGCAAAAACCCTGGGATCGAAAACCCTTTAGGGAATGTGGAGCTCTACGTCTTGATTTGTAAAGCTACGGAAAAACGTCCCATTTTTTTTTTTTTTTTAATCCTGTCTCTGTTCATAAATGTTTCTTCCGAGCCAGAACTCAGTCTGGATCTACACTGGCACTTGGATATTAGGAAGCTCAAAGCAGGGCTGTTTCTGCACCTTTAAACCCCAGTTTAGGAGCACCGGCTCGATCCTAGCCAATGCAACACCCAGGGTCTGGGGCGCTTTTCGGGACCAGGCGTTCCCCTCCCAGCCACCCTTGCATTGAGAGAAGCCGGTCAGGGCTCTGCGCTCCGCGCGGGGGTTTTATCGCTTCGCTCGCGTTGTTTGTTACTGCCCGTGTCCCTGGCGGGCTCGGTGTGACAGAGGGGCCGCTGGCTGAAGTGGGTTTCAGGAGGGGAGCTGGGAAGAGCTGCCGGCTGGTCCCCGGAGCAGGACGGCTGCAGCTAACAGCCCTGGAAGTCGCAAAGCTCTGTAACTCGCCAGAGGGACCGCTAAAGGGGGCTGGTTTGGGGGCGCTGCAGTCGGGCTGCGAGGGCGCCCAGCGCGGGGACAGGGGCTGGTGCCCCCAGACCCTCCCTTGGGGGCTTGGTGTACCAGGCTCCGAGGGGATCTCTCGCCACGTTGGGTCTCACTCCCCCGGGCTGCGGCGGGTGCCCCGGCCCGACCCCCCTGCAGAACCAGCCGGGCTGGGCTCACGCACCGAAACGGGAACTTGACAGCCCCGCTCTGCCCCGCACCAGCCAGGCCAGCCCCACGGATGCGCCCCCGGAATTCCGCCCCGCGCACGCTGCGATGGGGGGATGTAGGACGAATAATGATGAAGGAAGGAAGGGCCATGATCCAGGCGCCCATCACTTACTTGTTTGGTCATGGAGTCGATTAAGCGGACGTAGAAATCCTGCTCGGTTCTTATCCCTTCAAACAAAAAAAAAAGGGGGGGGGTGAACAAGTTGCTGGAGGTCGGTGCATTTCCCCGGCGCACCCGTGGGGGCTTTGGGGAGCGGAGCGGCATCGGCCCGGTGCAGCCTGCCTGGCCGCGAGGGGGAAGGAGCCCGAAGCGATCTCCTTCCACTCCCTCCAAAGCGCCCTACGCAAAACAGACGGGGGCCAGAGAAATCCACCCGCCGGGAAAACGTGCTTCCCCCTTCTCGCGTGGGATGTCCGTGGGAAAGGGAGACGGTGCTAAAATCCCCCCCACGGAAAGCTTCAGACGCGCCTTGTTTGCTTTGCGGGGTGTGGGGGGGGGGCTTCAATCACTTTTTTGGGAGGGGGGCAGGGAAATGTTACACCAGAAAACCATTCCCAGCGGGGCGCCGCTTGGGAGGAAGGCAGCGTGTGTCTGAACCCGCCGGCCACGCGCGTGGAGCGCCGGGGCGCAGGGGAAGGTTATTTCGTGTCGCTTTGCCATCGGTGGGTCCGTCTGTTCCCGCAGGGCCCCGCCTGGCCTGCTCCAAACCAGCGCCAGCCTCCCAGGCGGGCCGGGCCCGGGACTGGCAGGCGGCGGGCAGGGGACGCGCTGGCCGGGCGGGCGGGTAGGGTCGGCCCCGGGCGGGCGGGCGGGCAGCGGCTCACCGTTGCTGTAGAGGAGTTGCAGCCGGTAATGGATCCCGTTATTGGTCTTTTCGCTGTTGGCTTCCTGCGTTGGAGGGAGACACACAGAGCCAGTGTTAAACCTCCCCGATCGCCCGCACCGCTTGCAGACTCCGGGGCGCCCAGCTCGGGGTGTATCTCCCCTTTCCCTCCACCCCCCAGCCAGGGAGCTTGGCGGAGCCCCGAATGCAAACCGGGAGCGCGGCGTGGGGGGACAGGCCCCTTCCCCGGGCCCGGGCGCTTTGGGGCGAGCTGGGGGCTGGAAGTTGTCCAAGCCCCCAAAGGGGGGCTGCTGGAGCGGGCAGGAGAGCGAGTCTGACCCATCCCCACGGGGTGCAGTGTGCGGGGGGCTGGAAAGCAGAGCCCCCGGGGCGCACCGGCGGTGCAGGGGGCTCCGTGCGCGGGCAGCAAGGGGGAGCGGAGAGGCCGGGGCCGGGCAGGAGCCAGAGGGAGCAGCCACGCCTCGTGGGCCACTTACTTTCTCCTTCTCCACGAAGCCCACGAAGGCAGTGCGCTCGATCTCCACCGGCTGCCCCTGCCTGTCGTACAGAGCCAGGACGAAGTGGAAGAAGTTGGATTTCCTCAGGTTGGAGGGGGGCTGCTTCTCGAAGTGAGCCCGGGCCAGCCCCACTCCGCTGCGGCCAAAAAGACCGGGTTAGAGAGACCGAGGACAGAGCCCCATTCAGTACCCCTATCCCCTCCCAGCACCAGCCAGGGGGACCCCAAAGCAGCTCCCCGCGGACTCTGCGCCCTTCCCCAGCCCAGAGCAGCAGCGGGCTTCTGTGGGGGCCATGAAAGCTGGGGGGAAGCTGGGCTCTCAGAACAAGCCTGCACTGCAGGTGAAGCCCTCCCGTCCCTATTTCTGTTCTTGGGGGGCGGCACCCCAGCTTCGCAGCAGGATCTGCGGGTGGGAAGGTCCCTACTTGTCAAAAATAACGGAGCCTGGAGCCAGGTTGTGGTGTCCCTGAGCCATCACTGGTCGTTCTGGGTGCAAATGAGAAGCCCCAATTGCAAACGAGAAGCCAGTCGGCAAAGTAGCCTAGGGAAGCAAAGTTCATCGCTGCCTGATTTCGAGATGGAGATGGGGGTGTGATCCCCCCCAAAACCCAGGCATCCAAGGAGAGAAATGTATCCATTCAACTTACAAAATCTCATCCCGCCCTCGAGATGCATAATAATTCCCCCCCATCTATATGGAGCTAACTGCCGTGCAGATGAGACCAGCAATCTTTAACTTTTTTATTTCAAAGTGGGGTTGTTTTGCCATTTCCCAAACTCTAGTCAGAGCTGTCAGTAAATCGACCATGTGCCTTCTGCTTCAGCTCGGGTAATAAGCGCTCCCCCTTCCGCCCCCCCCCCTCCGCCGGCTTTTGATTCATGGTAAACACCCCAAAGCTGCCTGACTAGAAAACTTTAAAGATTCCAGCATTTGGGTTTTCCCTGCAGAACTTTCCCTTCCTTAGAGGGCTCCAAAGGGAGAGGGGTGGGAGATGATGTGAAATATACCAGAAGATGTCAACATTAAACTTGTTAGCTGATGCTGTCTCGCCGGTTCAAGCTTCATATTCTCGATCACTTTGTGTGGCGGTGGTAGGAGAGGGAATGATAAGAATTAAAGATATCGTGGAGGCAGCTTTGCAAAAGATACTGCTTCTTCCAAAAAAAATGGAGGGGGGTTGGGTTTCTAGAGGGATGATTGGAATTAAATATATCCTGGACAAAGCCTTGCTCAACTCACTGGTTGGTTTTTTTTAAAGGTGATCCCCGTGGGGATAAGGAGGAGACATATTTTGAATACATCTTTGCAAAACTCACCGCTTCTTGGAGGCGGGGGAGAAGTGCTATTGAGGGGCTAACAGAAATAAATATACACTGACTACAGCCTCGCAAAACCCAGGGCTTCTTTCGAAAAAGGGATCCTGGGCGGATAATATCGTCATATAGAATCTGTGTATTTTGCACACATGTAAGTATCGGCGATATGCAAGTCAGAGACAGGAAGTATATTTTTGATACAGCTCTGGAAAACTCACAGCTTCTTGCCAACCAAGTGACTCTGGGAGCACAATAGGGATAAATATTTACTGGATACATCTATGGAAAACTCACCGCTTCTTGCAAAAACAAGTGATTCTGGGAAAACCGTAGGAATAAATGTCTCCTGAATACATCTATGTAAAACTCACCGCTTCTTGCCAAAAACAAAAACAAAAGTGATTCTGGGAAGGCAGGAGGAATAAATATCTCCTGGTGACATCTACGCAAAACTCAGCGCCTCTTGCACAACCCCAAAGTGCATCTTTGTGCTGTGTTGGCTTTGCCAAGCGCTGCCCGGGCTCTCCGGACTTGGCCCCCCGGCAGCATGGAGAGGGGAAGTGAAAGCAATTGATGCTGCGCGGCGCGAGCCTACCTACCTCTGCGCGGCTGTGTTTGCATCCAGGACGCCGGCTCCCTGCATCCAGGTCCTGACCGCGTTCATCCCCGCGCCCAGGGGCTCTTCCTTCATGCTGCTGCCGCTCCGCTGAATGCTTTCCTGGATCCCAAACATGAATGACACAATCCCCGCCCGCCTTAGCGCAGACGGGAACCGCGGCGAGGCGATGGCCGGGCAGAGGAGGAGGGTGAGAATTGTTGCGCTCTGCGGCGGCTGGCTGGAGTCAAAGCAAACGCGGCCACACACATTTACCAACCCGTCCAAAGCAAAGCTCCCGCGGCCAGCAGCCCCCGGGGGGGTTGGGGGATAGCGCTCGCAGGAGCCGGAGAAAGTCGCTCTTTGCAGGACACCCCCTGGGCTGGCAGGAGACGGAAGGAGCCGGGGTGGCCGTTTAAGAAACAATAGGATCAAGCGAAGCTGCCGCAGGCTTGGCTACACCAAGTGTCATTTTCCAGTGACAAGGGAGGCAAGTTTTCTCTTCCCCCTCCCCGCTTCCTCTCTCTCTTCTGCGCTTTCCTCGCAGCCCGGGGGCTCTGCTCCCTCCTCTCGCAGCGCAGGGAGCGGGCGGCTGGAGCCAGGCGCAGGCGGGGAAAGAGAGAGGGGCAGCAGCCTGGGTGGATGGAGATCCTCTCGCCTCCCCCCCGCCCTCCCTCCCTCCCGGCCCTGCTCAAACAGGAGTGATTTGCGGGCGCTCCCTATGGAATCCGCTTTGACTATCCCCGCAGCTAACCAGGAGCGCACCAGCCCCAGCGGGCAGGGGGCGGGGCCCCGCCGCCCGGCCCCGCCCACTCATTTGCATCTTGTCACCGCGGCCCCCCCCTCCCCTCCCCGCCAGCCGCGCTACGCGTTTGCTAATGGCCAGCGGCGCTGGGAGACGCCCCCCCTCATTAGCATCTCCCCGCCTCCCCGGAGCAGGGCGGGGCGGGGTGAGGAAAGTTGCAAGGGGCGAGCGGGCGCTCGGTAGCGGGGAGGCTGTTATCAGTGCAAACACCGTCAGCGCCTTGGGCATCAGTCACCCAACAGCTTCATTAGCTGGGGCCCGGGGCCCGGGGCCCGGGGCCCGGCTCTGCAAGTGCACACACACACACACACCGTTCTGCAAATGCACACAAGCAGAGAGAGCTCTGCAAGTGCACACACACACACACACCCCTCTGCAAGTTCACACATCTCTGCAAGTGCACACACACACACACACACCCCTCTGCAAGTGCACACACACAGAGAGAGCTCTGCAAGTGCACACACACACACACACACCCCTCTGCAAGTGCACACACACAGAGAGAGCTCTGCAAGTGCACACACACACACCCCCCTCTGCAAGTGCACACACATCCCTCTGCAAGTTCACACATCTCTGCAAGTGCACACACACACACACACACACACACCCCTCTGCAAGTGCACACACACCCCTCTGCAAGTTCACACATCTCTGCAAGTGCACACACACACACACACACCCCTCTGCAAGTGCGCACACACACACAGCTCTGCAAGTGCACACACACAGAGAGAGCTCTGCAAGTGCACACACACACACACACACCCCTCTGCAAGTTCACACATCTCTGCAAGTGCACACACATACACACACACACACACCCCTCTGCAAGTGCACACACACACACACCCCTCTGCAAGTTCACACATCTCTGCAAGTGCACACACACACACACCCCTCTGAAAGTGCGCACACACACACACAGCTCTGCAAGTGCACACACACGCACACACTGGGGGCACGGCTCTGCAAGTGCACACACACATACACATACACACACCTCTGCAAGTGCACACACACACACAGGCATGGCCCCTGGTGCTATCCTTGTTTCTTAACTCCCCCCAGCAATTAGCCAAGGGGTGATTAGCTACAGGGAGTTAATAAACACGCTCCCTCCAACCTCCCCCCACCCCACCGCCAACAACAAAAAGACTCTTCACGTGTAAAGCCAAAACACACACCCTACTCTAGGTCTCCGATCTCCTCTCCAGTAATAGTTGCCGGGAAATGCCCTTAGCTCGCGGTGTGTCATAGGCACAACCGACCCCTCCCCGCCAAAATCTACTCGGCCAATGCCGCTGAGTATTTAACAAAACTCGGGCTGCCCGGGTTAGATTCACCCCCAGGAACAGGCTGTTGCCAGGATCGGGCTCAACACACGGGGGGCAAAAAGATCTTTCAAGGGGACACTGCCCCCCCCCAATAAAACCTGCTCTCCAAATGTGCCCGTTTAAAAACCGTCCCCCCAGGGGTAGCTCGCACTCTGGTGAATCGGGTTTATTTCCCGTCTATAGCAGCAGAGTCATTAGCGAGAGGTATCCAGCCCCCCCTCCAAACCAGCCATCCCCTGCCTCGTGCAAAACACAACTCCGGAGGTGAGCAGCATCGATTGGCCACCGAGAGCCCCAGCGTGCCCCTGGTGAAGCGTGGTGAACGGGCAGGCACAGCTACCCCGTCCCACAGGGCGTCTACATGCAAAGTCCGGCGCGACGCGGAACAGGTCCGCGCCATAGACACGGGAGTTTTCTCCCGCAGTCAGTAGCCCAGGTGTCTTTAGCTAAAACATATTAGGGTGACCAGACAGCAAGTGTGAAAAATCGGGACGGGGTGGGGTGGGGGGTAATAGGAGCCTATATAAGATAAAGACCCAAAAATCGGGACTGTCCCTATAAAATTGGGACATCTGGTCACCCTAAAACATATTCAGGAGAGTCCACTTCTCTCCATCTCCGCGGGGCGGGGGGGGGGGGTCTCTAGAGGTGCTGGGATGAGCGGCCGGCCCTGCGGGGGCTGTTCCGGTTGTTATTCCGTGTGCAGTAGGAACAGGGGGGCGTTGGCCCTTAACACGGCCCCAGGACCAGGGCCGTCCTTAGGCATAGACGGCTGTGTAGGGCACCCAGCAATTTGGGGCACCACCCTCGCTGGCTGCAGCACGGACACCTCTCGGGCCCTCCCCACACTGGGCCGGGGGGGCTTCTCCCCGACCCCCTGCCCCTCCTCTCCACCCACCCATTCCTCAGCCGGGGGCCAGGACCGAAAGTTTGCATGCGAGTGAGCAGGGGGGCCGGGCCGGGGGGGGGGGAGGCACCAGGCAAGGCTGGGAACAGAGGGGGGGGGGATACCGGGAGGCTGGGAAGAGAGGGGGAGTGGAGCTCGGGGGTGGGGTAGAGCTGGGCATGGGACTTCGGGGGGGGGCGGAGGAGGAACCGGTCTGGGGATGGCTGGGGGGAGCCGGGCTGGGAAGGGAAAAGAGCGGGGGGGGTGTCTTTGTCTGGCTCAGTGAGCGAGCAGCGAACACGCCTAGGGCCTCTGGGGGGGGCAGGCTGGTGGCCCCGTGGGAGAGCAGCTGTTCCGAGCAGCCCCACATTGTATCTGCCCCTCTTCCCCCTTCTGCCCACGTGCCCTGCCCCGGCAACTCCCTGCAATCTCTCTCCTAGTCCCCTTGTCACTCCGCCTCCCTCTGCTCTGAAGTTGAAGCCCAGACCCCGAGGATCCCCTTTGGACCGTCACCTTTTCCTCTCCTCCCTTCCCCAGCAGGGAGGGAGCTGCAGCGGGCTGGGAGGAGGGAGAGGCGCACACACAACCAGGCTGCGGAGGAGGGACAGTTAAAGGAAAATAAAAGGTGGCGTTTGCTTTTCCTGCCCATTCCCAATATTCCAGTGTCAACAGGAGGAAACTGACACTAAAACAATGGGAGGAGGGGGTGTACCTGGAGCAGGAAAGCAGCGGTCGGCTGCAGAATGCAAGGGAGGGAGCGACCTCTTAGCTGGGGAGGAAGGTGAACTCGCATTTGACAAGGCTGGAGTAGTTGAAAACTTTTATTTAGGGAAAAGGGACATGATTTTTTTTCATGTGGATTCAAGCATCTCCAGGGCTGTCTCTTAAGCTGGCAGCAGTTTGAACCAGGGAGAGTGCTAAACAGTGCAGAGTTGAGTGGGATTTTAAGGGTCCCTTCAAGAGTGCAGCACCTTCTTCCTCACCCATGGGAAAGACCTTTAAAAATGGCCTTAAATAATCCAAAACAAGAGCCACTGTTCAAATGAGACTTGGCTGGTTAGGGCTCCAGCCCCACTGCTGAAGCACTGTTGAAACTGCCTGCTGAGTTATACCCAGTACAATCCCACCCGCCTCTCGTTAGAGCATTCATAGAATCATAGACTATCAGGGTTGGAAGGGACCTCAGGAGGTCATCTAGTCCAACCCCCTGCTCAAAGCAGGACCAATTCCCAACTAAATCATCCCAGCCAGGGCTTTGTCAAGCCTGACCTTACAAACCTCTAAGGAAGGAGAGTCCACCACCTCCCTAGGTAACCCATTCCAGTGCTTAAAAATATATGGAGATATACCTATCTCCTAGAACTGGAAAGAACCCTGAAAAGTCATTGAGTCCAGTCCCCTGCCTTCACTAGCAGGACCAAGTACTGATTTTGCCACAGATTCCTAAGTGGCCTTCTCAAGGATTGAGCTCACAACGCTGGGTTTAGCAGGCCAATGCTCAAACCACTGAGCTAGCCCTCTCCCCAAGCATTGGTTTGATATGGGTTGGATCTGGCCCATAGCACTGCTGCACAAGCTGAAGCAGAAAGTGCACTATTCGCATTTCTGTCTCACACACACACACACACACACACACACACAAACAAACTTCTCTGGGAGCACAGAAAGTGCACTATTCACATTTCTGTCACACACACACACACACTCTCTCTCTCTAACAAACTTCTCTGGGAGCAGCACTTACAGCCCAGTTCATGGGTTGTTTGATTTGCTCCAGTGAAATTCCCCTCCCTGCCCTGTCATCTTGCTGCAAAGTCCTAACCGCCCACTCCGCTCCCCTCCTCCCCTCCCATCCCGTTTGGTTATTTGTTGGGGGCCAGAGGGTCTGCAAAGAGGGTGTGTTGTCCTGTCTTGACCTACTCGATTGTCTCGCCAACTATATGTTTATGGTTCCCAAAGAGAAACAGAGAAACACTAGCGAGCCTGGCTGTTTTATTCCCCGGCAATGTTACCCCTCATTTCTAAAGCAGGGTCACATAGCATACACCCTGTTTGGGATCGCACAGACATAACTCCAGGGAGGCTGCAGCTCTGGGACCCAGGCATGGCACTGCCCTGCGTTTTCCAAATAAAGGATCATTGACTGCAAGTGCTACATTGCAATTTCCCCCACTGCCTGTTTAGCTCCCGCCTTAGCCCTTCGGCTTGGGAAAGGTGCTGCTGGAGGAAGAGCGGGGGTGTTGTGGAAGGGGGAATCTGCAGCCTTCACTCCATTTCAATCGTTTCCAACGGGAAAGGTGCCTGATTCCAGATCTTTGTAGACAGAGTCAATAGATTGAAGCTGCATGTGTCTGATTCTCTAGCTCACCTGCAGTTCAATAAACACATTCATTAAAAGCCTGGTCCAAAGCCCACTGAAGTCATTTGAAAGACTCCTATTGGCTTAAATGGTGTTGGACCAGGTCCATATAGTCAAAGATATAACAGCCACACACAATAGACAGACACTCGTGTATAATATGTGTATATAGCTTTACACACTCAGACCTGTGTATCAGTGTGGGTAGACACTGTATGTATGTGTGCACAAATATGTCTCAGATAATCAACAAAGCTTCCCAAACAGTTATTGCCAATGGGAGCTTTGCCTGACCCTTGGGCTTAGATGTGTATAAGCACTTACTTATTCATATTTAATATATATGCCCCATCTACTCGCATATGAATATATAAGATTTCACATACCCTGGAGTGATATTTGAATCTTCACATCAGGACACCATGTCATGCATGAGGCATCCCCTAGGGATGTAGGAAAAGAGTGAATATACGCAGTCACAGGTGAGTATATATGGCATGTTTATTGTATAGGAGAGGTAAGTCCCTGCGCTGCTCCTGCGCGACTTGTATCATATCCAGACTAAATGTCTCCACGGTGAGAGAGACTCTTTGCAATTAAAAGCAATTTGCACCTGCAGCAATTGTTCCTTTCCCAGGGCAGGGACCTGCCAGAAGGAGGGATAATCACCACATCAGTGCTTCTGAATCAACGCACTGAGCTTGTTGGTTGATTTTGCCCTTCAAATCTTCTCCAGGGAACAAGGGGCTGCTTCCTCTCCTGCTCTGGGGCAGAACACACCAGCAGTGTCTGGGCACTTCACTGAGCCATTCACTACTATAGTGAAAATCACAAGTTCTCTGCGGCTCTCTCTCACACGCACTGCCTTTAGCTGCTAACCTGCTGCAATTCTCTGGCCCCATCTATGCTTAACCAGTAGATGACATTCCAGGGGGCACAGCTGAGTAGGGCCTGGAAGGCCACACTTGAGGATCTGTACATTTTCAAAGGTTCTAAGCAACTAATTGTTACAAGAATGAAGGAGTTAGAGGTTTGCTTGACCCCCACAGAGGGAGTGTGAAAGGAAATGTAGACCTGAAACACAGAGGGGGTGAGAAAGTCAGGATTTTACAGAAAGGGGCAGACAGCGGGGGATTGGACTTCTGCACTCCCTGAGGCCTGCCGTCGCTGAACACAACTTCTTATGATTTGTATCTTAAAAAGTTCCCAATTACATTTAGACTCCCTTTCCCCAGATCAGCCAGGGCTGTGCTCTTTTGAACCCGTGTCAATTCACAGGCTGCAGAGGAGTGACTCCTGATTGTGCACCCGGGTGAGAGCAGTACCCTGCCTGTTGTAAGACTGGAGTGTGTTTGTGTCTTTTCCTCAGCATGGCAAATTCGCTGGGGGCTACTACACAAAATATCACTGTTTGCATGGGGGAGGCTGAGAAGGTGCATTTCATTGTCCTTTTCCTGCAGAGAGAAACTCTAGCACGTTAAGACGTCGCTTGCCTGTAATTCGAAGTTACGTGCTCTCGCCGTACAATGCAACATAAAACACCCAGAGACTTGGAGCCTTGCAGTTTTCTCCCATGTGTGAGTAAACGCTTCATTGCCAAAGCCTGTGTGAGCTGCACATTTGGGCTGTGGATTTTACCCAAGCAACGAGAACCAATAACTACAACGTTGTGAGAGCAAGGAAGAACGGACTGTAAAGAGGGCTGCAGGGTCTGGGGTTTGGGCTTGGATCTGGTGGTGTGGAAAACAATATCTTTGGGGAAAGGATGCCTGGACTTGCATAGGCAGCAGGTATTGGTCCATGCTGGAATCTTGATCCCAGGGGAAGGGATGGAAGTGTAAGGGTATGTCTACACTTAGGGCGTCCAGATGTCCTGTTTTTATAGGGACAGTCCCGCTGTTCAGTGCTGTGTCTTATATAGCTGCCTATTATCCCCTGTGCTGATTTTTTACACTTGCTGTCTGGTCACTATCTACACTGCAATTAAAAAGCCGTGGCTGGCCCCTGCCAGCTGAACTGGGCGCGCAGGGCTTGGGCTAGGGGGCAGTTTCACTGCAATGTAGGTGTTTGGGCTTGGACTAGAGCCTGGGCTCTAGGACGTTACAAGGTGGATACTGCAATTAAACAGCCCCTTAGCCCGAGCCCTGAGAACCCGAGTCAGCTGGCTCGGACCAGTCATGGGGTGTCTAATTGTGGGGTAGATATACCCAGAGGCCTGGCCCGGCTGGCTGGAGTCCTGTCTGGATAGAGACCGAGGCCCCCAGGGAGCAGCTGGTAGTTGAAGCCCTAGGACACGGAGGCCTGACCCAGGCTGAGGCCTCTGGAGGAGCAGGAAGGTCTAGTCCTACAAGACTGGAAATAGAGACCCACAAAGAGAGATGCCCCCTAGCAGGCTGAAACCGGAAGTCCCCAGGGCCCAGGATTCCAGCAGGAGCAAGGCTCCTTTTCTCTGCTGACCTGGTTTCTAGCTGGGACCAAGTCCGCCCTTGCGCCAGGGCTTGGGCTTCCAGATAAGATGCTAGGAGAGAGGATTTATCCTGTCTTCCAGCCTTGCAGGCCTCTGTTTCCTGGGAACCCCAGCTTTCAGCCAGCCACAGGGACCATCGGGCCTCTGTTTCTTCCTGCTTCACTCTAAGGGGTGAAGGCCTGGTTGGAGCCTGGGACTTCCAGGGGAGAGGAAGCGTGGTTTTGGCTAGCTAGGAGCTGGGAGAAGAAGGTGAGAACACCACTTTTTCAGTTATAGGGGATCCAAGAAGGCAAAGCTGGTGCCTTATGTCAAGGTGGGGTTTGAGGAGCGGGGCAGCTGAATGTTAACCTGATGCTTCCTATGCATGAAAGAAGGGACAGGACCGGGTGCTTTGGGGCCGTGGTTCTCAACCAGGGGCCATGAACAGGTTTCAGGGCGGCCACCAAGCAGGGCCGGCATAAGATTCTCTGGGGCCCAGGGTAGTAAGCTGAAGCCCCACTGCATGGGGCAGAAACCCAGGGCCCTGAGCCCCACCACCCGGGGCTGAAGCCGAAGCCTCAGCAACTTAGCTTTGTGGGGCCCCGTGTGGTGTGGGGCCCAGGCAATCACCTGGCTAGCTCCCCACAAATGCCAGCCGTGGCTTTTATATGCAGGAAACCAGTTATTGGTGGCACGGGGTGTGTGTGGAGTTTTTATAGCATGTTGGGGGAGCCTCAGAAAGAAAAAGGTTGAGAACCCCTGCTTTGGGGCACCCCTCATTTGTATCCCCATAGAGAATATGTTTATGAAGGAAAAGGAAGCCACCTGGCTCCGGCTTAGATCCAAGGAGCGTCTTCCTGAGGCATAAACCAGCTATCAAACCAGGCCACCCTGGCGGTGACAACGCTGCTCGGCTGCTCCCGTTCCCATGGCACCAGTAAAAGTTACCCGCTTTCCATGCATTTCCCGATGGTTTATCGACTCTTCTCTTGGTTCTCTCAATGAGAAACTCAAGGTTTTTCATTACTGGTGATTGACAAGATTTTTTTTGGGGGGGGGGGTTAATCTCGGTTTAGAAAGCAGGTGTTGGAGGGCAGGGGTGTTGGGCGCCATCTGTCTTGTTAGGAATGAGGCAGGGGTCAGGGTGACAGGGCCTGGTCCTCTCTGCCTGAGCATGGAATGGAAGTGGAGGGTGGTTAGGGTCTGTCCTGTAGGGAATGTGCATTAGGATCCCACCTTTGTCCTGGGTGTTGCAACGCAGCCATACCATGTATGTCAGGTGATGTCACAGATAGGAGCTCCCCAGCCCCGAATGCGACAATGTTCAGGGTTGAGAAGCGGATTAAAGTGAGTGAGTTTGGGCCTGGGTGATTGGAGCTGCAGTTATGGGGGGCATCTAGGCAGCAGGGGGAGTCCATCTGCTCCTGAATGGAGGGGAGGCAGCCTAGTTTGGGAGTTAACTAGTCTGGCTCTGAATTGAGCGGTGGGCTTTTAGGAGCTGTCTGCCTGCCTTGCATGGATGAGCTGGGGATGGTTACAGGGTCTGTCTGCCTGGCCCTGTAGGCAGAGGAAGGGGAGGTTATAGGGTCTGCCTGGGGGCCAACGCAGGATCCTGTATTACAGATCTTACTGCGAGGGCTTAAACCTGCCCCTGGCCCTCAGATGGGGCAGGGGGATTCTGGCATCTAATTGCAATGGGATAAGCACCCCCACCCGGCAAATCCTGTGCAGTGAAAAAGAGAGACGCAGTGGCCACTCCTCCGGGCCCTGCGCTCCATCCCAAAGCAGAGGCCAGGGCCGCAAGCCCAGGGCCCCCTGAGAGAGGGGAGGGGACAGCCACCAAATGGAGGGCTTGTCACTTCCTTCTGGTACACGGCAGGAGGGACTCCGTTTATACCAGGGTAATGCTGGGTTTACTGAGAGGAGCATCACCTCTTTAGCCTCAACCTTTCCCAAATAATAGTACTCACCCAGAGAACAGGTTTATTATCTGAATCCCCCCCCCCCAGCTCATTTCAACCAGAGGATCTCAACCTTTCCAGACTACCCCTTTCAGGAGTCTGATTTGTCTCACGTACCCCCACGTTACACCTCACTTAAACACGACTCACTTACAAAATCAGACAAAAGTGTCACGGCCACACTAGTACTGAGAAATTGCTGACTCTCCCTTCTACCACACAATAATCAAATAAATCAATTGGAATATAAAGACTGTACTCACATTTCAGTGTTTAGAGCAGTACGAACAGGTCATGGTATGAACTTTTAGTTTGTCCTCACTTCGCTAGTGCTTTTTATGTAGCCCGGTGGAAAACCAGGCAAATGTCTAGATGAGTTGATGTACTGCCTGGGAGCCCCCTGTGCACCCCCAGGTTGAGAACTACTGATTTATACTATAGAGAAGCTCCTGTGTTAAGCAGGTGGGGAGCAGGTTCGGGCTCCCCTGCTGAGGAAGGCCAGGTGTCTTTTATTTTGAATGAAACATTCAGCAAATCACTGCATTGCTCGCAGCTTTTCCCAGAGCCTGCTGTGTGCTAAGATCTGTATTTGCTTCTGCTTTCAAGGGACTGGGGGGGCTGCCTCTTCGGGGAATCTCCTTGCAGGGAGGCCCTTATCTTTTGGCTGTTGCAAAAAAACCACCCAACCACCAGCCCAGCCTCAGTTGGGTAGTTCATGTGCTGCAGGGATCCTGGAAGCAGCAATTTACACAGTTTCGCTGGATGAATTAATGCAGCAAAGGGGGTAAGGGGGGGGGTCAGCGGTTCCTTTTGGGCTCCTACCTGGACCCACTCGGCGGAGCGCTAGTTTTCTTTCAGGCTGGTCAACGCACCCCCCCCCCCATAAAACATTGTTCTAGCACTGGGGGTGCTGAGATCTATTGAACCAAACTGCAAACCCTGCATATAATGGAAACCACTTCTCGTCCGGGGGGTGCAGCAGCCCCCCAGCGCCTGTGCCCCTCCCCGCAGCTGCTGATGAGATGGGGGGGGCTTCAATTGGGACACAAGCTAAGAACGGGGGGGGGGGCGCATCGCGGGGTGGTGGGGCTGGTTTTTATGATGTCAATATTCCTGATAAAATCTCCCCAGCCCCCGGTCCGGAGCCCGTGGGGAGCGAGGGAGCCGGGCCCCCGTCCCATCCCGGCTGCCTGGGAATCCAGCCGGCGTTTTCCACCCGCTCCCTGCCCGGGCACCAGGACACGGAGCGGGCTCCACCCCAGCAGGTGCTGCCCAGCTCAGGGGCTGTCCGGGGAAGGGGCGTCCCCAAGCCCCAACTCGCCCCAGCGCGGCCTCGAACCTGCGGCTCGGGGGGCGAGCCCCGGGCCCGCCGCCTGGCCCCAGCCGGGCCGGGCTGTGTGGAACCGCGGGGCCCTCTAGCGGGCGGCGGGGGGAAGGGCAGCGTTACCCCTCGGCCCTCTGCTGCTGAGAGGGGTCTCGCCCCAGCCTCAGCCGCCCGCTTCCAGCAGCTCGGGGCTGCCGCTCGCCAGACCTCGGGGGTTGATGGCCCCTGGGCACAGCCCGAGCTGGCTCCCGGCAGGAATGACAGCCTGGCCTGCGAGGGGCCCAGGGACTTCACCGGACATCAGCCGTGGTGATGGAGGGGGCGGCTGCTCCGCGGCTCGCATCCCATTGCTAGCGGGGGAGGGCTCAGCCTTGCCCTCCGCATCTCCCAGAGCCTCCTCTCCCTCCCCAGGGCCTCCCATGCCTGCCCCTGCCCCTGCCCGGCTCTCTGCGAATGGCATTCCCGAGCCAGCTGCCCAAGGACCAGCTGAAGGTCCAAAGTAAAAGGGGGAGAAAATAAAATCGTGCCCTCAGTTAGACACGCAGGGCTTGAGTTGTTCCCCCACTGACACCAGGGGCGGGTTCCCCGTTGACAGCAATGGGAGCAGACTTATGCCAATCCAGGACATGCCATCGAGCCAGTGAAGCCGGAATCCCGCTCTCTGGTGTCAGTTGGGCTTGGCTGATGAATGCTGAGAAAGAAAAACAGTTGCCAGGGGTCATTTCACTTGGGCCACCTCCCTTGAAGTCCTCCCCAGAAAAGCGCCTCATCTTTAGGGCTCTGTCTTGCAGGGGGTGTAAATTCAACATTCCCATTTGGGCCCATCGGGCCGGATCTACTTCGGCTGAAGCCAGGGGCGACAGAGTCAGGCCCCTCATCTTTATTATAGGGTTAAAAATGATTTGAAGTAGAATCGTGTGTGTGTGGTATGGGGGTATTGACAGATAAGTACACAGTAAATACCTGAGTTGAATGCACAAACTAGTATGCAAGGTTCAGCTGTGGTATTATTATATACAGACAGGGAATTTGGGATTAGACAGGGGCTTGGGGTGGTATCCTTACACACAGGTGTAGCTTTGTGAATGTATTGCAGCGCGGTTTGGACGGTAACAGGCCAAGTACATTGTTACTAATAAAACAACAACAGACTTAACTAATGGTCACTTGTTTGTATTCATTTCTTGCATGTTACAAGCAACTGCAAAGCATCAGGATCCGTGTTCTTTAGTTTTAGTAACAGATTATCTTTTCAAAAGACCCCACTGCTAGATGTATCCATGATACAACAATCTGCAAATCCCTTGCGGAAAACAAAAATAAAGAGAACTAGATGAAATAGGCTTCCATTGTCCATTGCTGGAAATGACACCCAAGCTAGGGGTAAGAAGTATCATTCCCATTCCATCAAGTCCTCTGACATGATGAGTCCGAATCACATACTTAAGATCAGCTTGCATTTATTCTAGTGGTAACTAGCATTACCATCACTGGATAGCACACAAAACTGTGCTAGGATCTTTACAGACATATAGGTCCTGATTCAGCAAAGCACGTAAGCACATATTTAACTCCCAGGGACTTCAATGAGATTGCTTTGCTGAAGAGAGAGAGATTTAAGCATGTGCTTAAATCTAAGTGAGTGATTTGCTGAATCAGGGATATAAAAAGGAAAATTTCCAAGAAGTGACTGAGGCCCTTAGAAGCCTGCATCTCATTGAACATCAATGTGATTTAGGTTCCTAAATCCCGTAGGCAGTTTTGAAAGTTTCCCCCCCAAACCACAGGTCCCCGCCTCAAAGAGTTTACAATCTGAATGGATAACAATCCCTACAAGAGGTGAGGGGACATGATACAACATACAGAGAGTGACTGACTATTTCAAGCCTGCACCGGGATCCTTATACAAATTCTGATGCTCATCTTGGAGCATCCCAAAGTGCTTTACTAATTCCTCTAGCACCGAAATTCAGCCACTCCTGGGGTGAAATGAAGCAACAGTTTAACAGCACACAGCAACAATACTCAAGAATTGAGCCCAGCTGGATTTTGGCCACTAGGCTTGTTAAAAATTCGCAGTCTTTCATGACATCACATAGTTATGAACAAGTCTTCAGCTTTATGCTTCCTCCAAAAGAAATGTTCCAAGAGAAATGCCTTAGAAAATATGAATCAAAATGGCTCCTCTAACATCCTTTTGGGATGGAATAGCTGTCGATCTGATGCAGTGTGAATGGGAAAATTTGGTTGGTTGGTTGGTTTTTATCACTACCAACATGTTTCAAATACTTACACTGCTGATGCTGCTGTTCCCAACGGGCTGTTAATCATCAATTGCAGGGTTAATATTTTGGGGATTATTTCTTCAAATTATTCTGTAAAGAAAGAAAAAATTAAACACAAAAATCTCTGTTAAAATAACACTGCAGTGTGACAAAATCAAAGACGACCTTCCATTCTGCCCCATTGTCACCAAGGGATAGAACACGGGTAGGCAACCTATGACACGTGTGCCGAAGGCGGCACGTAAGCTGATTTTCAGCGGCACTCGCACTGCCCGGGTCCTGGCCACCGGTTGGGGGGGAGGGGGGCTCTGCATTTTAATTTAATTTTAAATGAAGCTTCTTAAACATTTTTAAAACCTTATTGACTTTACATACAACAATAGTTTAGTTCTATATTATAGACTTATAGAAAGAGACCTTCTAAAAATGTTAAAATGTATGACCGGCACGCAAAACCTTAAATCAGAGTGAATAAATGAAGCCTCGGCACACCACTTCTGCTGACCCCAGGTATATAGCAGGGACTGTCTTTTCAGTCTGTGTTTGTGCAGCACCTGGCCCAATGGAATTCTAAGCCATGACTGGGGTGCACATTAATTATTATTGATAATAATTGGTTGTTAGCTCACCCAACCCTGGCGGGATGGATCCGGTGGTGCTCAGTGCTTGCACGGGGTCCTGCATGATGCAGGACTGAAGCCTTTGGTGCAAATCCAGCTACCAGATCCGCAATGGGCTTCTGCGTGGTGCAGGGCCCTGCAAATCCAATTCAAGGATCTCGGTCTCTCTCTCTACTTACACATTGTTTAATGCAGCAGGCACAAAGTAAGATGGTTCAGAGACGATCTGATCTCTATTCATTAGAGCAACGGTCCCAGAACATACGAGCAGCGCACTAACCAGACAGTCAATTGTTCCCTGGCAAATGAAAATAAATATGCCCAACCTCAGAATTCATTGTTTTCACAATATGTTGGGATGATTTCCCCCCATCTCAGAGTTGGGTCAGGTGTTGATAACACCTTTACAACAGGAGAGGTTACTCACCTCTCCGCTAACTTGAGTTCTTCAAGATGGTGCTCCACTGTAGGAGGCATGCACACCTGTGCGCTCTCAAATGGAGATTGTAAAGCAGTGTCCACTGGCCCAGGCTGCAAGGTGGTCTGGTCTAGCGGTCACAGCTGGGCAGAGGTCTGTACACGAGGGACGGGAGTCACCGGGCAGGAGTTAGAGGAACCACAAGGCCAGGTCCCGTAAACAAGAGTCAGGGTAAGAGACCAGAGATCAGGAGATAAGGCAAAATCTGACATTGCAGCAATCCAAAGTCTGTATGGTCCCCCAGACAGCTTCCTGGGCAACCCCTGGATTTAAGTAGGGGCACTTGGCCAATCAGACTATCAGAGGGCCGCAGGGTAGTGTCACTCGGGGTCCCTTGGATGATATTTCCTGTGGCGCCTACTTGCTACACTGCTCCCTGGCTGCACCTCTGCATGGCCTCCTGGTGGCATTGTGAGAATATCAGCCACCCCAGGCTCTAGTCCCCGGGTCCTTACACACACCGGCACAGAGCAACTCCTCGGGCTCCTCTAGGAGGGCATATATGGAGGATCAGACCTGCCATCACTCAATTCCTTTTCAACTGCAAAGCCAGAGACTCTGCAGTGGAGTGCGGGAGGTGGAGCACCCATAGGGACAAAAGAATTCAAATTACTGGACAGGAAAGTAACCTCTCCTTCTTCTTCGCGTATATATCGAGTATATATCCCTAGGGGTGCTCCAGCATAGGAGACTCCCAAGCAATGACCCAATGTGGAGGTGGGTGTTGAGGAGGCAGATCGGAGGACTGCATCACCAAGCAGTAGCTCTGCTCTGGAAACAGGTAAGTTGGCATATGGATGGAGGACCAAGTTGCAGTCCTGCAGATTTCTGTTATGGGAACATCTTTCACGGGGGCTATAGATGTGGCCAGAGCGCTGTCACTCTAGGAGGGGAGTGTATTCTGGCAGCCTCCTAGCACGTCAAGATACAACCTGAGATCCACTCGGACAGTCTGTGCTTGGAAATGGACTGTCCCTTCATCCTTTCAGCAAAGGGTGTGAAGAATATGGAGAAAGTCCTGGAGGCCTTAGTTCTGCCTAAGCAGCAGGCAAGACCCCTTCTGACATCTAGCATGAGTTGGCTGGAGTCCTCGGATAGAGCACAAGTAGATGGATTTGTGAGTGATACGGTACCGGTGGGTGTTGGGGTTTCTTTCTAGCTGATACCCTGTAAAGCTGTTCATCATATCACAGAATATCAGGGTTGGAAAGGACCTCAGGAGGTCATCTAGTCCAACCCCCTGCTCAAAGCAGGACCCATCCCCAGACAGATTTTTACCCCAGTTCCCTAAATGGCCCCCTCAAGGATTGAACTCACAACCCTGGGTTTAGCAGGCCAATGCTCAAACCACTGAGCTATCCCTCCCCCCGTAAGCTATCCCTCCCCTCCCACAGGGGTTTCAGTCAGCCCACCAAGGATGGGGCAAGTCCCCAAGGGTATTCATATCCCCATGGTCTAGGGAGCTGGTTTGGCTTTGGAAGAATGGACTCAGAGGTGGTGTGATGGTGCCGTGCTGAGGTAGGACCATGTACTGAGCCCTCCAAATCAGATGTCTCATCCCCTGGGCTACACAGGCGGGACCTCCAGCCTTGGGGATGGTACTGAGAATTGGAAGTCCCACCAGGGTTCAGTTGGCAGCTGTCAGAGCAGTGCTGGGGGATGTCTCTGGTAGAGTTCCTCCATAGGGGAGACTCCGGTGTGTCCAAAGCAAGAAGGTCCTTTGGGGAGAAGAATCTGAAGGGGGGTGGAGGGCGACGATAGCCTATGGTTGTAGCCGGAGTTGGTGCTGGAGCCAGGAATGTGGACTGGTGCCGAGGAGAAGTGGTGTGTGAGGTCCCAGAAGGGCTGACAGAGCAGCTTCTCCAACCTCAGAGCTGCAGGAAGACGACGGTAGCGGAGCATGGGGAGAAGCTCTCTGTGTACATCATGGAGCCGAGAGGTGTCCGATAGTCCTGAGGCAGCAGCTGCCCTGTGCATGGAAGACTTCTCCACGCACAACTTCTTATGCAATAGCGACTCCTCAGTACCAGTCTCAGTCAGGGGCTCCGCAGACCCACATAGGGGAGTGCGATGGATGGGGTGACCTACCCCCCTTCTTTGGGACAGAGGTTTCTTTGTCTTAGACGTCAGTCTCTGGGGCTGCTGCTGAGGGTCCAGTGCTCCCAAAGTGGCCTGAGATGTGGTGCCCAATTTACAAGGAGTGGAAACAGACCCTCAGGAGCTAGTGTCCAGTGACATGAGCTTCAACTAGCCTCTTTGCCTTTTCTAGACCTGCCTGTAAAGCCCAAGCCGACCTTGCACCTTGATGGGATATGGGTGTCTCTGAGACACAGGAGACAGCGGTAAGGTCTGTCACTACAGGGAAAAGACCTGGGCTTAAATCCTGGGTCTTCGCATAAGCTGGCTTGTGAAGCACTAAACCAGAGGTGGGCAAACTACTGCCCGCAGGCCACATCCAGCCCGCGGGACCCTCCTGCCCGGCCCCTGAGCTCCTGCCCCAGGAGGCTAGCGCCCAGCCCCTTCCCCATTGTTCCCCCTCCCCCGCAGCCTCAGCGCAATGCTCTGGGCAGTGGGGCTGTGAGCTCCTGGGGCAGCGCAGCTGCAGATCCCGGCCTGACCCGGTCTCTGTGCTGTGCGGTGGCGTCATCGTCATCGTGGCCGGCTCCAGCCGGGCGGTGGGGCTGTAACGCCGCCAGCCGCCGGTGCTCCAGGCAGCGTGGTAAGGGGGCAGAGAGCGGGGGGGGTTGGGTAGAGGGCAGGGGAGTTCAGGGTGGTGGTCAGGGGGCGGGGACCAGGGAGTTTAATGGGGGCAGGGATCCCAGGGGGCAGTCAGGAATGAGAGGGGGGGTTGGATGGGGAGGCGGGGGACAGGCAGGAACAGGGGTTCCGGGGTCAGGCAGGAGTCAGGGAAAAGGGATGGTTGGATGGGGCAGGGGTCCCGGGGAGCAGTCAGGAATGAGAGGGGGGGTTGGATGGGGTGGCGGGGGACAGGCAGGAGTCAGGGAAAAGGGATGGTTGGATGGGGCAGGGGTCCTGGGGAGCAGTCAGGAATGAGGGAGGGGTTGGATGGAGTGGCGGGAGGCAGTCAGGGTTGGGGGTTCCGGGGCCAGTCAGGGGACAGGAGCAGGGGGTAGATGGGGCAGGGGTCCCGGGGGGGAGGGGCGTCAGGGGGCGAGAAGCAAAGAGGGGTCAGATAGGGGGCGGGGGCCGGGCCACACCTGGCTGTTTGGGGAGGCACAGCCTCCCCTAACCAGCCCGCTGTACAATTTCCAAAACCCGATGCAGCCCTCAGCCCAAAAAGTTTGCCTGCTCCTGCACTAAACCTAAAGTCCTGAATGGTGGAGGCGGAGGGCTCCCCCCTTGGAAAGCACATCTGTGCCGCAATGAAATCAAAATAACAAGTAAATAACGAAAGTGAGGGGGAACCATCACAGTACGTGAGAAAAGGCGGGAAGCCGTAGAACACGGACACCAACGTTTGCTCTTGAGCGGCAGGCGGTTGAGAGGGAACTGAGTGACAGTGGGTCCTCGCCTCCCGCTAGGCCCATGAGGCGCTGCTCTGGCCGGGGCACCACAGACGCTGCTTTACACCGTCCGTGTGAGATTGCACAGGCCCGGGCATGTCCTGTGGTGGAGCATCCCTAGGGGCATAGCCTCCAAGAACTTTTCGTTTTCAGTTTGAAGCAGCACTTAGGTAAAACAGTCATGATTTATACAGGGAACGCAAGCGTGCTGGGCTTGGTGGTGTCCAGAAGGGTAAAGAACATCCTCGTGCTTTCTGCAGAGGGGGAATAAAGCAACAAATGGTCTAACATAGTTTACTACCTACATAGCCCTGATCCTGCAAAGTCTTATGCTTAATTGTATGCCCCGTATACAGTCCCTTTGCCAACTCGCACTGCATCAAGTTAAGCAAGTTTCTAAGTGTGTGCAGAATCGGGGACTTGGTCTCTAAGAGGTGAGTTGGCCCCCTTTTTTGAAACGTGACTATGATAAAAACTGACCCACGTTTTATTAATTTTTCAAGGTTTTTATGTTTTGCAGCTGGTTTAGAAACGTGTCTCAGAATGGCCTTCATTTAGGTCCTAGGGATAATTAGCCCCACATGGAAAGCAGGTCGTTTTCGGCAACAGATTTCTAATATTTGGGTCCAATTATTTTGTATGTATAAAAAAGACTCTACCCTCTATATTTATTTTCCACTAGATATGGGCTGGCCGTAGAAAATGGTACTCATCTTTGGGGATTTTTCAGCTGTCTTTTAGAATTTCCTGATTTAAAATGTTGGCCTTGGTGGAAAACATCTTATAATAATTGAACAATAAATGTCCTTCCTTTTAAATTATTTATTCAAATATGTAGCCAGGAAGATTTTCTATTTGCATGAATTCAAAATTATTTCCAAAACCCCAACCTGTGCTAATTGTGACTAGTAAATTAGCAATTAAAAGAATTTTTATAGAAAAGAAAATATTTGATCTAATGCATGAAGGTCAGGCTAAAATTGGAGCTTGTTTCAGTGGCACGTTTTTGCATAGATTTAAAACCCTGTGCATAGAGGAGGAGGAGGAACAAGAACCGGAGCCCATAATTGGAGCTAGGCACTTTGTTGATTAGCGCCCAGTGGCATTTGAATAGAACTCGAGCAATTCTAAGAAGCCCCTCGGGTTACATGGAGCTGAAATCCTGACCTCCATCATATTATTTCTAGCTTACAAATCTTTATCTGTAGGAAATTCCTAAGTAAGAAATTTCCTTTGTGGCATATAACTGCTTTGTCATTGAGAACAACGTACATGATCTGACTTTTGAAGGATGCGGGGAGGGTGATCTTTGAAATTAAAAGAAAAATCCTGGATTTAAAGCCACTCTCTAGCCATTGTAAAGTTAACTCCCATTTTACTGAGACTATCGGAGACCCAGGCATCAGGATGGCCCCGTACAATAGCTAGAACACTTGGGAACCAGGGCTAACTTGGCATCGGGTTAGAAGAATCGTAAAGATAGATTTTTTGCACTGTAATTGTTCCAGTAATTCCACCTACCATTGCAAACTGAGAAACACAAGTAGGAAAACAAGAAAGGAATTGTGCCTCGGTGAAGCCTGTGCATTTTCAATGCTGTCACAGGTAGATGTCCTGATTTTATAGGGACAGTCCCAATTTTTGGGTCTTTTTATTATATAGGCTCCTATTACCCCCCCCCCCCCACACACACACACCTCTTGTCCTGATTTTTCACACTTGCTGTCTGGTCACCCTAGTCACAGGTGTGTTTGCAAGACAGCAATAGAAGGCTGGACTGGGTTTGTCGTTTTAAGATTTGAAAAACCACAGCACCATCCAGTGGTCACTGGTAATAGCACATTTCCTCCTATTGCTTTTTTTTTTTTTTTTTTTTTTTTTTAATATATAGGCATTCTGTTGTCGTCCTTACTACAATATGTTGATACAGAATCCAAGACAAGCTTCTTTAATATCATCTTTATGAAAGAAGTAAAGGAAGGAAGTGCCCTCTAAATAATTCTTCAGACAGTCTATGTTCTATTCAGGGTCTTGAATTGTGCCCATCACAGGTGAGGGCCTTCCAGAGGTCCATTAAATGACCTGACTAGCAACCTAAGTGGAACATGTGCCTTGCACTGGCTCTCTGCTGTGGGACCAGTTCCACCCTAGGTGCAGATATGTTCCCCCGGAAAGCCTTGGTGTTGGTACAGAAGTGTCAGTGCTGTGGTTGGTGGATAAGGCGCAGAGTGGCTCTGCAAGGACCAGAATCCATGCAAAGATGCTAACACACTTGAGGACGCAGCCCTACACAAATGGCTGACTGAAGAGGTCCGAGAGCAGCAGGGAAGAAGAACTCAAGGAAAGACAGAGCTTGCTTGAAATTGAATGCAGAGGGAATGTAGAACTGGCAACAGGTTCAGCTGGAAAGCTGTACCCAGCAAAATCCACTCGTTCTTGGACTACTTTAATACTTTGGGGAAAAGACTAGTTGTAACAGCAACCCAGCTGCAGAAGCTCTGCATCCCAGCACCATGGTTTTAACCCTTGGCAGGCAAGGGGATTTTGGTGAGCATGCTTAAATTCCAAGGCTGCCAGCACCAGAGTAATTATGGACCCTTCTTAAGGTCCGAGGCCAGACAGAATAATTTTGCAGCTACTTTTTCATTTGAGAGAGAGATGGCTGCACTACCGTAAAGGTCAGGCACCCTCAACATTGTGTAACCAACCACTGACCAATAACTACAAGGCCAGCCTGTACCTCCTACAGCTCATGGACCCAACTCTCCCCATATGAACCTGGCCTTGGCATTTCTATGTCCAGGGGGAGCACTGCCTGGGTCTGGGGATTGTCCCCATCCCACCCTGCCCCAGAGTGGTGGGGGTTCCCCTGGGGCCGAGGAGAGGTGTCTGGGGAAGACCCATCTGGCCTGTCACCCACCAGAGGAATTCACAATAAAGCTCCTCTCATTTGTTTTTCTGCCCTGTAGCACCCACGCTCGCGGAGGATGTGTAGGCAGCCTGGTTTCACTGGAGCTGCACTGGCAGCAGCCAGACAGCACAAAGAGCCATCGGTGACCACGTGTCCTGTTTTTGACCGGAACACGCGCTCGAAAAGGGATCCTGGCGGCTCCGGTCAGTGCCATTGACTGTCCAATTGGCGGTGCCATGCAGCGGGGCTGGCAGGCTCCATGCTGCGTGGCTCCCAGGAAGTGGTGGGCGTGATATACCTTGACTTTAGCAAAGCTTTTGATATGGTCTCCCACAGTATTCTCGCCAGCAAGTTAAAGAAGTATGGGCTGGAGGAATGGGCTGGAGGGATGGACTATAAGGTGGCTAGAAAGCTGGCAAGTTCATTGGGCTCAACGTGCAGCGATCAACGGCTCCATGTCTAGTTGGCAGCCGGTTTCAAGCGGAGTGCCCCAAGGGTCGGTCCTGGGGCCGGTTTTGTTCAACATCTTTATTAATGATCTGGAGGATGGGATGAATTGCACCCTCAGCAAGTTCACAGATGACTCTAAGCTGGGGGGAGAGGTAGATATGCTGGAGCGCAGGGATAGGGTCCAGAGTGACCTAGACAAATTGGAAGATTGGGCCAAAATAAATCTGATGAGGTTCAACAAGGACAAGTGCAGAGTCCGGCACTTAGGATGGAAGAATCCCATGCACTGCTACAGACTAGGGACCGAATGGCTAGGCAGCAGTTCTGCAGAAAAGGACCTAGGGGTCACAGTGGACGAGAAGCTGGATATGAGTCAACAGTGTGCTCTTGTTGCCAAGAAGGCTAACGGCATTTTGGGCTGTATAAGTAGGGGCATTGCCAGCAGATCGAGGAACGTGATCGTTCCCCTTTATTCGACATTGGTGAGGCCTCATCTGGAATACTGTGTCCAGTTTTGGGCCCCACACTACAAGAAGGATGTGGAAAAATTGGAAAGAGTCTTGCGGAGGGCAACAAAAATGATTAGGAGTCTGGAGCACATGACTTATGAGGAGAGGCTGAGGGAACTGGGATTGTTTAGTCTCCAGAAGAGAAGAATGAGGGGGGATTTGATAGCAGCCTTCAACTACCTGAAGGGGGGTTCCAAAGAGGATGGAGCTCGGCTGTTCTCAGTGGTGGCAGATGACAGAACAAGGAGCAATGGTCTCAAGTTGCAGTGGGGGAGGTCCAGGTTGGATATTAGGAAACACTATTTCACTAGGAGGGTGGTGAAGCACTGGAATGGGTTCCCTAGGGAGGTGGTGGAGTCTGCTTCCTTGGAGGTTTTTAAGGCCCGGCTTGACAAAGCCCTGGCTGGGATGATTTAGTTGGGAATTGGTCCTGCTTTGAGCAGGGGGTTGGACTAGATGACCTCCTGAGGTCCCTTCCAACCCTGATATTCTATGATTCTATTTCCCCCCGCCTCCGGCTCCTATGCATAGACACAGTCAGGGGGCTCTGCAAGCTGCCCCCGCCCTAAGCGCCACCCCCATAGCTCCCATTGGCCAGGAACTGCAGCCAATGGGAGCTGTAGGGGCTGCACCTGCAGATGGGGCAGTGTGCAGCGCCGCCTGGCCACGCCTCCGTGTAGGAACCGAAACGGGGACATGCCCCTGCTTGAGGTAAGTGCTGCCTGGAGCCTGCACCCCTGAGACCCCACCTGCCCTTTGAACTGCTTGGTCCCAGCCTGGAGCACCCTCCTACACCTCAAACCCTCATCCCCAGCCCTACCCCAAGCCAGAGCCCTCACACCCCCATGCACCCCAACCCCGGGCCCAGCCCAGAGCCCCTCCCACACTCTGAACCCCTCATTTCTGCCCCCTGAAACCTGTACTCCCAGCCCAGGAGCCCATACCTCCTCTGACACCCCAACCCCCTGCCTCAGCCCAGAGCCCCCTCCCATACTCTGAACCCCTCAGCTCCACCCCCCAGCCCAGAGCCCCTTCCTGCATCCCAAACTCCTCATCCCTGGCGCCACCTCAGAGCCCTCACCCCCTCTCACATCCCAACCCCCTGCCCCAGCCCTGATCCCCCTCCTGCCCTCCACACCCCTCATCCCCAACCCCATCCCAGAGCCTGCAGCCCCAGCCTGGAGCCCCCTCCCACATTCTGAACTCATTTCTGGCCCCCCCCCCCCAGAATACTCACCCCCCGTACCCCAGACCCCTGAGCCAGCCCAGTGAAAACAAGGGCGTGAGGGTGGGGAGAGTGAGCGACAGAGGGAGGAGAGGATGGAGTGAGTGGGGGGCAAGGCCTCAGAGAAGGGGTGGGACGGGGGCAGGGCCTCATGAGGGGAGGGGAAGGGAAGGGGGCTGGGCAACAGCGTTCAGTTTTGTGCAAGTAGAAAGTTGGCAACCCTACAATGCAGATGGTGCTAGAAGTGACGGGGCATAAAACTCTCAAAATAAATCTCCCATGTGCCCCACTCAGTGACAGAAAATAGAGCTAAGAAAATCCCAGGACACCTCACAGCTCAGGGATGAGAGCTAAATATGGACACGCGGCTCAGCTTCAGAACAGAAAATCTGTCCTCCTTGGTATGCCAAAAGACTGTCACTTCCATGCCAAGCTCTTTAGGGCAAGGATTGTCTCTCTGATAAGTGTTGCTACGACTCCTAGCGCTATGGGGCTCCTGGTGCTACTGTCATATATGTATTGTTTTGGAGAAGCTGCCAGTTGGAGCTTTGGCTGAATTGTTACTAATCCTAGAAATGTCCGACTGCTACTAGTTATGGTTCTTGGGAATACCGTGCTGAAGCAAACCCCCGTTTACTCTTTGGAAATCTGCTTGTAAAGAAATAGTACAGAAAATAAAATACTTAATATGTGAGAACTTGAAATTGGACTATAAAATAAAATCGGTTCCTGAAACAGTGTAATAACTTTCCCTAATGTGCTTCACCTGAATATGCATCTGTATTTCTAGCTAGTAAAACGGTTTTCTTTAGCAAGTCCAGGCCCAGTTCTGCACTGCTTACTAACTGGAGTAATTTTTACTCCGACAAGTAGACCCACTGATTTCACAGAGACGAACCATTGCGACTACCGCAGCCGTGTGAGGGACTTGCTCAGCTGAGTGGTGACTGCACGACTGGGCCCAGGTTTTGCAAACTACTTTAGCAATTGTGAATTTGCATTGCAATAGTGCCTTGTAGCCCTAGTCCATTGCACTAGAGTCTGTACTAACAGAACAAAAGGACGGCTCTTTTCCCAATCTAAGTACAATCTACAGTCTAAGTAATATCTGTAGCAATACTGTGAACTTTGAACACATTAGAGAAGAACTACAATTTTTCCTGCTCCCTGGCCACTTTTTCTGGCCTGCCTTTCGTCCTCTGTAACTCAGCATCGTTGTGAGCATCCCATATTTCAGCAAGATGATTAGACAGACAGACCGACAAAGTACAGAATTTCAAACGCATGTATGGCCTTAAAAGTTTTATTTTGAAAACAGAATGTTTCTCATTTTAACAGGCTGTAATTTCTCATTTTCCCGTACTTATCAACACAAACTTCCCAACACACAGGGCCTTTGAGAAATTAATTTCCATCTAAAAACAAACAAAGCTGAAATAGCTTATGAAGAAACCCATCTTTCAAGGACATTTCCTTTTAAATTGCACAATACAGCTCTTAGCAGGGAAAATAAATAAAACTTAATCCCTCTGCATTCCAGCTGCGGTTTTTTCCCCCCAAACTTGCAGCGAACAGACTATTTTTAAAGTGTTCTATAGTCCATTAAAATATATTTAATTTACAAATAAAATATTATAGAGGACACATCTCCCCTCCTATTAAGGTCAGTTGTTTTTGATATATTACACTCCTGTAAATGAACTATTTTAACAACGCTCCTGTCTCAAACACTCCATATCTGTTTGTGCAAATTCTAAGGATTTCTGGCCTTTGGCTGTGTGTAGCTAAAGACCTGCAGCTGAAACAGATACAATTAAGGATGAGAAACATCAGCATCTTGGAAATAACTGTTTGCAAAAACTGCATTCTAAGACTTGTTCCTTTCTTTTGCAGTGTGCCTATTTAACCAGACTGGCTTTGTATGCCGGCAGGCATGCCCTGTGGTTGATATGGTTTATTGTCCTCTAGTCTGCTGAGAACTCGATTGCATTTAAAGCAACTCCCCTCAAGACAGACTTACTAGGTCATGGCTCCTTGTTTCTTTAAAATGACTATTGTTCATTTTCAAAAGATTAATAAAAGCAGTTTAAAATTGCACAGTGAGTTGCCTGAATGGTTTATAACCAAATCACTGCTCTGTTTCTTCACAGCAAACACCTGGGCTTTGCATGGCTGGGGCGTGTTTGAGATTTCTCTTCCCTGGACCTTTGCATCCTTGCCATACCAGATAACCACAAACAATAACAGAGTCCTTAGCACTAGCATCCCGGGCTCATGATGCTAGTAATGAACGATTATGGCTACAAACCAACCAGCCATAGGCCTTGTCATGACAAAGAAGAGTCTGGCTTTTCCAGCATGCTAGTTGATATGATCTTAAACACAATTATGCACACAAGGAGTCGAGCGTCCACCAGGACCAGCTAGTTACGTTTAAAAGCGCGAAAGCATCTCGACGTGAGGTGCAACGTTGTGTTTGAAAAAGGCTTTAGCTAAAGCCTTTTTCAAACACAACCTGGTTCTTTAGTCTAGGTAAGACCAGAGAGGAGGGCTCATGAGTTGGATACAATTGAACACTGTCCCTTAGGATCTCCACGTGAGTGGCACGTGGCGGTGCGTCATCTCTCTTGTTCTACAGGCAAGTGAGGCCACTAGGTCAGACCAAGCTATTTGGGGCTGGACTGCAGTCAGTCCACGGACACTCTGCTTGGCATTGCCGTTTAATCAGGTAGGCATGGGTGGAGTAACCTCCATTTTTGGGTGGACCATTTCCAGGGCCCTGCTTTTCAGTGGGCAAGTGCTCAGCACATCTGAAAATCAGGCTCCTTTAAGAGTGGACCAGATTTTAATAGATGGTCCATAAAACTATTTCCCGCTCCTTAACTGCAGTTGCAAGAACTATCCCTTCCATTTGTGATGGGAAAACATCCCCGGGACAGCTACTGCCAGGGCATCTCTACCCTGATAGAACGCTGTCATCGGAGGCCAAAAAATCTTACTGCATTATAGGTGAAACCGCGTTATATCGAACTGGCTTTGATCCGCCGGGGTGCGCAGCCCCTCCCCCCCCTCCCGGAGCACTGCTTTACTGCATTATATCCCAATTCGTGTCACATCAGGTCGCGTTATATCGGGGTAGAGGTGTACTTACACAGAAAAGTGATATGAGGGAAGTATTTAAAAAGGTATTTTTGACTGCTTTTTTAACTGCTGGAAAAAGAACCTGCCCCATGTGTGACAATCAGGAACCAGACACCCCAAGGGGAGAGCAGGTTTAAACTCCCCAAGTAAGCAGGCACTGCTAGCAAGTGCTTGTAGACCACCAGCAGTCCATAAGCCAGGGCAGTTTGAGGACTGCCAATATATAGTAAAACAGTATCTTTACTGGTGTCCCACTACACTAGTGAATCAAAATTGGAATTCCAATTTAAAATCTAATCTACTTTTCACGATTTACATTGCTTACTTTAAAGCATTTCTCCGTGAGAGAGCAAAAAAACCCAGTGATGTCAGTTTCATTCTGATTTAATTTTACTCAATGCGGCACATCTGGGTTGCACACACTACAGGGGAAGTGTTGAAAATAGTGGATTCCATGGGATTTTTAAAACAATATGTTAATGGACAGTACTTTGGTTCATGTCTTGGTATTGATTTTCTTGGAAGAGTTTGTTTTGGACCAAACTGAGTTCCTTCAAATGTGTCTGTTTAGCTTTCCTGGGGGGAAAAAAAAAATACAAATTTTCTTTAAGGGATATTCAAGCAGTTTATGCCCAAATTTTCATCTGAGTTATAATCTGATAGCGCACACTCTTCAGGTTCTAAATATTAATAAAGCAAATACCACCTCTCTAGGCAGCATAATCTAGGGGATGGGGCACTGGCCTAGGAATCATATGTAGGTTTTATTTCCAGCTCTGCCACTGAACTGCTAAGTGACTGTGGGCATGTCACTTCATTCTCCTGTGCCAAATTTCCCCCTCTATCCTTTGTCTCATTTAATCCTCCAGATCACGACGGTCTATAGATTTGCACGGCATCTAGCACAATGGGCCCCTCGTTTTCAGTCAGAGCCTCCAGGTGCTACCGTAATACAAATCATCTAAGAAAACACATTTTAAACAGGCATGCTCTTGTGCTGCTGCTGGAGTGGCAGATCTAATCAGCAACGGGAGCTGATGTTAAGCGAATTTAAGTCTCACCATGTAGATTTCATCCATCTTGCCAGTTGCATTTGTTACTGTCCTGTACTTAACCACACAACTGTGTGTAGGGTTTGGCGGGGGGGGGGGGGGGGGGGAGTAGGGGGCACAACCAGGAACATTTCCTCCAAGTATAAAAACTTGAAACCGTGATTATTTTCTTTTTAATTCACAATGTTTTTAATGGTCTCATAGATGCCCCAAGTGGGTGTTTGTGCGTTGATCTTTCCTTCTCTCAGGTCATCTTGTTTCCTTGTTGCTTCCTCCCCACCCGTTCTCTCTTGTTGCCTTCCTAGACCCCTGGGGCTCTGCCTTATAACCTCCCCTCCTACAGCTTTGCTCCCTCTGCATCAGCAGAACGAACAGATCTCACATGGAGCAGAAGTTCTTCACATCAGCCCTGAGAGCTTTGCATGACACCTTTGGCACATGACTGACTACCTGGATTTTGGAGTACATGGTTCTGGCTAAACACATGCCCCATGAAATGAGAGGAAATTTGTGTTTTATAATACTGATCAGTACCATTAGGATCCTATGCAGGGCCCATCCATAACCCTTACACCTCCAATAACTTAAAATTTGTTGCAGAGAAGCATTTGTCTAAATATGTGCATCAAAGGTGAAACACCTGGAACTGTACAATTGTGGACTTTGTTTTTGGCGAGGTCAGGCTATCACGGAAAACAAGGATGAAGGAGAGTTTGACGCGTCTGCCACTGACGCTCTGTACTGATTAAGAAAAAAAAAAAGTGACGAATCAGTGAAAGTTTCTCCCTATTTTTCACTGAATTCTACTTAATAAGCCAATGAGTCCCAATGCCCAAAGCAGCATATGGTAAATGTTACCGTCACGCATAAGGAGACAGGGCAGCGTAGACACTGAAGCAGGCTCTTGCCGTTGATATTTTCAACTCTCAGGTGAGAGCCCAGGTGGAGGTATTTGCTGTGGGGACCAGTAGTCCAGCAGCACTGTGGGAAAGCAAGTATCTGGGGGTAGCCGTTAGTCTGTATCCACAAAAACAACATTTAATGGCTGCATCTGTAACTTTCACTCCATGCGTCTGAAGAAGTGTTTTTTTACCCACAAAAGCTTATGCCCAAATAAATCTGTTAGTCTTTAAGGTGCCACCGGACTCGTTGTTTTTGTGGGACGCAGCATGCTTAGTCTGGGGACGGGGGGGGGGGGAGACGGGGGGGCAGAGAGAACACAACATACCATTTTGTAGCTGCTCCTCAAGGTTAAGGCACGGGGGGCAATGACAGGTTTTAACAACTAGAATGGTCTTTGGCTAGAATGTCACGGTTACACATGTACAGCACATGTGGAAGTGAGCATCAGATCTGCTGAGCTCAGAGGAGAATGCACGCTTATCTGGAACAGCAGCCAGGCTGCACGCACATATCATTCAGGTACCACCTTCTGTTTAAGAATCACATCACCAAATGTAAAAATCTTCAAATGTAATTTATTAAGACATTCAGCTATGTCTGTTCGTCTACATCCAAATTTACTACTAAAAATAAAATCATATCACATTTCACGTTAAGAATACCAATTTTGAAAAAAACACTTCAGAGCCGAGCCAAGCCTATTGTATAAATAAGTGACTAGTTTCTTTTCATATCAAAATTCACATAAAAAATTTCCTCCCCCCTCCCCCCCCCCCCAGTTCTATCTGAAGCCATGATGAATGTAAAAATTTAAGTATGGACACGTGCGTGTCAAAGAATAAAGGTGCAAATTCTATTAACTGCTTTAAAAGTGGCATTTGCGGCGTTTGATCATACACATTTCTGTATTCATTCCCAAAAGTGCAAATATTGCCCGAGTTTAACACTGTTTTAATTCAGCTGCAAGAATTAAACATTATACAGGATCAAACAGTATTGCAAGGCCTTTATCTGTGCCCTAAAACTCATCCCACTCTCCCGCACTTTGCAGTGAAGGCCAAAGTGTTCATTAGAGCTTTAGTTTACTTCACATGGCCCATACTGTGCATAATATATTAACAAAAGTTTCATATACATCAAAATATTGAAGACTCCGTCATAAAAGTCAAGAGTCACTATAGATTACATGAATGCAAATGTAATTGCCCCACCAAAAATGCCCAAAGCATACACACAATGTATTAGAGTGCTTCCATCTTCCAATACAATCAATGCTGTTACATCTTTGATTTTGGCTTCAGTGCTGTACAAAATTTTGTCAGTAATCATGGCTGCGCTCCAGTCAATGCAGAAAAACAGGCCAAAGCATTCTAACCTCTCACTGGTACCTTGGGACATGGTTCAGTTTGGTGGTTCCTCCCCACCCCAAACACAAGCTAGAGGTTCTGTCTCTTTCGCACCTCACACCCCCTACTTCTCCGCCTTGCCCTTTATCCACCCCCTGAAAATACTCTGTGTCCATTTCATGTGTTTCCAGTTTCTCCCTCCCTTGCAATTCAGAGGCAGTTTCTGAAGTCATTTCAGTTGAATCTCCTTGGAATTGCCTCTACCAGGCAGCCCACAAAAATCAGCATGGGATATTATAAATACATTTTGACCAGCATTAATTGCTAAACTTTTTCACAATTGTGGAAGGATAAGTTCTCTCTGCTGAGTCAGGCACGGGTCTCTGACATGGGTCTCTGACATGGGTCTGTTCCAACATCATCTTCTGCCACTTCAGAACTGTATAGAAAGTCTCGGGTCCTGCATGAGAACCTCCTCCTGGCCTCCAATCGGTTCCTCCACAATAATCGCCCCCTGGCTGTCCTCAAAAAGGCAAGTGTCACAATCCAAACTCTGAGAATCATTCTTGGTGTCATGAGTGTGGTCCTGGTGATCTGGCCCTTCAGCCACCTGTCCGTTACTGTCCCTAGGGCTCTCTCTTAGATTTCTCTCCTCCTGGTGTTCAACACCAAGATGTTCAGTTGCTTCCTGATGAACAGTATTTTGCTCTGCTCCAGGGTTTGGCTGTGGAGCTGGCTCTGGTCCCAGCCCTGGGGGCTGTGAGGGGTTTTTAAGTTGACAGTGGCATAAAGGACAGGTCTCTTGCACATAGAGCCATTTCTTAAGACAACCAGAATGAAAAAAATGGCTGCATGGCGTGATTACAGCAGATTTCATGTCCTGAAAAGAATAAAAATCAAGATGTCACACAACAGCCAAACACCCTGTCCTCCCAGAACTACCCTATATCCTCCATGTGATCTCAAATTTACCCTGTGAGATGGAAATTCTAAGGCAAGATGTGTAATGATTTTTCTACATTCACACAAGCCTTCACATAACTTTCAACAGGCACAAGACCAGTAAGTTTCCAGATGAAAAAAAGTGATAGAACTCATGAGACTTAATGACAAAACAATTGCAATCCCATGGAAGTCAGCCCCATACAGATTAAAAGCGAGCACAAAGGAACGGTTATTTACAATTCTTTGTGGAAGTAGTTGTAGGGTATGGGTTACACAGTACTAGGCGGAAAGACAAACCCAAAGGTATAAGTCACCCACCGTGGTGTGAGAGCAGAGCAGAAATGAAGTGCCTAGACCTAAGCCACAGAGGTTAGAGCAGAGATTTTTACTCAAATGCAAAGTACGCTTTTGTTTTAAATAAACATTTCAGATCACTGAATCCAAGTTTGGAGCCAATCCAATCTTAATAAAATCATGCTGCATTCATCCTAGGGTTACTCTTTCCCTTCCATTCATAAACATGATTTCCCAGGGAGGAAAGAAGCACATCTGTATTTCCCGCCCCCCCCCCCCAAAGCACAAGGTGTGATAAAGATAGTACTTCCAGTGTTCACTTCTAATTTCCTTACTTCTGTTGGCTTATGTTAACCCTTCGCCTTACAGTAATTCGGTTTCTTTTCCTTTTATAACCAGTGTTTTAAATTAAGCAAGAGTGGGAATTAACAATCCATGGAGATTGAATTGTTTCTATGAAACCGTACAAGACATTGGCTAGCGGAGTACATACAATCTTACAGGAAGCAGAAGAGAAATCTCCCCAATGAAAAAAAAAAGTTAGTGTTTGGTTTGGTTCTACTATTGAGAGTAGCTTGGCCCAAACTCATTAAGAATCTCAGATACTTTCTAGAGTACGACACTTGCTTTAGACAAATCTGAAAACAGATTAAAAAAAAAAAAAAAAAAAGCTATTCTGCTCTATTTAAATTCCTTAATTTCCATGTTAGTTTGTTGTAGGTTTCCAGTGCAACGACTCTCTCCAATTCTGCACTAAGCCAAATTACATATAGCAGAACTCGGTGGGGATTGCAACTGAAACACAACCAAAGTCACTGAACTCGTTATAGCAGCGGAGACGAACTCCAGACCATCCAAAGGTATGTTAATAAGAGTCACTCCCCTACAGTGCTACTACTTGAATTGCACACCTGGTAGCAGATGGCACAGATATCATTGTGTTGCTCCAGCTGCTCCTCTGTGGCAGTGGGCAGCGATTTGATCTTATTCACAGCATCCCTGCGGAGAAGAAAACTTTTCCACCCCAACTGGGCCCGGAGCCACACATTGTAATAGGAGTGGATGAAGATTATCATTGAGCCCATCACAGTCCATTCGCCAAAGATAGTCTCCGAGACGCCGTATGCCACGACGCAGAGAGCCACGAGGAATTCCAGCAGCCGGTAGGTGCCGTTTACATAGTAAATTACATCGTCCATATTTTCTACTGGCTCTTTTCTGAACTCCTCAACCATAAACAAAACGTAAATGAAAAGTGTTCCAAGCACCTGAAAACAGATAGAATGACACGGTTTTAGCATTCAGGTCCCGAGGGTAAGTAGAGTTCTGTACACAAGGGGCCCCCCTCACCTGGAAGCATATAAGCTCCAAATCAGCCACGTACTTGCTTAACTTCAAGTAGAAGCTAAATCCACCCTACTCAGCAAAGCATGAAGCTTGTGCTTAAATACCAGGGAAACCCATGCTTAAGTGCTTTGCTGAATCCAGGCTGTAGTTAGGGCTTGTCCACACAGCAAACGCATACTAGAGGGGTGTGATTTCTAACGCGCACAGGCGTATCAGTGTAAACACTCTTTGAAACAGCACTACATTAATGTGCACTAGGGAATTTTTAGGGTCGATATGGGCCAGTTAGTGTGGGACACGGTGCACTTTAGAAATCACACTTCTCTCGTGCAGTGTGGACAAGCCCTTAGAAGCATGGATAGTGACTAGGTGCACACACACAAAAAGCCATTAAGTGACAAGCTTCCAAGAGTTATTTTTTAAATAGTGAATTAAAAAATGAAAATGAGGATACACGCCCCCACGCAGGAAAGTACGTATGTATGCATGTTTTGGACACCAACATATTTTCAGATCGCCTCTGGAAATCTCCTAAAATAATGCAATCTATGTGCAGTTTGGAAGCTTCTTATTGTAACCAACATGCCCTTGCAATCCTACAGCATTATTTACAATAAATATTTTAGTTCCCTATGTTCTCAGCCCAGCACTAGAGTACTCTCGCCGCAGGTAGAGATAAATAAAAGATTTTACATCCCAGCTTCTGCACTCTAATACTTCCCCCAGCACAGTTCTGGTCATAGCCCGTTATCTTAGGGAGAAAAATAAATAAAGGACTACCATGAGGCTAGTGTGCCTTACCTGGAGGGAGGTTAGAATACTGCTAGAGATAATGATCAGCAGCCAGAAATCCATGTGGAAAAACTGACAAATCATGTAGGCCATGTACGCTGGGAACACTAGCAAGAACAAGCACAGGCTGACTGCACGGAAATGCTTCCACAGGCTCCTGCAGGAACAATGCAAGGGTTGTGATTCAGACAATTGGCATCCTCTCACTGAGAGGACAGTGGCGTCTGTCTCTGCTGAAGGCTTTTACATTAAAGAAAAGGAATTCTTAATTTCCTCAAGTACAGTCTGATTCGCAGCACAGACATTTATTCTGATGGATGCTCAGTTCTTTCTGCCCTGTGCCATTCTCAGCACAAGGTGGAAAGGCTGCATCCTCAGTGAGACAAAGGCAAAAATTAAAGACTACAAGTAAGTTACATAGGTATTGCCACAGCAGATCAGATCAGTGGTTAATTTAACTGTCTCCTGTCTCTGACAGAGGCTGATACCAGATGCTTCAGATGAAAATCCAGGAAATCCCGTTAGAACAATTATGGAATAATCCGTTCCAGGCAATCATGCTCTGAAGCATAAAGGTTTGTAAGGTTCTTTTAAATGCTATCTGGTATACCTGCAGAAGTTCCCCCATAAAAACATCTCATACTTCGACTCTTACTAGACTCTTTGCTAGTCTCTACAACCACCTGTGGAACTCTCTGCCACATGATGACTGTACATTGTGTAAAAGTATTTCCTTTTATCTGTTTTAAATCTGTTGCCTTCAGTATTAACGAATGGCACCTTGCTCTTATGAAAAGTGATGAATTGAATTTATTTAGATTTTAAAAAATAATGACATCTATTCCAAGGCTCTATTTATTTTACCATAATTTATCATGCAATAAGTACAATTAAGTTAAACCTCAGCAGCACTGAAATTGGTTCCATAGAAACTCAGCCAAACAGCCCAGCCATCTACCTCTCCGTGATCAAGGAAGCATACCCTCAGCCTACTCCAAACAGGTGTCTTTTGCAGTATACCCCAAAAGTCACCAAATTCGGGCTATTTCAGACCAAAGGGGAGCAAGTTCCTGAGTCTCTGAGTGAAAGCCCTGCCAGCTGTCCCCTCCCTTTTATAACAAACAGATCTTCATTATTTTGTAGACCTCTATCATGTCCCCTTTTACTCATCTCTCCCCTACACAGTCCTAATCTTTTCACTCGCATCCCATTTGGAAATCTTTCCAATGCCTCTAATCGTTACTTGCTGTGCTAATCGGCAGCTCTCTCTGATGTATTTTTACACACATTTAGTTCCAGAAATAAGATACACTGAAACTGACGAACGATAGCAGAAGGGGAGAAAGGAGAGAGAACTACCGTAATTTGACCTCAGCTAAGGGTTAGAAGAAAAAAAAATTCTAAAATTAACTGAATTTTGTAAATACCTGTGTTATTTCAGGGGGTGGGGGAAGTGGGGGAAGGCTTCCCCACCTCACTTGGTCAGAACTCCCTACAAATTCAGCTTTGGAGCTGGCAAATAGTTAGTTGCTGGTAGCAGTAAACTGTATCTGTTTGAGACCCAGATATTCATCTCCTGGCTCTACTCCCCTTTCCTTTTGTTAGCATATTTAGAGTTAACATGCCACAGAGTTGTGTTGACCACAAGCAACCTCTAAGCCAAACAGACTCACTGGATATAAATAAACCTCCTCTTTTATTTATAACACTTACTGGTTACATAAGGGGAAAGAGACATGCAATTAACATAGGAAATGCAGTTTCATGCCAGAACACCAAAGACAAATAAAGCTCCTCAAAGAAACACAAAGAAATCAAAGGTAACAGGAAAAAACCCAGCAGATCAAAACGTCCACAAGACTCCATTCTTCCACTCCTCGGGTTCTATCCATAGACACCTCCCATTCCAGGCCTACAACCTGTGTGCCCCAAGCCTGAGGTTCCTGAAGTTAATCTAGGGACTATTATTACTTAGTAGAATTTTTCCTCCATGATTCTATTAAATAACTGGCTGTTTCCGTGACACCCTGAACTGGGGTTTTGTTTGGCCAAGAGCAGGGTTCAGTGTCTCACGGGGGGTTGGGGGGGTGATGACTTTCCTTGCGTCATGTAATACACAGAGAACTCGGTGCCAGGGGCTGCACAGCAACATGATTCTGTGCAGACTGTACAACATGCTCATGGATGATTCTTCATTAGGACCATGTGACCCACGTCACTTTCCTTCAGCAGAAGGAATCATGTTGCAAAGCATCTCTGAGCTGGTGTACATCACAGTGAGAGAGTGTGTGGGAGAAGGGAGCAGGGAGAAGAAGCAAGGAAATTAGAACAGTCTGTATACCAACCTTTTTATTCTTTAGTCTACAAGAATGCGGACCACCACAACTTACCTGTTGGTAGCCCCCAAGGCTATCAGGCCATACATTAGTGTGCTCACCTCTACAAAAGAGAGTTTTAAATAGCTTTCAGTTTAGAAAGTGCATCTCTTACTTGTCCCTTGAAGCGCCCAGAGCCAGAACAATGGGATCAGCAATCTCCAGCATGGACTGAAGGATGGATGCTACCACAATGAAGAGAATAATACTAAGCAGGAATGCCCGATGGACAACTTGAAGCTCGATTAAACCAGTCTGCACTGCCAAGATCAGGAGAGTGACTCCTTCTGTCATCCCCCTTTGGGTTGGTGTTTTGAAGAGAAAGTGAAAATAAAATGCAGAGCATTAATTATTTTGCTTCATCTTAAAATAAAAGTCTGGCATGTATGAAATCAACAGAGTTTGTCATAGTGCTTTGTTTCTGATTCTATCTTAAGATTTCTTTCTGCCTTGGATGACCTCAGGACATTAACATGGATATATTTCTTTAAAAAATACTGCTTACGCTTCTTTGTAGCTTTCAGAGGCTTTGCTGACCTTTATTCTTTAATGTATGCAGTGGTGTTGTAGCCATGTTGGTCCCAGGATACTAGAGAGACATGGTGGGGGAGGGGATCTCTTTTATTGGCGAGAGACAAGCTTCAGGTCTGGGCCGGGCCTGAAGAAAAACTAGGTAAGATATTCCCTCACCCGCCTTGTCTCACTTTTTCTTTAATGACATCCCTGTCTGGAGTCCTACCACTTGGGTACATTTTGAAAGCAGTGAATTCAGACTTAGATATACAGAACAACCTCCAATGTCGCTCACAGAAACTCTAGAATAAAGAGTCCCCTGAATGCCCCACTTTCACTCTTTTGGTTTTGAAGTTGAAAGTGAATTTAATATTTCTAACGTGGAGACAATGATACTATCTTGAAGCAGTTACAGCACAGCATGGACTATGCATGACTGTCTCCCCCCGCCCCCCCCCCCACACACACACAATGCTCCTGCGCCATTCCTGGGCAGCCTCACTTTATACTCACTGCAGTTCCCACGTACTCACCGGAACCCAAAGTACAAACAAGTCCTTCACTTGTGGCTTGAACCAGCATTTGAACTCCCGGTAAAAGCTAACATACTAACCCACAGTGCCACAACTAAACTCCCAATTTTATGTCAGACAGTTGTGACAAGCACAAGAGAAACTAGTTGCCTATATTCTTTGGCAGTTTCCCACAGTAACTTTTAGCTGACCAGTGTAAATCTTCCACAAAAGATTAGCTTGGTGTCACATGCAGTTACGGGAGTGGGGGGGGGGAAATGAACCAGGAAGTTAAAATATAACTATGTAAGCATTTAGTTTTTCTAAACATTTGAAGATTCCTTCAGTCACTCATCCCAATAAAAACACTGCAAATAATCTAAAACCCCAAAGAGAAGCAGTACTGTAATACATACAGTGCATGATTGCCATTCTAAGATTCATGGTAGACATTTCCATCTCAAATCCTTTAAAATAGTGCATTGGGACTAATAAATAAGAAGCCTGTCGTAATTCCTATGCATTCTAAGGAGTTTATAGTGGGTTAAAAATAACTTTCAGTTCAACAAATGCCAACCTTAGATCTATGTAGTTCTAAATGTGTGTCAGGCACTTACCTGTTCATAGCCGGGTCATTCATGAATGCTCGGTAGCCCTGCAAGTAAAACTTGCAGAGAGTCAAAACTCCCAAAGCAACAAAGGAGACTGTGAACACCAACCCCAGGAGTGAATATGGAGTGCTGCAACATTCCGCAATGCTAGGGGGGAAAAACACAGTTTAATTAATAAAAAGATTTCTTCAATTAAGAGTCTGAGCTGGTTTGAAATTACATCTGGATTGGCTTAAAAAAAATAACTTGAGAAGCCCCACAAGTAAATGCATGTTTTTCTATGACAAAATTACAGGAGAGCACAGTCCACTATTTTCTCCTCGGACATCAAAGGTCAAAGATTCACAGGTACTCAGTCACAAATGCATAGTTCTATCAGCTGATAAGCAAGCCCAGGTGGTTCTCCATTGCTCATTCAGACTGTGCTTCAAGACAGCCCCACATGGTGGTGCTATCTTGCTTTTACTTTAATAAAGAAGAGCACTCATTCTCAGGCATGGAAATGTGATGCATTCAATTCACTTAATGACATTTCAATCCAGTTACCACAAGGAGACGCAAAGTTACAGTAGATCGATTTGATTGGTTAGTTCCCACCCATTGCAATACTGCCAGGATGCCAGTCACTATATAATGCTCATATAAACGGTTATTAAAATGGCTAATAAATTGCAAAGTTCTTCATAATTCTGGTCTGAAAAGTGATCTGAGATCTTGATGTTCCACACTACTGCTGACCCACAAAAGAAGTCTAGTACAAACTTCAAATAAACGATACCAAAAAGACAGGTTGTCTTTAAACAATTATCAGAGCAAGAACACATGATGCTCTCGCTCTCAGGCCTACTTCTCCTTTGACTTGTTACTATAGTGAAGTCACAAGGATGCAGCTGAGGATTCACAAAAGCTGGGTGCAGCCAAGTTTGAGGGATCAAAGAGCTGTTTCAGCTCACTCATCCTGGGGCCGGTTTTCTGTAGTCCTGGCCCAGTGCAGTCTAGAGCAGTCTCAGTGTTTCTCCAGAGTACAGCAGCCTTGAATGGGAATCACACTGCTAGAGATCAGCAGAATGCAGCGTGCTCTGGTGATACATCCCCCCCATCTCCAATGTCAGCAGAGCTGGAAAGCAGTGGTGTGGAGCTGCTCTATGCTTGCTTTCTCTAATGCCAGGGAGTCCTCAGCTACTCAACTCAGGGTCACGTTCTGGCACCTTTGGTTACAACAGCAATCCTGGTTCCTTCAGGACATCAGGCTGTTCCCAGAGAAATTATTAGGATGCCACACTGCAACATTCTAATTAATTCACTGCTGGGTCAAGTAGAAGCAAAGTGCTCCAAGAAAGAGCTTGTGTCAGAAACACTAAATGGAACAAAGGAAACGGTAAATAGGTGCACTGGTACTCTGAGTCCATTTTTAATGTTTTATACGGCACCAGAGAGGTAACGCAACAAATGAAGGTCATCTCTTTTTAAAGCGTCTATGTTAAATAACAGCTCAAGTTTTATTACAGATCATTCTGCTTATTCTTCAGCAATCCAACATTTTAAGTTAATAGGGCATGAAAGCCTTTTGTAGCTGAATAGGCTGCCCACGAGAAGCTTCTTAACTTCCTGGCTATGCCTCTGCACATGAATGGTAGTGGTCTTTGAAAGAAACCCAAAGCAGAGAATTTGGAAGAGTCTCACTCATCATACAATCAAGGGGTACTCCTGATAACTCATCAAATCCTCCCTATCCTCCAGTGAGTGATACAAGCTCTTTCGGAAGATAGAGAAAACAGAGTCTGTAACGGAATATTGGCTTCTAAGAACACTCACCATCACCACAACCCCCAGCAAAGAAGGGCACGTCTACAGTACCAAAACAATAAGCATAAAACTCCATGTGCACAAGAGACAGATCTGTGTAACTGGTTGGAAAAGAAGAGTTATGCCAGATGATTGTGGCACAATGGTTCTCTAGTGACTCCTCAAAATTCCCAGTATGTTGCTCTGGTGTGACTGTAAATAGGAAAGAATTGGCCAAAAAAGGTGTAGGTCTCTGGAAGGGATGACTATCTCCCAGGAACTGTGCTTGGGCTGGTGTTTGTCCCTCTCAGTACTGGTCATGTGCGATGTTTAATATTAAGGGCCCCTGCTATACAACGTATTTTTGAATAACTTCAGGGTTCCCCACCCCCCCCCAAAGTCGTCAGGAATGAAGGAACGATAGTTAAGGAGAAGTCTGATCCACCATAGCTGAGCCTCCAGGTAGGCTCCATAATCAAGAACTTTCAACCCCTCTAGCAAGTAGGCTACCACCCTTCCTAATGAAGTTTAAGCGGAGATAATTTACCATGTAAGGGACTCAGAGGAGCTTAAAAACCTCAAACAAAGGACTGACTGGAGAGCTTTCAGATTTATCCTTATGTGCCCACAGGTGTGAGTTTGTAACTGTCCTGAAGGTTTGAATTCTCGCCATCTTCAAAAAAAATACAACGAAGGCTGTGTTTTGTTATTGTTTGTTGTGCATTTGTGGAAGCTTAACATTGCTATTAAATGCACTCTGATTGCGCTTGCTTGAATTCTGGAGTTGTATAGCTCTAGGAAATCATTCATTACTGCTTATAAAGGGCACGTGTGCACACACTGCTCTTTTCTGGCAGAAAAACATTTTTCCATTTTACTAAGTAGACTGCAGTACAGTGAAGTCTTCTGGCTGACTACAGAATCTTTATTAGCTTGTCTAACAAAATGATATTTTAACTTCCTCTCCTAAACAGAGATAAAACCTGCTACTGGAGCTTTCTTTCTTCAGAAGAGAAACGAGTGCTACTGTTGCATTTTCTTACCATGGCAAAGCAATGCATCTTTGGCCCCCACAACACTGGTATAAAAGTCTCCTGGTTGTGTTTGTTGCTCCTGGGCAGGTAAAAGATGACAGCAATTGCCAAAAACCCACCAGGAAGGATGCCTTGAGGAAACATGTCCCCAGAGCGTGATGAAATTGAGTCTACAAGAAAAAGGCTGGTGCTTTCATGTTTTGGGCTGTACAGAGGAAGTCTGGCAAGTAATATTTTCGAGATGGCATCTTGTTTAACTCTCACTTATTATGAAGATACAGATTTATTCTGATACTTGGCAGGCAAGTTCTACCTGATGTACATGGATTGATTCATGATCATTCACATCTTGCCCCTCAATTCTATGGCACAATTCCAGAATCTAAAACACTAGAACCGGAAGTGGTTTAGATTGCACCAGGTACATAATTTCAGTAACTAGAATACTGATGGTTCATGCCTGCAAAGACCAACGGTGGTTCAGAGTGATATTTGCACTGAGTGTGTCAATCTGGCATTAGAGATCTTTCCTTTTGGAGATCTTGTGCATGTAGCAATAGCTACAATATTTGCCAAATGCATGAGGTGTGTTAGAAAATCGAAGCTCCCCTGCTGTGCCATGTGGTACAAGCCTCTGCTCTCTGCCTGTGGCCAGACAGAGTACGCACATCACTAGAGCACAGGCTTCTGTATTAAGCACAGTGGGGAGCTCGGAGCCTAAATGACTCAGTGATGTGGGAGATACTGGGTCTTCTCTGCGAGGAAGAGCCATTTCGTCATCCCCAGATTCTTTACCTTCCTGCTGTCAAGGGACTCTCCGATTTCTGCCCCTAGTAACAAGAGTCAAATATCCTGCAATTTCTTCAACTCAATCACAGAAATTAGAGATGGAAGAGCCCTATTAGGTCAGGCAGCCCACATCCCTGGCAACTGCTACATTACAGTTAGGTAAAGTCAATATTCTGCTTTGTGCAAAATTAAAACTTCAGTGGAGGTGTAAAATAAAGTTGGGCGGGGGGGTTAACTGAAAACTAATCACCTCTGTTAATGCTGAATAATGCCATTAGTACTGTGTTGCATTACATTTTAGTATGTAATGCCCTCAAACCCTTTGTGTTTCTCTGTTTATTTTAAGTTGACACTGAATTCAGAGGGCTTGAGTACTGTGATGGACAAGACCCATGTGTGAAAGGTAAGTGAGAGGAATGTTCTAGAACCTTGATCCTGAGGCTGTGGTGTCAAACAGGGTTATTCTAAAAACAAACCTTTAGAAAGAGTTAGGAGATGCTGGCAATGTATCAACTTCTTCGTGTGGTTTAGTAGAAAGACAAGAAGGTCCCAAATGCACTAAGAGGGTGAACGGAAAGACTGGTGAGTCATAATCTAGTAAGGGAATGACTGGAGACAGAGTGTAATATGCTTTCTTAAAATCTTGTAGAAAGATGAATGCCAAAAACAAGACAGAAGAGGTATGAAAAGTTCCCAAGCACCAAAGGCACTGAGAAGGTCCCGCTGCTGATGAAATGGTCCGTAAGAATGTGGGTTGCTCAATAAAATACACCCTTCAGAACAAACCAAACATCAGAAATAGTTTGTTAGAGAATCCAGTCCAATACCCTGAAAGCTAGATTCAAGAGCAATCCAACTGGGGAAGAGAGTAGCATACTGGGATATTTAGGATCACCATCAGAAAGATAACCCAAGTCTCTCCTTCCTGAGGACAATAAGTTTGGTTTTTTTTGGCTTTATTTCGGATACTGCTGATATTGTGGATGGAATTCCCCATGGTCGTTGCTCATTGCTAAACTTTCAGTTATGGCATGGGTTTTGATGCACTCCAGAACGTGTTGCATACCACAGCTGAAAATAAAGCATCCAGGACCCAACAGACTCATCGATTCCTCAACACAATCCTACAGACAAGTACCAGAGGAGGAATGGGCTAGCTAGCCTCAGCTGGTGATATCGGAGTTCACTGATTCAAATTTTTGAAGCCCTACCAAACTTCTGAGCTGAAGCTGAGTGTACAGTGGTTTGCCCATCACTAAGTTATATTCTGTATTCACTGGGAGCTTTTCCATAGTTCTGCTAATACCTCTTTGTCCTGAGCTGCTGTGAAGCAAAAGGCTTCACTGGACTAATCTGCATGGGGCTTCGTGATACGGACAAATATTTACTGGGGACTAGAAGAAGACAGCTGATTTAAACCATTCCATTTTGTAGAAGACAGTAGATTAGTTCAGGAATACAAACAATGCATGCACAGAAAACAGCTTATTATGGACACTAGTTAATTACCTTGTCAGAAAGAGGAAGAGAAGTCTCTCTCTTGAGGCAGGCTGATCTCGTGTGCTGAAATAAGAGTAGATTTGAAGAGCAAATAAGACAAGCCAGAACACCATGAATAGAACGGGGACCACCAGCTGGTTCCACAGAGACATCCCCAATGCCAGGAGACCATACACCTCCACTACCTGGGCAAGGCAAAGACAAGACCAGTTTGTTGTATTTGTTCACATCCTGTATGTTTACAGAGATAACAGAATAGAAAAAACAAACAAACAAACATTCAATTCATTTGCAATTCAAACCATGAGTCGGATTCATGTGGCACAAGCGGGTCAGTTACAAGGATTTTTTGACTTTGTACTTCTTTGACCTTTTGTTAAAGGCAGGTGCTAAGTGTCTCAGACACCTGTCAAAGCAGAGGCTAAATATCTAAAAATTGGCACATTTGCAACATATGACAGTTACAGTCTGGACAGCAATTCCTTTAAAGTTTATACTACTCTTTGTACAATGTTAATACTAGGTGACTATGGAGCAATTTTCAGAAAGCTGGAATTTCAGATTGGAAGGCTAATCCCTTAAAAGTGACAGGGAAATTATTCATGGCTTTATTTTAAATCAAGTGTCTGTTTCTCACAGCCAAGACAAGAATCACAAGTACCTACTAGGAAGTATGTATTTTAAGAGACGAGAATTAGAGAAAAACTTGTACTTTACAAGCATGTAACTACACCTCTACCCCGATATAACGTGACCCGATATAACACGGGTTCGCATATAGTGTGGTAACCCCGGGGCTCCGGCAGTGGGGCTCGGGCAGCGATCTAAAGGGCCGGGGCTCCGGCTTCTGCGGGGAGCCCCGGGCCCTTTAAATCACCGTTGGAGCCCTGTTGCCGCTACCCCAGGGCTCCAGCAGCGGGGCTCGGGTAGCGATTTAAAGGGCCCAGGCTCCACACGTCCACAGCCCCCGGGCTCTCTAAATTACTGCTAGAGCCCTGCCGCCGCTACCCTGATATAACGGGGTTTCACCTACAACGCGGTAGGGATTTTTGGCTCCCGAGGACCGCGTTATATTGGGGTAGAGGTGTACTAGTATTTGACAGTGAAAGATTGAGCAGGCAAATCAGATTATTTGCAGATGCCTGTCAACCCTGGCAAACATTAGAACATATTACACTGAGGTCCTAGAAATGTAATTTCTATCATAGCTGATTAACAAGCAGCCTACTAGTTTGGTGGCCAAAAGTAGCCTGTGCTCAGGCACTACAAAGGAGCTTCAATGGCCCTGCGGAAGATTCCCGTGGCACAGGAGCAGAATGGGACCAACATAAGCAACCCTACACAGAGAGGGGGTGTACCTATAGTACTGAGCAATGCAGGGGATTCTGGGAAGCTCTCTAACTTGTATGCAGCCCCTGCAGGTTCTCTAAACTTATACCAGCCCCCAAAGTCCAGGATACATAAGGTGACAAGCTGCTTTTGCCCATCCTCCCTCTGGGCGTAGTCTCCAGAGCTGTTGGGTTCAGAAGATTAAGCTAAAAATTGGTCCTGGGTGTTTTAATATCCCTCTTCCCCCATGTTTTTCCACTGGTATTACAAACTACTGTTTGCAATACTACAATTGCAAAGCCTCAGAAACAACGGTGAGGTCACAACTACTGGCTTAAGTTATCACTGAATAATTCACGCTCAAGTCAGCAACTATCACAAGTGATGGCAAAGGATGACGAGGACGTCATGTTAAAATCAAGTTAGGGCAAAACTCCAATCTGGTATAAGCAGATTCATCTTCCTTGACCTTCAATGGAGTTGCATCTACTTACAACAGGTCTAAAATGGGGCCAATTTTTTTGTCCCGATTTTTGTTTCTGGAATAGGGAATAACTTCTAGATTTCCACAGAAGTGAGCTCCTTAAAAATAAAATGAAAAAAGGGTGATTCTTGTTTTTTCCAGCTTTCAATTAAACCAGATTATAATCAAAATATGCAGCCCAACACGACTACAACTGTCCCCATTTGCTGAGGTTGGCATAGGCAATTTGCCTCAGAGGCACTTTCCAAAAAAAGATTACCAGCGGCATTAACATTTCTCCTAATTCCAGCAAGTTCTCTCCAGCATATATTGCACAGTACTATTCTCAGCTGTAGCTGCTTATTATTCTAGCAGCATGTTGTTAATACCTTCCAAATTGTTCCATAGCCACACATGAGGAGTTATGCCCTTGATTTGCATAGGGAATTGGGAGAAACATGGTGTGAGCAATGCTCCTTGAAGAGTTTGTACTAGAATATTTTTTTCTCAAGGCCAAAACAGTACTGCATTGACTAGTAAACACAGATTTGAAAGACAAAGGGAGTCAGTGAGGCAGCCCCCCAAAAAATCACTTACTTTCAAATCTTTACAGTGATTATAAAAACAATCTTATTAGCGCACTTATAATGGCCAATAAAGTGGTAAGGAGAATAGACAAAAAACAAACACTTGAGTAGCTTTTCCTTCGAGCTTGCATATGGCATTAAAACAACCTCAAGATATTGAAGTGTTCTTAACACAAGTGCCAAAGAAGAAAGAAGAGTTGACAGTACATTTATGATGTCACTGCACCTCAAGTGTTAGCTGTTGATCTAGCTTTTAAAAACAGTTTGAGGTTTAAGGTGGGTTTATTGGTAAGCTACAAAAAAACAATGTTGGATTTCAGGCTTTTTTTGCACTACTTTATGACGTACGGAAATGACCATCTTCCCAAAAAACCCTGCTGCCTTATGTGGTTGATTTTGTATTACCACCACAGAAATGTGAAGAGTGTCAAGTCTGGTCTTCCCCAGTCTTGGGGGAAGGCATCTCAGATTTGCCTTGTGAGCTTTCATACTTAAATGAAGAGCACTGAATCTTTGACAAAAACATCTTTTCAACTAAATGTGTTAGGTACGGAGGTTAAATAGGTGTTAAGAAAAAACAAAATTCCCAAGTTTCAGATGGGCCTGGGTCTGCAGTAGGGAATTTTACCAAAAATTTCCCCACCAGTGTTACTGCACTGGGGGACAGTGCTGGTGGGAGTCCTAGTGTAGAGTAGAGATCTGGCAAATGCTAGAGCTTTTACCACTGTGCCATTTTGACCTAACCTAAGCAGAGTTAGGCAACATGGCAGTGAGAACACCAGTGGCTGCAGGATGTTCATCCACACTAGTTGTCCCACCATTTCTACCACATTTGGGGCTCCGCTAGCAACAACAGGAAGTTTGTAGGATAAATGGTTAGCCTAGACAAAGCTGTAAAGATTTCGAGGGCGAGATCAGATCAGATAAAAAAAAAAGGGAAAAAAAAAATTCCTTTTCACAAAAACCTTTCAGGGCTTCTTTATATACAACACAGCAGTAAAAACAGAGTGCAAGCCAATTCCCTCCCCTCCTCCCCCCTTTACAGGTCACTTTGAAAAAACTGCCTGCTCAGCAAGGGGCCAAGCAAAAGCTTCTGGAACATGTTTAGAACCAGACACGTAATTCTGAAGTTTTCAGAGCAAGTCCATGTAGGTCAGAGTGCCTTACACGCATGTGTGGCAGAACCCATTTTTAAAAACAGTGAGAGGACATGGATTGTTTTCATTGGAGAGGCAGCCTATCTTCATATTCTGCATAGAAACTGCAGTCTCCGTCAATTCTCCATTTCCTCATGATTCAAGAAACTTCATTATTCCAAGTCACTTTGCATTTTGCTGGGCCAACATATGCAGCTTGGGACTTATGTCTGGCAGAACTGGAGCACTCCATAGGGACTGGTGTTCATTCCTGTCTCTCTCTGCAGCCAAAGAGTATATAATAACCCATGTTATCAAGCTACAAATGGGGATTGTAGCACAGCTGGGGTTTGTACACGGGTGCTGGTTGAAAAATTTGACAAGAGTTACTCTGCCTGACAAAAGCCAGGAAATTCCTTTTTAAAATTGTCTGAAAGCTTCCCCATGTTTCAGTCTGTTCTGATTTGCAGTAAGCCAATTCTGAAGTCTCTCTTTCAACCGACTTGCATAACTGACATTAATGAAAGTTACACACATCAATGGAAAAATGGATGCCTTTGCTAGGAGTGAATTTCCAAACTGATGTTTATGTGTATACAAAGTTGCTAATGCATTTTAATATTCCAGAAGTGTAAGTTATTCATAGTTTATTCTTGGTTTCATGTTTTTTCTTGGATCTCTCATTTCCAACTCAAGATAAGTTATACTTACAAACTGCCACTTTTCTACACAGGGCATTATTATATACACCAGAATTACTGCAATTGTTTTTGTGGGTGCAATTTGCTTTCCAAGAGCAGCTTATTTCCGATTTAGCAACTATAACATCCATCCTACCGAGGCCCTGGGTTTTATCCAATAAAACCATGGGTTAGGCAAACTGCAGGTCAAGCAAGTTGCACAAGTTTAGTGATCAACCAGGATTAGAATCCAGGTCATTGCTCTAACTGCTAGTCCATGCTGTCTTGCAATGTACGTTAAATAAGTGGAAGAGGACGTTGCTAAGACAAACACAATATGGAATGATAGGAAAGCACAATTAACTCCCAAAAACTGAGCCATGGAAGATATTTTGCAATGACTGCTTTTTCAGACCACAAAATATAAAGTAATACCACAGAGTATGATCAGTGTACAGCCTACCTGGACAAGCTCTCGGTATGCAGATTTCGCAAGATTATATGGTACTAGAAGATTCGATGCCAGAAAATAGAGCACTTCCAAGCCAGTGAAAATCATGGCAAATTTGTTGATGATGACAATGGTTTCCAGAGGGACGAGGCACAGCCGTGCCAGCAGAGGGAGCATGTGAGCAGAAAAGAGCCAGATCTGCTTGGTTTTCATGACACAGGAGCACAGGGTGCATACCACCAGCTGACCTGAAAACATGACAAAGTATTTTATAGCAAGCTGTTCACCTCCTCCAGGAAACACACATCTTAATTTAGCTTTCCAGTAAAGCATCTAACAATATCCAGTACTACCCATGACAGTTCTGTTAACTACAGCACACCTGTTATGAAACTGGATTTTCCTGCATCTTCAGAGGTTCACACATGATATCACCCTCAGAGTGCATGCTGGATACCATCTCACTGTGTGTCGCAATAAGAAGATTTATCAGAGAAAAGGCTGACATACTGAGTATGGCCTCTATCTGCTCAATGAAAGGAAGGACCTTGGAACAAGCCCTATGACCATTGGGCAAATCATCTCTTCATCCCTCCCGTTAGCTTCACCCATATATGTACATAGGGCTGAGAGTTTCTGAAGCCCAACCATGCTGTCATTTCTTTCTGAGATAGGAGGAAGAGAAGGAGTGGCTGGGGGGCTATCCGGAGATCACTCTCGGGCCACTCAGTCTGATGGCAGAGCAGAGAGCAGTGGCTGCTGGCTGGGCGCCCAGCTCTGAAGGCAGCACCGCTGCCAGCAGCAGCAGCATAGAAGTAAGCGTGGCATGGTATGGCATCGCCACCCTCACTTCTCCACTGCTGCTGGCAGCGGCACTGCCTTCAGAGCTGGGCAGCAGGAGAGCAGCGGCTGCTGGCCTGGTACCCAGCTCTGAAGGCAGGCACCACCCCCAGCAGGAGCACAGAAGTAAGAGTGGCATGGACTATTCCAGGGGTAGGCAACCTTTGGCACGCAAGCGGATTTTCAGTGGTGGGGAGGGTGTAGAAGGATTTTAATTTAATTTTTAAATGAAGCTTCTTAAACATTTTAAAAACCTTATTTACTTTACATACAACAATAGTTTAGTTATATATTATAGAGGTATAGAGACCTTCTAAAAATGTTACAATGTATTACTGGCACGCAAAACCTTAAAATTAGAGTGAATAAATGAAGACTCGGCACATCACTTCTGAAAGGTTGCCGACTCCTGGACTATTCATTGCTGTGGGTAAAATGTGTGCAGCAAGTCCCCCACCCCACCCCAAAGCTCCTCTTGCACCTCCGAAATGCCCCCCAGTTTGAGAACCTCTGGTCTAGAGAACACTTAGTCCTGCCTCATTGCAGGGAACTAGCCTAGATGATCTATTGAGGTCCCTTCCAGTACACCATTCCTAGGATTCTATGGTTTGCACACACCTCTCAAGCAGACATGCCAAACCTGCAGGGGAAAACATAAATCAGAAATCGGGCTTGTTTTTGGCTTAATTGGCTTGTGAGTTGCTTGTTGGCTAGTTTTTGGCTTGTAGCTTCTTTTTTTGGATCAGCTCTCGGCAAGCAGGGGCAAGGGGCAAGTAGGGGCGGGGGGGAGGGGGGAATCGGGGGTGCACAGCGGGTCCACCACAGTCCCAGACTGCACGCCGGGGGAACTAGTCAGAGTGTTGGGGTTCTTAGGGATTGGCTTGTTTCGAAATGGGATTTGCTTGATTTATGGCTTATTGTGAAAGTTGGGGAGCTAATTTACCACGTGAAAGTTGCTCTCAAGCTGCACTTTGCGCTAGACCCTCAAAGTATATTTCTCAGGAACATAAATATCACATTTCCAGCAAGTAAACTTAATATATTTGCCTGGTCATGCTGCCTCCCTTCCTTGACTGTGGTTCTGAGAGAATATTTTCCTTTAAATGGATAAAGGAAACAATGAAGACCCCCAAGTCCCTCCCTCATCATTTTCCTGCTTTCTGTCCATTCCCCGTAACCCACTCTCAGCCTCTGTCCCCAATACATGAAATTTGTTAGCAGATGGGAGAAAAATCTTTGCGGGAGCCCTGGTTCAACTATTGGCAGCACATCACTGCGCATTAACAATTTTCTGCTACTCAGCTGCTTGTACAGTTGGATTTACTCCAGTTACTGTGACTCATAGTAACTAAGGCAACCCAGCTTTGTAGACAAAAGAATACCAAAACTAACACCAATACTTTCTCGGGTATAGGCATGACGTAATTATCTACAGTGAAATTTTGCCACAGCACCGGTTTAGTCCCCTTTGGCTTTGTCTACACTAGCACTTTTGTCGGTAAAACTTTTGTCAGTCAGGAGTGTGAAGTAACATCCCCTTGACCAACGTAAGTTTGACCGACAGAAGTGCCAGTGGGGACAGCACCATGTCGGTGGGAGAGTGTCTCCCACCAACATAGCTACCACTACTCGCTGGAGGTGAGTTAAATTATGCCGACAGGAGAGAGTGGCTACATGGGAGACCCTGCAGGAGCGCAGCTGCAGCGGTACAACTGTGCTGCTGTAAGGTCTGTAGTGTAGACATAGCCTTATACTCTTATAAAGAATGTCACTGGATCTCTCATGATTTTGAAGGGCAGGACCACAGATCTAAGTCTCATCTAACAGAAAGGAGTGCAACCATGTTCCTTTACTAATCAACATGCAGCAAATCAATGTTATGCTAACTCCCTGAGAATACCCAGCAGTCTCCTCTTCCACCTTTGGAATCTAAGCACTGACTGAAAGTTACTTGTCACAGGAGGGAGGCTGCATGTCACCAAATTAAATAAACGGAGTACTTTATCTCAAGGCTCTGATCTGCTCTCTCAAATCAGTGTCGTGCTATTTGTCTACCCCTTCAGGGAGGATCTGAAAAGATCTATGACAGGACTTTTGATGAAAAGGTACTCCCCATTCCATGTGAAAGATAGTTATAGAGAGAGATAGAAAGAACTTGGAAAGACACAGTCAGATTATCTTGGGGAGGTGGTATTATGTGATAAAAACCACTGACAACATAAGGTAATGATATAATTAGTCAAAAGAAAGGCACTTGTTCTGAATGTCAAAACACAGAAGAACAGACTGTGCCAACAAATTGTTAATAACCATCAACAAATCCACTCGCCCACTGGCATTCTGAAAGTTGGAAACCATGGGCTGAGTGATGTACTAGAGCAGTGCTTGTGTACCCTGTCTCCTGCAGAATTTAAGCGCTCTTCAGGGAAGGAGACAGTAGGGAAGGACGGCTGTCTCCTGCGGAGTGCCTGAGCTCTGAGAGCACAAAACCATTTTTCTGCACCCAAGACTTCTGCACATTTTTTGCAACCTCAATCGTCTAGCTCATGACCTAATGGAAGACTTGTTGTAAGCAAGCTGACATGGTAAACTTTTCCTCCAAATCCTTTCTAATATAGAACTGTCTTTGTTTTACTCCCTCCTTCCACCTCCCCACAAAAGGCTGATGCCGACAAATTCTCCCTTTCTTCCACATTAATCCATTACAGTTTTTTAACTGTGGTTAAAATAAATATACACTATTGGGGTTACATCTTAAGAAGATTAATGTTGTGGGCAGCATAGTTTCCAAAGCCACTTAGCTGGGAAAATTCCAAAGCTAACATGGTTATGGGATGTCATGTTTATACACGAGGCGACCCTCAAATGATACCGTTTGCAGCACTAAGGCATAGATTAGCAATCTCAGTCAGCAATGGTCATCCTGAGCCACAGGCCTGCAGGAATAAATGGCTGTTGAAAGCCCATTTACAAACCCTGCAGACATGAGGGCTACAGAAACTTCTATACATAAATACATTTAAATGTAATTGTAAATTAGATTAGATCAAACTACTTTGAGGCAGGGACCAGTTTACAGGTTATAACCTATGCACAAATTAAACGTATACATCCTGGAAGCCGTAACATTCGGTATAAAGCCAGCCTCAGTTCCCATTACACATCTCAGACATGGTTTTCCTTTTATAGCAGCTGCAAGTAGACAGGGAGCAGTTGAGTCTCCACAGTCGAAATAGTAAATAGAGTAAAAGCTGTTTTATCCGGCATGTTGGAGGTATGAGGGGTGCCAGGAAGTGAAAAATGCCAGTTAATTAAGAGGGAGGGAGTTTGGGGCAGTGGGTTGGGGAGTGGGATCTGGGGGTTTTCATCCCGGGCGGCTTCCCACAAGCGGCGACCTGTCCTGGCTGCTTCTAGGTGGAGGCACGGCAGGCAGCTCTGTGTGCTGCCTCCGCCGGCAGGTGCCTCCCTCCCCCCCCACGTCCCATTGGCCGCGGTTCCCAGCTAATGGAACCTGTGGAGCTAGCGCTCGGGGTGAGGCGGGGGCAGCGCGCAGAGCCACATGCCGCGCCTCTGCCTAGGAGCAGCCGGGACAGGTCACCACTTGCGGGGAGCCGCCTGAGGTGAGCGCCCCCTGGATCAGGCACCCGCCTCCACTCCCCAACCCTGCACCCCCAAACTCCCTCCCAGAGCCTGCATGCCGCACCGCACCCTAACCGCCTGCTGGCCCCACGCCAACTGGACTACAAACTAGAATTTCAATGAAGATCAGAAATGCTGGTTTTTAGAGCTTTCCAGTTGGTGAAGTACCAGATAAAACAGCTTTTACTGTAGATGAAATCCTTAGAGCTTAGCAAGAGGAATTGAAGAGGGTCTGTCTTAAAAGATTTTTGACTTTCTATCATTCTATGAACACACGCTGTAAACATTCCTAAGTTCTCCCACTGAAATGTGGTAGGGCTCAGTGACCTTAATACCAAAACATGTTCTTTACTGGTCAAAGTTCATCATGGGAAAAATTACACAGTGTTAGAAAAAGGGATCTTCATATATGCAAATCACATCTGCTGTTATGAGTAACACTTTTGAGAAAGAATAGCTCACGAGCCATCAAGTAAAGCTTAGTTAACCTCTGCATTTCAGTCAAAACTAGGGAAATAATATTACTGGCACTCCGAATTTAAAATAGTTTTTTGCACCTTTGCAGGTCCACCTACACAAACTTCTGCATGGTAGAAGACATCTCTCAATCTCTAGGTATGTCAGCTTCCCTAGCTCTATATAATGGGAATAATGCTTGCCTAACCCACAGGGCTGTTGAGAACAAATGTTTTTGTTCTGCACTTTTAAAGACAGAAGTATTGATTATGCATACATGCTTGTTAATACTTGGAAGGCATTGTAGAAATTCCATGTGAGGAATTCAAACAATTACACTGTTGACTCTAAATCAGAGCCAGCGAGTCAGAGAGCTAGTCTAACAGCGAGACAGGAAGGGAGGAGAATTAATTTTAGGAAGTGAAACTGTAAGGGTGGCAACTACAGACATACTGGGTTTTATTAACTTAGTCTTGAAGGCAACACAGACCATAGCATTCTCCACTGCTCCAGCCCTGCCTTTGGGCACTGAACCAAGGGACCCGTTGCCCCTAGATGAGATGCTCAGATCTTCCCCCAACACATTCCAGGGAGCCAGAGACAAAAGTAAAAAAAAAAAAAACATGTACAGTACCAGCATTCTCAGTAAATCAACTGTTTTAAATTAATTGTTATTTCCTGGGCAAATTTTCAGCCACACTAATCTCCGTTATGGAAAAGGCTTAAAATCCATCTGTAGGTATACATAAAAAACCACTCTGCACTTTTGATAGAAGCCTCCAGTGATTGACTCCTCTTGAAGCAACAAAAACGTGCTATCAAAGTCAGAAGGCCACAGCACAGGTTAGCATGCCAAAATCGGTCTTTACAACAACTTAGTAGGTTCATTTTGTTACATGAAAAAGCAAGTGACACTAAAACTTTTACAATCTAATATTAAGGTAAACAGGCACAGTGAAGATTTTAATTTATAAGCAAAATTGCAACCCAAGGGAATGTGTTTATTAGTAAAGTTGTAGTAAATGGAATTACATCATAAGGCCGCATGGATCCAATCCTCTCAATGGAAAAGTACATATCATTATTATTTAAAAACCTCTAATGCCAAGAGACACTCAGTACCAAGAAATTAAAAAAAAAAGGTGCATGTAGAAGAGATCAGGATGAGAATTAGAAACAAGTAGTTATTCCTGCCACCCCTTAGATGTTTAAGCTGCACTTACCTATTAAGGCGGTCATGAAACGATTCATGGAGAGAGGTTCTAAATACATTGGCCCTTCATATCCCGACTCCAGCTCACTCTTAACATAATCCCTGATGAACAAAAACAAAATACGAAGACATCTCTAACCAGCTTGAAAGGAGTTTACTTCATATAATATGCACCTTTGCTGCACCCTGTATTTAACAGACTGAAGTTACAAGAAAATTTTGGAAAGAAACCATTTGCTGACTGAAGGACTACTTCACTTTTCAGTGACATGTATTTAAATATTTCTTTTCTGTCCATCACAGTGTTTCTTCTCCCACCTCCACGTCAAGCAGTTTTGTAACTAGAGGGATGAACAAAAATGTCCTTCCAATTCATCTGCTGGTGAAACTGCTGTCAGCTCTTTTACTAAAATGGTCATTTGTGCCCTTTAAAACCTGTCTCTTTAAATGGAAAAGTGTCAAATCAAATTTGACTTCAAAAGGACTACTCATGCTTAAAGTTAGGAACCAGCTTAAATGCCTTGCTGAATCACAGCCTAAATTAACAAGTTTACACAGAACTCTCAAAACTTGTATTGTAATGAGTGGTGCTCAAATTAAATGAGTGACGGAGTAGTTTTAACTTGGGCATGCAGCCCAGCAAGCAGGGGAGGGTAACAGAAAAGATTTTACAACAAGGTGAACGTCTCTACGTTAACATATTATGTATAATGCACCAGTTTTTGTTTCAGTTGTCATATGACCCTCCCCTCCTATAGTATTCCAGCATTGCTGGTTTGGAATGAAATATTCTACTACATGTCACATGTGGCTGTCTTCAAGAACTCCAACCTAAGAGAACAACTTATTTTCATCACCTGCATAAGTAACTCGCTTCCTTTCTGTGTGGTGAAAGTTAATTTCCTCAGTTTGGTATATGAAAATCCAAACACTCCCTACCTTGACCAACAAGAATGCATTGCACCAACTGAAGTATGCATGGAAGGAGAGAGCACCTGAAGACATCCGAAGTACATGATTCAAGAGCAGCAGACCACTTAGGAAAAGCAGAGGTCAAAGTTCTAGGAAACCAGCCAGTTTTTGTTCTTTGTGGAAGAACTAGAAGGCACTCCTCTCTCTCCACCCCACCCCTCATTTCTCCCCATCTCGTCTAATTTCTCTCTTTTTTGTTTTTAAACCTAAGTAACAGGTGAAGTTCAAACTTAATGTTAACATTTCAATTTCTATCACAGGGCTTCATAAAAACAAGTAATGGACAGCTGAAATCACCAGATGTACATAGTTTATGTATCTGTGTCACTCTTTGTATTTATTTATTGATTGATTGATTTGCATTGCTCCCTCAGTAGAATATGTATAGTTAAAGGGAAGGGGAACAAATTCATATACCCATATGTAAACACACACTCATCAAACCTAACTCTATTGTCATTGGTGCAGATCAGGGGTTCTCAAGCTGGGAGTTGGGACCCCTCAGGGGGTCACAAGGTTATTACATGGGGGGTTGCGAGCTGTCAACCTCCACCCCAAACCCCGCTTTGCCCCCAGCATTTATAATGGTGTTAAATGTATTTAAAAAGTGTTTTTAATTTATGGGGGGGGTCGCATTCAGAGACTTGCTATGTGAAAGGGGTCACCAGTAAAAAAGTTTGAGAGCCACTGGTGTAGATGATCATTTTGGATTATTTAATAACAGGATAGTGTGCACAAGTCCAATGTAAGTATTCTTCCACTAAAGATGGGGATATGGAACATGGCAGTGCAAATGAAAAGAGAAAATATATTGAAGCTCTGCCTGCTTCACCCTTTAACAGAGATGGGGTAAATGGGCTGCTTGCCCTGGACCCTGTTCTTTGGCTCCATTCCTGCCAGGGAAGGAGGCCTGAGACAATCTTGTCAGGTCTGCATTGCATCTTGCCGGGCAGATCCAGTCTCTCCAACTGTGCTGGTTGGCCAAGGTGACGTCACCCAGACCAACCCTTCATTTTGCCTCTGGCATTTCATGGCCTGCCTTGCTCCCCGAAGCCTGCAGTGGCACCAGCCACTGCAAATACCTAAAAGAGGAGTAGAGCTGAGAGGACAGTCTTCTAAAAACATCTAAAACAGCCCTGGGATACAACTGGAAACTAAACACATTAAACCAAACTGTTAGCCTAAACATTTGAAATAAAGTTTGCTATTTCCTTCGGAAAAGCTCTGCAGCAAGGAAGACTGGCTGAGCCACCAGGTGCTGGGGAGGCAGAAAAAAAACCTGGAGGGAACTTCAGGATGGGGGCATTCCCTGCTGTCAGTGACTGACAAGTCCGGTTCTGCCTCAGAAGTAGGAGGAAGTACTCATGGTAACAGATCTGTGGACCTCCGCAGAAAGAATATGAACATTTAGCACGTCCAAATACAAAGGACATATTGGAACAATACAGCAGTCATTCCAGTCAAAGCAAAAGCAACCTCCTAACAGATCTCCAAATCAAATGAAAGAGGAAAGTCCTTCCCTTCAACAAAGACCGTGCATGTGACTCAGTGCTAGTTATCCAACACATTCACACTGCTTTAATGCAACTATGCCCAGGGATTCAAGCTTGTGCCAGTTAAACATGGAGAAATACTTTAGCTCTATCCCTACTTGATAAACAGCTAAGCTTCCACCCTGCAATTCACCTTCTCATTTGAAAAAGGTCTCTGGAATTCAGAAGTTAATCTCAAGTAGTAAAACAAACACTTCAAAAATCTGTTCTGTGCATCTGTGACAGCCCTTGCTCAATGCAGATTTTCAAGCATCATAGTACGTGCCAAGTACACTGAAATGGGGCTCTTTAGACAATCTGCATTAAAATACATGAGGATGGAGAAGAAATCTAGAGGATTCTAGAAAGAACATGTGTCCTTCTCTTCCCAACACCAGTTATACACACTTCCTCTTCTCTGCTCAATGCTGGTGAGAAGCAGTACTTTTCTTCTTTGAACAGCGGTGCTGTGGGGTGATATGATACCTGTGCCAGTCACCTCTTCAGTCCTCGAAATGTCTCTGGGAGGAGACTGATTCTTCAAGTGTATATCTTGGGCCCTTGCCTGGCTCTCTCATGGATATCAGTATGGAGGGCAGTGCCAGGTCTCTGGTTCCCTGATCCACTCCAGTTCTAACTGAGGACTTAGGAGCTCTGTCCTTGATGGAGTGATGTTTTCCTTCCAGCACTTCCCTTCAGTTTTGGAGCTATATTTGAGCTCTGTCTAGCTGCATGAGTCAGTGTCCCCTTTACCTGTGGGAACAGGTGCTGGCTTTGTTGCCTGGGGCTGTCAGCGCTGAAGATTTCATCAAACACAGAGGTGGTCAGTGTCTAAGATGTCAGTGTCAGCTCTACTAGAGTCCTCTTTTCCTTCTTTCTGCTGCCCGATCCTGGGGTATGATTTGCCCTCAAAGGAATGCTGTCCAATGCTGGTTTATTTGGCCTTGTTCTGGTAGTGACCATCACCTCTGGGTTTGAAGTGACCCATGCGGACTGCTCTAGCTGACCAACCCTGGATTTGCAGACCCTAAAGAAAAGGACTTGCACACAGAGCACATGTAGCTCTCCCCTAGGCAAAATATGCATTAGCAATTATCCTCTATAAGGATCAGCCCATGGCAGGATGGGCAGCGTTTGGAATCTACCATTAGGCATGATGGTTGGTGCAAAGCACCTCGCACCAATGTTCAACAGGGTCACTGATTGGGGATGGGGTTTTTGGAAACATCCTTCGATTGGGAGCGTGCAGACAAAGTCTCAACAAACCTGATTAAAAACAACAACAATGTAAAGGTCTCTGAAGGGAGTAGCTGGTCAGACACTCACTGGGTTCATTCTCTCTGCTGTGGGTGGTAAGAGGGAACTGAGGAAGGGTTGCAAGCCCTATACCCTTTATGTACTGAGATGGGAGAACAAAGGCACAGGACACGTGCACGGCCATGACTGACAAGGCTATTCAAGAGACTGATCTCAGATGCATGTGCACCTACAATAGACCCACACTGACACATAATGCATCAGATCTCCTTTGAGTCATTTTTCTACAGGCTCAACTGCAGCAACATTTGAAGGAAAATAATTTATATCATGAGAGCGTAACAGATCTGTAAAGTACTGAAGTATAAAATTGTAGCACAATTTTTAAAAAAGTATTTGTAGATGAGTTGAATCCTAATTTCTTATTCAAAAGTAGTGAAACATCAAAGCTGTGATTTTCTTATTACATTAGCAGCACAAGAATAATGATCTTCTGGTACAGATATTCAGAAGAGGCCACGAACAGCTGCAGTGCTATACAAAGATGCTGATTGGACTGAGTGTGTGCACTCAATTTTGATCAATTAAGGCTTTATTAAGCTGCACCTTTAACTTCTCAATTGTTCATTCTACTGGAATAGTGTAAAAACAATTATTTTCTTATTAAATTAAACGTCTCATAAGCTTTGTTAGAAAATTAGGACATAAATATAAAGCTAAAATCAGATTTCCAGATTTACTGCTGTTGGGAATGCAGTTCTAAAGCCAATTCAGGTTAGAAAGTTAAAAAGAAAGCCACTCACAATCCACTGGCTGCTAGGATTTTGTGACTTTCCGGGACCTCCTTGACTTCTGCAGCCACAGGTGCGGCTGGCCCGGAGGCTACCTGAGCAGGCTGGTCGCCTTCCGGACCAGCCGCTGCTGGGGAAGTCTTGGGCCACTGCACCTCCCCCACAGCAGGAATTTGGGTGTGGGACGAACCTCAGGGCTGGGATTTGGGGCATAAGAGGGGGTGAGGGCTCTGTGTGGCACTTACCTCAGGGTGGGGGTTCCCCGGAAGCAGCAACATCCCTCAGCTCTTAGGCGGCGGCATGACCAGGGAGCTGCAGAGCTGGCACTCAGGGCAGAGGCAGCGCGCAGAGCTGCCTGGCCACACCTCCGCCTAGAAGCTGAGGAAGGGGGATGTTGCTGCTTCCGGGGAGGTGCGGAGCCAGGTAGGGAGCCTGCCAGACCCTCCAACTACCCCTCCCCAGCACCTGCGGTGCCCCAGGTCACCCTCCCACCCCAAAATTTAGTCGGGGTATATAGTACAAGTCATGGGCATGTCAGGGGCCGTGAATTTTCATTTACCGTCTGTGACCTGTCCATGACTTTTACTAAAAATACCCATGACTAAGACATAGCCTTAGGAATAACCTATATTTCTAAACAAAGGGACAATTCAGATAATGCTTATATTTGACTCATACATTTATATTCTCATACATGCAAGAAAGGCTCTTCCATTTTTAACAAAGGTGCTTTGTAGTCAACTGCCATAACACACAGCGGTTATCTGGCCTAATTGTGTCATGCCACTGTCATTTACTTCGGCTAATCAGTCTCCTCAATTAACGTCAAACAATCCCACCAAAAAACAACTCTAGGTTTCATGTCTTGTCATATTAAAAACAAATTAAGTTGGATATAACAAATAGTTCCTGCTTGTTATTTCCCCACTCATTGGAACCCCATAATTCTCAATGCTGCCAATTGTGGGACAGAATCACAGCACAACAGAAAAACAAGGCGTATGAAATGATGCAGGGTTCCTCTCTTTAACATAAGCACACATCCCAGTGAAATTTCCAGGCAAAGATTGTATAATGTTTGTGCAAGAGGCTGATGTAACTGTGTATGAAATAGAGGAGCATCTATTTTTCATGAGGGGGCTTGTGAATCTGCCTTTCAGGTTAGCTTGGATAGGAACATAAGAACGGCCAGACTGTCTCAGACCAATGGTCCATCTAGCCCAGTATCCTGTCTGCCAACAGTGGCCAATGCCAGGTGCCCCAGAGGGAATGAGCAGAACAGGCAATCACTGAGTGACACCCCCCAACCCGAGCTTCTGGCAATCAGAGGCTAGGGATGCTCAGCATGGGGTCTCATCACTGACGGTTTTGGCTTATAGCCATTGACGGACCTATCCTCCACCAATTTATCTGGGTTTTTTTTTGAACCTCATTATAATTTTGGCCTTCACAACATCCTCTGGCAATGAGTTCCACATGAGTTGACTGAGTTGTGTGAAGAAATACTTCCTTTTGTTTTAAACCTGCTGCCTATTAATTTCTTTGGGTGACCCCGGTTCTTATGTTATGGGAAGTGGTAAATAACACTTCCCTATTCACTTTCTCCACACCAGTCACTATTTTATAGACCTCTATCATATCCCCCCTTAGTTGTCTCTTTTGCAAGCTCAAAAGTCAGTCTTTTTAATCTCTCCACATACAAAAGCTATTCCATATCCTTAATCTGTTTGTTGCTTTTCTCTGCGCCTTTCCCAATTCTAATACATCTTTTTTTGAGATGAGCTGACCAGAACTGCACACAGTATTCAAGGTGCTGGCATACCATGGATTTATATAGCAGCATTATGATATTTTCTGTCCTATTATCTATCCTTTATTATTGCCTTTATTTTACAGACACCCAGGAGTTACCATGATGGTGACTGTTCTCACTAAACACATTACTATGTTTTACACCTTTTGTCTGGCAGTGCCTCTCCAAATCCTTTACAAACAGTATTGAATCAACCCTCAATCCCCCTCTTAACATCACCCCACTTTACAGATGGGGAAGCTGAGGCATTAGGAAGTTACATGACTTGCCTAAGGTCACACAAAAACGTGGACATCTGAAACCAGAGCCAGGAATAAAACCCAGATGTCATGACTCTTAGTCCTGTGCCTTAACCACAAGTTATTCCTGAAGTGGAACAGCAGCACTGGAAACAGAAGTTCTCCAGTGATTCAAAAATTCCAAAAGGCTGAACATCGTCAAGAATGCCAGCTGATAAGTAAATCCTGCTGTTTCACATTTTAAATGGTCTGTCAACCATGCTGTGTTTGTAGTTCCCCAGCGTTACTTCCTCACCCATCTTAAACAGCATGCCAGCTAATGAATTGCAGTAGATTCAATACCAAGTTATTCAAACCATTTAAAACTAAACAATACTGTTAGAAGAAGAACAGGAGTACTTGTGGCACCTTAGAGACTAACAAATTTATTAGAGCATAAGCTTTCGTGGACTACAGCCCACTTCTTCGGATGCATATAGAATGGAACATATAATGAGGAGATATATATACACACATACAGAGAGCATAAACAGGTGGGAGTTGTCTTACTAACTCTGAGAGGCCAATTAATTAAGAGAAAAAAAAAAAAAAAACTTTTGAAGTGATAATCAAGCTAGCCGAGTACAGACAGTGTGATAAGAAGTGTGAGAGTACTTACAAGGGGAGATAGTCAACGTTTGTAATGGCTCAGCCATTCCCAGTCCTTATTCAAACCGGAGTTGATTGTGTCTAGTTTGCATATCAATTCTAGCTCTGCAGTCTCTCTTTGGAGTCTGTTTTTGAAGTTTTTCTGTTGTAATATAGCCACCCGCAGGTCTGTCACTGAATGACCAGACAGGTTAAAGTGTTCTCCCACTGGTTTTTGAGTATTTTGATTCCTGATGTCAGATTTGTGTCCATTAATTCTTTTGCGTAGAGACTGTCCGGTTTGGCCAATGTACATGGCAGAGGGGCATTGCTGGCACATGATGGCATAGATCACATTGGTAGAAAAAAACTCCCTGACAAAGCACAGGAACAAATCCGTACAGACACATGCCTAGAACCCCGACCAGGGGTATTCTATTTGCTACCCAAGATCCATAAACCTGGATATCCTGGACGCCCCATCATCTCAGGCATTGGCACCCTAACATCAGGCTTGTCTGGTTATGTAGACTCTGTCCTAAGACCCTACGCTACCAGCACTCCCAGCTATCTTCGAGACACCACTGACTTCCTGAGGAAACTACAATCCATCGGTGATCTTCCAGAAAACACCATCCTGGCCACTATGGACGTAGAAGCCCTCTACACCAATATTCCACACAAAGATGGACTACAAGCTATCAGGAACAGTATCCCTGATAATGTCACAGCTAACCTGGTGGCTGAACTTTGTGATTTTGTCCTCACCCACAACTATTTCACATTTGGGGACAATATATACCTTCAAGTCAGCGGCACTGCTATGGGTACCCGCATGGCCCCACAATATGCCAACATTTTTATGGCTGACTTAGAACAACGCTTCCTTAGCTCTCGTCCCCTAACGCCCCTACTCTACTTGCGCTACATTGATGACATCTTCATCATCTGGACCCATGGAAAAGAAGCCCTTGAGGAATTTCACCATGATTTCAATAATTTCCATCCCACCATCAACCTCAGCCTAGATCAATCCACACAAGCGGTCCATTTCCTGTACACTACTGTGCTAATAAGCGATGGTCACATCAATACCACCCTATACCGGAAACCTACTGACCGCTACACTTACCTACATGCCTCCAGCTTCCATCCAGGACACACCACACGATCCATTGTCTACAGCCAAGCTCTAAGATATAACCGCATTTGCTCCAATCCCTCGGATAGAGACAAGCACCTACAAGATCTCTATCAAGCATTCTTAAAACTACAATACCCACCTGCTGAAGTGAAAAAACAGATTGACAGAGCCAGACGAGTACCCAGAAGTCACCTCCTACAAGACAGGCCCAACAAAGAAAATAACAGAACACCACTAGCTGTCACCTTCAGCCCCCAACTAAAACCTCTCCAGCGCATCATCAGAGATCTACAACCTATCCTGAAAGATGATCCTTTACTCTCACAGATCTTGGGAGACAGACCTGTCCTCGCTTACAGACAACCCCCCAACCTAAAGCAAATACTCACCAGCAACCACACATCACTGAACAAAACCACTAACCCAGGAACCTATCCTTGTAACAAACCCCGATGCCAACTCTGTCCACATATCTATTCAAGTGACATCATCATAGGACCTAATCACATCAGCCATACCATCAGGGGCTCGTTCACCTGCACATCTACCAATGTGATCTATGCCATCATGTGCCAGCAATGCCCCTCTGCCATGTACATTGGCCAAACCGGACAGTCTCTACGCAAAAGAATTAATGGACACAAATCTGACATCAGGAATCAAAATACTCAAAAACCAGTGGGAGAACACTTTAACCTGTCTGGTCATTCAGTGACAGACCTGCGGGTGGCTATATTACAACAGAAAAACTTCAAAAACAGACTCCAAAGAGAGACTGCAGAGCTAGAATTGATATGCAAACTAGACACAATCAACTCCGGTTTGAATAAGGACTGGGAATGGCTGAGCCATTACAAACGTTGACTATCTCCCCTTGTAAGTACTCTCACACTTCTTATCACACTGTCTGTACTCGGCTAGCTTGATTATCACTTCAAAAAAAAATTTTTTTTTTCCTCTTAATTAATTGGCCTCTCAGAGTTAGTAAGACAACTCCCACCTGTTTATGCTCTCTGTATGTGTGTATATATATCTCCTCATTATATGTTCCATTCTATATGCATCCGAAGAAGTGGGCTGTAGTCCACGAAAGCTTATGCTCTAATAAATTTGTTAGTCTCTAAGGTGCCACAAGTACTCCTGTTCTTCTTTTTGCGGATACAGACTAACACGGCTGTTACTCTGAATACTGTTAGAATATTTGAAAGAACAGTCTAAATACCTGCTTCTTGTAATTTTAGTACATTACGTCTACGAGACAATATAAAAAGCAAGCTGGATGCTCAATAAAGTGACAATATGTACAGTACAGAGCATATTTGTACATTAGTCACACTTCAACTTCATACTGTTCTTTTATTGTAAAAGACCCTGGCTGAATCTGAAAATTTTTGGGGAGGAAGAGGGGAGGGGCTAAGAGTGGTGGTCCTCCCATTATTACTGTCAGAGGCTGCTGTGGGGAACCTGCCACCAGTCAAGGATGACTGGACCAAACTCCCACCAAAACCAGACCGTACTGCTCCAAGGGAATGGGTAAATTCGCTCGAGAATGTCAGTAAGCCACACTTTAGCTCTTCCAGCAAGCTCAGGACCTCAACATGGCTCTTCATTTGGCTAGACTTTGCTCTACTACTAGACTGTTGATTTGATACAATTTTATTTTTAAAATGGAGCCTGTTTTCTGTGCAATGCTAGCAAAAGTAAAAAATTAGGGTTGCAGGTTTGTCACAGTGGAGAAAACAGTCAAGGATAGCATGATTTTCCCATTTGTCCAAGCTTTGTGTGCATATGCATGTGAATGCGTGGGATTTCCCTGCTGTGACAACTCCTGCTCCAAGAGGCTGGGCTTGCAATGCCCACACAGAGAGGCGAACTTGGGTGCACAGTGTTGCAGTGCTGCTCAAGTTTGGCTTGGCCTGGTTAACCCTCCATCATGACAGGGGAGCCGCCAAGTCAAATTTGAGTGAGAGGCATTGTGATCGGGCGAGCAGGGTTACAGCGCTGCTCAGATTTGGCCCACCTGCCTTAACGGAGAGGCAGCCAGGCCAAACCTGAGTAGCGCAGCAACTCTGTGCACCAGGTCACAACACCCAGAGCGGGAAGCCAGGCCCAATCCCAGAGGACTGGGCTACTCCATGTTTTTTGATAAAAATGCCATGGCAAATCTGCAGTCCTAACATTTAAATGAAAATCTTGCATATTAACTCGTTATTAGGAATTGTCTAATAGATTTGTGGAGCCGAGTACCAGTACACTAATGGTTCAAACAGTACATTTTCATGACTTCTAAATGTCACAGTATTCATAAGCGGATATAGTAAAATTCAAAAATTACAGTGAAAAAATAATCAGAATTAAATTCCAGTAGGGGACCATGCCCAAGACTGTATATAAATTGAAGTTTATGCACTCTTTCCCCTTTTTTCAGGTTAAAAGACCAAAGCTCAAGGCTGCGGAAGTGAAGGCACTCATTCTGAATCTTCTATCTCCACGTCCTCTGGACCAAAAGCCCACCTGCATCGGATGAACACCCGAGAGAGCATGCACATTTAGGATGTCATATTAGCATCCTTCTTCTGATTTAAACTCGGGATCTTAAAACAAAGTTAGGCTTCTCTCTCTAGTAAGTAAATACAGTCTTTAAAATACTAGGACAAACGTCTGCAAACTACAGCTAGAAAAGCTCAGGATTCCCAGGGGAATAATCAGGAAGCCATCCTCCTTCCTACCCAGGAAATAGGAGACCACAATCCTCTCCCCCACATTCAGACCACCATTAAAGGAAACCCTAACAGCCATGACATCAACACTTTATAACTGCCCCAAAACCTCTATTTAAACTTTCCTTGACAATGAACAGATTTAACCAAAAGGGCAGTTTCAAAGCATTTGCTGGAACAACAATTTTACCACTTAAAATAACAAACCTACCATTTTATACAAATCAATTTAATATGATGTTTTCAAATATTTTCCACCACTGGGCATCAAAAGAATCAGATCCAATTCCAAACTTGAGATATTTCTCAGGGAAGCCTCCTAACAAGATGACAGTTTTTCAGGCTCCAATCCAAGCCTTTAATCAAAATGAGTTTGTTTTTATTTTGGGCTAAATATATTCAGCAACACCGAAACAATAAAATGGAAGATTTACTTTGGTTGGTTGTATCGCCTCTGACCTGTCCACTGCATCTCACTTTACATTTTAGACCCACACGTATTTGGCGTGCTTATTTATTACTGTAAGATTTCTAATCAGAACTACTGACTTATGAAAGTAAAATAATGGACAATATAATTTATGATGAAGAAATTTATATTCCCGTATTAAAAGCTTCCAACACTATTATTACACTTATCCCTCTCTATGGCTCTTTATTCCACACTTTCTCCCTTGTCTAGGCACCAGCAAGTTGAAAGGAACAATATGTCTTATCCTCCTAGTAAAACATTTGTGAAACTCAAAGAGATGCAGGTACTCTCTCTTCTTGGTCCAACAGAAATCATGTCCATCACAAAAGCAATGTATTTTCATATTGGATGGGAGAGAGACTCCCTGTGATGGCTAGGAAAGACTTATGGGGGATTTTAAAATAAAGGCTTTATGGGCCTGATCCAACTCCCACTGAAGTCAATTAAAAGAGCAGGCCCCACACATCTTCCAACGGTAATGGAGCAGAATCGGTGTTAATCCTGTAACTTCTTTTCAACATAAGGAAAGACCGGATATATTCCAGACAGCTAAATGAAAAACACAGACCTTCCCCTCTGTGTGTGGCTACTACTGGCAAAATATTAATTACATTATTTTTCAGATTTGAAAACCAAGTCATGTGAAAAATTTCACACATTCTTACCTGGAGATCTGGTGCCCAGCATACAGCAGCAGTGCAGTCAGAAAGTACAGGTAGAGCTGAACCAGGTGTTGTCTAGGTAAGGTTAGGAGCACAACACTTAAGATGTAACCTGGAGCAGAAATCAGAAGTTGAAATAAAACCTCTGATGTCTTTTAAAAAAACAACTTCGACATCACTCTCTCTTACTGCAGGATTTTTTTTTTTTTTTTAAATCATGCACCTGGATACAAGAGAAGAAAAACATGTAGTTGTCATACACGCATACAGCTCCATTCACTTCAGTCAAGTTGCATCTACTTATATCAATGGTGAAACTGACCCATGATATTTTGGCAAAAGAAAGTGACTGCGAGACATGAAAAAAGACAAGAGAAAGATGTGTGTGTCCAGGCTTCTCTCTTCGGCACACATATTTAAGTGTAGATAAATTTCAGCACTAACATAAGCAAAATGCCTTCATTGTAGGCAATATATATCAGTGAATATATCCACCACATTCACAAAATCATCAAGTTACAACAATGTAAATATTGTAATGCATTACATAGGATACATTTAAAACCTTCATTTGTATGTTAAGCAAAATTAAACTTGTAAATTACTTCAGTTCTCTCACCATCCATTTTCACATCTGAAATCCCTGCTTAATATCACAATTTGAGACTGAAATGTAGGTTCTTCTCTACACTGCTCGAATTCAGGCAAATTCACAATTGATATAGTTTCACGCAAGGGCATGCTCCAATGGAGCAAATTACATCTTTCCTTGCCTCCACTTGGGGTTTGCATTGCAGTTACTTCAATGGTTGTCTAGCATTTGCAGGAATTGAGAAAAATTCCCAGTGAATACAAAGCTTTACTGTTCAAGAACATAGCCTGGCTAGTGAGTAGCTCAAAGCAAAAAAGTTGTTGGGCCTCCTTTTCAAACCTCTTTCCATCAGGATGCCAAAATAAAGCAGACATTGCAAAGCCTGCTTCTTCAGGGATTCAGTGATAAGTATCTAATGTTTGGCAGTCCCTAGTATTTCCCCAAAGACTGTAGGGACAGAGAGCAGGAATCCTATGCACACCGCATGGTGTCGTTTGTCCTTTGCTTTGAGCTCTCTGCCACAGAGACCCTAATTTCAGAGGTTAATAACTTAAGTGACTGGCACTAAAATCCATTCAGCAAATCTGTCAAGGGTAAAGGATTTCCTAGCAGCTAAGAACAAAACATCTTTAGAAGGGCTCATCACACAGATCATAGATATTCAGTAAATGCTATTTGTTTTAAAATATCATCTATCTACTTAGCAAATTCCTTAATTGGTCACAACCTTTTTAACTAGAGTTGATTATGCTGTTTTGAGTATGTCGTAAGATAATTATGAGCATGAAACAGCACTGAGATTCTTGAATAAATATTCTAAGAATATATACGAGTAGTTCAATAACAATTAGCTACTATCAGACAACCTATCAATGCGGTATGTCCCAATATTTAATAGGATGGAATCCCAAACTAAGACAAATGTTTATGTAGAAACATTCCAATTCTCCTCAACTGCCAGCTACTTAATATTTCCAACCTCCAGTGGTCCATCTCTATAAAGCTCTAGTAAAAGTGCACTCACTGAAGAAAAAAAAAAAAAAAAAAAAAACCACAGCTGGCAATGAACCCATAGAAAAAACTTCAGACCCATAAAATACCAAGCAATCAAGTCCATTCAGGCATGTAAAACTTCCTTATTCCATGTAAGGGCAGGTAGATAAAACTTATTTGCTCACCAATTTAAAAAAAAATACATGTATAAATTTACACTTGTAACAGCAGAGCAGATTATAATTTTCCAAAATTTCCTGAATCTTGTATTAACAACACAAAGCTATGATAAATGAGACGTTCATCTGAGAATTGCTTTTTTTTTTTTTAAAGTTCAAGGCACGGTTTACGCTCCCTACTGCAAACAGGAACAGGACTATAGTACCACAATTTCCACAAAGCCCCTGGATTTTTTTTCTTTTGAGCTTTAAGTTCAATTAAATACAGCTATTTATGGAGCCTGAGGCCTGGCACTGAAACAGTTTGCTTACAGCAATTAGGATGCTTTAGATGAGCTACATACGTCTAATTAATAAAGCAAACAAATGTTCATGTCTTCTATTTCTTGGCTAAATAGAAAAAAATCACATTTTATCAGGTTTAACTTCTTCTCTATTCTCCACCTCTTCCTCTCTCACCAAACACATGAACAGTAACCACAAGGACTGCTGGGCAACATCATTCCTTAAGGCAGAACATGCATTTAACTGTCCTATGTCACTCCAAGAAGAATTAGCTGGAAGAAGGGTCCTAATATTTGGCATGCCTGGCTTAAATCCCACAGACCAAGCAACAAGTTTTGGCTCTCTTTTGGATACAAAAACTAAACAGATGTGTGCTTCTGTAGCCAATGTTAAGGTCAAAGAGGGGCACACCAGGTTACCAAAATTCAAAGACAGATGTGAAGGTGACTTCAGCTGGAAATGTGTTTATATTGTTTCAAAAGTTGTTTACCTCTGCCACATTTACTCAGTATCAAACAACACAATCCAAAGAATGTTTAAGGTAACAGTAGCAAACCAGAAACCTACAACAAGCCTTCCTGGTTCTCAAATGCTCTGGGGACTTGAGGTGACAAAAAGGTGGCAAAGCTCTCTAGTCTCATTCGCTTAATTCCTCCAATTCGCAATTAGAGGTTAACACTTTCAGTAGTGCTGGCCAGTTAAGCTACTGCTGTACCACTCTAAGACCAGTATCTTCTTCTCCAAGTCTCACTTTAAACCCTCCCTTTTCACTTGATTCACCCTAAATCCCACAAGCTTTTCCCTTCACCTTGGGATGCAGTCTTCCTTTGCGGTAACTACTTCAAGAATATCTGCTCTGTCCTTTACCACATTCATATTTCAGCTCTTAGGAGCAAAGAGATGGAAACAGACGACAGAGTATGAAAGTCACCGTAGCACAGCGTTTTAGGGCTACAGCTGAACAGTGCTATAGTACATTTTGTAAAAGGCAAGAAAGTTCAGCACTAAGGCAGTCACTGCATCCATAATCCATCCCTGTTGTGCTGGAATATTGTAGAACATACAGTGCTCATTCTTCCCTTTGTGATCACAACTCCAAATCATTAATTGGAGAAGAGACCCACAGGGCTGGTCTTCACTATGGGGAGAGCCACACTGCTGCAATCAATTACAGCAGGGAATCGATTTAGCGGGTCTTCACTAGACCCACTAAATCAACGGCAGAGCGTTCTCTGGTCGACCCCAGTACTCCAGCTCCCAAAGACGAGTAAGGGAAGTTGACCGTAGAGCATCTCCCAGCGACGCAGCTCAGTGAAGACACCAGGGTAAGTCTACCTAAGCTAGATCGACTCCAGCTACGTTATTCATGTAGCTGGAGTAGCGCAACCTTGGTCGACTTCTCCTGGTACTGAAGACAAGCCAACAGACACCTCAAGGAGGAGAATGAAATTCAAGTGCAAATCAAAGGAAAGATCAGACCGTAAGAGTTTGGAGATCCTTGGTTTAAAGGCCATAAATAGTGATGGTCCTCAATGCACTGCAATTGGTAAGCAAACCAGCAGAGTCAAGATTGCTACAGCAGCTTTAGTGATGAATGTTGCAGCTCATGGATTCAGGCCAGAATTTCAGTGTTCATTTCTATGCGGTTTTTGCATTTGCTATAATTATTTTTTGACGGGGGAAAAAATATCAAGTAGTTTCTTTTTCATTTCATTATTTACAATTCCATTTTGAAGCTTGAAAACAGACATTTTAAAACACGTCACATGACAATATTCACATTTTTGCAGTAGAGGTCTTGTTCCCAGAACTGCACATTATCATTACCATTTGTGATGCCTCTGACAAACAAAAATATAAACGATTCATTAACAGGTTGGCTTGTTACAAGGAAGAGGAGGGTGATTGCAAATGTAGACAAATCAGAAGAGCAATATTTCATTCCCTTTTTTTCTGAATATAAGTGTTAAATTTATGATGCAGAGGACATTCTACTTCAAATAAGAGTTAAAGGAGGTCATTTTGGGGATTAAAGTACTGGATGTTGCAGTCTTAATAATAGCGTTACTTTCAGTGACAATGGATAAGTTTGCAAAAATCAGAGTTGCTATTATGAGTGTCACCTTCTCTAAAGGAAGGAAATATGATGCCCTAAACCCTGTAACTATTCTGCGCACATAGCATCTACCTACTAGTTTGGAAAATATTTGCATATTAATGGGCAACATATAAACATATATTATTGTAACCTTGCCTAACACTCCCTGAATGGATGGAAAAGCAAATGCATCATGCATTCCCCAGGAGCCCTGGCAGAATCAGACAATTTGGGGTCCCCTCTGTATCCTCACTTTGACTTCCCTGCCATTCCATGCTGGGCCACAATCACACCCCAAACATACTAGAAAAAAATGGAGAAATCACTAAAAGACTCAAGGAGAACAGCTTAAACGCCGCTAAATGAAAATAACGTACATTACTAGCTAGCCATGCATGACCTCCGTTACAACTTGTTGGTTAGACAGATAAATACCCTTAAATAGTCGAACATTCACTGTTCCACTACACAGACCGCACTGTTTGCCTTTCAACATCTCTCTCTCTTTGTGTACCACGAACAAGTTGTGTCCAAGTCACTGTCTCACAGATGCATATAATTATTTATAGCCCTTTGCTTCTTTGAAGGGTCAGGCATCAAAGTCTTTGACGTGCTGCATATTACTACATCCTTTAGAACACTTAACACAATTCAAACTGTATCTTCAAGTTACATGTTTATGAACCTTTTTAATTTCCTCTTTTTTGCATGGTTACATTTCAAATATATTTTGCTCATTTCCAATAATTATTTGGAACAGTTAGGGTTTAGGTTGTGCATGGAAACTTTGCACAATAAAAGTCAGTTAAGGAGTTTATAATATTTCTCTCAAAGAACAGTATCGCTTGGTGGTTGCTTTTGCAGAGCCACATCAAAGAAACATTGCCTCCACACACAAAAAAAAACAACAACAACACAGCTGTCAGGATGAGAAGGAGCCATACTTTAGTTTAGAGGAACCAGGAAGTAACTGCACAGCAGCTTGGATTCTTTCCAAGAAATGAATTTCCCAGGCCTAGATGATCTCTGCCTCCAATCTCTCAGGGGAACTGACAAATTGCCCCACAACATCCTGTGGCAGTGAGTTGTAACACTATGAACCACAGGATAGGCATCAGATATCTGTGTCTCATGACCGAATCTAGTGCCGGTGCAGACATGGAGTGACAGCAAGCATGGAAAACTCAACTGCTGGTCTGTATAGCAGTTGTACTCTACCGAGTTATGCTAAAATGAGAGGACTAACTCATGACAGCCCAATTCACGAGTAGATTGCAGAGGACAGTCTTACAGTGAAACACTTAAGTAGTTCAGGCTAGTCTACACGGCAGCACTTTATCATGCCTTGTGTGGTCGCGGCGCAGCGCTGGGAGAGAAAACATCTCCTCAACAAGGGGCGTAGCTCCCAGCACTGGGGCACTGTTTACACTGGTGCTTTACAGCACTGCCACTTGCTGTGCTCAGGGGTGTGTTTTTTCACACCCCTGAGCGAGAAAGTTGCAGCGCTGTTAATTGCCAGCGTAGACAAGCCATCAGTTTATTTCTTTTATCCAAAATAAGGTTGAGAAGTGACTATCAGTCTAGAAGTACCGACTTGAGGAAGAGGTTTCTGATAAACTCTTTAATCTAGCAGAAAATAACATCCAAATGGTTAGAAGATGAAACTAGACCAATTCAGTTTAAAAATAAGGCACAAATGTTTAACAGTGAAGGTAATGAACCACTGGAACAATTTACTTATGGATCTGGCAGATTCTCCATCCCTTGAAGTCTTCAAGTGAAGCCTGGATGTCTTTCTAAAAGATGGGCTATCGCTCAACCAGAAGTTATGGGCTTGATGTACAATTTACTGCATGAGATTCTACAGCCCGTGTAATGCAGGAAAGTCAGACTAGAGGATCATAGTGGTCCCTTCTAGCCTTAACATCTATGAATCTAATCCCACTAATTGAACTCACGTAAAAATAATAGAAACAAACCATTCTTTTTCTTCATATCTCACCTTAATTCTCCTTTACACCCCACTTGGACCACTAGGAACAAGTCCCTACCAGAACCCAGCAAGATGGGATCTTCATAACTGGCAGACAAATATATCCCCTGCTGACCCTTCCCTCAAAATACAAATAAAAAAAATTAATGGAGATATCCCATCTCCTAGAACTGGAAGGGACCTTGAAAGGTCATCAAGTCCAGCTCCCTGCCTTCACTAGCAGGACCAAGTACTGATTTTGCCCCAGATCCCCAAGTGGCCCCCTCAAGGATTGAACTCACAACCCTGGGTTTAGTAGGCCAATGCTCAAACCCACTGAGCTATCCCTCCCTCTCCCTTTTCTAACGGAGAAGCTGAAAGAACTTTAAGTGCAATGTCATATAGCATATCCATTAACGTGCAAGACAATCTCCTGCATTAGATATGACCTATAGGCACAATTCATGAAAAATTCTCAAAGCTGAAATTAATCCACACATCTAGCCACTAAGACTAGATATAATGCCAAATCCATATCAGTGTCCCCTACCAGCCAGCCAACAACAGTAGCAACAGGGGTAGCTTCTTCTGTACTCTCCTGCCTGTGTTAACTAAATAATTCTTCAATGCAGTGTTAGCATGCTGGTTTTTAAAATTTAACACACTTACTGGGAGCCAAGATCTTTGTAAACAATACCAAAGAACGTCTTAAAAAAAAAAAAAAGTTTATGCAAGAGTTCAATAGATTAGGGAACCACAAATCAGCTCATTTATGAGCTAAGTAACCTTTTGGCAGACAGCCTCATAAATCTAGAATCAACAGACTTTATCTTTAAAAATATCAGGAAAGGCTTCCCAATCAAATATAACGATCATGCAACGTTTGTGTCGTTCAAGCTACGAAGTGTATATTTTGCTCTCTTGGTACTGTCATACTTTGCACAATGCAGAAAATATACTGACAAATACACACACGGCCACGACGACATGCAAAAAACTATCAATGTTATAAACATATAAACTCTTCAGTACATACAGCGGCTATCCAAATTATCATACATGCCAATAGGTCTTCCTGTTCTAATTATCCAAACACATGTAGTGTCATTCAACTATTTCAAATATCTGTTTGAAAATAAAAAGCCCAACTAGCACTGCACTCCATTTCCTTTATTCGGACGACCGGCAATGAAGGGAATCCGCTATCTCCCTTGCTGGATTCTTTCCGAGAGATCTCACAGTTCTTCCATGACAGAGAATTAAGTAACGTAGGCTCTTATCACAACTGACCCTTTGGCTCATGACAGGCGTAACTTCCAGGATGGTAAATTGGGTCATTATTGAAAGAACCAAGTGGGAGTAGCCGAACTATGCCAGGGGATGATTAGTTCAACAAAATGCACTGCACATGTCACCAGGATATTGCAGAGAGCTTAACAATAAAACATGATTAAGATAATCAAAAGTAACAGAAAATAAAGGTTTATTTGGTTTCTAAAGCTGTAACAGACTGGGCACTCTGACCAGAAGTAGGAGGAAAGAACTAAATGTTGCACAGAAGCTTTAAGTAGCAGTTTCAACCATCGGTTTGGTTGTTGATTCTGATCTTGTTGGACTATTGAGAAAATATATTATTTGTATACAAATTATAGTATTAAAAGGTTGCTCGTTAGTGAATTACAACCCAAGAGAATCTTTAAAAAAATATGCATTTGAAATCAATACACAGTATGATGTGAAGTAATAGTAGGGATCTGAAAAGATATGATGGTTCTGTTGACTGGGTACTTAAATTAATATGGGCTGCTGCATTCTGGACCAGCACTCAAAATGTTACAGTAACCATGAAAACTCAAAAGGTTTATAAATGATTCCAAGTCTCTTTTTAAGCAGAACTTCTTTGTTAAGAAGGTGTAAAAAATGTATTGACAAGTATCAGCAATATAAATACCTAAACTTTGTACTAGGAAATATTATCGAAAGGAAACACCAAGCAAAGAGACCAGCTCAGCAGAAGCCTGGAGCACCTACTGGAATAGCAGTAACAGTCTGGCAATCCACAATACTGAGAAAGGAAAGAAGAAAAAAAGAAACTGCTAAAATCTGAGTGTGGCAGGAATTCTTTAGCCCTTCTGGTGTGTCTGTTAATTGCAACATATAAGGTCCTTTATCCAAGGAGCTCAAAACAGCAAGTGATCTTGACAACACTACAGGGAATTTTTTGGAAGAAAAAAAATAAGATGAACACAGTCTTATGACTTGGTCTTTACTTAAAAATAGCTATATTTTAAAATAGAACAGTTGCAAATTAGTTCTGTTACTCACTTAACTAAATCCTGCCTGAACATAAAAGTAAAGATACTTGTATAAATGTGCATCGGTTCAAGACTTCACCTTTCTGTTTACTGAAGCTATCTGAATACGTTAGAAAGAAGCAGGGATATGAGATATGCTTCCCCAATCCTGCACCCTTTATTTGTTGGGAGGAAATCTGTCTTGGGAGTAGATTGACTCTGCTTCCCCTCTCAGCCTGGAGCCGTGGATAAGAGGGTGGGTATGGGTGTGATCTGTACCCTTACATTGCAAGAGCATTAGGCACCCTTAGGGAGAGGCATATAAGTCTGGTCAGTAATTAAATTAATATTCGCCTAGACATAAGGAGATGAAAATGGTACAGCAGCATCTGATAACAGCGAGTTCAGATGGCTTCTCCTCCTTTCAACCCTTTACACAAATGCACCTAATATTATTGGCTGAGTGATTAAGGTATTAACGACAGTTCAGGAAGTTACCATTACATACTACTACTTTAGGTCACAAATTTATATGTTCCATTTGCCTGAGAACTTAAACTCTTATCAGTGACTCTGTCTTTCCCAGGACTTAACGTTTGGATGGCAAAGAATTCACCATTGGGTAGAACTCTGCCCTAAATCATTCCCTGATCTCCTACCGTAAGCATGTTCACTCTTAAGCAAGTAAACATGAGTTATTTAGTGCAATTTGGGAGTGCACTATATTAGTGCAATAATGACCATAATTCAGAATCACACCATGATTACAGATTAAGGCTCTGGACAATACCTATTCTCTTATCTTCAGCTGACTCACTATTTGCCCGCCAGCATGCTACAGGCCTCCCATCACATCTCAGTCCTTTTAGGGGAAACACATTATGGCTTCTGCCACTCCTCCGTCTTTCATCAAGGAAGAGCAAATAGAAGCAGCTGACCGCTCAACTGCGGGAGGATAAACTTGGGAGATTTTGGCAGGAGCAACTAGCACTGTCTGAAACAGCAGGTCTATGTGACCCAAGACTGTACTAGGAAACCATTTCAACTTGGCACAGTTTTGTTGCCAGTGTGACTAGTTTAACTTAGTTAAAAGAGTCTTTAAAAATGTACAGTAAAACATTTACTGTTCACATGGGGAAGAAACTTAATTAAAGCCTTTTTAAAAAACCTGTTTCTTAGCACAGCTTTTTTCTAGTAATATACAGGATTGCTACATCAATATTGATAACAATTAAGTACTTTGCAAACAGATTCACCATGTTCTGCCTCTCCAGTAACTGCTGTTATGCAGTCTCCCAGCAGGTATAGCAATGTTCTTTTATAGGACGGCATGAAGGGGAGGATAAAGACAGCCAGGACCTGACCCTGAGTACTGAAACCATTGACAAAGGTCTCTATGGAGAGTTATAGGGGCCTAATACTCCCCTATGGGGTCACATCCCCAAGTACTGTTTATAATTAATATAATTTTTCAACTTTGAAGAAAAAAGTTTAGATGAGCTAAAATAGAAAATAAGATTAGAGATCTGAATCTTTTGTGCTATGAAAAGACCTAAACAGACTGAATTATTTGCACTGCTTTTCATGCTGCATGGTTCCAAACTAATTTCATTTTCCATTTGAAGTTGGGTTAGAGTCCTAGTGTATTTAACTTTCAGCCTGTATTTTTAAGACTCGTTCATTATGTACATCAAGATTTCAAAACAGCAGAAGTATGTGCCACCATCCTTTAATTACTATCTGGCCAACAGACAATTGATGGGTGCACTAAAAACTTGAGAGAGAGAATATTAAAGTGTGATTAAGTAGATTTTAAGGCCAGAAGGGACCATTTCTGATTAGATAATCAGACCTTCTGCACAGCCCAGACCATCAATTTCACCCAGAGAGATTCCTGTATCTAGTCCATCATCATGCGATTGAACCAGAGCACAGCTTTTAGAAATATACTTGGTTTTGATTTAAAGACTTCAAGTTATGGAGAATTTCCCACATCCCTCAGTAATCTGTTCCAGTGGTTAATTACCCTCACTGGTATTATAGTAACAAGGACTATCATGGAAATTAATGTACTATACTCTTGTATTAGCGTTACTTCTGAGTTTCTTAAATGTATGTGCAGTACATGTTGTTCAACCTTTACCACATGATTTTACTACTTCTGGTGTATTAGGCAAAGGAATGACAATGGCTTAGGCAAACCAGGTAAGTTTGCCAGAAAGGAAAAAAGTCTAGTAGAGAGATCAATACTTTTCTTTCTAGAGAAAAATTCACATGCAGAAAGGCATAACCATTAAAACAGTGTAGGACAGAGTATATGTGAGTGTACAGATATATATGTACACACACACTACCAGGGAAAGTTGCAGATGTGGTATATCTTGACTTTGGTATATCTTGGTTTTTGATACTATCTTGCATGACCATTTCAAACAAACTAGGGAAATACAACCTAGATGGAGCTACTATAAGGTGGGTGCAAAACCAGTTGGAAAACTGTTCCCAGAGAGTAGTTATCAGTAGTTCACAATCAATCTGAAAGGACAAATTGAGTGGGGTCCTGCAGGGATCAATTCTGGGTCCGGTTCTGTTCAATATCTTCAACAACGATTTAGATAATGGCATAGATACTACATTTATAATGTTTGCAGCTGATACCAGGATGGGAGGAGTTGCAAGTGCTTTGGAGGATAGGATGAAAATTCAAAGTTATCTGAACAAACTGTCAGAAGTAAATAAGATGAAATGTAATAAGGACATATGCAAAGTACTCCACTTAGAAAGGAACAATCAGTTACACACACAAACAATGGGAAATGACTGGCTAGGAAGGAGTATTGCAGAAAGGGATCTGGGGTCACAGTGGATCACAAGCTAAATATGAGTCAGCAGTATAGCACTGTTGCAAAAAAACATTCTGGAATGTATTAGCAGGAGTGTTGTAAGCAAGACACGAGAAGTAATTCTTCCGCTCTAATCTGCGCTGATTAGGCTTCAACTGGAGTATTGTGTCCAGTTCTGAGCACCATATTTCAGGGAAGATGTGGACAAATTGGAGAAAATCCAGAGAAGAGCAACAAAAATGATTAGAGGTCTAGAGAACATGACCTATGAGGGAAGATTGAAAAAACTGGATTTGTTTAGTCTGGAGAAGACAGAGGGGACATGATAACAGTCTTCAAGTACATAAAAGGTTGTTACAAGGAAGAGGGAGAAAAATTGTTCTCCTTAACCTCCGACGATAGGATAAGTGGCAATGGGCTTAAATTGTTGCAGCAAGGGTGGTTTAGGTTGGACATCAGGAAAAACTTGCTGTCAGGCTCTTTAAACAAGGGAATAAAATGCTAATGATGGGGATTCCACAACCTCCATAGAAGATTTTTAAGAGCAGGTTTGACAAACACCTAACAGGGATGGTCTAGATAATACTTAGTCCTGCCTTGAGTCCAGGGGACTGAACTGGATGACCTCTTGAGGTCCCTTCCAGTCATATGATTCTAAGATTCTAAGGGCAGAAATAAATACATATACACATGCACTAGAGATTATAAAACCCGAAAATGTTTCAGCCCAGTACTGGTTGTCTTTGTATACCTCAGCAGCGCGGCTAGAATCTCTGGTGGACCTTCAGAGACAGGAACTGGACACTTTAGTGAAAAGCTTTTTTTTTTTTTTTTTTAAAGCAGGTAACAAAATCAGAACAACAACAAAATGTGTCTGCTTAAGCTTGATGTTTCTATCTGGAAATGTTTGTCTGCTGTTGTCCTAGTCTATACTTACAGTTAAACTATGTACAGCTCAACTGGTGTTTAAAAATTGTCAGGAGCAGATAATTTTTCTTGTACAGATCTGCCCCCCCCCTTTTTTTTTAAATGAAAGAATGTGAGGGGGAAGAGCCAGCCTGCAGGGTTAGCTATATGCCATCGGCTTTGGTTTAATTCCTAGGACTAATGGCTTGGGGTGGGTGGGGTGAATCACTACTGCAGTACAACCAACCATCTAAGAACCTCAAAACAGATCTGTTTCTGGGTTTGGGAGCTTGTATTGTATTTCAGTCCATTTTGAATTAGAAATGGGGAGTACAGTTAACAGCCAAGAAGCTCCTATTAACAATCCCTACATCTGAGCTCTGCAGATAACATTTCCTGTGTAGGATCCTCAACGCCGGAAGTTGTTAAGTCTGCCAAAGTTTGCTGATCTTCAAAGCATTCTAAATCTCATCATTCACCCAAGCATTTGCCTGAGGTGGATTGGCATATGAGGGGTGCCTAGTTCTGGTCAGGAAATTGGGTGTGTCTGAGCCTTTGCCCTATTGTGTCAGTGGGAATTAATTCAGTGACCGCCTAATATTGCCAACAAATGGCAGCAATATTTTTTCATATCCTGCTTTTGCTGCTGTAAATGTGACCAGGGGCTTAGCCAACTGACACATTTTTATATCCAAATTTTAAAAGTAGATTTTTTTGAACCGTGCTTACAGCAAGTTGCTATGCTAATCAAGCCCTTCATTGATAGATATCTTTCCCACGTAGATTTGAAATCGCCCTCCTCTCCCCCATCCCAAATTGGGAGGGAAAGGGTTTTGTTTACCTCATCCTCCTCTGTGGTTTACAGAAAGTTGCACTGGCTTAGGTAAAGGTGTGTTTTTAAACTGATTTAACTAAATCAGTGCAAAAAAACCAAACAAACCACCCTGTGTGGACAGAAACCAACTTAACCATGGTAAACTGATTTAGTTTAAATCAGCAAGGGGTCAATTTAAGATAAATCAATATAAGCCAAAATTATAGCAATTTAAAAGTATCCACAGGGTTTCCTACATATATAAACCAGATTAAAAACCGATTTTAGCTAAACAACTGCAAATTTGTGTAAAAAAAAAAAAAAAAGTCATAGAATTCCTCCCAGAGCAACAATTACAAATTAGAGCAGTAACAGCATAAAGACTCAATATTTTAAAAGAAAGAAGTGAAATTATTGCTGTAGAAAGAAGCAAGGAGGATTAAGAGAAGGCAAAAAGGGAAAGAAAAGTGAGATGCCATCATTCCAGTACTTAAATAGGCACCCAGCTGAGTAACACTGTAGCAAATGACCATAAAGAAAAGCTGTTTCAGAGATAAGATATCATTAAGCATATTTCTCTAAAAATTAACTTATTCTGCAGCTGCTTTTATATTACAAACTGATTTTGTGAACTAAAATTCCTGAAAATATTCGTCAAAAGTGAACGTTTATTTGCACAACCACCACCATATACATTAAGTATCCGGTAGTTATTTTAGGCACTGTCAAGCAGGTACTACAGGTACTACCCCATTGTTCCCACACCAACCTACCTCTCACCCTGAAAGGCAGCTACTACGCCTGGTAGTTTTCCATTAAAGAGCAGCAGGTATATTCCTGCAATTCTCCACAAGACTCACATTAAATCAGCAAACAATGGGCCATAGAAAATATTTTCATTTGTCATCAGGCAAAAATGTAATAGATAAAAATCACCTGCTTACACCTATGGAGCAAGGATTAAAAACCTAGTTTTACTGCTCCAAAAACACAGGCCTTCATCTAGCTGAGCTAAAGGATATTTCCCACAGCGGCTACAGCTGCAGATTCTCTTTATCCTCTCTAGGCCAATGACTACAAAACAGCATTACAAACATAGCAAGTTAAAATAAATAAATGATTGATATATTTATTTTACACATACACACCCCTTACCTATCTCAGAGCTGGAAGGGACCCCGAAAGGTCATTGAGTCCAGCCCCCTGCCTTCACTAGCAGGGCCAAGTACTGATTTTGCCCCAGATCCCTAAGTGACCCCCTCAAGGATTGAACTCACAACGCTGGGTTTAGCAGGCCAATGCTCAAACCACTGAGCTACCTCCCGTTACATACTAATCCCCCCGCAAAGTTATCATCTGAGTTTCACAGGAGTTCAAATGCAACAATGGGGAACCAATCTGTAATTCATCCACATACTGTAGCCAATCACACACACCCCTTCAGAGTTGGTCCCAGAACCAGGGTCCTTTCATCTCCCCAAAAACAGGCCTCTGGCATGTGAGTTTCTACTTTCAGTTCCCTGAGTTGGGAGTAATTTATCCAGAAATTCTGTCACTTTCCAATCCACTGTCGGTGCTTGTACTATTTTGAAGGCTTAAGAGTTGAACCCAAAGTGCCATATCGGTACTGAGTTCAAGTAATAGAGTTTGAAAGCTGGCTTTTGTCAAGCTGCAGGCCATAGTTCAGAGGCAGCAGCTTATTTCCTTCTTTCTAGTCTTTTATTTAGCTCCAAGCAACTAGGTTAATTTTTACATCATAATTAACCATCCTCTCTCTCTCCTGTTCATCTGTCAGATGCACAGCAGTACCTGATAAAACCCATCCCCATTCCGGTACTCTGTTCTTCCTGTGCATTAGTAGCATTTCACCCAACTCATATGTGATGTCCATTAAATTCCTTTTGAGGCTATGCAATAAACCTCTTTCTGATAATTCACTAGGAGATTCTAGAAACGGATCGCTGTACTCCTAGGATAAACATCACCATTTTATTAGACAGACCAAAAGAGATGTTGCAGCCAAAATATACTATTGTTATTTTACTGCATTCTTAAAATTCTCGCAGCAAAAATATTCATTTGAAACGATATGATCTCCGTGAGGTGTACAGACTTACCCACATAGTGCATGTTGAGGGCCAAGTACTTGTACTGGAAAAGGGGATTGTTGTTGAGGCTACTTCTTTGGATCTGCTGGAAGAAGGAGCTGACATCCCATCTGTACAAAACATCCAGGAGCATGATGCTTGGGACCCTCAGGGCCACATTTAACACTGCCTCCAACTTCTCCTTCGCAGCCATTCTGTTCCTTTTCAGTGAACGTGCAGCAGACTGTAACTAGCACAAGACAGATAAAAGTCATCAAATCAATCTCACTGTACAGCCAGCCATTGGGCATCATGAATGTATGAATGGAGAACACTGTGGGGCCATAGATCAGTAAATGAATCAATTGAGCTAAACTCAAAAATCCACACAGCATAGCTTTTGCTTCTTTGCTATATTAAGAGGAGCTTTGCTAGCTATTTTCCATAAGGACTTACTGTGCTTTTATTATTTTTTCTGGACAATGCTCTTCCACTTTGAAAATGTGTTGTGAAAACTCTCATTAGTAAACATACTTGGGTTTTAGAGCCCACAAAGAGCAGAAGAAAAAAAAAATCTAGAGAGCCCATTTGGTAATTCCCAGATTAACTTGAAATCTCTCTCCATAGCCTTCTCAGATGAAGCAGCTTTTGAAATAGATGCCAAGTAAAAATAGTTTTTTGAAGTGTTAAGCATTAACAAAGTAAGCTGTTTTTGAAACAACTTTTTACAATAACCTTTGAGGTGGTGGTGTAGCCATGTTGGTCCCTGGATATTAGAGAGACAAGGTGAGTGAGAGAGTATCTTGTATTGACCCAATTTATGCTGGTGAGAGAGGCAAACTTTCAAGCTACACAGAGCTTTTCTTCAGGTCTGGGAAAGAAAATCAGGGCAGGTCCACACTTAAAATGTTGCAGCAGCAGCACCACTGTAGCACTTCAGTGAAGACACTACTATGTTGACAGGAGAACTTCTCCCCCTTGGTGTAGTTAATCCACCTCCTTGAGAGGCGGTAGCAAAGCAACGTAGATGGGAGAAGCCCTGTCGTTGACACAATACTGTCTACACTGGGTGTAACTGCTTCGCTTAAGGCTGTGGATTTTCTACAATCCTGAGCAACACAGTTATACCAACATAAGTCAGCCTGAGGCCGGGTCTACACCGCAATGTCTACATTACAGCTTATGTTGGAATAGTTTCTGTCACTCAGGAGTGTGAATAAGCCACCCCCCCCCCAGTGACATAAGTTACACCAACAGAAGTGCTTGTGTGAACATAGGCTCAGGCCAGGTCTACACTGCAGACTTAGGTTGGTATAACTATGTTATGCAGAGGTGTAGAAAATCCAATCCCTTGAGTGGAGCAGTTACCGATCTACCTCCTGGTGCAGACATGTGCCGCTTGCAGAAGTGGTTTTATTATGCCAAGAGAGCTTAGTTAGGTGTGCTGTAGTGTAGACCAGGGTTCATAGAACCTTTCCCAGACCTGAAGAAAAGCTCTGCATAGCTCAAAAGCTTGTCTCTCTCACCAAAGAAGTTGGTCCAATAAAAGATATTACCTCACCCACCTTCTCTCCATAATTGTAAGAGACACAGGGTGGTGAGAGAGAGAATAAAAGATATTATCTCACATGCATTGTCTCTCTAATATCCCGGGAGTGACACGGCTACAACATTGCATTTTACAATCATGACATTTTAGGTTTGTTTCCTCCCAGTGGCTTGAAATAACTTTAAAAATCTAATCTTGCTTTTATTATTTGTGGCATTCGTTGACCTCTGTTTGTATATATTTAAGCAAACATCATTTCTTTTAGATTAAAAATCAGTAAAGCAGCTCCATCCTGATTATATTAATGTAATTCACTACAATGGCCCATTACAGTAGTACTCTGGAATTAGGGTTTGGTTTGTTTGTAAAGTGAATTAGTTGCTCATGAACTGGGCTAGATTGATAACAGTGGAGGGTTTTGTTTAGCTATAGAAAAGACACAGTACAAGTGTCTCCACAGCAACCTGTTAATGTACCTCCGTCAAACTGGAAAGACCATATTAAGAATAGGTTTAGTCTCCATGCACATTCAGCCCATGGCCTTCAGCTAAGACTTTTAGCTGGTGCCAATTGTAATGGTTTTCATGAGGATGACACCTGTCCACTGTAGGAATGGCAATAAGGCAATGCATTTCACACAGATCACCAGCAAATCAATAACCATTTTCAGTTCACTCCCACCCTGGACCTGTTTTCAAGTGAGTGGATTTGGAGAGGTGCTGGGAAAAGCAGACTAGAAGGGGAGGCTAAAATTATGAAATTTTTTCAGGCATCTGTGTGAAGAATTTTCCAATTTTGTTGTTTTCAGGCTCAACTGCTAGTTGAGGAACCTTTATAACCAAGTCATTGTTTATGAAGTGAGGTGGTGTGAGAGAGACAGAGAGAGAACAGGGCCTGTGGAGAGATGATGCAACATGAGCAGCTGTGATTTCAAACCCAGCAATGGGAAACTGTTTAAGCAAGTGGAAGCTATCACCCTTGGAGATCTATGTCCCAAACCAGGCTCAAAGGGCTGAATGTCCCAAATATCAGAGGAACATTTCAGAAGAACTGTACTCTGTCCAACAGTCAAACAATTTGCAAAGGCAAAAGATGCATTTCACTTTGAAAAAGCTGTGAAATGCATTTCAAAACTAAGTGCAATTACTATTGGTATTTTTGAGACTACCATGACTGGCTATAAAAATAGTAAAATCATTTGTACCAAGGCAATATGGAAGCCCAGCACAAAACTAAACCAGACTATTCTGCTGAAATATTAATGTTCTTCTAATATTGTTAAACTGTAATCAGAGCAAGATGGAAAATGGTTTACAGTACCTTACTTTGGGATGCTGCTCATTGCAAAATTAGGTTTTATTTTTTACTCACAATGCTCACCACAACTGGTTGGCTATGAAATGCAGAAGTTTAAATTAAAAAAATGTTTTAAAATACTGGAATTACATTTCAGTGCCATCATACTGGACGACATTAACCTTTGTGCAGAGAATGGCACAAGGGATATGCACCACTTTAAGAGCTTATCTTCACTACGGAGCTAAATCGGAGCTGCTGCAAGGGATGCAGTGGCATTGAGTTAGTGGGTCTAGTGAAGATACGCTAAATTGATGGGAGAGTGCTCTCCCACTGATTTCTGTACTCCACCTCAACAAGAGGCAGAAGCAATGTTAGCGGGAGAGTGTCTCCAGTCGACATCACGTAGTGCAGACCCTGCAGTAAGTAGATCTAAGCTACGTTCACTTGAGTTATGCTACTAACGTAACTCTAAACTACGCAATTTGATCGACCAGCAGCAGTAGTTTAGACCTGGCCTAAGTCTCACATAAGCCCTCAAAGATAAGATGCTGTAAAAAAAATCATAATTCGTGGTCAAGTTTTGCAGGTGGGAGGGAAGGGTGCAGTAAGACTTGCACAAGGCATAGGGACACAAAGTGTTTTCAGCTCTAGAAGAGTTAAAGCAATCAGAGGCCAATACTGTCCACAAATGGTAGCGCACCTTCCATAGCTCTCAGGAAGAAGTGTAATTATTTTTATATAGCACTTGATAAAAAAAAAAAGCCAAAACCAAGTAGTCCTAACAAATTTATAAAGGGGCCCTATCAGTCTGATCTCAGTAAATCATGGGTTGTAGGGCTTTTTCAATTTTATAAATTCAGACTGATTTTTGTACACAGTTCCAACCCTTACCACTATTTTAACAGAACTGTAAACTCGAAACAGCACACCTTGCCACCTCATACAAACACAGTAACCACCATACTTCCCACACAATATCTTTCTAAGAAGCATTACACAATAGCATGTAAGAAGAATTAAAAAACCAGTCAAAACAATATCATAAGCATCCTAAAATATGAATAAGCAAAACCGCTGCCCAAGCCACTAAAACATTGTTCTGACCGCACAAAACACCCCTGCAAATAATTTACTGTATATACTCGTTCATAAGCCGAATATTTTTGGTAAAAGAGTGACACATCAAAGAGCAGGGGTCGGCATCAAAAGTTGATCATTTTAAACTCTATAGAATCATTGAATTGAATATCTAATACATTGTTGTTTTGTTTACCTGGAGCATCTACAGGCACGGAGCCCCTCCGCTCCCAGTGGCCATGGTTTACCCTTCCCAGCCAATGGGAACTGCGGGAAGTGGCGCCACTTCCCGCAGCTCCCATTGGCTGGGAACAGCGAACCGCGGCCACAGGGAGCTGAGGGGCTCCGTGCCTGTAGATGCTCCAGGTAAACAAAACGTCCAGGCCCACTAGCGGATAACCCTAACAGGCCAGGAGCCAAAGTCTGCCAACCCCTGAAATATAGGGTCGGCTTATGAAAGGATCATACAGTTTTTGCTATTTTTACCTAACCATCTTGGGGGGTCAGCTTATAAATGAACGGGCTAATGACTGAGTATATACGATACATATATTTTTGCTGTGGTATAAATTAAAAAGGGTTTTATGTATTAAAATAGTATTTTAAAGAAAATTTTGGATGCAGGCTGAATATATAGAAGAAAATTTTAGTCAGATTGATTTGAAATTGCAAGCCTATACTCAGAAAGAAAGTCAAGATAAATATAGTTTAAGAGCTTATGTGAAAAAAAGTTAAAGGTACTATGAATTTTAAGTAGCTTTTTTCAAGTCTTGTTTTTTCCAAATACATAAATTCACCAATCCTTGGGGGGAGGAGGGGAGAGCAAACTGTCTACGCATTTTGCAATTTTTAAAAAGCATTTAAGGTACAGCTTGACAACCATGGTGATCTACAAGTTTGTACTATTTGTTGTTTAAAAAAAAAAAAAAAAGAAGTACACCTAGGCTGACACATGGACTTGATTAAAAAGCTCTTACATATCCAAGAGTCCTATTTGACCAATCAGCTGTATGGCACAACATCTACATATGCAGAACAAGAAAAGTTAAGTTTCTATTTAAGGGCCCTATTCAGTACTCCTTACACACCACAAACTCAAGCAGAACTTACCTGCTTTCCCAAACACAGAGTGCTAAATGGGGCCATAAATAACTAAGTTAATTGGGACAATTTGGGCAAGCTTGCTTTTCCCTTCCAAATTCACAAACCTATACACCTCTACCCCGATATAACGCTGTCCTCAGGAGCCAAAAAAATCTTACCGTGTTATAGGTGAAATCACATTATATTGAACTTGCTTTGATCCACCGGAGTGCGCAGCCCCGCGCCCCCCGGAGCGCTGCTTTACTGCGTTATATCCGAATTCATGTTACATCGGGGGTCGCGTTATATCGGTATAGAGGTGTACTTGGGAGCTTAAGAAAAGTGAACTATATAGTAGAAGCTCAGAGTTACGAACACCAGAGTTACAAACTGACCACTCAACCATGCACCTAATTTGGAACCAGAAGTATGCAACCAAGCAGCAGCAGACAAAAATATATATGTATTATATATAGTACAATACTGTGTTAAATGTAAACTGCTAAAAATATAAAGGGAAAGTAGCATTTGTCTTCTGCATAGTAGTTTCAAAGCTGTATTAAGTCAATGTTCAGTTGTAAACTTTTGAAAGAACCATAACATTTTATTCAGAGTTATGAACAACCTCCATTCCAGAGCTGTTTGTAACTGAGGTTCTACTGTATGTGTGTCTTGTTTAAGGGTATAGTTTAAAATTTCTAAGCCTAGTTTTAAAAACAACGTTGACAACCGTAACACGGTGCAACTGATAGCCACTTTCTGTAATATATTGCCTACACTGGAAAATCATAGCAAGTCTTGTCACTGCATAACAAGAGACAAGGTGGGTGAGGTAATATATTTTATTAGACCAGCTTCTGTTGGTGAAAGAGACAAGACTGCATAACAAACCATCCAATATTCATGAGACACCCTTTTAAATTATGTCCACTAGAAATCTGCAAGCATTAAGGCCTAAAATGCAACTGCTGCCAAGTTTCAATATGATGTGCTACATGTGAGCAAAGTCGATTATTCTAAGCTCTTGATATGTGGTAAAAGATCTTAAAATACATTATTTTGATTGGGCAAAAAACATTAAATCTTTATATGCTTAGAAAAAAAAGTCACTATGAGCAGCTGGATGCTCACCTCTTCTGAAAAACCAGGCCACTCATTTAAGGGTACATCTACCCTTCAGTGGGGAGTGAGCATGCTAAAAATAGCTGTGTTGTGGCATTGGTGGAGGCTCCAGCTAGCCATGTGACCTCAAACCCACCCTACGTCCTAGGTTGGAGCTTGGGTGTCTAGCTGGAACATCCAGATGTTTTTAGCATGAGTGTCTACCTGGGCTGTGAGGTTCACTCTCAGCTGTAGTGCAGACATACCCTAAGCGGCCAAAAGTTGACTGAAGAGCCTAACTTGAAAAACAAGGCCAGTGCATTTATTACAAGTGCAGGTCATGCCAATTTCAGAATAGATAAAATGCTGCTGAAAAGAATACCAGAAAACTTTTGATTAAAAACTGACAAAAAGCTCACAACTTTCCCTTGAATAGGAGGTTTATTTCTAAGGCTTTGTCTACACACAAAGCTGCAATCTGCATGCATGTACTCATAGGTTTAAATCTGGCTTACATTAGCTTGTATCAATAAATTTATAGGCACGACCTAAATCAATATAACCAGTTTTAAACCAATATACGAGTCCACATACCCAAAATTTACACTGGTTTAATTAAGCACATTTAAGCTAACCCGGTACCATTTCTTCATGTAGATAAGCCCTAAATACGATGCTTAGTGAGTAGTTACAGAAACACACTAAAGGTGGAATATTTTCAAAACTCAGTGCTGGCTTAACTGCATCCACTGAAGACAATGGTAAAAAATACCACGGACTTCAGTGAGAGCAGTTAGTCCAGTTCCTAGTGTTTTTGAAAATCCTTCACTAAGGACCCCATCCTGCAACACGTCTGGTCTCCAGTCTCCGACTGGCTACTATGGGCAGAAAAGGTACTCAGCACCTCACAAGTTCATGTCTTGAGAAGTTTGGAGAAATCTGCAAGAAACTGAAAACAGATCTAGGTCCAAATTCTGCTCCAATACCTGTGACACCCTACTGATTTTGGATTCATGGGTGTAAGAGCAGAATTTGGTCCATAGGCTCCACTTACACTGAGGAAAAAACAAACATTTTATAAGATTATTGCTATGCAAAGCTTTGATTTTTTTGAATAAACTAAACTTGGTTAAACATTTATTTAAAACAGAACACCTAGCTGCATCAGAGACTGTTTTGACTAAGAACTATTAAAAGATTCAATGTCAAGGCTGGTAAGCCTAAAATTAGACCCACCAGCTGTGCTCTGAGTGCGTGCACATCTCAGTGTCCCTGTGTTATGCATGTCTGCTCTGTTCTTGGGAGCAGGAGATTTGAAATATAAAACAATTCTGAGTTCTTCAGAGAGTTGGATTCTTGTAAACTGGCACAGTGTTGAAACATACAAGAACAAGACAGAATGGAGGGACAATGTTATGTGCCAAATACACAGAAAAAATCCAATGCTGATACAAGTCCACAGAGAAGTCCAATATTTTGGGTTGGGGACTGATGATCCAGCAGCTTTCATTAAACTCTTTTCTTCCTGCCCCAGCTCAGTGGCAGAGGGCAGCATGGGAAGTACAAAATGTATGAATGACATGTAATGTTCTTGGCCTGCCAACGACAGCATACTAATATTTTTGCAAAGAGAAGCTGGCTATGGTGCAGACTTGCAGATAACTATACTAAAGCAGCGAATGGAAAATTTGTATTATGCACTGTAACACTATAATTAGGGACTTGTCAGTACTTCCACTAAAACCCAGTTTTTGTGGTTTGCTATAGGAACTCAGCAATTTCAAATCATATCAAGATTGAATTTGAACACTAAATTCTAAGAGTTTTGCAAGGAGGCAGTAGAGCAAGCAGACATAGCATTTTTGCTATTTGAACAAGAAGTTACTGAGCATACACAGTGTTTTTTTCTATGTGGTGCAATAAAAAGAATTGTTAGAGCACTGACAAGATCAAGTGAACAGAGGTATTTATTTTCCCCTAAAAAGCAAGTGAATTGTTAAATTAAAAGCAAAACATGCAGGGTCCAATAACCCACCCGAAATTAAAAACAAATGTGAATAGAGGCCATTGTGGTTAATTATTTAATTCAAGCTACACACAAGCACTCAACATACATGCTCTTCTGCCAAAGGGTCTCAAAAGAGTGGATCATCCCTACATATTATGGAATGAACTACTGGGAAGGGTGGGAGTAAATGTGAGTTTACCTTATTAGCATAATCAGAAGAGTGGTGAGCCAAGTGCCTAGAGAGAGATGTTTACTATAATCTTGAAATGTAGAGGTTTTACATTCCTAACTTCCATTAACTCCCGGAGGCATATGGGAAAATTCCAGGTGCAGGGAGATTAGACTTTACCATCTATAACTGTAAAATTTTTAAGGTTTTAGTTAATTTCTTCCACTCCCCTATCAGTAACCCATGTACTGTTATGTGTACACACACACACAGTAAGAGTGCAACATATGTCTTTGATACCTCCCATCTACTTTAGCACCAATCCTGCCAAAACATATACATGTGCCTAACTTTAAAAACCTTACTTAGTCCCATTGAAGTAAACCGGATTACTCACGGTGCCTCAGATGTGTGTGTAAATTTGCAGGGGCCAGTTTGGCCTGTAATGCATTGTCTGTATTTGATTTAGGTTATAAATAATAAGGGGCAAAGAATGTGTCATCTTCTATATTCCTACAGAGCCAACCAAAGCACCTAATTGTTTCACAGCAGCTGTATTCTTTAAAGGCAGACTGTAAAATATGATACGCCTTGTTTATTCTTTACACCCAAATAGGCAAAAACCTGCCTCCCAAGAAGACTGAACTCTGGCTAAAGTTTGTTGAAAAAAAGGGGGTAAACAAATCAAAATAGAACCTGATCAGCCAGGGAATGAAAGAAATACAGAACCTTTCATTTATATCTCACCAGTTCAACTCCAGATAAGGTAAGAGTGGCTGCCGGTTTTGTGAACTGTGTGAAATTAGTTGGTGGTTTCAGTCCAGTTTTCTGAAGACAGGAGAGCACATCTTTAACAATACCATAACAAATTGCATCTCTATGTGAACATTTCAGCAGAAATGCCAAAGAGTGAATTTACATGGAGACTGAAACACCCTTAGATCCTGTCCAACTCTACATCTTCTAACCAGTCAGAGGGTTCGTCACCTTAGTCAATCAGTTTGTGCTTACAGAGCAGCTTTTTTGCCATCACAACTGTATTTGTGAGTCCACCTAACTATGTTTGTATCAGTGTATTCTAGGAAAAGCGGGGCAGCTATCCTACAGTGCCTCTGCAGGGGACAAGAGTGCCCAGAGCACATGCTTGCAGAGCAAGGACAACAGCATATTAGATATTGCAATATTGGATGTCTTGTCTCCAAAAGCTAGGAGGAAGGAGGACCAGCCAAACTGGGTAAGTGGGCCAAGTGAGGGTATCCTGAATACCCTGCAAAGAAACAGTGTGCTGAACTTGTTATAGGAACCACAACTATGTGAGAGGGTGATACTGACCATTGTTACTTTTAAGTACTTGTATGTGGACACAAGCTACATTTAGCCAGGTCAGTAATTGGTTACACAATCAGTTAGAAGATGTAGCGTGGACAGGGCTTTAGAGAGGATTCCTCTAGGTCAACATTGAAGCACACTGGGCATTTAGGAAGCTTCCACTGCTTGTACCTATGAAATTCCTGTTCTGTGAATAAAGAGCTTCAATCTCCAGGACTGTCAAACAGTCTTGAATTTTTCCCTACAACTAGATTTACGTGATAGCAAAGAAGAATGAATGGCTGCTGCCATTAGGGAAAAAAAATATTTAAAAGACACGGAAACGCAAGATTTGAACACATCAAAACTTTCACAAGAAAATACTGGGATGATGTACTGTAGGATGTTTCAGAGGGCTGAAAAACATCTCTCTTATGGTGAAAAACATCCAGAGTTCAATTATACCACAATCTAAGAACACCATATCCTGCAAAAAATTATATGCATACTTAATTTCACAAAATGCAAGTAGCTGTTTACTTCAGGGGGACATATGTAAAGTTAAGCAGACAAGACTTTGCAGAATCAGGGCCTAAGACAAAAGTTAAAAAAAAAAATTTCATAAGGGAGTGACTTAGGCAGATCACTTACCCAAAAGCAAAAGGAATCATACAAAAGTTAATGCAAGGGATACTGGTATGTTGCAGCTATGGCATGTGTAGAGTGTTTACAGTGTATCTAGAACATATAATTCCCATTAGTTTAATTTTTATAACCACATCAAACATACATGTTAAAAAAGGTATATACCCTTATGGTTAAAATACCATTCTATGTAGTACTTGGGTCCAAAAAAGCACAATGCACATGAAGTCCATTATTAAATTTAAAATTAAATATAAAACTGTGTTCTAGTGGATTGAAATAGAAATTACCTACAGTCTCCATAAAAGGGAACCAATTGCAATGAGTCTTCAGTCTCCAGTTTAGTAAACAGCATGGAGATTTTTGTTGGTTTTTTTTTTTAAGAAGCCAATACCAAGCATAAGGCAGACGACAATTTCAAAGACACATACCAATCCATTTATTGTTTTATTGGCTTTATGTGCATTTTTTCTTAAAATCTGTCCCACAGACTTAAGCTGCTGAAGAACTGAGGCAATAATCTATTTCCATCAGCTTCAACAAAGAGGAGTCCCTGGCGCCTGCTCAAACAGTCTGAGAGAATTAGTAGTAACTTCAATGGATTTACAACAGCATGAACCTGGTGTAAACAAGATAAACATCGGCCCACTATATTTTGGACCCAGGAAGAACATCCATTGTTCTGTATTGTAAAATGGTCACAATCCTGCTTCATAAAATCTCTCTCAAAGACCACCCTTGCCTCATTATATCATGCAACAATATTAATCCCTAAATTCATTAATTAACAAAGCTTCCTGCATGTCTTCGGTACAGGAAAATTTTCCACCACTGCTAACTCCAGTTTATTGTAGACAGCATGTTAATCCTGGCATGTTGCAATATACAGTAGTAGGTTAACTAAGACCAAGACATAGCTGCAGTTTCTCTCCTTCATAGGCAGCTGATTATTTAAAATAGTTGGCATGGACAGCCACAATAATGGATTGCGATGATTTAGTATCTGCAGTGTCTTACAGAAGAGAAAAAAATGAATTTCTAATGAAAGCTTTGTTTTTACTAAACTACACATCAACGTGACCAAACAAAAAATCAGAACGGTTGCCTGTTTTTTCAGTTTGAAACCTAGAGGATACATTACATAAAAAAATGTACTGCAGTCTAACACGGACTTAATTTAAAAAAAAAATCTAAGCATAGTGGTCCAGAAGATGAACTGGGAGAGAAGATTTTTGAATTAAAACTACAGAGGAGCGTACACACACACACACACACACTGAAGGGACCACAGAAGCATCTAATTTTTGTCTGTGTTTTTTAAAGCCTAACTAAAAGAGTAAAAAATATTTTCAACTAAAATATCACATGCAGACAAACCACTTACAGTTGTGTGTCAAAGGTCTTCCAGAAGTCTTCTGGTTAACTGACAATCAACTGCACATATTACTGTAATCAAAACCGTTCCTTTTTGTAGGCAAAACCAATTTTGGTTTGGGTGCTAATTTTTTTTTTTTTGTTAAACATTTATTAAACCTCCCCTCCCTGCATCTTATTCTCACACATACTCTTCTCCCCCCTTGCAAAGTGTTGTTCTATCTGAAAGAGAGGCATCATTCGGATAACAGTCCGTATGTCAAAGGCACATACAACACATGGAACCATACCCCATCGTACACTAAAATTCGAGATACAAAACCATGTCACAAGCCTTATTGTAAAGAGAGAAGGAAGATCTTGAAGAAATAGCTAAAGTGACATTAGCCATAAAGGCAGAGAAAGTTACTAGACTGAGAAAGAGAAGGTCTTTTACATAAGCATTATCACATGCTTTTAAAATAACTGGGCCTCTCCCCTTCTCACTTCCTTACCTGAATTTCACAAAGTCTGCTGCAGGGGCTGTTTCTCACCCTTAAAAACTCGCAGCGTCTGCCCTCCAAAAAGCGTTAGAGATATTTAGTCCTGACTCCTTCTCTGAGGGCTGCAAGACCAGAATGTAAATAGAGACAGAGGGAACCAGAGCACCGCAGCCTCTACCACGGAGCCATAAACCTTGGTCACGACTGCAGCACCAGCTCATCCTCTGGGGTTGAGTCAAGCTCTGGACCCACAGTTCAACTCTCTGTTTGTAAGCCAAATTCCGCCTCCCCATCCCAGTGCCTTTCCAAGCAGGGACCTATTGCCTGCTCGCCCCTGACTGCAATGCCAGGTGTCCCATGAATCTTTGATGCTGCTGCAAAGCCCCTCGCGTCCTTTCCTCGGGCCCCGCGGAGCTCAGCTGGGTTTGAACTCCAGTAACCCCGCGCACAGCTCGCTGCAAACCAGGCGCCGCCGGCAGGGACAGGAGCCGGGGAATTCCCCGCAGCCGGGAGCGGGCAGCCCGGTTCAGCGGCCCAGCGGAGGAGGAGAATTGGGGTGGAGTAGCGGTATTTGGGGCGGAGAGAAGGGGGGCGAAGTGGGGGGCGGAGGATTGGGGGTCGCGGAGGGGGCTGGTTTGGGGGGGATCGGGAGGTATTTGTGGGGAGATCGGGGAGGGGTGCAGGGGGCCCCTCGTGGGGGATTTGGGGAGAAGGCTGGTTGGGGGTTAAGGGGGGGCCCTCGGGGAATTTGGGAGGGGGCAGAGGTTCGAGGGGCCCTTGGGGCCGGGGGGAATTTGGGGAGGGGGGCTGAGGGAGCTGGGGGGGTGGAGGTATTTGTGGAGCGAGTGGGGGGTTCAGGGGGCACGGGAATCGGGGCAGGGGTTCGGGAGGCCCTCGGAGGGGAATTGGGAGAGGCGGGGGCGGAGGGGCCCCCGTGGGGGATTCGGGGAGCGGGCTGGTGGGGGGGGTGCAGAGGGGCCCTCGGGGGGGATTTGGGGGAGTCGGGCGGGGAGGGGGGCTAAGGGGGCTGGTTGGGAGAGAAGCGAGGATATTTGTGGAGCGAGTGGGGGGTTCAAGGGGGCTCGTCGCAGGGAGTTGGGGAGGGGGCGGGGGGCCCCCTCGCAGGGAGTTGGGGAGGGGGGGCCTCAGGGCCCCTCGCAGGGAGTTGGGGAGGGGGGGCCTCAGGGCCCCTCGCAGGGAGTTGGGGGCGGGGCGGGGGGGCTCGGAGGGAGTTGGGGGAGGGGGGGCTCGGAGGGAGTTGGGGGAGGGGGGGCTCGGAGGGAGTTGGGGGAGGGGGGGCTCGGAGGGAGTTGGGGGAGGGGGGGCTCGGAGGGAGTTGGGGGGTGGGGCGGGGGGGCTCGGGGGCCCCTCGGAGGAAGTTGGGGCGGGGGGGGCTCAGGGGGCCCCTCGCAGGGAGTTGGGGGCGGGGCGGGGGGGCTCGGAGGGAGTTGGGGCGGGGGGCGGGGGGGCTCGGAGGGAGTTGGGGCGGGGGGGGGGCCCAGGGGGCGGCCAGTTACCTGGGCCGACGCGGTTTCCGCCCCCCCGGGCGGGCTGGCGGCGGGTCTCGGTCAGGGCCGCGGCTCGGTGCCCGGCCTGCGCTCGCTCAGCGGGGACGGCGGCGGCAGAGCGTCTCCCGCCGGCACCATCCTCCCCGCGCGGCTCCGGGCGCCCAGACCGACCGACCGACCGCGCGCGAGCGCCAGGCCCCGCTGCGCCCGGCCCCGGCTCCAGGCCCCGCCCCGCCCGCGGGCAGCGCATGCGCCCGGCCCCGCCGGACAAAGTACCGCTCCCGGCCCCGCCCCCAGCAGCCCGGGCACCTCCCCCGCCGGGCGGCACGCGCCGCAGCGCCTCGAGCGCCCCCCCTCCCGGGTCCGGCCGTGCACGAGGCTCCTCTGCCCCCCCATGTATACAGCCCCCCAGGGTGACCAGACAGCACGTGTGAAACATCCAGACGGGGTGGGGTGGGGGGTAATAGGAGCCTATATAAGAAAAAGACCCAAAAATCAGGACTGTCCCTATAAAATCAGGACATCTGGTCACCCTAAGCCCCCCCCCACCCCGTGCATTTCCCCCTCTGGGGCATTTGGCCCCGGGACTGCAAACTGCCACCCTCGCCAGCCCCCCTCTCCCTAGTGGTGTTTTATGGTTACAGAGCCACTGCTCCGGGCTCTGGCCAGAGCGAGACCCTGCTAGGGGGACCAAATGTCCTGATTTGTATAGGGACCGTCCCGATTTTGGGGTCTTTTTCTTATATAGGCTCCTATTACCCCCCACCCCTGTCCTAATTTTTCACACTTGCTGTCTGGTCACCCTAGACCCTGTGTCTCTGTGTGTTGGGGGGGTGTTAACATCTCAACGCTTCACATGGGCCTGCGGCTCACCCAGCACTTGCCAAATAGTAACTGATGGCCCATGGCAGCTCTCTGGAGTGGTAGGTCAGGGCTGTGTAGTGATCACGTTACCAAACACTGAAATGCAGCCACCCCCAGGATGGATCAGAGCTGCTGTTTAGGAGCAAATAGCCAGGATTTAGGACAGGAAGTGAAGACTATTGCAGTTGAGGGAAATTACAGGGGGAATTAGGGACAGACGATTATATGGTTGTTTTGTTTTTTTTCCTCTAGCTCTCCTCACAGGAAAGTCTAACACATCTTTTTCGAAAGTGCCACAAGCTCTTCACTAACCCTAAGAGAGCACACAACATCTGTTTCATGTCTCATCCAGAAGGCAATGCAAAATCCTTCATTGCAAGAGAGAAAGACTGAAAAATGCTTTGTGATCAATTCCAAATAAGGGAGTCTCCCTCTAACTACAGTAAGAGACTTGACAGATCTGTCTAGTATCTATCTGAAATGTTGACAGCTATGTAACTGAAGCCCTAAAACAAGTTTGTTACCATTCCTCTTCTCCAAAAATGTCACTAAAGTCAGAGGCTTGGTTTAAATTATAATGAAAGATTATTTTTTAAATGCTAATGACCCCTGGCCAAGTTTCAGTTCTGCCTGTTTAGGATTTGAAAGATTTATGCTTATGCTATAACTGAGAAAACCAGCCCTCAACATCTGGTAAAATTCAGGGGTATATTCTTTGGATGGATTTTTCTATAGACAACTGTACATTTATAATATTTTTTTAAATGAAATTCAGTGGAACCCTGTTGCAAAGCACACAATGATTTAGCAATTAAAATAGTAAGTTTTAACAATAAGAGACGGGTATGCGATGTAGTATTGTTTATGGGACCAACTGAACCAGCTTTCCAACTTACCTCGGCTACTCTGTCTCTCTCATATCCTGGAACCAACATGGCTACGACACTGCAAAAACTTGTTAAATCTTTTTCAATAGTGTACTTTAATTTCAATAGCCTCCTTTGTTGCAGGACCTGCTAAGAGATAATTAATCTTTTGTTGTGATGCTTTGTCATCTTTTTCAGCTGGAGAGAATATTTTGTGTGTCAGTCAGTTCTCTCATACCACAGCCCCGAATGGCAGGAAGTATTGTTTAAAGACCCAGTCCCACAGCCCTTACTAATATAAATAGGAATACTCATGAGTAAGGGCTGCAGAACTGGGGCCAAAATGTGTGTTGTGTATGGTAAAGCAAGAGTTACAGCCAAATCTGAGTAATGAATTTGTCCTTATGGTTTATTAATTGTAAAGCTCCATTGTTTGAGTCATTTCAAATTAAGCAGCACAAAGTATTCAGAAGGCGAAAATCCTGTTGTGTCCAGGGGATGGACTATCCAACGTAAGTTTTTTCTTCCCTTGTCTAACTTACATGAGGACTGGAGGACTTCCCACAGAGGAACAGATTCTACAGAGGTGCACGGTTAGCCCTGAAGCCATCCAGCACTACTGAGAACAGATATTAAAAGAACAAGCTCTGTCCATTCTTTGAAAATTACCCTTGTCTGAGTGCCCCAAACCTTCTTCAAAACACTCAAAGACCACCATTTGAAAATTCACTTTTCTTCTTTCTCTACATACAAGTAATTTCTGTTTCTGTGGGATTCAGACTACATTCATTGAAATCAATGGCAAAGCTCTCGTTGGCTTTAATGGTGCAGTATCAGCGCCTGTGAGTCCTACTCCATATAATCAGTGGTACTCCTGCTGGGAAGCATGAAAATGGCATCTTACACAGAAAGAATCATCACATCACTCACAAATACAGATAATGTGACAGTCATTTCTAGGAAATGTTTTGAAAATTCCTTTTTTGATATGTTTCTATTCTTATTTGGTAAGTATTTATGTAATCAGGGTATTATAACAATCTATGAGTTTTCCTTTCAGAGTGCAAGCAAATAAGAATCCAGTTTTTGTTTCGTCCATCATCTCATGTTTTTCATTCTGAAAAATGTTTTAATTCAAAAAGGCACAAGCTTCTAATGGGTAGACCAGGTACATGGCTTTGCAATTGCTCCACTGTCATATGTTTTAAAATCATTCTGCTTCACTTGTCAGTGATTTCAAAGGCCTTTTATAATTCTCCATTATTGTAGCTATGAATTCTGAATTCAATCATCATTTACATCTTGTTAGTAACAAAGGCAAACAATTTGGATTCCAAACTTTTAGCAATCAGCAGAAACAGAGCTGCCACATCTCAGAAACAAAAGCTCTGTTGAGGTCCGAAGAACAGCCTGCACAGAGGCATCTCATTAAAACTTCCAAAAGACCTTCTCATAGCTCAGAGATAATGTGGAAGCTAGTGGCAGTGGCTGGACAAGTGCCAACACCTCAAATCAGACACAAAGAAAGTCTCTTTGAGGGGGTTTCAAGAACCGCAGAAACACTGGCATGGAAGAAAATGCAATGTATGTTCAAGATGGAAAACGATTGGAGACTTTGTATTTTAGTGTTTTCCATGCAATTACTGCAAGAAACATTTATGTTAATTTACTTACACACAGAAATAAAAGTTCGCCTTTTTATGTATTCGGTACAGTGACATAATGAAGTGTAATGATTATACACACAAACTATGTCAAAAGAACATTATTAAAGTTGCAAAGTCAAGCACTGAAAAGTTAGGAAATGTCAGATTTTACTCTGACCCCCTTGTGCTCATGCATTCTGACAGTCTTTAATTACATGATCACATACTATTTTTTCCACAGGACCCCTGCCTCATTCAGAGCACTGGATCCACAGTGCTCACTCAATTAGCAGCAGCTATCAGTAGGTTTTTTTTATCCTCATTGTTCAATGTGTCTCACTAGGACTTATTTACTGCACACTATTCAAACTTGGCTCTGTACACAGAATTATGGATTTCCTCATGGTCTTTTCTATGGTGCTCATCACTATAGTATCTAAGTGCTTCATACTAATTAATTATCTTCACAACTCCCCTGTAAGGTGAGGGAGTGCTATTTTACAGATGGGGAGCTGAGGCACAGAGAGAGATTGGTCAAAAGTATCTACTAACTCTGGGTTCCCAATCTGAGTCACCTAGATCCAGATCCTCAAAGATATTTAGGTGCTTAACTCCCAAATAGCATTTTGTATGTTCAAAGCACAGCTTCCATTGACATCAGTTGCAGTTGTGAGTGCTCAGCACAGGTCTCATGTCTGGCACCCAGAAATGAGGAATGCACAATTAGTGACCACCTATGAAAAGTCTGGTTTAAGCACATCACATAGGAACTCCAGGAGAGGAACGTATAGAATCCAATTCTCCAGAGAAGCATTCAACTGCCTCCATGAGACCACCTTTTCTATTCCCATAATACCCTGCATCATGTACTATACACCTTCCAACTTTTGCAACAAATGAAGCAGCAGTCCTACGGACATATTCCTTTACTACACAGAACGGGTTCTTCCTGTGAATGAGGCAAGGGTCCTATGGAATTATCGCATTTTTTGAAACATACTTTTTCGTGTGCAATTTCCAAGGTTTTTTAAAGGAGAAAACTGAATAAATAGAAATTCCATCATGTGGAATCATAGTGACTCCCACATGGCTGTCAGCAGGGTGTCCTTTAGATCCACAGCACAGACCTCTGCCTCTGCCGGTTCTTCTAACAGAGTAACTCATAGCAGTGATAGGTTGTCACCCTCTCCGTGAACCACCCACTAGACGGCGATAAGAAATAGCCTTTGCCAGTGGGTTTCACAGATATTTGCTGACAGAAGAATGAGGAGACTGAGGAATCTTGGGTTCCATTCCAGGCTTTGGAGGGGAGTGTTCTCTAGTGGGCAGTCTCCTCTGACTATTGTCTCCAAGTATAACCCCTTCTGACCCATTCCTTTCAACCAGTCCTATCTTCCCCACCCCTGCCTCCTCATCCCATTCTCCTTGCCTACCCAGTCCTAGTCTTCATCCCAGTCCTAGTCTCATGGCCCTGCCAGTCTTAGTTTCTCCCTTGAGTCAGTCTCCACATCTGATCTGTCATTTTCCCCACAGGCTCCCAGTCTTCTTGCCCAGCTGTCCCATATTCCCCCCCACCCTAGACTCTTCATTTGATCTGTCTTCCCCCAATTCCCAGTGTCCTTGTCTAGCCAGCCCCAGACTGTCTCCCCCTGGCTCCCAGAACTTTCCCACACCCCTAGGCTCTTATTCTGTCTTCCTCCTCTCCCCCCAGGCTCCCAATTCTTCTCCTCCCAATCTCCCTGTTCCCAGTCAATCCGTCTCTCCCCTATCTCTACTTCCAAACTTTCCAAGATACTGTTTCTCACAAGTCACTGAGAATCATACAGGAAAGACCAAACATCAGCAAGAAAGAAATCAAGATTTTATCATTATCACAATAATGAAGGACCCTGACCCAAGAAAAATATATAACTCCCAAAATTTACAGCACTTACTACTGCCTAAAGATAGGCACTGGGCAGTAGTAATGTACTAGTCTCTGTATTGAGAGGCTCTAAAACATCAGGTAGAAGAGAGAGCTGGAGATGGGGGGAAGTGATGAATTAATTTTTGCTCTGCAAGCAAAAGTACCACAATTATCTATCTTACTAAAGCGCTCAACCTCCTTCTCCAACTCCAGGTAACCTAGAACACAACAACAACAGAAATAAATAAATAAAATTGGGTCCAAGAGTGGAAGAAAGCCAATGTTCAGATTCAGGAAGTGATGAATCAGATCATACATATAATGCCACCCCTTAGTAATTAACAGCATGTACCGACACCAATATTAAACAATCCTCACAACGCTCCTGTGAAGTAGCTATATAAGTATTGCAAACTCAATTTTATAGATGGGGAAGCTGAGATACAGACTAAGGCAGGCTTATATTTTCAAGTGTCCAGTAATACTGAGTGTTTCGGTTTAAACCTGAGACACCGCTATCTCTCCAGTTGGTCCTCTTACAACAGACACACCCAAATTAGTGAACACTTGAAAATTTAAGCCTAAGTGACTTGCCTAAAGCTACACAGTGACTCAGATCAGAGCCATGATTCAAATTCAGGAGTTCCTGAATGTCATGACTGGGCACAAAGTCCACTACTAGAAGATCATGATGCCTGTTATCATACATTGACAATCACCGGTCATGACCAGCAGTGCAGGTCTAAATAAAATGCACTTGGCATGAATAAACTCATTTTGCCCAAGTTTGAACCTACTCAGACACTATAGGTTTTAATGTCTGACTCATACCCAAATGCTATTGGATTTACCTACCCCTTCTGAGACTATGAAAAAGGGAGCGGGGGGGAGGGAGGGGAGGAAAAACAAGCATTAGACTGTGTAAAAAGGCTGAAATGGGAGACAGAGATTAATACAATTTGATTAAAAAATAACACCCACAAAACACCCACTGGTGCACTGCTTGTAGGGGTTCTCTGTCCCTGAGAACACAGACTCCCCTTTACATTTTTTTTTCTGGCATGTGTTTAATTTAGATGGAATGTCAAGATTCAGATAATTTTTCCGAACCCAGAAACAGTCTGAGAGGCTTGCCAAGCCTAAAATTCTGGACAGTTGGCCCATCTATAATCTGTACCACATTAAGGCCCTGCTCCAGCACTCACTGAAGTCAGTAAGAGTGGCAGATGCTCAACACCTCAGGTTTGCAATGTTGTTACTTTTGCTTTCTAACACATTCACTCTTCATGATCTAGAATTTTTCCTTAATAGAGCATTCCTGAAGGCAGCCATCTGTCTGAGATTTCTATAACTGTTTTCTATTTGTAATGGCCATTTTAAAGGATCCTTTTGTCCCATTTCCCAAATACAGCTACTGCGGCTGCTCTAAGGGTTTGATCCTGCTCTCTAATATGCAATATGCACCACACTTTAAGGAAGTCAGCCACTGGGCTTCAGCACGTATGCACAGGAACATATTTTGCAAGATGCTCAGCAGTGCATGCCATGAACATGAGCTGCTGGAATGGAGCCAGTGTGCATCGGTTTGATGTGCCACCATCTCTTTTATTTCACTCTGGAGCATACCAGGACAGAGAGGATATTAGGAGAGGCAGGAGGGAAGGCTTGCTTTAAAAATTCCCATGTGTTTTTCTTCTTGATTTCCTGCAGTTACAGTTACCCCATTCTGTACCCACTAAGCACTGTCCACAAGATTTACCCTTTCACTACACAGAAGAGACTGTGCTGTCTACCAGATTTAACATTAAACTAGGTACCACTAGCTCCCAGACTCTAATTCTGCGTGGGCTTGGACAAGTCACTTAACCCACTCTGGACCAAATTTAGAATTGCGTCCATTTATGCCAGGGTTGAATTTGGGTCTGTGTGCCTCAGTTTCCCCAGCAAGGAAACCCACAAACCACCAGAGGTGTTGCAAGTATTAGTTAAATGCCTGTATAGTGCCTAGCACAAGGGGGTGCTGCTCCCTGGCTGGGGCTTCTAGTCATTATCACAATACTACTACTACTAATACTAATAATAATTTGTGCATCTTATCCCAGGAACAAAGTATGCTGTATAAACAATGAGGCCTAAAATGATCTCTTCTCTTCATTCCCCAGACCAAATGAGAAAGCTTACTTACTTTTTCACTTCATTATTTTTCTGTTAGACTTGTAAGAACTATCAAAGATTTCAGAGATAGGGAAACTACCAAACTACGTGACATCATTTTCCGACTCAACATCTTTGAAGAGAGAGGAAATGGGAACCAGCTTTGTAGGAATATGGGGGAGGGTAGTGTTCCTATGTAGCAGAAAGTTTTATCTCAAAATATGACTTTGTTAATTGCTGTGTACAACTCTGGAAGCTTCCCTGTAGGGGGACACGTCAACAGAGGACAATTGCATGCCATAAAAGGAAAATATGATTTCAAGGAAAATGTCTGCTTGTCTGAGATGCATACTGTTTGTTGTATCGGAGGTGCATTTTAAAGGTGTAGCTGCCATTTTGGGAAGAAAAGTCATATTTTCTGCCTCTCAGTATCTCTTAAAATTACGTATTTTTGTAAACTCTTCCATCGCCTATAGTTTATTTAATGAGACCCAATTAAGACTTTGTACAACTTCTACTTGAGTTCTCACATGTAAGAAATCAGGTTGTTTGCTGCAGAACAATTATTTTCCTATGTTACAGGACATCATCTCTGTGCAGAGGTTATTTTTCTTTCTCTGCAGTACTTCTGCTATCAGCAAACAAGCAAATAAAACCCCTTCAAATGATGTCCACCCACAGGGATTACTCAGATCTTTGAGGGGAAGGGTAGCCTCTGCAGAGTTGGTGCAGTGAGACACCAAGCCTGATGGAAATCAGCTGAGAAGTTATAATAGCCTTAGGTGGTATTAACTTCTGAGTCAAGATCCCTAGGCACTGAGGAACCCCCTTTTAAACGGTCTATTGGGATGATGATGATAAGGAGGTGCACAGGAGAACAGGAGTTGGAAGCTCCGTAAAGGCACAATGCATGGATTCCAGAGGATCCACTGGGCTTCAGACCAAACCCACAATCTGTTCTGTAAGTGCAAACAATGATTTAGGGAAACATAAATGAGAGGAACCTGGCAGTTTTCCTGCTCCGTAAATGCCAGCTCTATGTTTTTTCACTGGAGAAGACAATCTGATCCACTGAGAGTGAAAATAAGTGTCAACAGAGAGAAAGCGCCACCTCCTCTTAAGTCAATCATACTAGGTAAGCTATTTAAGTGATTCTATTTTAAAAAGTTAGTTTCCCCTCTTCACAGACTTTAATAAAAAAATATACCACAAAAAGATAAAACTTTCCTAGCTATAAACAGAGCCTCATGATCACAGTTAGAAATTACTTCCTGTGTTGTCATAAATAAACGTGCAGTGGTACAAGAATGTGAATTTGTTATTCATCTCCCTGACACTCTGTGAACATTGAATGGTGACTTCTATTTGTATGTGCTGCTTTATTTTTTAAAACTACATTTATGGATTACTTCTTTTCAGTAGGCTACCAAACCCAGAGATATTGACAGAGTAGTAAATGAACACTCATCTAACAAAGGGTACGTATACGCTATGCCACTGTAGCAGGCACTTGCTACAGCTACAGAAGGGTTTTTGTTGTTGTTGCAAATCCAATCCCTCACAGTAGCTAGGTTGACGGAAGCAGTGTCTATAACAGGGCTTAGGTCAGCTTAACTAATGAATCTTAGGGGTGTGAATTTCTTACACCCATGAATGATGTAGCTAGGCTGACCTAACTTTTAGGTGTATAGCCAAAGAGTACGGCCAGGTCTACACTACAAACTTACACTGGTATAACTATGTCACTCAGGGGTATGAAAAATCTAACCTTCAGCGCACACAGCGCTGTGTTGACAGGAGACCTTCTCCTGTTGACAAAGCTACCACCTCTCACAGAGGCACATTAACTACACCGATGGGAGAAGTTCTCCTGTCAGTGTGGTAGTGTCTTTACTAACGCGCTACAGCTTTTCTAAGTTTAGACCTGCCCTCAGACTTATATGCTAGTGTGGCTGAAGAATTTCTGTAGCCAGCAACAGAGCCTCACATGGTGGAAATGCACTCCTGTAAGGTGGATGTAATGCTGTGTTAAATGGCTCTCATGCAGTGAGCTGAAGCAAGAGCCATCGTAGGCATGTAGCTTAACTGGGGCCCAATCAAAGGAACTGGTGCTAGCAGTGTTGGGAGCCCTAATGTAGACTGGGTTTCAGTTGTCAATGTAGAATTCAGCTTCTTGCCAAGTAAGCCTTGATTATACAAAGCAAGTACACCAATTTAGTTAAATCAGTTTCTAAATCTATTTAGTTAACTTGGTACAACCCTCTCATGTCAATACCATTTAAAATGTAGCTTAATCTGATAACATATTGAATTAAGTTAAATTTACATTAGCTACTCTTAAAACTGATTTATGAGTGTCCATACAATAGTGTTCTACTGAATTGATTTAGACAACAGTTTAGTTAAATCAGTGTACTTTGAGTGTAGTCAAGGCCTTAGACATGATCCCAGCAGGGTTAGATAACATGCTGAAAACTCAAGTGGAATCCAAAATGCTGTCTACAATAAACTGGAGTTAGCAGTGATGGAAAATTTTTCAAACATTCCCTAGTGCAAAGCAGATTCTGGAGAAGAAGTGAGTGGAAGGACAGCAGAGAGGATGTAAAATTGGAGAGGACGTGGAGAAAAAGGAGGGGATTAATGTAGGAAACAGTAGAGTGAAGGCAGAATTCTGTAAACTCCAATAAATGAGCAATTTAACTAGGTGTTTGCACATATTGGTTTAGACAAGTTCAGGTATTTGTCCTGGGATTCCTTTTGGAGGACTAGGTGTTTTTGCTCTCCAGCTACCACCTCTATCTTTCCCAGAAACTAGCCCCCCATTACATTGGAATTTCTGAGAGCAGGTAGGGATTTTGTCTCCCTAAGGAAGCTGGAAAGTGTTTGTCACTCCTGGTTTCACAACTGTTCATACACTGATGTTTCACCAAACTTTGGTTGCCCCAGTCATAAGAACACAGAAATGATCACATTGGATCAGACCAGCAGTTGATCCAATCCAGTATCTGGTCTCACCAGTTGCCTCAGAGGAAGTTATAATAAACTGTACAACAGGTAATTACGTAACAACCTTCTTAGATAGAAAGTTTCTTCCTAAACACTGCCAACTACAGGGTGACTTATGTCCTGAGGGTTTCTCCTCTTTTCTCCACCTCTGATAGAACTCTGGATGTTCTTGTTAGCCATATAAGTGCCTGATCTGCGTGTCTCACAGAGCCTGCCCTACACTATACCTAATGAACTTGGCTAAATACAGATAAGAATCTAGAAATACCCATGGCAAGATAGGCAGGTAACATAATTTAATTCCAGGCCATGTTTACTGCCTGCAGCTGACACAACTATCTTTCCAATTCTATGAAAGCTGAAACACACTGGAACAGGGTATCTAGTAAATGGACCTTCAAATACAGAATACTGTTTGCTACTAATTTAGAGTGAATTTATTAAGGCATGTGGGTTTTTCCATTTACCTCATATAATAGTACAAATGACAGCCTGCTTCCGCCAGCCTGAAATGTTGAGTTAATGACTAGCCAGTTGTTGAGCTACCTGCTATCCTTCTCTGCCACAACTCCCAGACAACAAATATGGAACTTCCCCAACAGCCATGGCTGCTACCCCAAGTAGATATAGCCCCCAACACACACACAGCATCCCTGGAGGCTAGACACCCTCTACTCCCACTTCACAGTCCCAGCCCTTGAGGCCGAGACACCCTCTTCACAGGCATGAGCCCCATCCAACATGCATGCAGCCTCCTCTCACCCACCAGCCACACCAAGCAGCGCACGTGCATGCAGCCCCTGGATGCCACAGAACTTGTAGTCAACAAAACCATTCTTGAGGCCGAGACAACCCTCCCCCCGTGTCCCCTACAGATTCCCCCACCCCCACCCGGGGGCCAAGGCCGCCCTCCCCTCGTCCTTCAGAGCCCCCCCTCCCCGGGGCCCTAGGCCTCCCCCCCCCTCGCCCTTCAGAGCCCCCCCCTCCCCGGGGCCCTAGGCCTCCCCCCCTCGCCCTTCAGAGCCCCCCCCTCCCCGGGGCCCTAGGCCTCCCCCCCTCGCTCTTCAGAGCCCCCCCCTCCCCGGGGCCCTAGGCCTCCCCCCCTCGCCCTTCAGAGCCCCCCCTCCCCGGGGCCCTAGGCCTCCCCCCTTCGCCCTTCAGAGCCCCCCCCCTCCCCGGGGCCTTAGGCCTCCCCCCCTCGCCCTTCAGAGCCCCCCCTCCCCGGGGCCCTAGGCCTCCCCCCCTCGCCCTTCAGAGCCCCCCCCTCCCCGGGGCCCTAGGCCTCCCCCCCTCGCCCTTCAGAGCCCCCCCCTCCCCGGGGCCCTAGGCCTCCCCCCCTCGCCCTTCAGAGCCCCCCCCTCCCCGGGGCCCTAGGCCTCCCCCCCTCGCCCTTCAGAGCCCCCCCCTCCCCGGGGCCCTAGGCCTCCCCCCCTCGCCCTTCAGAGCCCCCCCTCCCCGGGGCCCTAGGCCTCCCCCCCTCGCCCTTCAGAGCCCCCCCTCCCCGGGGGGCTCACCCCAAAGGCCCAGCCACCCTGGGCCCCCTTCAGCTCTGCAGCCCCACACGCCCCCACCCCCCAGTCTCTCTCCCGGCGCCCCGGGCCACGCCGCCGTCCCGTCGAGACTCGAGGGCGCATGCGCACTGTGCCCAGGCGGGGCCGCGCACATCCGGGTTACTGGCGAGCTGCGCGCGCTCGGCGGCGGGAAGCGGATCGCCCAGTCCTGACTCCCGTCCCGCCACATCCGGGTCCTTCACTACGACTTCCGGGTCGCGGGGAGACGGCAAGTTCCGCTTCCGGCGTGGCTGGTACCGGGAAAGTGCCGGTTCCGTTACCCAGGGTGAGTGAGGGGGGAAGGGCCCTGTGCGGCCGCCCGCAGGCGGGGCTGGGATCCCCCCCCCGCTCCATGGGGATGCAGCCGGGGGGCGCCTTCCTCACGGGCCGTGCTAGACGGGCGGGGCGGCGCCTGGGGGCAGGTGCCCCCCCTCCCCCGCATGCCACCGGCTGGCCCGTCAGCAGCCCCCGAGTCCCTGTGGGCAGCGGGCCGGGCCGGGCCGGGCCCCCTCTGTCGGGAGGCCTCTGGCCGCGGGGGGCCGGCGGGACGGCGCGTGGGGAGGGCACGGCGGGGCCTGTGGCGGGACAGGGCCCCGGGAGATGGGGGGTGATCTGGGGCGATCAGGGGCGCGTGGGCTGCTGTGCACGGTTCGTGCCAAGGCCTCGGAGGCCCGTCCGGTCCCGCGGGGAGGGGGGGGGGCAGGCTGGCCGCAGTGGGCGGCGGGGTGGCCTCTGGCTAACCAGTCTTCTTAGAAACTCTCCCCTGCCCTCGGGGGGTGGGTGCTTCTGCATGTGCCCGTGGCATTAAGAAGAAAAGAGAGCGGTCACTTGGTGGTAGGCGCCCAGTTATCCTAAGCCCACGGGCCCCCACTAGCTTGGTAGGACCTCGTGGCTTGTCCTCCGTTTCTGAATAATGGTCTAAGCTGTGACTCCCCAGGGCCCCAGTAGACGGAAGACCTACGGTAGGTGAAGTGAAAGGGAGACTGTGGCGCGCTGGCGCTGGAAGTGAGTCTGGGTTTGACCAACAGAACTTTTGCAGCTGTGCAAGGTGCAGAGAGCTTTCCCTCCACCCTAGCATCTGCATTTCTAACGGGAAACCCTCTTCTTGACGGTGAACAAGCTGGTTAATCTGTTTGCATCCACTAGCAGAGTTGAGTGTTCCTGACAGTGAGGTGCTCGCTCTCTCTCACTTTCCAGATAAGAGCTTAGAGACTAACAAATTTATTAGAGCATAAGCTTTCGTGGACTACAGCCCACTTCTTCGGATGCCACAAGTACTCCTGTTCTTCTTTTTGCGGATACAGACTAACACGGCTGTTACTCTGAAACCAGATAAGAGCTGGCTGTCTCGGGGGAGCGGGGTGGCAAGTCATCTCCTCTTCCCCTCCTGCTAATCTGGGACAGCCTTCCTTTGACCTTGTACCTCACTGATTCGTCACCCATTTTCAAACCTCAACAGAAAACATGTTTTCCTCCCTTCTCTCTACTCCTCAATCTCTCTCTCCCTCTGCTATTTGTGTCTGTTACTGTGTGTGACTTAACTGTAAACTGTTTTGGATACAGTTGGTATGAATGATCCTAAGATAGGATAAATCAAAGACAGGGTTGTTTTGAGTGAACTAAAAGGTGCTTGTTATGATATAATTGCATTGTCTGGGCAAGTGTTTTGGCTTTGTTTTCACACACCTACTTTGATCATGGCACAATAAAATATGCCCTGGAGTGTGGTGTATTGCAGGTATTACACATCTGTAATGGAGTGAATGAGGAGGGAAGGCTAATGCTTACATTTAACTGTCAAGATTAGAAATATTTGTATATGTAGTTGTTCTTCCGTAATTACAGGCGTAGCGCTCACACTGTGGACAGTCTCATTGCTTAATAGGCCCTTAGTGCAGTTGAGATTTGCAATGACTAGGATTGTGATGCTGCTTTACTAGAGTTGGGTGCTACTAGCATAGACTAGGCTGGGTGTGCATTGAATGAACACACTAAAGAATAGAATACTGCTAAATTCAATACAAATGTAACTACAAGCTTCGGTTTTAGCTCTGCGCTTTATCCCTCAGTTTTAAAACTTGGTCATAACTGCTGCAGTTCATACAAAATGAACAACTTTAAACAAACAACCTACCTAATACTGCAGCCTTTAAAATACTGTAAGCATATAGTATAAATCTACTTGCCCTCCAATTAAATGCTGCTCTCCATTCTGAGGGGTTTTTTTTGTTTTTTTTTTAATATGACCATCTCTTTTTCCCTTCCCTTCTTGCAGATATTGCTGGCAGTAATACTGAACATATGCTTCAAGAATGTCTCTCTCTATTATAATAAAATGGGGTGGACAGGAATATTCTATAACCTCATTATCCGAAGATGATACAGTGTTAGATCTTAAACAATCTCTCAAAGGCCTTACAGGAGTGCTACCAGAGCGCCAAAAGCTGCTTGGACTTAAAATGAAAGGTAATTCTTCACATTAGTTATTGGTGGAGCTGCCTAACTCATCAGAGGAAGAACCTGCTTTTATGTGTCCATGCTGTGTACACCAGTGGAGCTCTCTCCTCCCCACGCTAATGGCTATGGATTTTGGATGGGTGTGTTCGCAGGGATGTCACACATCACTGGATGTTGCTTAGCATTGGTACATCATGCCTGTTTTTAAATTACTGATGTGAAATTTCTGCAAATTAAAGTTTAAAAAAAAAAAAAAAGTAAACTGCAAGTACGACAGGGATTTTATGTATAGTACCTGGGTAATGAAGCCCCTGTCTTGATTGGAGATTCAAAGCGCTGTTGTAATACAAGTAATTTTTTATTTCAGTTTGGCATTACTCTGTATTAATACAAGTTCATAATAGTCTATCCTTGAACATGTTAGTGGCATAGGGAAATTGAGGCTCCAATGGCATGGTATTTAGTATGGCTCTGTCATCTTAGACCAAATGAAACCCCTCGACTTCAGTGCAAAAACAATGATCTGCTTGTATTGTAGGCAAACCTGCAGACAATGATGTTAAGCTCGGAGCTCTCAAACTGAAACCAAATACTAAAATCATGATGATGGGAACTCGTGAAGAGAGTTTGGTAAACATTTTCTTTTTGCCCATTTGCTTCTATAAAATTATAAACTGCACTTTGTCATGTTTCCTAATGATGACTGAAATTCTAGTGTTCCAGAGACAAGTTAGTGTAAGAATAATGGCACCATACCAACTTTGCTACTCCTGCCTTGTATGTAAAATGAACTTGCCCGTAGAACTGTAATAGATTTGCATGTTATAATTTCTGTAGTGATCAGTCTTAAGTATAAGCTCTTATGTGCTTCTAGTGTCTCTCAAAAGTTTCACTAATTGTGCCACTTCTAAAATGAAAAGCGTATAGATTAAGCAGTTTTATCTTTTTCCTGTAATGTGTTGTAACAAAATCCTGAGATCCAGTGTGTTTATTTTAATGCTGCTGTATTTTTTTCATCCCTCTAGGAGGATGTTCTTGGACCACCCCCTGACAATGATGATGTAGTCAATGACTTTGATATTGAAGAAGAAGTTGTTGAAGTAGAAAATAGGTGTGTTATAGCCATTTTAAGAAAAGATTGCAGTGTTGCTGAATGTTCAGTCCTCACGTGTTAACTATAACTGTTTTTACTGTTGTATTAGGGAAGAGAACCTACTAAAAATTTCCCGGAGAGTCAAAGAGTACAAAGTGGAAATTCTGAATCCTCCTAGGGAAGGGAAAAAGCTGTTGGTATTAGATGTTGATTACACACTGTTTGGTAAGTTAGAGAACTTTTTTTTTTTTTTTTTTAAATAAATTAGTCTGTTCACTAATTACCATGTTAGCTTTTGATAGGTATTTTTCCCCTTACAAGTCACATTTAATAACTTCCGCTTCTACCACCATACTTCTGCCTGGTACTCTGTTTTTTTGACTTGCATTGCTACTATTTTTAAAATTGTGCTTTATCAACATTGAATACTGTTGACTTAAGGCCACAATACATAAACTTGCTACATGGAGATGCAGAGAGAAGGCGTGTTTGTTTTTTGTTTTTTTTTTTTTAGTTTATACTTTCATTCTAATAATTTTCCTTTCATATGCTGTCCAAGGCATCGAGGTGGCAGTGAAGGGAAAAACACTTATTTTAAATATGATAAAGTCAACCTGTAGGTGATAAGGTTTCTCTTTTTGGGAAGAGGAGATTAGTTCAGTGTTGATTCTCATGGAGTTTTGAAACACCCATCCATAATACATTGCATATGAAAACTACCAAAATGGTTTCTCTGAGAGATCAGCATTTTCTTATGACCTCACACTGGGATATGGAGACATTATGGAGTTTGACTCTAAACCTTACCAATTATTTCTCTCTCCTTACCCCCAACCCCCTAAAAATTGTGTGTGCGCATGTGTGTGATATGTTCGTAATCTGGGATCAGAATTCAAGTCATTAGTACGAGCATGAGTTAAAGGTGGTGTATTAATAAGGAGAGTTTCACAGGAAGCCATTTTCTAATGAAGGCAGACTATTATGCTTATGTGTTTGACAGAATAAATAAGGCACATGCATGATCACAAATATTGCCTTTTGAAATAAGGGAGGAAAAATGGTCTTATGGTTAACTGGACTCTGTCTGGGGGAACCTATGTTAAATTTTTGGCTCTGCCACAGGCTTGGGCAAGCTAGAGTCTCTCTGCTTTAGTTCCCAGGGTGGGGATACAACTTCCCTGTATAATAGGGTTTAGAAGAATATATTCATTGTTTTTGAAGTGTTGGGTGCTTCATTGATGGGGGCCCATACAGGAATCAGATTTAACAAAAAATATGCTAAACTAATAATAAATTGTTTGTTTTCCTCTCAGACCATAGGTCATGTGCAGAAACTGGGGTAGAGTTAATGAGGCCATACCTTCATGAATTCCTGACATCGGCATATGAAGATTATGATATTGTAATTTGGTGTAAGTTATTTTCTTTACCAAATGAAAATCTTGTAAATTGTTTGGCATGTAGGATGCTGCAATAGAGATGTTAAATATACTTGCAGCTTTTGGTGTTTATTGTAAAACCTGATGCAATACCTTAATTTTGGCTGTATCGTATTTAATCCCTGAGTGAGTAGTCGGTTCATGCTCAGTAGTGATTAGCTCTATTTTTAGAAAGATGGTAGATCTCATGTAACTAAGCACAGCATACTGCCCATGCAAATAAGTGAATGTGGTGAAGAAATGAACAGGGTATAAAATTATATTGAATATTAATTTGTACAGGTTAACAAGTAATTGAAGGGATTAAGCTGTATGTTAAACATCCATACGCTGCTTGGTGATGTGCATATATTCCAAACCAGACAATCGATAGAGTATCCATGAGCAGAGTGGGGCAGGAAACAAGCAAAACTCTGTCACCATTATTACGGGGCGGTCACTCATCTGCCTGAACTCGCCAGTTGGTTTCCTGTCTGCTAGCAGGTTGAGGGTTGTCTCTAGCTGAGCTCCAGTCTAATTTTTTTATCTAGCTTTAATCATGTTACAGCAAAAGGGTTAGTTTAGTGTGAATAGTCTGCCTTTTAAAGTGTATGCAGTATTTGATCTAGTCTGTTACATTTTTCAAGCTAAAAGGAATTAGTTTCAACTAAATATTTTACATAGGAAACAAACTTTAGGACAGTGATGGAGAGAAAATGTAATGATAGTTTAGCTTGTACCAACCAGGCAAGTCTGATAGCTTAAGAGAACTGAAACTTTACCTTTCGCTGGTTCATCTTGATAAAGAGTTCTTTTCCCTCCTCCCCTTGTTCTAGCTGCTACTAATATGAAGTGGATTGAAGCTAAAATGAAAGTAAGTTATGTTTGGAAATGTCATTTGTTTCTATTATGTTGTCAGTATTTGGTAGCTATGAGTTCGTAACCTTTAATCAGACTGTGTTCAGCAGCTTATATAGCAATACTAGCAGTTAGGGAATGTGGGCAGGGAGATTAAAAGCTGTTTGGGTTTTCTAAAAGTTCATAGTGTTTTTAAAACTGTCTCCCTCACAAAACTGAGAATAATCCTCATTTTAAAATTCCATATAAACTTTCACTGCAGTAAGTGTTAAATTTGCACAGATAAAATATAAAACAGGAGGTGCTAGAGATTAGATTGGTCATGCAGATTTTGCCCTGTCATTGGTATATATAATCTGTAATTATATCATCACATACTATTTCATAAATGTAATGCAGTTTTTAAAAGTGTCCATAGATACACACCTAGCATCCTAGAGATCCGCAGGAGGAAAGCCCCTCTCGTTTTTTCCTTGCTCCTTCCCCAACAATGGAGCTCTGCTCTCTCCTGTGCTTCTTACAAAGTCCACAGGAGCCCTTTCAGATCCAGTTCTTTACTGATTTAAGCACAACAGGCAATTAGCTAGTGACTGCACAGCTGATTTAGCCGTGAACATATTTGCTGCTAGCTTAGTGAGTTTACGAAAAATTGCTGCATGCTTGGTTTGTAATTTTCAAAACTCAGTCAAATCAAAACCAGTTTCAATTCCAAAATTGTGCCTTTTGTACTTCTGCTCTTTTGGCTTTGTGGCTGCCATTTTTTCAGTATTTTTAATTGGAAAAATTATATTTTCCACTTTTTGCTTATGCTCAGAATAGTCATGGTCTTTTTATAAATCAGCCTTAGGTAGAGATCAGTGATAGAGAACTTCAGTCAAAACTATGAAAGCTTTGAATTATGAATGAATGAAATTGGGGTGAGAATGGTAAACATTACACATCCTTAACTATGGTCAGATGCACCCCACTCTGATAAATAGGTCTGTCAGACTTTCCTGCTCTTATTTTTTTTTTTATTGGCTAGCATTTATTGCGAAGGAAACATCAGAGCTTAAATTTCATTTCACTGGTACTAAAACATGGTTTCAAACCAATGTGGGAATATGATTAAGTATCTTTGTAAAAGGGTTGCTTACCACTCATATGTGAGGTGCAGCTGCTGCCTCAGGTTCCCCTATCTGGTTAGCACTCTGGATAAAAAACAATAATCCTGTCGTAGGTAAAGGAAAGTCCAATGAAATAAGATATATCTAGAAAACGAATCATTCACCTTCCTTTGGCCACAGTTCACTCCCTAGATACATGCAACAATCGCATCTTGATTGCAAGGATATAACTAGACTACCTCTAGTCTAGATGGCACTTCAGCGCTCCAGGGGAGCCTGTGTGATCTCCCTCTACCATAGGCTGCAGGTAGTTCTGGATAGCAAAGCAGCCATTTGCTCCAAACTCAGCTGTATCTGCTTCACACTCTGGCCTTCCTGGTTTCCTTCTCTGCTGGGAGCCCCACTGTGGTCCAGTCTTGGTCACTTGATTCCCACCAACTGAGCAGAAGACATCTCTTGTATTGTTGTCCCCTTTCATAGCTTCATGCTTATGTCGCTTCTAGCCTACAGTTTGCATCCTCCATTTGGGAACAACAATCCCCAAAATACCTGGCCTTAAAGGGCTGAAACAGAAAAAAGTTCTGGAGCTGTCCTTAAAGAGTCACCACACCCTGTTATAGTTCTCAGAGGTAACGTCTGCAGCAACAAAAGTGAGGCAGAATAACTCTGTTTAATTTTATTCTTACCACGCACATATAAATGGAATTCAGATGCTGTTTAGCATTTTGCTGTGGTATAACACTGACACTGATCTTTGTAGAGAGCACTTTTCATCTGTAAGAAGATTCACTTTGTACATAACAGCAAGGCATTCAGGTGTGGCTAGATGTCTGAAGAAAAGCTGTTGCAGTGGATGGTTTGTGCTTAGTTGGTGCATGACTCTGAATTTTAATTCTGGTATGTGCAACAGAGTAATATATAAAAACTTGCACATTATAGCAAAGTTTAGTGTTACATGATAGTTTTCAGAAAGGATTTGAAATAGAATGATGCAGTGTCATTTACTCAAAGATTCATTTCTATAAATGAGCTGTTGTCTGTGCTCCCATTGTTTCAGGAGTGGCCAGGTCTATAAAAGGTGAGCCATATCTGTTGCAAGGCTGATTCTTTCATTAGGCACTTACTCTTCTATTGTCCCACACGTTGACTACTGTCATTTTTGCTTGGTCTTTGGGCCTGGCTATAATGTGGAACAGGAGCAAATAGAAGAAAGGAAAACACGCTATTTGTTACACACTTAGCTTTAGAGACTGAGCAGGGGTCTACATCAGTTAGACACTTTGGAGGATGTTGCTCCCTCTTCTCTTCTTGCTTGTTGTGGATACAGGGATGATACTGAGGTGGGTCAGAAGCTCTCTGTATCTTGCCTCTTCACTGAACTCACTTTACATCAGTATAAAATTAAAGTATTTATTAAGTTTGACCCTAGGAATTGCAAAACTACACTCTCACCAATTTTTTCTGTTAATAGAATTCTGTACTTTATTCTCGTTTGGATAGGAGAGCAGACATCTATTTTTAGCATGTCTCGGTTCATCCTCAACAGCTGACCCCCTCACAAATATAATGTATTACAAACAAAGTTTTTAACTTATAGCAGTAAAACTGTCTGTCTGGAATTTCAATTATGAATCTCTGTTACCCAGGAGCTGGGAGTGAGTACAAATGCAAACTACAAGATAACCTTCATGTTGGACAGTGCTGCCATGATAACGGTGCACACTCCAAGGAGAGGACTAATAGATGTAAGAATCATGTGTATTTCCTAGATTAATGGTTTTCCTCCTTTTTAAACAGTAACATTTTCTTTAAAAAAAGCTAGTGATCGGAACCCCCTTATATATTTTTGATTTAAGTTTGTGTTGGGACTTCACATAAGAAAACCCTAAAAAACAAATGAAGTTCAGGAAGGGGAACTGGGAAGAACAATCTTGCTGTAGCATTTTGAATTTACAGTGGTTCTTTGGTTATAATGTGGCTGTCAAACAAAATTAATAAACAGGGCTATTGGGAGAACATTCATTTGTGTCACAAGACTACTTTTCTTAGTGGTGGCTATATTGAATCTGCTGAAATTACCAATATACATTCAATGAATAATTTTGAAGTACTATATTGAAGACAATGGACCGCATGCACTTGCTAATTCTTCAGCAAAAGGATACAAGTGAAAAGTACAGTAAAGTTGCAATGCTGATGGTATGATTTCCATATCTCTTGTAATCTTTACATCACGTGTTTTACCTCAGGTAACTCTTACATACTTATATTTGCAGGTGAAACCCCTTGGTGTTATATGGGGCAAATTTTCAGAGTTTTACAACAAGAAAAATACTATCATGTTTGATGATATTGGACGAAACTTTCTAATGAACCCACAAAATGGACTAAAGGTAACTTTCAATGAAATTATTAGCAAAGCAGCAACAAATGAAAGTAAATAATTGACTTATAGCTGCTTTCTGTATTTCTTTGCTGTTTTTAAACTGTGATCAACTGAGATGTTGATCAACAAAACACAATGCATATTTGATTGTTTAAAAACAAGAACAACTATTTGGACTAGATAGTTGCATTTTAGTAGTAAGGGAGATGTACTGAATATGGTATTTTGATTCACTGTTAAAGCAGAAACATTTAGACTACTGAAATGAGGTAGGAGTAAAATTATTATATCATTTGTGTATATGTATTATACATTTACATTGTAGTAGTGCCTAAAGACCACAATCAGATTGGGTCCCGCTGTGCTCGGTGCAGTACAAACATAGGATAAATGACAATCGCGGAAGTGTGCTTAATGGTCAGAAAATAACTCCATTAAATATCTTGTTACTGTACTTTATCAGTAGTATGCCAATATAAAAAAGGTCCTGCTCCTATGAAATCATACAGAACAAAATTGCCAACTAATTTCTGTTTCCAGACTCCTCCTCGTTGATGTTGATTTACTGAATAGAACGTTGAATTGAACATTCAGTCTGACTAGAGGGAGACGTGATGAAGTGAGAGACTGACAGAACTGTATCATTACTTGTTAACGGGGGTACAGCACACTTGTGTTACCGCCCAGACTATATTGACAACAAGATAAATTGGAGATGGTTGTTGAGGAAGGATATTGGAGGAGAGGGAATCAAGATCAGATTTTCAACCTAAGGCAAAATAATTTAATCAGCCACTCCACTTGGGCTTCACTGATTGTCCAAAAGCTTATGATACAAGTGGATAGCGCGATATGGAATGAGTTTCACAGCTCCTTTAAACGGTCACAGTCAACTCAAAATCATTTACGTTTTTTGAACCCTCTATTGTTACAAGCAACACCAGAGATTACTGTGACAAAGGGTTACACAAAACTTCCTTTTCAGTTTTATTTTGTGCATTTAATGGCACTTTGTGTACAGTCATTTTTACTTTGTTCCTCCTTTCCCCCTCCCGTCCCTCCCTTTTTGGTGGTGTGTGTTGGGGGTGTCTTTTGCAGAATAATAGGGGAGAGAAAAATGATAGGAAAACGTAATTGTAATGCCTCAAACTAGCAGGGGAATTTGGGGCAGATGCAATATCTGAAGGTTCAGTAACTTTGACAGTAACTCCTCACTTAAAGTTGTCCCGGTTAACGTTGTTTCGATGTTAAGTTGCTGATCAATTAGGGAACATGCTTGTTTAAAGTCGTTTGGCAGCCGCCTGTTTCTTCCACTGCTTGCAGGAAGAGCAGCCCGTTGCAGCTAGCTGGTGGGTGGTTGGAACCAGGGTGGATCAGCAGTCCCCCTATCAGCTCCTCGCTCCCCTAAGTTCCCTGTGCAGCAGCTGCCTGCAGTTCAGCTGTGTCCCTCCCCGGGACTGCCATGTGCTGCTCCCGCCCTCTGCCTTGGAGCTGCTCCCAGAGACTCCTGCTTGCTGTACGGGGCTAATGTCAGAGTGTCTCCCCCTCCCCCCTGCTCCTGCACCCCGCTTACCCCATCTTCCATAGAGCGGAGGGTGGGGGGACACACTAGGGAGGGAGCTTCTAGGCAGTAGCTGGTCTCAGGAGGTCTCAGCAAGCTGATTTAATTAACAGGACAGTGTACTTAAGACTTGGGTCAGCTACTTAAAGGGGAAATGCACATGTTTTCTTTCACACACAGGGTGTGTGTCTCTGTCTGCCTCCCCCCCCCCTTTCCTGCTGCCTCGTAGAGAGAGAGTTAACCCTTGAGGGCTCAGTCAATTGCTAGTTCATTTAGCAGTGAGGCATTCCCTGGAAAATATCCCACCCTCTAACTCCTCCACCTCAACCAAGCTTCACAATCATCATCACTGTGTACCAGTATTAAATTGTTTGTTTAAAACTTATACTGTGCGTGCGTGCGTGCGTGTGTGTGTGTGTGTGTGTGTGTGTTTATATATATCTTTTGTCTGGTGAAAAAAATTTCCCTGGAACCTAACCCCCCCATTTACATTAATTCTTATGGGGAAATTGGATTCGCTTAAAATTGCATTTTTCAGGAACAGAACTACACCGTTAAGTGAGGTGTTCCTGTATTTGACTGTGTCCCTTTAACTAACTCAGAAGTCAAATAACCCATACTAGGCATGTTCAAGCTAGAATAGCAGCAGATTGATCTGGGACTGGAAAATACCTTAAGTTCTTGCTATAATTTTGTAACCTCTGAGGTGAGATTGCAACAGGGACAGACTGAGAACAGGGCAGTAACAGTAGTGTTCTGTTATGGATAGTTAAGAGATTTCCTATCTCTGAGGTAGAACGTTTTGTACAGAAAGGTGTGGAAATGATAAGTTAATGTCTCAGTTACGGCCATCTAGGCTTCCAGATTCCAAATGCAGTATGCATACCACGTAACTTAAGACTTTAGTCCAGAAATGCCTACAATCTGAATCTCAGTTCACTAACCAGCAGGAAAGTAAATATGAAGAGTACCCGTCTTTGCTCCTGTTTGAAAACTGAGACAGCAAGAAATTTCTTTTCTAGTTGGCTTAAGCAGGTGGTCATTTTCACGAAGGATGAGATCTCTCAAGAACTAAAAGCCTATAAAGTACCCTGTTCTGTATAATACTGGAAAAGACTTGGTTGGTATAGTTTGTATACAGATTATGTGTAGAGTTTTCTGGGATTTCTCTTTAAGTGAGTGGCAGGGACGCCTAACTTACTCTGAACAGTATACTTACTTCACAAATAATAAATATGTGCCTAATTCACAAATAACCAAATGTGAGAGAATTGCAAGTGTTGTGTTAGGCAAATGCTTATACTTCTGTCTCTCAATAGATAAGACCCTTTATGAAAGCACATTTAAATCGGGATAAAGACAAGGAGCTTTTAAAGCTTACTCAGTACCTCAAAGAAATAGCAAAATTAGATGACTTTTTGGAACTGAATCACAAACACTGGGAAAGGTAAGGACTATGTCAAGTTTTCTCCCTCCCTCCATCCCTAAATACTATATCATGCTTTAAAATTACCTGGAAGGAAAGACTGCACTGCTATACACACCAACTTGAGATGGGATGGGATGGGTCTCTAGTTTTCGGTTGGAACTTAGGTCATAAATCAAAGCCTTAACACACTAAATGGTGTGGGACCTGACAGTTTGGGTGAGCCCCTCTCGTTCCATGTGATACCAGAGCATTTGTGGTCAGTTGAAGTGTTCAACCTAAGTGCTCTCTAGCGTGGGATGGGGAGCTGTGGTTAGAGTGCTCTCCATCAGAGGTCCTGGAGCCTGGAAGTCCTTCTCTTCCCACCCCTAGTCTGACAGAGGCTAACTTTATTAGCCTTGTAATATGCCCTGAAGGTTTCTTTTTTCAGAGCGTATGATTAAAGGGTTGAATGTGGATCTGTATATAATGAGGTTCCTAATTGTTAACAAGGGTTTATGCTATGCAGAGGGGTTATGTTGTGCACCAGGTTAGGGCAGTAAAGTGTTTTATTAAGGCTATATAGCCTTTAGGGAGATTTTCAAAGGCAGGTAAGTGCCTAACTCCCATTGAAAGTCATTGAGAAGTTGGGCATCTAACTCTCATTTGTGCTTTTGAAAGACTTCCTCATGATGTTTATACAAGTGCCGTGAGCTTTGAGAGGAGCTTGCAATACCATGCAATAAATAAATGTGTATACAACATGTTATTGTGAAAATGTTTGCTTGTCTCAATAAAAACAGGTCTGGAAATTTGTTGTAAATCTTAATTTACTAGTGCTGTATGCTACTTAGAATGGAGGGCCAAATGCCAAGTTTATTTTAAATTAACCCTTTGGAACTCTCTGCTGTGAAGGCCAATTACAGGGTGTTTTTAATAGAGATTAGAAAAGCTGTGATGTTACCACGGTGCTTGACATCTCCCAACTGTAGAAAGAGAACCCTAAAAGTGGAGTAATTCAATGGCCTTATTCTTTAAAGGCATCTTCCTTCAGCCTTCAGAATTTGTCAGACTCCTAACAGCAGAATTTTTAGACCAAAGGAATTTAAAGATAGCTCTTCAGGTAATTTCAGATTAATTTAAACTTGAGTTAAACGTGTTTGTATATTTAGTTAGTTGTTACTTTCAAAAATAGTAACCATGTCTGTGTTGGATTGTAGAAAATCTACTTTTCACAGAGGGGAATGATGGTGAAATCTTGAAAGCTGCCTCTAACCACCACCTTTCCATCACCCAGTGCATCAATGATCAAAAGCATACTGGTTCTTAAGCAGTGTCATAAAGTCTATTATAAAAGAGACTGTGTACTAACGTTATTTCCCCCTCCCCCCCATTTTGGTTAAAAATAATTTGTTTTGTTTCTTTCAGGTACCTTTCAAAGAAGCAAGGACAATAGCTTTAATAAACTCTTGTGGCACTGAACTGAAGAGAACATAATTTGAGATCGTTGGACCTTTCCTTGCTTTTCTGCTAGAACACAATAGTGCTGGACACTGAATCAGACACCAGAATGACTGCTTAGACTTGGTCTTCCAGTTGGTTTGTTCTAATTATTATTATTATTTTTTTTTTTTTTTTAAGATCACAGCAATAAGCTCAAAGAGAGAGAAATAAGCCAGTTGCTTTTTCTTGCATTCATTTCCGGTGTTATTTAAAATACTTTATTTTTCATTGCTGCCATAATACCACCATAACCATTCAAGAGCAACACCATTCTGAAACTGGAAAAAAAAATTTTTTTAGACCAAAAAGGTTGAGTAAGGAGCTAGTCTTGGTATTCTCTGAATTCTATCAGTCCTCTTTCCCCTCTGTCTTAGAAACAGTCTCCCTCTCCCATTCCACTATTTAAGACTATAAAATACAAGCTGTCTAAGTTTGGTATATATTAGTATGTCAGTGTTTCTTTGTGCAAGACAGTTCAAGATTGGAAAGCACCACCTCTAAGGCAAATATACACTAGTGTGCAAATTTATATTATAAAGCAGTGGATTACTGAAATACAAAAGACAGAAAATTACAGAGGGAGAGAAATCCAACCTTGTTTGATTAAGTGAAAAGCAGTCTGCCTGAAGAAAAATTCTCCTAACCAGATAGAGTGTAAACTTCAAATGAGAGAGTCACATTCCTACTAAAGCATGAACAAAACCCTTGTTCTGTTCTAGTTAATCTTGTCAAAGTGCAAACACTGTGTTTCAATTACAATATTCAGCCATACTGTTTTTAAAGTATAATTTACTTGCGCTGCTTGAGCCTGCACTATAGAAGTGTGATGTGACTGCTGTTTTGCATTACTGACAGTCCTGCATTATGCAGTTCTTGTATTTGAAAGAAGACTGACCCTTTCAAATAAAGATGGTATATATTGTTCTTAAGGAACTATAGCAGTTGTGTAAATAATAAATACCTTTTTCTTAAAGTGTTGGTTGCTTGTGTCTTATGTTGTCTTTTTTTTTTTTTTTCTTCAAGAATCTCTCTTCTTCTTCTCCATATTAACCTTACACAGTCTTTTCCCCTCTGTGTGAATAACCCTATCATTGCATCACACGAGGGTTTTTTCATCTAATTGTCCTGATTTTAGGGGGAAATGGTTTTGGGTTTTATTGTCAAAGAAAACAGGTTAGGAAAGATATATGTACTTCGCTAACTACCTTTACTGGGTAAGTGAACTTTGACACTACATTTCAGGACTGATCAAACTCGCACCGAACTTAATAGATCTTAATGCTCGGAGCTGATCAGACCCTTATCTAGCTGTGCACATATGCCCAGTACATGTACCTTTAAGGCCACAGTTCTGGCATCAGATCCAAGAGGGCACATCTTTGCATTCACATGGAGTCCCACTGAAATTAACAAGAGTCTGCCTGCATGGATCAGTTTGCAGGATAAGGGCCTAAGCATGCAGCTTAAATTATTACTTGTGTTTTGCACTGAAGTCTCTATAACTTATTTTAAAACTAGGTTTCCAAACTTAGAAAAATGTACCACTAATTGAGTATTTACATACCAAGCCTCAATCTTTTTAAAAAATGGCTGTCTAAGCTGGGAAAGTATTATCCTGCCTCTACCACCTTATAATACAGAAAATGCTGAAAAACAGGTCAACTAAGCTAGTCAACGACCAAAGTAATTGGTGGGCATGAACAATCAAAGAAAATGTCAGCACAAAAGGTGAATTCTTCAGAAAGATTAGCATGGGATTAAAATTGCAACCTTAATTATAGTAGGGGCAACTAATAATATATGCTTTGGGTTTAAAAAATGGATGTGCTACATATTTTTGATTTAGCAAAACCAAAAGCTGTGAACTTTCAATAAGCTAAATTGTGGGTATTAGTTAACATTGTGACCAAGATTTTTTTGGAGTTGAAGCTTGTAACTCTGAACTCCATATACATTACCTCCCATTGTTTTCATAAGAATTTGGTATTGATTCAACAACAGTAAATCAAAAATGTAATGTTAGACTGTAACCATATGTAGATAAATCTAATATGTGTCTTTACCAAGCGTCCTTTTTACGGTCCAGGAAAGCAATTTTGTTTCATTAGCATTATACTCTCAGAATCCCAGAAATGTAGGACTGGAAGAGACCTCAAAAAGTCATCTAGTCCATCTCCTCTCTTCCCCCCCCCCCCCCCCCCCCCCAAATGCAGAGGCAAGACCAAGTATACCTAGACCACACTTGACAGGTATTTGTCTAACCTGTTCTTAAAAAGCTCCACTGATGGGGCTTCAACAACCTCCCTTGGTAACTATTCCACTACTTAACTTTATCTATAACAATAGTTTTTCCTAATATCTAATCTAAATCTCCCTTGCTGCAGATTAAGCCCATTGCTGCCTGTCCCACCTTCAGTGGATGTGGAGAGCAATCATCCACCCCTTAACATATTTGAAGACTTATCAGGTTCCCCACCAGACTTTTCTCAAGACTGAACATGTCCAGTTTTTTTAACCTTTCCATGTAGGTCAGGTTTTCTAAACTTTTGATCATTTTTGCTCTCCCCTTAACTCTCTGCTGTTTGTCCACATCTTTCATAAAGTGTGGTGCCCAAAACTCAACACAATACTCCACCTGAGGCCTCACCAGTGCAGAGTAGAGTGGGACAATTACCTCCCGTATCTCAGGTACGACACTTCTGTTTCTGCTTCGCAGAGTTATATTAGCCTTTTTTGTAACAGCATCACATTGTGGCTCATAGTCACTGTGTGAGCCGCTGTAACTCCCAGATCCTTTTTTGCAGTACGACTGCCTAGCCAATTATTCCCCATTTTATAGTTGAGATTTGATTTTTTTTTTTCCTTCCCAAGAAGTATTTTGCTCTTATTTTTATTGAATTTCTTCTTCTGATTTCAGACCAATTCTCCAATTTATCAGGATAATTTTGAATTCTAGTCCTGTCCTCCAAAGTACTTGAAACCCCTCCCAGCTTGGTGTCATCTGCAAATTTTATAAGTGTACTCTCAACCCCTTAGCCAAGTGATGAATTAAAATGCTGAATAGTACAAGACCCAGGACCGACTTGTTGGGATTTCTGAAGGTAAGATGGTATTAAATAACCATATAGAAAATCACAATGGGACTTGTACTCAGTTTTACAGTTACTTCTTGCAATTGATTTAGAAATAGATCTTCCTTTTTTTAATCAGTAGCCATTAACAATTTTCATTCTTCTATTAGTGCTAAAGCAGAAATAAATTAGCCACGTTCTCTTAATGTTGATACTATAACACAGCTATTGTGGTGAGATGAGTGTGTGTGGAATAGGAGGCTGGTATGGGCCAGGGCAGATTAGATGGATGTTGAGATACTGAAGAGCTTGGCTGTCTTGCAAGAGAACTGTGGCAGTAAGGCTACCCCTACACTATGCAACTCCAGCTATGTGAATAAAGTAGCTGAAGTCAATGTACCTTAGGTTGAGTTACTGGGGGGGTCAACGGGAGAAACTCTCCCATCGATTTACCTTACTCTTCTCGTCGGGGGTAGAGTACAGGGGTCGACTGGAGAGCGATCTGCTGTCGATTTGACAGGTCTTCACTAGACCCACTAAATGATCCACCAGTGGTCGAATCTCAGAGCGTGGATCCCGGCTGTAGTGTAGACCTGCCCTAAGTGTCAGGGTGTTAAAGCTGCAGACACAAATGAGCCATTAAGATGAATGCCCTATAGCATGGCTGGCTGACTTGTCAGGAAATCTACAGTTTCCTATCCACTGCTCCTTGTGGCTTTGTGCCAAGCCTAATTGAATTTTAAACAAGTAGACCAGAAAGCTGTTAAATGCAGTTCTTTGTTTTAGGTAAATAAAACTGTTTGGGGTTTTTTTTTTTTAATTCAAAATGCCCCAGACTTTTCTGAGCCAAAATCAGAGACTGGCTTACAGATTTCCAGCACAGAAATACTTAATGACAAACCCTGAAGTTATGGAAAGCTTTGAAACAGTGATCCTTTTACTTGGATATGTTGCAATTACTATAATAAAATATACATTGATTATTTTATATGAAACTATTTAAAAACTCATTAATAGAGGCTCAAATGAAATATATACTCCAAATAATAATGATAATAAATAACCCAGTAAGAGGACCAAAATAATGCCACCATGGCTAAATGGCAGAGCAAAAGAGAGAGAGATGAAAAGACCTCCTTTAAACATTGAAAGTCTAATCCTACTGAGGGAAACAGAAAGATGCATAAACTCTGGCAAGTCTACTGTAAAAGTATAATTAAGCAAGCCAAAAAAGAATTTGAAGGGCAATTAGCACAAGACAGAAAAACTTACAGCAACATTTTTTTTAAAGTACATCAGGAGTAGGCAGCCTGCCAAACAATCAGTGTGGCCTCAAGGAAGACAGGGCCATTGCAAAGAAGCTAAATGAGTTATTTGGATTGATCTTCACTGCAGAGGATGTGAGGGAGATTCCCACACCTGAGCCATTGTTTTTAGGGGACAAATCTGAGGAACTGTCCCAGATCGAGGTGTCTATAGAGGTGGTTGTGGAACAAATTGGTAAATTAAACAATAAGTCACCAGGACCAGATGGTATTCACCCAAGAGTTCTGAAGAAACTTCACAATTTCATATTTGAGTTACTAACTGTGGTATGTAACAGATTGCTTAAATCATCCTCTGTATCAGATGCCTGGAGCTAATGTAATGCCAATTTTTAAAAAAAGACTCCAGAGGTGATCCTGGCAATTACAGACCAGTAACCTAAGTTCAGTACCAGGCAAATTGGTTGAAACTACAGTAAAGAGCAGAATTATCAGACACACACATACACACACGAACGTGATATGTTGGGGAAGAGTCAACATGGCTTTTGTAAAGGGAAATCATGTCTCACCAACCTATTAGAATTCTTTGAGGGCGTCAGACATATGGACAAGGGTGATCTAGTGGATATAGTGTACCTGGACTTCCAGAAGGCCTTTGGTAAGGTCCATCACCAAAGACATTTAAACAAAGTAAGCTGTCATGGGATAAGAGGGAAGGTCCTCTCATGGATCATTAAGTGGTTAAAAGACAGGAAACAAAGGGTAGGACTAAATGGTCAGTTTTCACAACAGAATGAGGTAAATAGCAGGGTTCCCCAAGGCGCTATACTGGAAAAGGGGGTAAACGTGTGGCAAAGTTTGCAGATGATACTAAATTATTCAAGATAATTAGGTGCAAAGCTGACTGTGAAGAGTTAAAGGGATCTCACTAAACTGGATGACTGGGCGACAGATTGGCAGATGGAATTCAATGATAATACATGCAAAATAATGCACATTGGAAAAAATAATCCCAGTTATACATGGGTTCTAAACTAGCTGAGAAAGAGATCTTGGAGTCAACCTGTGTAGCTCTCTGAAAGCATCTGTTCAATCTGCAGCAGCAGTCAAAAAAGCTAACAGAAGTTAGGAACCATTAGCAAAGGGATAGATAATATGACAGAAAACATCATAATGCCACTATGTAAATCCATGGTACACCCACACCTTGAATACTGCGTGCAATTCTGGTTGCCCTTCCTTAAAGGAGATATATTAGAATTGGAAAAATTACGGAGGAGGGCAACAAAAATTATTAGGGATAACGGAACAGCTTTCATACATGGCCTGTGCTGTGTAGGTGGTCAGATTAGGTGATCAGAGAGATTTTAAGACTAGACAAATATCAATGAATCTTGTAAATTTTAACCTAAAATCTTAGTTTCTTGGCCGTAAGGGTTACATACATTTATTTTTAAAAAATATATCATCTACAACATTCTTGTAAGGATTTTTACTAGTAAGTTGTTGATGTTCTCAGCCTTAATTCACCTTATTTTTAAAGTATCTTGTTGTTTGCTCTCTGAATAGCATGCAAGAACCCTAATGACAGAACTTCAAGTCCTGCTGACTACAGCCTCACTAGACCAATGGATTGAAAAACCTTTGTTTTTCAATGTCACTCATTAGAGGGGATTTTTGCTGTTTTAAGAATATCACCAGGTATTATAACAAGGAAAGTGGGTTATGTTAGAGTAAAATGACCACAAGGGGGTGCCATCACAATTTAAAAAAAAAACATTGACTCCTATAATAAAGAGCTGCTGAGGTTATTACCTATTTCTGTTTTCTGAACAGGAAGCAAGAGAGATTTTCAGAGGCAGAAGCATTTATTGTACTTTATAACAAAGCATTTTCAAGTTGAGCACAAGGCTCTATATCCATTTATAAAATACGCTATTAGAATCTTAAACTTCCTTATTGCTTCTGATGTGCAGTTACTGAATAGGAAAGAAAGCACAAAGTGGAATTACTCAGAGAAAAGGTACTCAGTCATGTTTTGTTTCCACGGAGGCCTTCAAAATAACATTGACTCTGTATGTTGCACTCTGAAAAGCATTAGATCCAGTGGGCTCAGTTCTGCCCCAGGACACAGGTTCAATTCTAATGGACGTCACTGTAGTCAGAGAGAGTGGTGCATTTGCACAGAAACATTTATGGACATTTGAAGGAAACTCAGAGAAGGGTAGCAAAGATAACTAAGGAGCTGGAAGGACTGATTTAAATGCAGTGTTAAGGGGGGACTTTCAAAGACACAAGAGACCGATGCCCAACTCCAATGAAAGCCAAAGGGAGTTGGCTGCCTATTTCCTCTTAGTGTCTCTGAAAATCTCTCCCTAAAAATGAAAATGGGCCAGAACTAGCATTGGTGTAAACCCACTGAAGTCGGTAGAGTTACACCAGTGGAAATGGGCCTATTATGTTTACCTTGGCTAAGTGACAACCAGAGCTACATCTACATTGCAGCTGGGCGAGGTAACGCCCTGCTTGGGCAGAGGTACACACGCTCGCTCTGAGTGAGCTAGCGTGCTAAATATAGCAGCGTGGCCATGGCAGCCACAGAGTTGGCAGCCACCCGAATACAGTCCTGTCCAAGAACCTAGGTACATACTCGGGCAGCTAGCCCGAGCCACTGCCCAGGCCGCCATGGCCACATAGCAACTTTTAGGGCACTAGTCTGATCAGAACTAGTGTGTGTATCCACCCCGCTGCTTTGTACATATACTCGAAGGGGAGAAAAGTGAGCAGCCCACCAGTATTGGAAGGTTGTAAAGACCAAAATGGCAGAAAAGTTATTTAGCATGATACAAATGGCTGGAGTCCTATGTTGGAAATATGAGGTGAATGGCTCATTGTTATTAGTGATATTATCTTAGTTCCTAAAAGCCCAAATGAGGGATCAGAGCCTTGTTGTGTTAGGTGCTGTACAAAGAAGTGAAGCAACTCAGATCATATAGCAAGCCAATGGCTGAATCTGGGACTAACATTAGAGTCTCCTTAATCCCAGCCTCCTTCCTCAGGTCTTCAGCCCCTCGCCTAGCTGCATGATTTCCCCTGGCCCCCTCTGTGATGTCTCTAGCTAATTTCTTGGTTGGTGGAAATCATGTCAGGTCTCAGCTCTCTCTCAGCCATCCAGCAAACACTGCCAGAAAAAGGCACAACAGATTGCCTGTATTTATATTGCTTACATTCAGGCAATCTTCCTTTTGCAGCCCCGAGCTTCATTCTTTAACGCATATTTATGCCTTTTGTTCAGCTCTAGGAATACACAGATCCTGCTCTGATACACTGTAGGCACTTAGATATGCATTTAGTTCCCAAGAACCTTTGCAGACTTTGGCATGTTTCCTCTACACCCTCCTCCTCCCCCCCCCGCCATGTCATTATTTACTGGTTTCCTGTCGCTCTCTCCTAACAAACAGCTCCAGCATCAATTAATTTTCTTTTGGACAATAATCAGGGACAAATCAAAGAAAGCTTGTTCTTGGATTGTATAACGTTTCTACTAATATGTGCAGTGTCATGGGTGCAGGGAAAGAAGCGGATCATTAACATTTAGTTGAAAGTTATTTGTTTTCTTTCTGGGAGTTCATTTGACATTCTAAGTGCGTCCGTTATGCTACTACAACACGGAAAGGTTTCGTGGTGCGTGTACATTAGGAAGTAACTGCGTCTGTAATTCCCCCTGTGGTAGGGGACCCTCTTAAAACACTGCAGCTTCTCTTAGCACAATTAAAACATGAGCTATTCTAGAGTGCAACTGGGACTGATGCCACATTTCCAGCCACGTTCCATATTGTTCTGCAGCCCAGCTAAAAATCCAAGGCCAAGATCTGTGGAAGTGGCTAGTGATTTTTTTTGGTGCCCAACTTGAGGCATCTTGGTGGGTGTTTCAGAAAGCAAAGTGGACCCACCCAGAATTCAGACATCTCCAAGTTATCCCAGATTGAGCTCTTAAAAATGGAGGCACCCAAAATCACTAGTAACTTCTGAAAATGTTGGCCCACGCCTGTAGCATGACTTGGGAACATAGTTAAAACAGGGTGCCATCCCATCTGTTCACAGCCAGGGACTGCAGTTTTGCAAGTTCTGCCTTGAACACAGCCGACGTTACAGTGTAGATGGGGTTTTATTCGGAAGGGCTAACTGCTCCCTAAATGGGCTGTCGAAAGGGACTTTCTAGGTCCTCAACATAAGTTGTACACGGAACTTCCTTTGGGCATTGGGTACCTTGCCAGTTTACAGTGAGATTTTCTCATGTTCCGTCAGCATGATGTTCCGACCCCCATCCCCCTCACACGGAGGTATTTAGACAGCTTATGCTGACACAGGCAGGGAAGATCAGACAAACACAGGGAGACTTCCCTGGAAAAAGACTCCATGAAATGCAGTTCCAGGCTCCCTGACACGAGAGACATGACAGGGGCACAGTAGGGTTAGTAAGTTCTACTGAAAACAAGCAAACCTGTCCATTCAGTTCTTAACAGTGTGGGCTAGATCCACAAAGCGACTCGCACCGAACGCCAACATTTCGTCACCGCTGAGATCCTCAAACCGCGCACTCAACTGCTGCCTAATCCCAGAGGCACCTAGGTTTCCACTGGCAGAGTCCCCAGGGTGCCTACGTTTCCATCAGCACCCATGCACAAAGAGGCCTAGGTCCTGGTGCCTCTGAGCTGTTCATCTCCTGGGTCACATCTAAGCCCTGGTGGGAATCTCACACTAGACTTTCTCCCGCGGTATCTTGCCTGAGCGGTGGCCCCCATTATAGCCCAGTGTCTAGAGCGCTCACCTGGGATGTGGACACCTGCATTTGAATCCCTGCTCTGCCTGATTTGGAGCAGGAACTTGGACGCAGGTCTTCCACATCCCAGGTGTGTGCTCTAACCACTGGGCTACTGGGTATAATGGGAGCCATCCACTGAGGTGTTTTTTTGGTTGTTTTTTTTTTTTTTTGAAAGAAAGGCACCTAACTCTAGGGGACGGTTCCTGGCTGTGAATTCTGAGAGAGGGAGGCTCCTTCCTCCATCCCGGAGCCAGGTCCTAAACTCCCTACAATGTCCAAGTACCTTTGTGGATCTTGCCCTGAGGGACTTCTGAAACATTCTAACTTGTGCTTCACTAGTTAAGCTGTTGGTTGTCCTTTGCAGGAGATGGGTCTGAACCGCATCAGAGTTCCCAGAGAAATTATAGCTCCATTTGAACACCTAGCCAGCTACATCGGAAAGTTTCTCTTCAGAATACTAACTCTAGGATCCGTCCCTCTGCTATCTAGATTGGAACGCTGCTCTCGATCTAAAAGATACATACTTCCATATCTCGATAAGACCATCACACAGGAAGTACTTTACCTTAGGGCAGGGCCATTTCCAATACAAGGTCCTCCCCTTTGGCCTTTCTACTGCACCCTGAGACTTTCCAAAATGTGTGTCAGTTGTGGCTGCTTTTCTGAGAAGGAGAGGCATTTCTGTTTTTCCATGTTTAGCTGACTGGCTTCTGATAGCCCACTCCGAAGATGAACTGAAGTCAGTCATTCACTACACTTGCTCTATGTTCTGGGGGAAAAAATCTCTGTTGTGCCAAAACATGAATCACAGCTAAAATGAACATGTTTTCAAAGTATTACAGGTGCCAAATGTCTCATTGAAACAATGCAAAAGCCTCCATCACTAGAAAGGTGAGAGATTTTTTAAAACTGCGTTTAAACCAGGGGTCGGCAACCTCTCAGAAGTGGTGTGCCGAGTCTTCATTTATTCATTCCAATTTATGGGTTTGCATGCCAGTCATACATTTTAACATTTTTAGAAGGTCTCTTTCTATAAGTCTATAATATATAATTAAACTATTGTTGTATGTAAAGTAAATAAGGTTTCAAAATGTTTAAGAAGCTTCATTTAAAATTAAATTAAAATGCAGAGCCCCCCCCTCCCCCCAGACTGGTGGCCAGGACCTGGGCAGTGTGAGTGCCACTGAAAATCAGCTCGTGTGCCACCTTCGGCACAGGTGCCATAGGTTGCCTACCCCTGATTTAAATGAGTCCCTAATGTTGGTTGGTCTCACTGCAAATGTGTCCAATCTTAGCAGTGGTAGAATGTTTTTACATATCAAACTCTTTAAAAATAAATATGATTGGAAAGTAAAAAAATATCACTCCTTGCCTTACATGTTAAAAGAATGGAGTTTTAAACTCCAGACAAAAATGTGCTGGTAACCAGCAAAACTTAGTGGCAGTGATGCAAATGACAAGACTAAATGCAGAAGTTATTTTTATGCTTATTGCAGCAACTTCTGACAAAGCTAAATTGCCAGCCCATCTATTTATAGCCTAAGCATGCTATAAGCTTTGCAGTTAAACCTGTGTCATTAGTTCTGAACCATTGCTCTGAGAAACATTGAAAGATGTGCCTAATTGCATATGCTGAGAATCTCACCGTGTAACTCCCATCAAGGATGCTTCTATGGACCTGACATTCTAAATTGCATGGCTGGTGTCCAGAGATAACAAAAGAGCCCAGAGATTTATGGAGGAAAGGTTACAACTGGCGACTTCCAGATCTCATCTGTGCTCACATTTCAAAGTTAACACAGCATGTTATGTAGAGAGAATGCAAGCAGAGGGCAAGGTGCCTTTGCTTGAAAACATCAGTGTTGGGTGACTCAGATTTTGAGACATTAGGGTACAAACCAAGCCCCCTTAATTGATAATAAAGGACAACCCTAGTAATAAAACAGTCACTGGTCATAACATCTCAGAAGTCAGTAACAACAGTCACTCAGCGGTTAGGGAAAACATGGAGGGAGGAAAACAGCATTAAACCATGAGATACAGGGTTCATGAGGTGTTTAGGGAACATACATCAAAGTCATTTTGGCTCTGAAGGCCAAACTCTGCCCCTGATTATATGCTTGCAGTCCCCATTCATAGAATATCAGGGTTGGAAGGGACCCCAGAAGGTCATCTAGTCCAACCCCCTGCTTAAAGCAGGACCAATCCCCAGACAGATTTTTGCCCCAGATCCCTAAATGGCCCCCTCAAGGATTAAACTCACCACAGTGGGTTTAGCAGGCCAATGCTCAACCCACTGAGCTATCCCTCCCCCCATTGATATACCTGGGAGTTGTACTCACAGCACAGTTTGGCCCTTGGTGAATATTACTTGGCAGTCAAGCTGTTAGCAGCCAGGGCCATCAGCTGTAGGATTTTGGGGGCTCTGCCAAAACACAAGTAGATCTGGCCGAGCATCATAACGTTTTTACGCCCATGGCACCGTAATCCTTTTGCCAGGTATTAACAGCGGCTCATAGGGCCATGTTCAACATGATGTCCAGGGCTCCATTTCAGAATAAATAGAACTCTGGGCTCAAGCCCCCACCTAAAACCTTATTCACTCCCAAATTCTTGAAATGCAAGAGTCAAACCGGATTACCTTTAACCGTGTCCCTCCGCCCTCAGCCAACATGCACCAGCGTCTCTGGGATCATGAAACACAGCTACTTAAAATACAGGGTTAACACAATTTTGAAATAAGCTTGTTTTAAAAAATGGAGAAAGCCTCCTAAAATAGGTGCCATCTGGAACAACCCTCAGGCCCTTTTATTCATGGGCTGGTTTGTTAGGTTCCTTAAAGTCTTACTCAAAGCACAATCCCTACCCACCGAAGGCATACTCACAATTCTGACTCAGCAGTTGTCAAGCAGATGCAAAGTGGGGAGACAACCCCTTCAGCTAGATTGCTGTGCACAATACTAGGGTGCTTCTGCAAGTCCAGTGGTCTACTGCTGCCTGTTGTGCTTAACCATTATGTTAACTCCATCCACTTGGCCAAGTCAGAGCCAGTCTATCACTGCTAGCTTTCAGCTAGTCTGTATTGTTACTCAACCTGCACTACCAACTCTACTGCTACTATCCCTGTTATCTTACATCACAACTGCTACACTATATGCATGTCCAACATGACACGCTGAGTCTTGTTAACAACAAATATTCAATAAAATCTGCTTTCCTATACCCTGCACTCAGCTACCCTATCTGAGCCCACTGTCTACTAGATTAGGGTGTCCAGCTTTTCTCATGGAATAATCGACATAAATTCATCTTCTCACCTACCGTTCCACGTCAATGCAGTTACATAGTTTATTTAACATAATTCCTAAGAACAGAAGACACAGAAACACCAAATGAGGCAGCTTCAAGTGTTCTGTGAAACCATTCTGAAGCATATGCAAATAAACCTGGCAGCTGGTAAGGAATCCCCTCAATTTCTCCATTTTTCCTATAGGGGGAGCCAGAACCTAATATGCAAATAATGAGGCTAGCAACACACTCTCAATTTTCCCTTTTTACCTATAAAGGGTGCCAGAGAACTTCCAGTCCCAGTAAGTCCTATCCCATGGATAATGGCACAAAGAATTTTGCAGTGTTAACGTTAGTGCACAAACAAAGCCAAGAGGGGAAGCTCCTGAGGTCTCGCTGGAGCTTAGGAAGCCAGAAAACGAGTCTCTGTGCAGGGAGCTGCTCACGGAAACGAAAAACGAAAGCAGCGCTGAAGAGCTGCTGCTGCAGGACGGCGAGTGTGTTAATTCTGAAGCTGCATCAACCGAAAATTTAAGGGGGCTGGGGACCATGTCTCCCTCATCTTCCCTGGGGTCATGGCCTTGGGCTAAGGGGGACTCAGTTCTCAGTGTCAATGTGTCTACATGGTCTGTAGTACCTGATGCCAAATTTTCCATGACTTATCCTAGAAGGAGAGATCCAGAGAAATCAACCAAACTGATACTGCTCTAGGACTAATAGCCCTTCCCACAGTGACAGCCATGGATGGGAGGGCAGGGCGAGGCTCTTTCCAGGGAGGGGGAGTGGCAGCTGTACCCTTCAGAATGGGACACAGTTGAAGTCCCTAAATTTAGAGAATCTCCTAGGGTATGCATAGAGATAAAGGGATGCACAGAAGGCCGGGGCCAGCCCCAGAATCCCATTTGCTCAGCTACAGTCCCTCAGATCACCCCCCTGGGTTTATAAACCCATCCTGTAGAGATGCTCTGGAAAGCAGAAGACATGTATTTGTATGTGACACGCCCTGCTGTCGACAATGGGTGGGATGAAAGAGGCAGTCGCACAGAAAGACAATGTATGGTAGGTATTGCTTACCAGAATAGTCCCTCATGCTGCGTGAGAAGCGGCAACACTTGGTACAATGATTACTGCTCTATCTCCGCGTTGGGCTGGTCTAGACTAGGATGTAAGGTTGGCATGTGTCAGGGTCATTTTAAAAGTTTAGTCTAGACTTTAACACATCCTAAACTGGCTGAGTTAGGTCTTAGTGTGGACAAGGCCATCTTGCTTTGCTTGTGCAATTAAAGAAATACAGCAGAATTCTTTGTCCTCTTTTTTTACTCCCGGGGGGAAAAATAGGTCTCCCTGCATCTCATATGAGGTCTTTCCCATTTATAGCAAAAAATAAAATAAAAAGCATAGAGTGACATTCCTGGAAAATATCAAAGGGGTAGCCTTTGTTCATTTCCGTGGTCCGACGGGCATGATGAGAATCCCATTCGCTGCCCCATACGTATATCTGTGCGGGGGGTTGTGTAGTTGCAGCCTGAATCAGAGCTGCCTCCCGGAATGATTCCAGCTGAGGACTCCGAGTCCCATGTGTATTTCCTGGGGAACCCAAGGCGTCTAACTCCGCAACCCATCCATTACTGAATATGTCTCTTATTTGTCTTACAGAGAGCGAGGGGCCGATGGCAGTTGTTGACTCAATGATTCCATCAGGAAAGCCCTTAACACTTTGGGCCAATAAAAGGACCAAGACCAGTCCCTGTGTTGAATTTATGGTGCTTTATTCAACTAGCAAACTGAGAGCACGTGATGGCCTTGGGTGACCGGGGAAGGCAGCCCACAGGAACGGCAGCTGTAGGCGGAGATTCCCGAGTAAAGCTTAGGTGAGCGTTAACCAGTATCCTTTGTGCTTTACACCAGTTCTCCCATCACTTCCCCTAGAGAGGGAGAAATCAGAGGTGCCAGGGTAGCAGGCATGGGACAAATGTGACCCACACCCCCCCTGGGTGTGGTGCTCTGTCCCCTCTAGGGCCAGCGAGACCACTTAGAGATTAATGAGTCCGCTACAGCCTTGGCTAAGGGCCACGTGGCTTTTAGCTCGTGCAGTAGCGGCTCATGCACTAAGCTCCAGAGATCCCAGGTTCAATCCTGCCCGCCAGTGACCAGGGTCTGTCAGTGTTACACGAACACCCGAGAAAACTGAAAAAAAAAAAGATAGATAGTGGAGATTCTGCTCTCAGCACCATAGGGCCAGGAAGGGAACCGCTCCAGAAGTGCCTGCTAAATCAGACACGAGCTACTGGGCTCAGACTCCTGCCAGAGCCAAGGAGCAGTCAAAGGTTGAAGTGCCACTGCTCTGTGTGTGTGTGTGTTTGTGTGTGCGCGTATACTTGTCTAGCACCAGAGGAAGGGGTGGGGATGAGCTAGACCAGAAAGCCTCCAGCCATGCTATCTCTCGAAAGTACTTACCTGGCCCCCCCTCACCATAGGATCTGAGCACATCACAGTCTTTAGTGTCTTTATCCTCACAATCCCCCAGGAGGTAGGGCAGTGCTAATATCCCCACATTATAGATGGGAAACTGAGGCCCAGAGAGACTAGGGTGAGTCCACAAAGTCCCTTTTTGGGCACCTCTGCGATCCACAAAACGCCCACCCAGCTGCTGCCTAATCCTGGAAGCACCTAACCTCCCCTGGCATCTCTGTTTTTTCCTCTGGCCACGTGCAATGCAACCTCTCGCCAGGCACCCGGTCATTTAGCGCCTACCTAAGCCCCAGAATGAGCTCTCCTACCGGATCAGGCTCCTCCGGCGAGTTCATGCAAAAGAAGAAGTTTTCCCTTATCACCTTTAGCCCAGAGGGTAGGTACCCACCCAGGATGTGGGAGACCCCCGGTCCAAGCCCCCCTTTGCCTGAGGGGAAGAAGGGTCTAGCCCAGGGACCTGCCACCTCTCAGGAGAGAGCCCTAACTACCATCTAAAAGCTCTGTGCCGAGATGCTCACCGTTGTAACGCCTCAGTCCCTTCGTGGATCCCACCCCGCATGACATGCCCAAGTTCACACAGGAAGTCTGTGGCTGAGTCCCTAACCACTAGCCCATCCTTCCTCCTCCACCCCCTCTGCTCACTCACTGGTGGCTGGTGCTGAGGGTGTGCATGCTACATCCTTCTAAGGGGCAGGGGAGCTGCTGCTTCTGAAACCCTTTCCTGTGGTGGCCTCCTGCCTGCCTCCATCTTCAGCATGGCCAACAACCTCCTGGCAACTGCCTCTTGGGCACCAGCATTTCCACACCCCGCGAAGCTGGGCTCCTGCTCCGGAAGCGACGGCAGTGCTCAGCGCCTCCGAGACCCTCTCCTGTTACTGGAGACTGGCTGAATCAGAGCCCCCGCTCAGCTCCCCAGCCGGAGCCTGGGATCCAGACTCATTCCGAGTCTGAACTGTGTGGCGTAGCCCCATCCGTGTCTATTGCATTAATACCAGAAAAGCCCCAAAAACCTCCGAAGGGTTTGGCCCCAGTCTCGGGAGCCTTCCTGCCCTGAGCTGCTGCAGCCAGCTCTTAGTTTTGTCTCAACATTCAAACAACAAAGAGTCTTAGCAATTCAAACTCTCCTGAGTGTAGATTGCCTAGAAGGCGGATGCCATGCTGTCTGCTGTCTGTGTGCAGCGTTCGGATGCAAAACATGTGCCCTGCTGGGGATTATTGCTCTGATGGGAAATGAGCTGTCAGTTGATAGTAGTTTTTCCAGCTGAACTTGTGCGATAGACCTCAGGGGTCCGAAGGATACAATTTCTGTGTAAATTATTCTCATTAACAAGAGCATTTATGTACGACCCCAGCTGGATCATCCAATTATGTCTAGGCCAATTATCAAGGTTTTACAGCTCGGTTTATGGGGTTTCCTGGTGTTCCTCCTTTTCTCAGCTGTTGGAACACAACGGTTTTGGAGCATAATTTGCTCGTAAGCGGAGGGGTTGGCTTAGGGGACGTGTACACTGCAGTAAAAGACCAGCCACACGGGGCTGGCCCAAGGCAGCTGATTTGGGCTCCCAGAGCTAAAAATTGCCGTGCATATGGTCAGGCGTGGGCTGGGGCCCAGGCTCTGAGACCCACCCTCTTGTGGGGTTTCAGAGCCCAGGCTCCAGCCCGATCATCCACACTGCAGTGTTTAGTCCCATAGCCCTACAAGCCTGAGTCAACTGCCCCGGGCTCTGAGACTCGGGGCCAAGGGTGTTTGTTGCAGTGTAGACGAACCCTGAGTGGCCCAAACCTAAGGTTTGAAATCCCTGGACAACAGGCTCAAATCCCAGAAGAGCCGGCCTCGTCCCTTCATTCTCCTGGAGCTGATAAAATAAATCCCCTATGATTTCCTGTGGGTGGCTCTTTGGGATAAGTCTTCTCTCTGCCTCTGGTGGAGTACCCCAGGCCACCTCTCCAAGAACAGGCCTTTGGCAGGTGTGCGTGGGCCTTTCCCCTGCCTGGAATGCTGCTACACCTCAGCTGATTAATGTCTTCTGCCTCCTGGCTTCAGGGGGGGACAGGCTGCGGCTCCTACAGGAGTTTGGCCTGAACCATATAAGCGTACAGTATTATTCACCCGTCTCAGGTAACAGCAATTACCGTCACCAAATACACCCCGGGTCTACCTGTGGCTTGCATTCGCCTTCATTCTCCACGCTGAGCTGGGTTCCACTTTCCCTGCAACAGTGGGAGAGAGAGATCCACCCTCACACTGCTTCGCATAAGAGCACGGTTAAATGAAGATCTGGGGTGCCCAGAACGAGCAGTGCGGCTGAGACAGGCATGTTCATACTGCCAGGCGGGCATTGCCAATTCTTTCCATTGGAGCCAGCCCCTTCCTCATCCACAGGCTGCCGGAAGACGGCGCTTCCTCAGGCATTCTGGTAGTTTTGGTTTGACCCCTTAGTCTCACCAGGCTCTCGAGAGGGACGCATGGTCCCCGTGGTGCAAACTCGTGACATTGGCATCGTGGGTGTGGGACGCCCGCCGTGGCTAGAGGGTGACCTAGGAGCAATAGGCACTGCAGAGACCGTAACAAACCTCAGCTGAAAGGCTGCCTGCTCAGCGAAACCGCCCACAGCGTCGGGAGTTCAGAGGCCCAAGGCCTCAAAGGTATTCAGGCTCCCAACATCTATTGAAATCCACGGGCCTCAGTCCCTCTTCCTCAGGGCTGCACTAAGAGTTCTCCGTCAGCCAGGGCCTTCCCGCTCGCTCAGGAGTCGATCTACAGCCTCCAGCTCTCACTCCCGCGGCCTGGAAATTAAGAGTTGCTCTGCTCCCTTCTGCTGAGTCTTTTCTCCAGCTTCCAGCCTTCCTCGCCTGCTCCCTTCAGGTCTCTCTCCCCAGGCATCCTGCCTGGGAGCTGGGGGGAACCTCTCTACCTGAGCTAAGCCTGCTCGTTATATACTGGCTGGCCTGGTTCTGAGTCCCCAAGCTTTGACCATGGGATCCCTGGAAGGGGGTGTGAGCCTGGGGCAAAGCGCAGCCGAGCTGCAATCCCCTTAAAGGGCCCGCTCGCCCTATGACACTGCCCCTCGGAAGGAGCTAGTGGTGTACGGCTGCTCTCAGGAGAGCCCGTTACTAGTTTGCACTCACCACATGGCTGAACACAGGAGACATCTGTTGCCATATTTCACACCATCCGTGCCACAGACGGGATCGTACCCCTTTGGGCAGAAAAAGGGGCCACGCTTCCTTGCTTGTGGATACCTACTGCAGTCAACCTGAAAAAGCGATTGCACACTGCTCCAAACTCGTTCAATGAGGTTGTTGTTGCTAGTCGTTTGCCCGTCTGTAGCATATTCTAGTAAGCAGAGGACACCTTTTCTCTCCCCCTTCTCCTGCCTTCTCTTTCTGCTGTGTCTGTCTGTGTTCAGGGGCAACTGACTTGACTAGACCGACAGCTTTGGTAAATGAGCAGAGAACGTTTTGGCTGCAGACCTGTTGCCATTTCCATCAATGACCAAGCCAGAGCAGGACCTGTAGCTCGAAATGTTCCTGCCTGGCGAGGCCAAGAGCAGAAGCTTTGTGTCATGTGTGGCTACTGAGTCTTAGCCCACAATAAAAGACGCCTAAGATTTGGCACTAGCCGTGGGGGGACACCCAAGTAACTATTAGCCGCACCAGGTGGCTGCACGAAGATTTTGAGTGTAGAGCTCTTTTCAGTGGAGTGGAGGGTGTCGTGCTAGAGCTTGTGGGAACTGGAATTTCTGACCCACAGAAAGGTCACATTTCTCCCCCAGAATTTGTTCCGAATCAGAACGAACAGCTGGAAATGGGAAGTTTTCTGCAGAAGGGAAAATTTCAAAACATTCCATTTTGGAAGGGAATTTTTTCAAACTTTCCAGGCCAGTTCTGTGGCTGGCTGGCTGGCTGGGGAGCTGGGTGGCCTAGAGACCCTGTCTGCCCCCGAACCCAGGCGGCTGGCCTGGGGTTCCCACAGAACATTTAGATTCCGTTGAATCAGCGTGTTCTGATGGGAAATGTCCAACCGGCTCTGCTTAGAGCTCCTTGCTGAATGTCTGAGACACCTTGAATCACAGGATCAAATCCTACCAGAGTCTGCTCAGCTCTTCATTCTTTCATGGTCCATGTGTTCACTCCCCTGCGGTTTCCTTGTCTGTAAACCAAGGTCCTGTCTCCTCTGTGTGAGGCTTAAAGATCCCCTGGCAGGTTTTGTAGGAACAGGACTTTTCCCTGGGGTAATATTACTCCTCTCCACCTCTGTACGCAAGTGGAGCCCTGCTCTCCACCCCGGTCATGACTGCATTTCCACAGGGCGCTGTAGTTTGTAAAGCCTGTGGGATTGCATGCTATATAAAAATGTAAACTATGATATGCCTGGATTTACCTTTTCCCCACATTTTCCTTTATGCTTCATGCCAATGTTGATTCCAGTTTCCCTGGGAGAGAGAAGGAGCGATTAAAACTCCTGAGTCTCCTGCAGAATATAACTATAATGGAACAACTGTATCCATTTTTCTCTTCTCTGCTATACCAGGGTGGTATATTTTGCCCATTAGTCTAGTCTGAACTGATTTTTTTCACCCCCATGCCTCCATGAGCTGCCTCCTGATGCATTCTGGGATCTGATTGCGCTAGGTACTGTACAAATATATCATAAAAAGGTAGCCCCAGGCCCAAATAACTCACCAGATTGCTGAGCACAAGAGGCACTTGTTGCCGTACGTCATGTGATTTGTGCCACAGACGGGCTTGTACACCTTTGGGCAGAAAAACGGCCTTCGCTCCTTTGCTCGAGAGTACCTGGTACAATCGACCTGCAAGAACAATTACACACAGGCATTATCATCACTGTCAGTAAAGCCAGTACTTTGCCCAGATACAGCACAGAGCAGACAGCTTCACCAAAGCACCCTGAGGTATGTTGATATTATCCCCATTTTACAGATGAAGGGAGGGGAAATCTTCTGGCAGAACCAGGAAGACAGGCCTGTTTTCCTACCTCCCAGCCCTGTGCTTTCCCCACAGAACCATTCTTCCCCCTGGTTTTAACCTATGTCTATCCATCCCTCTGTCCACCCAGCCACCCACAGAATGCAAGTAAAATGGGCCCGTCTCCATGTTTCAAGGCAACACTGCGATGCTGCTGCCCTGTGCGTTCTACCTCATGGCAAACAGAACAGGTGTTGTAGGCTAGTGTCTTTCCGAGCTGCAATGAGCCGTGGAAGTGCCAGGAAGCTCAACTGCTGTTTGATTCATTCGCATTAAGAGAAGAACAACATCAAGGATCACTCAGTTGCTAATAGTGAAGGGTTTAAAGCGCCTTCATAGCTTGGCATTCTTCTGAACGTGCGCCCGGGCAGGGCTTTGGAGCAGCTCACTTTCGAGTGGCAGAGAGGGCTTAGCACTCCAAGCTGAATGTTTGAAACGCCTTGAATCACAAGACAAATCCTATTAGAGTCTACTCAGTCCTCCACGATCCCATGGGCGATCAGCTCAGTTCCTTATCGCATGTAGGTTTTTGACTGGAAATGCCAAGGGCCCGACTCCTCTGAGTGAGTGTTAAAGATCCCCTCACACTTTTGTAAGAGGAGGATTTTCCCATGTGTCTTTCCTTGGTCAATACTTCTCCTCTCCACACACAAGTCGATCGCTGTGCTCCACCCTAGTGATGGCTGCATCTAAGGTGACCATATAGCAAGCGTGAAAAATCAGGACGGGGGAGGGGGGTAATAGGTGCCTGTACAAGTCAAAGCCCCGAATATCAGGTCTGTCCCTATAAAATCAGGACATCTGGTCACCATAGCTGCATTTCCATGGTGCTCTGTGTATATACAGTAGTTTGTAAAGCCTTCAGGATGACACCTGCCAGGTAAATGTAACGTATAACACACCTGGATTTACCTTGGGCATGCACTCTTGTTTACCCCTTATGCCAATGTTGACTCTAGTTTCTCTAGATGAAAAAAGAGAGATGATGAGTATGACTATTCCCTTCAGAATAAAATGTCTCATCTGAATTGAATTAACCAGAGGAAGATGGGCTGTCCCGTATGAGAGGTTCTATTGGGGCAGGGCTATTCACATTTATCCTCTCTGGTAGACAGGCATGTTGCCCAAAATTGCTTGCCAATTGTTCCATTTGAACCCATCCTTTTTGTGCTAATTGATTGCCATAGGTCACAATGCGCCGCCTCCAGATGCATTCTGGGGTTTGTAGTCTGAGCCTCCAAGAAGAAGCCTGTGCAGAGCCTGTGGGAAAACAGTAGGGTAACCAGACAGCAAGTGTGAAAAATTGGGACGGGCGGTGGGGGGTAATAGGCGTCTATAAAAGAAACCCCCCCAAATATCGGGACTGTCCCTATAAAAGCAGGACATCTGGTCACCCTAAACAGTGAAGCTGTTACCCAGGACATTCCGCAGCAGTGTGGAGAAGGAGGGAAATATTGTCAAAGGACCCTGATGCTAATCCTTATACAAAGAGCCCTGAAGTCTCTGCTGCCCATGTAGAACAAACAACCCCTCAGCTCTCTTCATAAAGGTGGGCAGGATTCTGACCACTAAGGGTCCAGGCTGCACAAGGGTGAGCCGAGAGGTGGAAAGCGAAGGGCTGTGGCCCAGTTACTGCAAAGGGCGCTCACCTGAGAAGCAGCAAGAGAGAAGTGCCAGAGCACGGGGCACAGAGATCCCTTTTGACTTCCTGGTGGAGGTAACTGTGCAATCCATGTGGAGACCATTCGCGCTCTGCTCAGTAGATGCTCCCTTAATCAGCCTCAGAGGCAGAACCCACACACGCCGAGTCTCCACCCCAACTGCAAAATCACTTCCCAAAGCCACCCCGACACCGGACAGCATGACCAGTTTCCTCTGGGAGGACCTCTCCACATGCACTTTGCCCTCTTTACCTTTTGCCTCACCAGGGATTGCTGTATCGAGATGATTCTCTGTCTTTGCCAGACTGGTAGGTCGGCGCCCGAGCTGAGGTGTGGTGGGTTTGCACCTGATATAAATCTACTGAGCCCAGAACCTTCTGCTGAGGAGCAGATGAACTGGCACGGCTTGTGGGACTTTTCGTCCTGGGCTCCATGGAACGCTCGGCAAGGTTCCTGTTTGTTGTTGTAGAAACGCAGCTGAGGCCAACAGCCTCACCTCTCGCCACCAGTTCCAAATCCCTTCGGACTGATTGTTCATTTCCACCCCCAAAGCCTCCTAGGTGCGAGAACAATGGGGTATTACTCATCAATCCAAAGGTGGATAAGCTCTGGTGACCTCCGCCACCATCCTCAATGGTTGGGTGAGGCCCTGTTGCATTCTGGGAAAACACAACTCATTACTGTGGTCCCAATGCACATGATTTAGTGGTTAATGCCTAGAATGTAATAACTAAAAGAACTCACGACATAAGTATCCCCGTGTAGCCTCTCTCTCACTCTTTAAGGTGTCCCCTCGGCAGCCATCATGCTACGGGTGAGTCCTGCCTGGATTTCCTCACCCTGAGTATAAACATGTCCAAGCAGGCCTGCAGGTACTAACAACTCCCTCTTTGGAGGGTCTCATTTATTCAACCAAAAAGAACAACACAAAAGTGGAACCTGAAGTCAGCGTCGCCACTGGAAAACGCACTGCCTCCAGGTTAATCAGTCTTACGTCTTGGCTCCGTAGCCCTGGGCACTCAGGCTGAATTCCCTGTCTTGAAATCAGACTTCTGTGAAGCGTTCTGCTGGCGCCACTCTTCCCCTGACAGCGCGGCACTCTTTGCTAAGTCCCTCATAGCAACCGGGAAGGCCCCATGCCCAGTTCATTCTCTGGAGCTGCTCCTGTCCCTTCCCTGGGAACACTTTCTCTTTGCAACTGCTTCTCTCTCTGTAAGCCCCTTCTCGCCAGAAGTCCCTTCTCCCTGGCAGTAGCTTCCCGGCACACTGGGCTTCCGGCTACGGTCTGAGAGATCCCTTTGCTGAGACCCAGGCCTTCCTGGATGTCTGCTTTCTGCAGCTCTGCCTTGGGAATCTCCTGCCTCCAAGAGCATCTCCTTGGCTCCCTGTTCTGGTGGGATCTCCAGACAGTTCCCTGTCTCCAGGGAGCTCTGGTGATCTGGGAGCTCCTCTCCTCAGGATTGTCCTGTCTCTTGGTATGTCTACACTACGAAATGAGGTCGATTTTATAGAAGTTGATTTTATACAGTCGATTGTATGTGTCCCCACTAAGTTCATTAAGTTGGCGGAGTGCGTCCACAGTACCGAGGCTAGCGTTGACTTTCGGAGCGTTGCACTGTGGGTAGCTATCCCACAGTTCCCGCAGTCTCCGCCTGCTAAAGGCTGACCTGGGGATACTGGAGGAGAAGTAGCTTTCTTGCAGGCAGTCACAGGCAGACTGGGCCCTGATTCCCCTTAAAGGGCCAGTCGCCCCATGGCACCCTGAGTTCACACGACATTCTACCACTTATCCAGTTTGAATCAAAGGTGTTAATGTCCAGTTGGGAAGCTGGGCTCCTGTTATACAGCTACAAGTCCTCAAATGGAAGGACATTCTCAGTGCTGGCTGGATTTCAATTGTGGTCCACCTTGAATGGCTTAGTACAAAAAGGGACAAACCCTAAACACTGACTTGATGAAGATGATGGCCAAATACTACAGTCGGTGGCAGTTACCACCAAGCGATGCTCATTGAGTTCTGAGTGTTTTCCATCTTTATAATGCCAGAGCTGGCCAGGAACTGAATTGCTGTCTCAATGAGCATCGCTTGAAACACAAATCCCACCCAATCTACCTTGGCATAACCCTAGATAGATCTTTCACATGTCTTACCCATGTAACAACCTTCTAAGCTCATGGGCCGGCACTGCAGGAGAAGCAAATGCACAGACTCTCCAATCATACGGTTTAGCCCTCTGTTACTCTGTGCTCTGGTCTGGCTCCCTTCGTCTCACGTTGGCACACAACTGCACTCAACCATGCGCATTGTAACTGGGACAATTCGCCCCACACCAGTACCATGACATCCTGTGTTAAGCGACATCATGCCTCCACATGTCTGCCGTGAGGTTGCTACAGCCAGGATGGTTGAGAAGATCAGGGCAAACCCAAGCCTACCCCTGTACACAGACCTCTTCCACCCCCGCCCCATGAGTGCACTTGTCTTTGAGTCAGCCTTTGTGGGCCCCCTTGCCCGGCCCAAATGTCTCCGTGCTGTCAACATGGTGTGAAGAATGACTTGCAGCTGATGTCAGAAATGAGTCTTTTCTAGCTGACCCACCCACGCGTGGACCTGGCTTTGATTCGCCACGCCGCTCCTGGGTCCTTCTGAACCTATGTCAAGTGAGCCAGGGTCAATGTGCAGCCAGCCCTTCACTCCTGTGGCCACACGGAGGACCCCACATGTGAATCATAGACTATCAGGGTTAGAAGGGACCTTAGGAGATCATCTAGTCCAACCCCCTGCTCAAAGCAGGACCGATCCCCCGACAGATTTTTGCCCCAGATCCCTAAATGGCCCCCTCAAGGATTGAACTCACAACCTGGGTTTAGCAGGCCAATGCTCAAACCACTGAGCGATCCCTCCCTCCCTGTGGCTGAGGCCAAAGGCAGACAATGCAGCACATCTGTGACGACTGCCCCCGACTAGATTTGACGCTGGTCTGAGGGACTTTGCACTTCGCTGATAGGGCTGCCGCAAATTGGCTTGGCAAGAGCCGCATCCAATCAGAAGAAGCACTAGTGCAATGTGTGGCCTAGCTGAACGACTTAGTACAAACAGGGACAAACTGATCCTCAATTCCAGCCAATCTTTGGCCTATGATCCCAATAGCAATTGCAAGGCCTTCTTCCCAGGCTTCAGTTGCTATGCAGCAGACACAATTGGCCAACATGTACATTTCTTCTTCTCCTCTTCCCCCATAAACGCTGGGGGATCAGGGCCCCTTTGTGCTGGGTGCTGACCAGACACAGAAAAGCGTCAGGCCCTGCCCTGGGAGGTTTACAGTCTAAAGAAACAAACAGATGACGGGTCGGAAATGGGGTACAACGTACGAGCTAGAAGCCTGATGAAGAATTGCTCCAACTTTGTTAGTTAAATGGATTGTGTCGCGTCCCCCCACCCAAAAAAACTTTACAAATACTAAAAAAGGAGGCTCCCAGCTAGAGCTGGTCCAATTAGTAACTGAAACAAAATGATCTGATGAATTGAAGCATTTTTATTCTGGGCAGGAAATGGCTAAGAACAGACTTTGACGTTGGACGTGTCTGTTTGAAATCACTCAGAACCAAGCTTTGTACATTGTCTTGCCCCACGGCGGAGGAGGAGAGATTATTTACGTTCAGTCATACGGATCAAGAGCTCCTTTGTGTCCTCACAACAGCCCCCTGGCATCCCGGGCACAGTCAGCTTTGCTGTCATACCCAAGTAACCCGGCCCATTCTGGGCTCCAGGTGCCCAGTCCCTACAGCTGTGCCAGCTGCTTTCAAGTCCAGGCACCGGCCCGTTTGTGTGTCACTCTCGTTTGGATGGCCAGCTCGGCCTGGCGGGAGGGGAAGTGGTGACGTGCTATCAATGGACAGCCAGGGACGCCGTGCTCATAGGTTGGGGGCAAAGGAAGACTCCCCCCAGTGCAGCCCCAAATTGAGGCAGCTGATACTCCTGCTGAGGACCAAGCCAGGTCGGCAGATTGTTGGTCTGCCGCACAGGGGCATGAAGGCACCACAGAGCCTGGCCAGAGGGTCCCGGTGGTCTCCTGTGCACCAACAAGGAGATGGACAGCCTCTGCAGCTCCTGGGTTTGGGCGGGTTTGGGAGGAATGTGGGGAGCGAGTTGGGTGTGTGGGGGGAGGGAAGGTTAAAAATCACAGAAGTAAAGAATTTGGCTGAGTTTACTTTATAGAACATCAGCTGTAGAGTCAGCGATGGTGGCCGGGGCAGAGTCCGTGTCTCCATGTGGGGATCTGCTGGCGGAAACTAAAAGCAGAAAGGGTCCCGCTCCACCTCAGCCCTCAGCACCATCGAGGATTCAGCATTCTCCTTCTTGCTTAAAGCAAAGACTTCCAAGGTTTTCCCTAGAAGGAAAGACAGAGACACAGAACTCAGGGCTGCAAACTTATGGGCAACGAGGGCAAAGCTTCGGTCAAGGCCCCAGTATGTCAAATTAACCAGAGCTTATTCGCTGACAGGAAAAATTAGACTGAGGAAGTTGACCCAGCCGGTAGGAGGTAAAAACAGATGGGTACAGGCAGGGGCTACAGTGACATGACAATTATGTTTTAGTTTTTATGAATGGGCCATTTATTCCTGTACTCACCAGACTGCTTTGCAAAAGAAGCATTTGTTGCTGTATGTTTTGTTATCAGTGCCACAGATTGGGTGTAAGTCCTTGGTGCAGACAGAAGGTGGCTTCTTGTACTCACTGCAGAAACCCTGTGGCTGATGTTATTAATTCATTATTATTATTATTATTAATGCCATTCTCTGTATTACATGAGGGCCCTGCTGGTGTCCCATGGTGCTGGGTGTGCTATGTCCCTGCCTCCCAGAGCTCACTGTCACTATCTAACCTGCCCCTCAGCTCTGACGAACTGATTTCCCAATTCCCCTCTTACTGCCAGCAGGGGCTAAGAAAGGGCAACCACACTGCTGGTCTCCCTGGTCCCCGAGACTCTTCCCAACCTGCATCACAAGGAGTGTGAGAGAAGGGGCGTCTGCGCAGGGAGCTGATGCTCAAATATAAAACTCCTCATGCTCTTGTGATACCGTCCCCTCCCCCTTCTGTCTCTGAGTTGCTTCCGGTGCCTCCCCGAGGCCCATCACAGACGGTGTCCTGTCCAGTAAAGGATGGAATCCATCACTTGGACCACATGGCGTCTCACCCCCAGGGATTGACTCTCCCCTCAAGCCTGCTCCCAATTTACTCCTGAGTCCTAGCATGTTTCTAACCCAGAGATCATGGGCTCCTTGATGTTACAAACCAGGGGGAGGAAACGATTAATTAACAGTGAGAGTTGGACTCACCTTACCATCCTGACCAGTAGCATCTGGAACAAAAACACAGACACAAATGACACAATGAAGGGAAATGCTGGCGGGAAAGTCACTTAAGAACATTCATCTCTGTAGGACAATGCATGCAGCTTCCTCACTGGCAAATGTCACCATGGGAAGGTTCCCTACACTAACCCCAGCTGTACCGTAATGTAACTCCATGACCCTCACCGGCAGGTCCACAGCAGTGTGTGTGAGATGAGAATCAGCCTCCCAGTGAGAATGGAGATTTACAGTCAGGCTAGAAAACCACAAAGGAATGTCTGAGGGAAGCATGGAGACAAATGTGCCCACAGTCAGACCCGTAAATACTATCATCATTGCCCAGGATTAACTGCAGGTGCGATTGTTTGGAGTTCCCAGAGTGGAGTTTGGTTAAAAGCCCATAATAGCCTCTCAGTAACATCTTTCCAAAGGAAATGGCTGTTTCTGCCATGAGCCACTTCCCCGCTTATGACACCCAAACGTCCACAGCTGGTGCTCGGCTGGTCTTTAACAGTCGAGCCCCTGCTGAAGGTTAGAGGGTCAGACACAGAGCTCTGTACAGGCTGCAGCAAAAGTTACTCACCCTGAAAGCTGAAGAAGAGCCCCAGAGCGAGGAACACAACGACAGCTGCTGTCTTCATGGTGGACGTGGTTCGTGGGTCTGCTGGAGTCTGTTAGTGCTGAGCTCTGCAGATGCTCTCGGCTCTCCCAATGCAGCCCAAGGGAGGAGACCTCATATATATAGACAAGAGGTTGGGCTCTCCAACTGGATTATGAAATCCCTGTCGAAATGGTCACTGAGGCTACAAACCAGTACAATGAATGGTCATTCCCTATTCCTGTTCATGATGGCTCATTGATCATCTAAGTCAGATGTACATTTTGCTCCCTGATTAGTTGGCTAAAACTTTTCCAGCTGGAAGGTCAGGTGTGCCGAACAACAAATAACAAATACTCTTGTTCATGCATGACAAGCCTTCTTGTCAGATGAGCCCAGGTGTTGGCATGAAGAACGTTCCCCATCCCTAATGCAAATAAACCTCACAATACAGGACGCTCATAAGTGGCAGCTACGAAAACACTTTGGGGATTGCAATAAATATTCGTGAGGAAAGTTACATTGTTCTCACACGCATGGCTAATTCTACCGAAATGGTAAATCTTAGTACACCATTGTAGAGAGGAGAGATCATGTACATTTGGTCTATGGGTCCGTGCACCGTTGCTTGCTCAGAACAGCTGCTATGCATCACTCACGCTAGACTATGCTATCATGCCCCAGTAACCCAGCACATTCTAGGGGCTGCGTGTCCTGTTCCTAACACACCGGCGGCTGCTTTAGTGTTCAAGCACCTGCCAGCCTGTTTGTAACAGGTCTTGGGACACTCAGGCTCAGGCAGGAGGGAGCAGATGTTTGGCGGATAAAGGTGTCTGTGCAGATGTGACAGACGTAGACTTTCTACTTAGTACCTCACAACATGCTGACTAAAAACATTATAGATTATCATTATACAGTTAGCATGATACAATATCACTAGAGCACATGTTAAATGGATTATTAACTGCCTATTTCATAGGCCTCAACAAGTGGTTGTTAAGAGGAAATAATCAGTGAATGAGGGTGGGTCTAGTGAGGTTCTGCATGGATCAGTGCTAGGCATGGCAGTCTTCGACTTTTTTCATCACTGCTCTGGAAGTGAAAAATAAAGAACTGCTGATACAATTTGTGGATGACACAAAGGTTGGAGGACTGGCATCTAGTCATGAGGGCAGGGCCGTCAAACAGAACCATCTGGATTGCTCTGTAAGATGTTCTGTAACATACAAAATAGGTTTTAATACAGCCAATGAAAAGTTATCCATTTGGGTCTACAGGCTGCAGGCTGGCCCTATAGAATAGGGGACAGTCTCCTGGAAAGCAGAGACTGTGAAACGGAGCTAGGGTTCATAGTGGGCAAGCAACTGAACATGAGCTCCCGGTGTAGCGAAAATGGCTAATGCGATCCTTTGACTGTAGAAGCAAGGCAGTGTAGGAGTCAGGAGGTGATTTTACCGCTGTACATGACAGAGCGAACAGGGAAGTTTGAGAGGGGGAGAAGGAAATCCCCCTGCTGAATGAAGAAAGTGCGAGGACTAACTTCGGGGTGAGTGAGTTTGTTTGGCTGTTTGTGTTTTTCTTTCTCTTTCAGGATCGTTAAGTTACAGGGTCAATTGGGATTGTGTCTTTGGGGACTGTTTGAGCCTTTGTTCCTTCGATCATCCTTGATCAGCCTCAATCAGCCTTGTGATCACCCTCCCCCTGTGTGATTAACGCGGGGGTAGGGCTGACCTAGGAGAGAGGGCCTTAAAAGCCAGAGGCTAAGCGACCAAGGGGAGCTAGCGAACAGGGGACCAGAAACAGGGGAGTTTGTGGGCGGGAGACGTAATATAATTGTTATGGTTAGGAAGGACCACATTGCCACCGCCAACGCTGCTCCTGTCTCCTCCACCTGTGCCTGTATCCAGACAGAGAACCTAACCATGGATGCCTCTACCCAGATCCTGGTGTGGATTTGCAGAGACTCTGGCCTGCATTTCCCACTCACAGAAAGCCGGGCTGGGGGGACCATCCAGTGTGAGTGGTGCTTGCTGGTGGAATCTCTCAGGAAGCAGGTGGGAGAGCTACAGGAGGAACATCCGTGCCCATGAGGAGTTCCTCAAGAGTATTCATATGGAGACATCCAAGGCTGAAGAGGCTATCAAGCTACAGAGGACTGCTGTCACACCACCAGGGGAGGAGGATGTGGCTCTGCCCAGGGCCAGCTTTAGGACCTGTGGGGCCCGATTCGAATACCCGGCGGCTGTTTGGGTCTTTGGCGGCACTTGGCGGCGGGGGGTCCTCTCCGCATCTTCCGCGGCACTCAAGGACCCCCCCGCCGCTGAAATGCCGCCGGAGCGGACCGCCGCTGGGTGAGCCTAAGGCGCGGGGCCCTCTTACCCGCAGGGCCCAATTCTGGGGAATCGGGGGAATCGGCCTAAAGCCGGCCCTGCTTTGTCGCACGGAAGACACTGGCTGCTGGTTACTTCTGGCAGCAGGCAGTGCTCCATCCCTACTTCCAACCCACCCACTGTGGTGATGGAAAGCTATTTTGCTGCCCTGGCAGCGAGCGATGAGGAATCGCCCCCACAGGTGGAGGAGGAGAAGCCATGTACCCCCAAGGCTGGGAGGATCACAGCCACTACTTCCAGGAGGAAACATAGGGTAGGGGTGATTGGTGACTGTCTTCTGAGGGGGACAGAGGCACCCATCTGTTGCCCTGACATGGCATCCCAGGAGGTATGCTGCCTGCCAGGGGCCGTATCCGAGATGTTACGGGGGGTTTGTCAAGGATCATCCGGCCCTCTGACTACTACTCCATGCTACTCATCCATGTGGGTACTAATGATACTGCGAGGTATGACCCTCAGCAGATCAGAAGTGACTGCAGGGCTCTGGGAGTGAGGGTGAGGGTGAGGGAGTTGGGAGTGCAGGTGTTGTTCTCTTCGATCCTTCCCGTCAAGGCAGAGACAGATGAATCCTGGAGGTGAATGCCTGGCTGCGAGGATGGTGTCACCAGGAGGGCTTTGGCTTCCTTGACCACAGGATGCTGTTCCAGGAAGAAGGACTGCTAAGCAGAGATTGGGTCCACCTATCGAGGAAGGGGAAGAGCAGATTTGGATTCAGACTGGCTAACCTAGTGAGAAGGGCTTTAAACTAGGTTTGAAGGGGGCAGGTGACCAAAGCCCACAGGTAAGTCAAAAACATGGAGACCCAGGAGAAGGGTCGGAATTTGGGTGGGGAACATGGGCTGTTATAGCAGGGATAAAGGAGAGACAAGACAGAACTGGGGGTGGTGGAATCAAATCAGTATCTTAGATGTCTGTACACTAATGCGAGAAGTATGGGGAATAAGCAAGAACTCGAAATGCTAGTAAATAAACACAACTATGACATAGTTGGCATCACAGGGACTTGGTGGGATAATACGCATGGCTGGAATATTGGTATAGAAGGGTACAGCTTGCTCAGGAAGGACAGGCAGGGAAAAAAGGGAGGAGGTAATAATATAATATAATATATGGAGATATACCTATCTCATAGAACTGGAACGGACCTTGAAAGATCATCAAGTCCAGCCCCCTGCCTTCACTAGCAGGACCAAGTACTGATTTTGCCCCAGATCCCTAAGTGTCCCCCTCAAGGATTGAACTCACAACCCTGGGTTTAGCAGGCCAATGCTCAAACCACTGAGCTATCCCTCCTCCTTATATATTAAAAATGTATACACTTGGACTGAGGTTGAGCTGGAAATCAGAGACAGACTTGTTGAAAGTCTCTGGGTAAGGATAAAAGGGGTAAAAAACCAAGGGAGATGTCATGGTAGGGGTCTACTACAGACCACTGAACCAGGAAGCAGAAGTGGATGAGGCTTTTTTTAAACAACTAACAAAATCATCCAAAGCACAGGACTTGCTGGTGATGGGGGACTTCAACCACTCAGACATCTGTTGGGAAAATAACACAGCAGGGCACAGATTATCCAACAAGTTCTTGGAATGTATTGGAGACAATTTTTTATTTCAGAAGGTGGAGAAAGCTACTAGGGGAGAGACTGTTCTAGATTTGATTTTGACAAATAGGGAGGAACTGGTTGAGAATTTGAAAGTGGAAGGTAGGTTGGGTGAACGTGATCATGAAATGGTAGAGTTCATGATTCTAAGGAATGGTAGGAGGGAGAACAGCATAATAAAGACAATAGATTTCAAGAACGCAGACTTTAGCAAACTCAGGGAGTTGGTAGGTAAGATCCCACGGGAAGCAAGTCTAAGGGGAAAAACAATTGAAAACAGTTGGCAATTTTTCAAAGAGATACTATTAAGGGCACAAGAGCAAACTATCCTACTGCGTAGGAAAGATAGGAAGTATGGCAAGAGACCACCCTGGCTTAAACAGGAGATGTTCAATGATCTAAAAATCAAAAAAGAGTCCTACAAAAAGTGGAAACTAGGTCAAATTACAAAGGATGAATATAAACAAATAGATGTAGGGACAAAATTAGAAAGGCCAAGGCACAAAACGGGATCAAACTAGCTAGAGACATAAAGGATAACAAGAAAACATTCTACAAATACAATAGAAATAAGAGGAAGCCCAAGGACAGGGTAGGCCCTTTACTCAATGGGACGGGGGAGGGAAATAATAACAGAAAATATGGAAATGGCAGAGGTGATTAATGACTTCTTTGTTTTGGTTTTCACCAAGAAGGTTGGTGGTGATTGGACGTCTAACATAGTGAATCCAGTGAAAATGAGGTAGGATCGGAGGCTAAAATAGGAAAAGAACAAGTTAAAAATTACTTAGACGAGTTAGATGTTTTCAAGTCACCAGGACCTGATGAAATGCATCCTAGAATATTCAAGGAGCTGACTGAGGAGATATCTGATTCTCTTTGAAAAGTCATGGAAGACAGGAGAGATTCCAGAGGACTGGAAAAGGGCAAATCTAGTGCCAATCTATAAAAAGGGAAATAAGGACAACCCAGGGAATTACAGACCAGTCAGCTTAACTTCTGTACCCGGAAAGATAATGGAGCAAATAATTAAGCAATCAATTTGCAAACATCTAGAAGATAATAAGGTGATAAGTAACAGTCAGGATGGATTTGTCAAGAACAAATCATGCCAAACCAACCTGATAGCTTTCTTTGACAGGGTAACAAGCCTTGTGGAGGGGGGGAAGTGGTAGGCGTGGTATATCTTGACTTTAGTAGAGCTTTTGATACTGTCTCACATGACCTTCTCATTAACAAATTAGGGAAATGCAACCTAGATGGAGCTACTATAAAGTGGGTGCAAAATTGGTTGGAAAACCATTCTCAGAGAGTGGTTATCAGTGGTTCGCAGTCATGCTGGAAGGGCATATCGAGTGGGGTCCCGCAAGAATCGGTTCTGGGTCTGGTTCTGCTCAATATCTTCATCAATGATTTAGATAATGGTATAGAGAGTACACTTATAAAGTTTGTGGATGATACCAACCTGGGAGGGGTTGCAAGTGCTTTGGAGGATAGGATTAAAATTCAAAATGATCTGGAAAAATTGGAGAAATGGTCTGAAGTAAATAGGATGAAATTAAATAAGGACAAATGCAAAGTACTCCACTTAGGAAGGAACAATCAGTTGCGCACATACAAAATGGGCAATGACTGCCTAGAAAGGAGTACTGCGGAAAGGGATCTGGGGGTCATAGTGTATCACAAGCTAAATATGAGTCAACAGTGTAACACTGTTGCAAAAAAACCCGAACATCATTCTGGTCTGTATTAGCAGACAGAGTTTTTCCGAGAAGTAGTTTTTCCGCTCTACTCTGCGCTGATTAGGCCTCAGCTGGAGTATTGTGTCCAGTTCTGGGTGTCACATTTCAGGAAAGATGTGGAGAAACTGGAGAAAGTCCAGAAAAAAACAACAAAAATGATTGTGGGTCTAGAAAACATGACCTATGAGGGAAGCTTGAAAAAACTGGGTTTGTTTAGTCTGACTGAGAAGGGACGTGATAATAGTTTTCAAGTACATAAAAGGTTGTTACAAGGAGAAGGGAGAAAAATTGTTCTTCTTAACCTCTGAGGATAGGACAAGAAGCAATGGGCTTAAACTGCAGCAAGGGCGGTTTAGGTTGGACATTAGGAAAAACTTACTAACTGTCTAGGTACTTAAGCACTGGAATAAATTGCCTAGAGAGGTTGTGAAATCTCCATCATTGGAGATTTTTAAGAGCAGGTTAGACAAACACCTGTCAGGAATGGTCTAGATAATACCTCGTCCTGCCATGAGTGCAGGGGACTGGACTAGATGACCTCTTGAGGTCCCTGCCAGTCCTACAATTCTATAATTCCTGGGACCAATACTGGAAGATTGACTCCAATTGTGGTGTCCACATTTGGAAAAAGATGTTTAAAAATTGGAGGAGGTGCAGAAAAGAGCCACAAAAATGAGTTAAGAACATAAGAACAGCCATATGGGTCAGACCAAAGGTTCACCTAGCCCAGTATCCTGTCTTCTGACAGTGGCCAATGCCAGGTGCCCCAGAGGGAATGAACAGAACAGGGAATCATCAAGTGATCCATCCCCTGTCGCCCATTCCTAGCTGCTGGCAAACAGAGGCTAGAGACTCCATCCCTGCCCATCCTGGCTAATAGCCATTGATGGACTGATCCTTCATGAACTTTTCTAGTTCTTTTTTGAACCCTGTTATAGTCTTGGCCTTCACAACATCCCCTGGCAAGCAGTTCAACAGGTTGACTGTATGTTGTGTGACTCGAGCACTGGAGGAAATGCCTGAGCAATCAGAGACTTAAAGAGGTCGTTCTGTTTAGCTTATCGAAAAGAACACAGAGAGGTGACTTGATTGCTGTGTGTAACTACCCTGAAGGGGAGAGAATACTGGGTATTAAAGGGCTCGTTATGCGATCAGAGAAAGGCAGAACACGAATCAGTGGCTGGAACCAAAGCCATACAAATTCCAATTAGATGGACATTTTTAGCGATGAATGTGACAAACCATTGGAACAAATTCCAAGAAAAAAATGGTGGATTCTCCATCTCTGGAGATCCAGTGTGGATGACTTTCCGGAAGATGGGGTAACTGGTGAAATGTAATGCCTGCGTTCTACAGCACGTCAGACTAGATGATGTAATGGCCTTACGCTCTATGAATCTATGGCTCTGTGATGTGGGGCTTGTCACATTTCTGGGGTTAACTGCATCCCTGCATCTCTGCTCCCTCTGAGGTCTACTCAAGGGCACCCCCTTTAGCTGTCCAACCCACAGCCATCACCTTTTCATGCACCTTTTACTCATGGTCTTTGCTCATGATCTCATGATCTGGTCTATGGAGAACACTCAGGTCTGGAAGTGAGTCAGAGACAGGGAACGTGTCTGGGGTTTGCGTAGGGATTTCTCTAGGAGGACAGGGCATGGCAGGAGGTGATATAATAACTTCCAGAAGTGGAGCCATTTAGTGCCTGTGACTGGTTATTACACTTTGTGTTTTCATTAACTCTGGTCTGTAAGCTGGGGGGAGCCTGTCTGAGACACGGGAGAGCAGAGTCCCTCTTTGGACAGGGGAAAAAAACACAGAGGTAACGAATTCTGCTGAGTTTGCTTTATTAGACATGCAGGGGGATAGTCAGCCCTGGAAATGGAGGATGAGACGAGAACGTGGCTCCATGTGGGGATCTGCTGGTAGGAACTAGAAGCAAATGGGGGTCAGCTCCATATCAACGCTCGGCATCCCCGAGGATTCAGCATTCTCCAAGTCGCGCAAAGCAAAGACTTCCAAGGTTTTCACTAGGGGGAAAGTCAGAGACACAGAATTCAGGGCTGCAACCCTTACGGGCAATGAGGGTAACCTTCTGTCAAGGCCCCATTATGTCACATTAACCAGAGCTTATTCGCTGACAGGAAAAATTGGACTGAGGAAGTTGACCCAGCATCTAGGAGGTAAAACAGATGGGCGCAGGCAGGGGCTTGAATCGCACCACAGTTATGTTTTGGTTTTTATGAATGGGCTATTTATTGCTGTAGAATCATAGAATCACAGGACTGGAAGGGACCTCGAGAGGTCATCTAGTCCGGTCCCCTGCCCTCATGATCTAGACTAGTGGTGAGCAACATGCGGCCCATCAGGGTAATCTGATTGCAGGCCGCGAGACATTGTGCTGATGTTGACCGTCTGTAGGCACAGCCCCCCATAGCTCCCAGTGGCTGTGGTTCACCGATCCCGGCCAATGCGGGAAGTGGCGGGCTGCAGGGATGTGCTGCCTGCCGCTTCCCGCAGCTCCCATTGGCCAGGATTGGCAAACAGCAGCCACTGGGAGCTGTGGGGGGCAGTGACAATGCCTTGCCCACTACTGATTTAGACCATCCCTGACAGGTGTTTGTCTAACCTGCTCTTAAAAATCCCCAATGATGGAGATTCCACAACCTCCCTGGGCAATTTATTTGAGTGCTTAACTACTGCCCTTGCTGCAATTTAAGCCCATCACTTCTTGTCCTATCCTCAGAGGTTAATTAAAACAACTTTTCTCCCTCATGCTTGTAACAACCTTTTATGTACTTGAAAACTGTTATCATGACCCCTCTCAGTTGTCTCTTCTCCAGACTAAACAAACCCAATTTTTTCCATTTTCCCTCAGAGGTCTTGTTTTCTAGACCTTTCATCATTTTTGTTGCTCTTCTCCAGACTTTCTCCAGTTTCTCCATTTTTTCCCTGAAAAGTGGCATCCAGAACTGGACACAATACTCCAGTTGAGGCCGTAGCAGCGCAGAGTAGAGCAGAAGAATGACTTCTCGTGTTTTGCTTACAACAGTCCTGCTAACACATCCCAGAATGATGTTCACTTTTTTTGCAACAGCGTTACACTGCTGACTCATATTTAGCTTGTGATCCACTGTGACCCCAGATCACTTTCTGCCGTACTCCTTCCTAGGCAGTCATTGCCCATTGTGTATGTGTGCAACTGATTGTTCCTTCCGAAGTGGAGGACTTTGCATTTGTCCTTATTGAATTTCATCCTATTTACTTACAAGACTGCGCCACAAAAGGCACATTTGTTGCCGTATGTCTTGCCATCAGTGCCACAGACTGGGTGGTAGTCCAAGGTGCAGGCAGTTGGAGGACTCTTGTACTCACTGCAGAACCCCTACAAGTAAAATTCGTACCAGTGTTATTGTCTGTATTGCAGTAGTACCCTGACATTCCCATGGTGCTGGGTGTGCTGTGAACACAGAGGAAGGGACAGTCACCCCCCTCCTACCCCCAGGCTCACACTATCTTATCCTGTCCCTTGTCTCTTTCGACTGTGGTTCTGAAGCACTCACTTCCCAATTCCCCTTTCACTGCCTGGAGGAGCCGAGCCCGTCTCCCTGGTCCACGAGACTCTTCCGAACCCGCATCACAAGGTGTCTGAGCAAAGGGGCGTCTGCGCAGGCAGCAGATCCTCAAATATGAAAAATTTCATGCTCTTGTCATACCGTCCCCTGCCCCTTCTGTCTCTGAGTTGCTTTTTGTGACTCCCCCAGGCCCATCACAGATGGTGTCCTGTCCAATAGCGTATGGAGTCCATCACTCAGACCACATGGCATCTCAGCCCCAGGGATTCGCTCTCCCCTCACTAGAGCCTGGGGGAGAGTCTGCTCCCACATTGACTCATGAGTTCCAGCGTGTTTCGAACCCAGAGCTCCTGGCCGCCATGATGCTACATACCAGGGATCGGGACAAGTGACAATTGATTCACAGTGAGACTTAGACTCACCTGACCACCATCGCCGACAGCATCTGGAAGAAAACACAGACACAAACAATACAACTAAGGGAAATGTCAGAGGGAAATCAGTTAACAACATTCATCTTTGCCTAGGACAATGCATCCAGCTTCCTAACCAGCAACTGGGTCATGGAAAGGTTTCCTGCTCCCTCATCGAATTGTTGTGACAAATAGAAACATTGAGTGTAATGCACGGACAGTCTGACCTGAAATATCATCACTGGGCCTACAATTAACTGCAGGCGCGATTGTTTGGAGTTCCCAGAGTGGGGTTTGGGGAAAGCCCATAATGGCCCCTCAGTAACATCTTTCCAAAGGAAATGTCTTTTTCTGCCATGAGCCACTTCCCCGCTTATGACACCTAAACGTCCACAGCTGGTGCTCGGCTGGTCTTTAACAGTCGAGCCCCGGCTGAAGGTTAGAGGGTCAGACACAGAGCTCTGTACAGGCTGCAGCAAAAGTTACTCACCCTGAAAGCTGGAGAAGAGCCCCAGAGCGAGGAACACAATGACAGCTGCTGGCTTCATGGTGGACGTGGGTCGTGGGTCTGCTGGAGTCTGTTAGTGCTGAGTTCTGCAGATGCTCTCCCAATGCAGCCCAAGGGAGGAGACCTCATATATATAGACAAGAGGTTGGGCTCTCCAACTGGATTATGAAATCCCTCTCAAAATGGTCACTGAGGCTACAAACCAGTACAGTGAATCGTCATTCCCTCGTAAGTCATAAGTTGGACAAGAATGCGTCTGTATCAAATGCCCTTTGGGGACTGCAATAAATATTAGTGGGGAAGGTTAAACTGCCCTGACATACACGGGTGAGTTCAAAGTCAGCCTTTGTAAATCGTGTCGCACCTGCAGAGGAAGGCAGGTTATTTACATTCGATCAGGTGTGTCTGGGGCTCTGTTGGTTGCCGAGAACTGCCACCTTGCGTCCCAGTCACATTCATCTTTGCTGTCCTGCACCAGAAACCGGCATATTCCAGGGTCCATGCGCCGTGTCCCTCAAGCCCCTGCCAATCTCTTTGTAAAAGCAGCTTGGAAATTCGATCTGGGCCAGGAGGGAGGGGAAGCAGCCATGTGGCACCAGTGTGCAGCCAGTAGCCCCATGTCCATATGTTAATGGGCACAGGGCGAGCTCCCTCAGGCAGCCCCGAACTACGGCAGCGGATAGGTCTGGTGGGATCCAGAGGAACGGGACGAGCAGAGGCTGTGCTGCATGGGGCAGGAAGGCAGCACAGATCCCATGCGGAGGGACCCCTCCGCCCCTTGTGCACCAGGGAGATCATGGCTGGGGTCAGGGTACAGGTCTCTGCCGCAGGGATCGGGAGGGATGTGGGGTCGCTGTGGGCTATGGCACAGTGGGCCTGTACATGGGGGAAGTGGTGGGATGTTCCCTTCTCCGCTCCCAAACGCAGGAGCAGCTGGGCACTGGGTAACTGTCTGGGGTCGCCGGGCTCTGCTTCTGGGCTGGGGATTCCTCCTCCCCTCTGCCCCAGGCAAAGCCCTTGAACTCTGGCTTTGCTCTTGGCTCCAGGACTTGCACCATTGAAAATACGGGGATGAGCCTGCTGACTCGTCACCGGCCCTGTGACAGCCCAGTTCAGCACCTGGCCGGGTCAAAGCCCCATAGTCCCTCCAGCACAGGGCCTGTGGTCGGGGGAGAAGGGTCACCTACAGCCCCTTTCATCTCTGTACAGCAAGACTGGGAGTTGCTGAATGCTGCAATAATCAGCAAGAAACACCCCTGGCAAATGTAGGTGAGTGCTGCTTAGCATTATCATTATTAAGTATAGTAATATCGGGAGGAGGGGTCTCAGAGTCTGAGAGGAGAGGGGTGCAGGACACGTACCGGGTGTTTGCATGTGCAGTTCTCTGAAAGGAAAGGAGATAGGGGGGAGGAGGAGGTACAATAATACCTGGGGCTGTCGTTCCTGGTCCTGCTATTGCACCTTCTATTCTCTGGCCTGGCCACACAAGAACTCTCTGCTAAGAGCTGATGTGACACTGGAGAGCAGCGTCCGTTCCTTGGCCAGGGGAAATCCAGACAGGGAAAGAATTCAGCTGTGTGTATTCTACTGACCAAGCAGATGGAGCGAGACAGGTACTAACAGGGGGGCCACCCCCGAAATGGAGGATGAGCAGAGAACTTGTCTCCACGCATGGATCTGTTGGTGGAACGTGAAAGCAAAATGGATTTAGCTTCCTCCCAGCGCTCGGTCCCATGGAGAACTCAGCATTCTCCGCCATGCTCAAAGCCAAGATTCCCACCTCGCCCTACCAGGAAAGGCAGAGATACAGAACTGACTCAGCGCTAGATTCTTCGAGGGCAAAGAGGTCAAAACATCTGCAAAGGTCCCCATTACAGGGATGAATTAACGCTGCGCTCTTGGGCCTACCTGTGAGAAGTGAGAGTCAGACAGTTGCTACGTGGGCTACAGACTGGTCAGAAACATTTTGACGAAATGGCTTTCAATAAGGAAATGTATACATGACATTTCTTTTTGGAAAAAGAAATGGAAAAAGCACTATCAATGCTGTCAAAATGATGAGTTGCGATTTTTCATTTAGAAATGACTTTTCATTTCGAAACTTCCTTTATTTCATTACCACATATTTTAAAACAGTTTTTTTAAAAGGTCAAAATCAAAATGAAACATTTTGAAATTATAGAAAAAAACAAATTGTTCCTTGGGTCTAAATACCGGTGAGAATGGCCATGAACCTGAGTTCCTGCACAACTTTCTATGTTTTTTGTGTTGATTGATGGGCTGTTTATTCCTGTACTGACACGACTGCTTTACAGGTGTGGAGAAAGCAAATAAGGAAGTGTTATTTACTCCTTGTCATAACACAAACATTTTGTTAAGCAGTTTTGTTTGTATCAGGGGGTGTTTTGGGTTTAAGTTTAAAGGAGTTTAAGGAATGTAACGTGTATCTAGTCCCCCACACTCCCACTCCCCCTGTAAACTCTCTCACTAAGCTCCCCTGTTAGCCGCTCCTGTTCGCTAGCTCGAGTCATTTCGGGGTGCCCCTTTGTACCAACCTCCCCGTTCTTTGTCTCTGGCGTCTCCCCGCTCCCAGACGCTCCCGAGTCACTGGGACAGGGCGCTGGCTTACAGCAAGCATCAGCATGGTCAGAGATCGGTCAGGCTCCCCCAGGGCAGCCCAGAAGTGAGGCAGCTTCCAAACACGTGAAGAGCCAAATGTGGCAGGTTGTTGGTCTGCTGCACAGGGCATCAGCGCAGCTCGGCCCCAGTCAGAGGGACTCCGCAGTCCCCTGTGTGCCATGGAGGAGACGGACGGACTGTGCAGCTCATGGGTCTCTGGGGGGCGGGTATGTGTGTGTATCGGAAGGATCAAGGGTTTATTGGTGTGTAGGGTGTGGCGCACGGCATGGATCCACATTCCCACAAGTCCTTTACACCTCCCACCCTGACAATTAGCCCTGGGCCCTATGTCTGGGTTGGGGATCCCATCCCCTCCAATCCCTTGGTGTGACGTTATTGACATGAACTGTGACTGCATAGATCATTGTTGCAACCAAGGTCCTATCATTGCACCAAATCTTGTACAAAGGAGGTCCATTAAGGTGTCTATGAAAAGGTTATGATGTGCTGGTTATAATTATGCTATCTGTATGCATGTATCATTTTTGTATTTGAAGTTATAAATATTGGCTATTTACTTGTATCTCAATGTGTTTGATTCTAAGTAGCACCAGTGAAGCATTTGGCCAGCTTATTGAGAAGGGACTCTTCAGATTAAGTGTCCAATCAAGAAACACTTAACTGACAATGAACCTTGGGAGACTCCAATCCACATGAGAAGTCTTCCTGGGAATGTTCAAATTAGCATGTGAGCAATGGCTGCTTTCCCGTAAAGAACCGAGTCATGCATGGACATGTGACTTCCCCAAGTGACTCCAAACCCCATCTTGCTGCTGTGATTTTCCACACTAAGAACAAAAGGGTGTCCTTCCACATGGCAGAGGCTATAAAAGGCCCTGGAAACCCCTCCATTCTGTCTTCAATCCTGCTTCTAACCTCTGGGGTAACCTTGCTACAAACTGAAGCTCTGAACAAAAGACTGAATGACCTATCCCAGCTGTGGATGTTCCAGAGACTTGATTTGAACCTGCAGTTTATTCCATCACTGCTACAAGCCTGAACCAAGAACTTTGCCATTATTGTATGGAATTGATTCCATTGAACCAGTTCTAGATCTCATCTATATTTCTTTCTTTTTATGAATAAACCTTTAGATTTTAGATTCTAAAGGATTGGCAACAGCGTGATTTGTGGGTAAAATCTGACTTGTATATTGACCTGGGTCTGGAGCTTGGTCCTTTGGGATCGGGAGAACCTTTTTAATTTTACTGGGGTATTGGTTTCCCTGGCCACACAATAGCAGATGTAAAGGTAGCCATCTTACAGCAAAAAAACTTCAGGACCAGACTCCAAAGAGAAACTGCTGAGCTCCAGTTCATTTGCAAATTTGACACCATTAGATCAGGATTAAACAAAGACTGTGAATGGCTATCCAACTACAGAAGCAGTTTCTCCTCCCTTGGTGTTCACACCTCAACTGCTAGCAGAGCACCTCACCCTCCCTGATTGAACTAACCTCATTATCTCCATACTGATTTATACCTGCCTCTGGAGATTTCCATTACTTGCATCTGAAGAAGTGAGGTTCTTACCCACGAAAGCTTATGCTCCCAGTACTTCTGTTAGTCTTAAAGGTGCCACAGGACCCTCTGTTGCTTTTTACAGATTCAGACTAACACGGCTACCCCTCTGATACTTGGTTTTCATAACCATTCGTCCCCATAACAAGTGGCCCTGGTGGTGATACTGGGAAATCTGAGGGAATTGCTTATATGACTTCTAGTTATCCAGTGGGGCGAGACTGAAGTCCTCTCTGTTTGGCTGGTTTGGTGCCTTAATAGTAAAGGAACCCCAGCTTTGGGCTGTGACTGGCATGCTCTAAGCAATTTGTCCTGAATTGATACTCTCAGTTGTGTCCCGCCAGAGGCAGCCTCGTTACACCAGGCAAAGCTCTTTTACATGGACTTTGCTCACGGTCTCATGATCTGGGCCATGGAGAACACTCAGGTCTGGAAGGGAGTCAGATACAGGGAACATAATAATAAATAATAAAATAATAAGAACGTGTCTGGGGTTGTGTATTGATTTCTCTTGTAGGAAAAGCCATGGCAGGAGGTGATATAATACTTGCCAGTCTGTGGCTCCCTGAATGCCTGTGACTGGTTACTGCACTTTGTGTTCTCATTAACTCCGGTCTGTAAGCTGGGAAGAGCCTGTGTGAGACACGGGAGAGCAGAGTCCTTCCTTGGAAAGGGGGAAAAAACCACAGGGGTAACGAATTCTGCTCACTTTGCTTTATTGCACAAACAGGTGGGGAGTCAGCGATGCTCTTAGCGGCCTGGAACTGGTGGATGAGACGAGAACGGGACTCCGTGCAGGGATCTGTTAGTGGGAACTAAATGCTAAAGGTCATCTTTTTGCTTGGCCTCATCGTGCGACTTGCATTCTCCATAATGCTCAAAGCAAAGACTTCCAAGGTTTTCACTGGAGGGAAAGACAGAGACACAGAACTCAGGGCTGCAACCTTATGGACAACGAGAACAAAACATCTGTCAAGGCCCCAGTATGTGACATTAACCAGAGCTTATTTGCTGACAGGAAAAATTACACTGAGGAAGTCGACCCAGCATCTAGGAGGTAAAGACATGGGTGCAGGCAGGGACTAGAATTACCTCACAATTGTATTTTAGTTTTTGTTAATGGGTCATTTATTCTGTTACTTACTAGACTGCTTTGCAAAAGTAGCATTTGTTGCTGTATGTTCTGCCGTCAGTGCCACAAACAGGGTCATACTGCTGGGTGCAGACTTCTGGAGGCTCCTTGAACTCACTGCAGAAACCCTACAAAGAACATTAGTATTGCTATTAGAGTTATTGTCTGCATTTCAGTGGTGCCCCGACACCCCACTCGCCTCTGAACAGAGAGGGAGGGACACTCCCTGCCCCTGGGAGCTCGCAGTACCTACTCCTGTCCCTTGTCTCCACTGACGTTCTGATGAACCGACTCCCCAATTCCCCTCTCGCTGCCAGGAGGAGCCGAACCTGTCTCCCTGGTGTAAGAGACGTTTCTGAACCCACAGCACATGGTGTGTGAGCGAAGGGGCATCTCCGTAGGCATCAGATGCTAATCTGACATTACCCAGGGTACAAGCTGGACTGATGAACAGCTGTGTGCCCTTTTACACTGCTTTGCTAGGAAAGCAACCACTCCTATTCCTGCTCACCCACAGCCTCCAGCATGTAAATTACTCTGAGCTGTACGGCATGAGTGCTTTGGCCGGCCACTCTTGAATTACACTGCAGGGAAACACCAGCAAACTTCCAGTCCCAGACTCTGCCCCAGAAATGTGCGTCTTGTAGTGCCCAGCACCCTACTGGACAATACAAGCTCATATGAAGTCTGTCATTTTATTAATAGAAAATGAAATGCACAAATCCTGTTGTTTCAAATGGAGTTTTCCAAACCCTTCAATCCAAACACACTGCTTTAGATAAAACAATAAAACAAGTTTCTTATCTACAGAAAGATAGATTTTAAGTGATTACAAGTAATGAGGCATCAAAGTCAGAATTGGCTACAAGAAAATAAAAGCAAAACGCCACTAATGCCTGACTTATCAAGCTAAGTGAATTCAAAGCAAAAGGTCTCTCTCACCAAATGCTTCAGCAGTCTTACTGGCTGTCCTTTCCACCAGGACCCCTCCCCCAGTCCCGTGTTACTTTCCTTGTCCTTCAGGTATTGGTGATGTTGTGGGCAGAGAGAAAGGGAGAAGTAACTTGGGGCGTTTGTTCCCCATTCTTATATTTTCCCCTCTTCTTTGAGCATCATCTACAGCTGGGATTCATGCGACAGAAAGTTTGTGGGGATGGGAACCTCCAGCTGTTCATTTTCCAACAAGTAAATTTCTCGCTCACAACTTTTTTCCTGCCAAAGAATGGCCATGTAACCATGTGAGGGTCCCTTTGATTATGTTGAGACCTGGCTGAGGTGTCAGTTTGTCTTTTGTCTCTGGTTTATAGCTGTTTCCCCAGACTGGGTACATGTCTTATAGAGTAGAATCTTATAACTTTACATACAATGTTGCCTCACAGATTTAACAGGACAATAATGTTCAGCACATGATGAGTGTTCAAAGATACCTCACAAGGCATACTTTCTAAAAAAGGTATCATAATCTTGTAAAAGGGGTGAACATAGGGGTACAGACTGTCACACCCTGGTCTAAGAGATGCTTCTGAACCTGCATCATATAGAATGTGAGTGAAAGAGAATCTCCACAGGCAGCAGATGCTCATAAATCAAAAACCTCATGCTCTTGTCACACCGTCCCCTCCTCTGCTCTGTCTCAGTTGCTCCCTGTGTCTCCCCCAGGCCCATCACAGACGGACCTGTACAATAGCGTAGGGAATCCATCCCCCTGACCCCATGGCTTACGTCTACTCAGCAGTGAGACACCCCTGGCTAGCTCCGCTCAGCTGACGTGGGCTCGGGCTGTGCAATTGCTGTGTAGACATTCGGGCTTGGGCTGGAGCCTGAGGTTTGGTACCCCACGAGGGGGGAGGGTCCCCGAGCCCGAACATCTACACAGCCATTTTGAGCCCTGCAGCCCACGCCCCCCAAGCTCGAGTCAGCTGATCCGGTCCAGCCATGGCGGGGCGCTGGATCTTTTGTTCCAGTGTAGACGTACCCAGGGGTTCTCAGCCCCAGAGATTCACTCTCCCCTGGCTAGGGCACTGGGTACAGTCTACTTCTGCTCTGAGTCATCAGTTCTAGCATGTTTCTAACCCAGAGATCGTGGTCCCTGTGATGCTACAAACCAGAGACTGGGGAAAGTGACTATTAATGAACAGGGAGAGTTCGACTTACCATACCAGCCTGGCCAGCAGCATCTGGAACAAAATAAAACAGACAGAATGAGACTCTTTCAGATTCTCTCTCCCATTCTGGTGCTGGGGTTATCCATGTCCCTAGTTCTGACCAAGTCTCTCTCTTTACTTCTACTATCTTGGTGGGGGGATCACCTGCAGAGCCCGAGAGGGCCAGTGTGATGGTGTCTGCACAGAGAATGACCGGCACTGTCTCCTGGCAACTGATGGCCTGGGCCCCTCCCCTGCACAGGTGCCAACTGAAGGTGTTGGAGAACAAAGAGATCAGGTGGCCTCCTGGCCTGGGAAAGAGACAAAGGCAGAGGAGGTGCTGGAGAGTTTCAGTTGGGAGCTGGCTGGGGAATTGGAGGGAGCCCCAGGACTGGGGTCTAAGCTCCCTGCCCCCCAGAAGGACCTGACTGAGGGGTCCTGGGTGTACCTACAAGCCCTGCTTGGAACTGTGTTCCTGTTGGCCAATAAACCTTCCGTTTTACTGGCTGGCTGAGAGTCCCGGTGAATCGCAGGAAGTGGGGGTACAGGGCCCTGATTCCCCCACACTCCGTGACAGGAGGTGTCTCCTCTACAGGACCTCACCCTTGCCTTTGGGGGAAGTGGGGAGTTTCCTACTTTTCCAGGAACTTCTGAGAAGATCTCAGTGCTATTTGTTTTAACCCTTCTCCTTCTGGATGAAGGGTAACATTGTATCTATCCACTCAATTCAGTGAAAGGCTTCAGAAAATATTCATGCTGTCAACAAGACTTAATCATAAAAATGCAAAGAAATGTCTTTCTTTCTTTCTTTGGAGTTTCAGGGGGAACAATTCACCCATGTAGTGGGATCGTGGTTGTCTTAAGCCACCTATAATAAAACAATGCCCACATGATGGTCTCATCTTTTAGCTTCTGAAACACAGGCCCCTGCCACTTGAGCTGAAGAAACAGCTGTTAGTCGCCACCTCCATAATACCCTGATGTTCTTTCAAGACTACATCCAGCCAACAGAGGCCAAAAAATGTCCATTGACATCAGTGGTAGCAGGATTAGACCCCAAACTATCCACAACAAAAGTGGTTAACAGCTTTGCTTTAAAACACCTTTTATGGAGTTCTGCATTTCAAAGGCATTTCATACCACAGCCACTTTTCTGTCATTCAGTTTTCCTATGCTGCCCTGGTGCTGGCTTCTGACATTGGACTCCAGTTTGTCTTTGTTGTTTCTTGATCTCTCTGTAAGTGTGAGGGGTTTCCTGGTTCTGCTTCTTGGTCCTGCTCATTAGGGGCTCTGATGGGAAACTTATGATCTGGGTCTTCAGGAGTTAATTTTCAAAAAGCCAACCTAGAGCAACAGGGATTGAATTGTGCCTCACTGCCCTCGGGAGCAGCCTGCTTTGTCTCTCTCTGTGTTTTGGGTTCTTGTACATTAAGGTTCTGGATTCTGAGAAATCATGTCGTATTATATTGCAAGGATACAGAAAGAGAGTTTTACATTTTACTCTAACATCCATTGTATCTATCCACTCAATTCAGTGAAAGGCTTCAGAAAATATTCATGCTGTCAACAAGACTTAATCATAAAAATGCAAAGAAATGTCTTTCTTTCTTTCTTTGGAGTTTCAGGGGGAACAATTCACCCATGTAGTGGGATCGTGGTTGTCTTAAGCCACCTATAATAAAACAATGCCCACATGACGGTCTCATCTTTTAGCTTCTGAAACACAGGCCCCTGCCACTTGAGCTGAAGAAATAGCTGTTAGTGGCCACCTCCATAATACCCTGAGAGAGTTTTACATTTTACTCTAACATCCATTTGGATGGTGTGAACATAACACTGCACACTCGGCCATGTACCCCACAACAGGCTGTCTGGTCCATTCATTGACACTGCCTGAAAAATACCAGAACACTAACGGTTGTGTCTCAGCAGCTGTTTTGCAGGATCCAGGATCTCACGGGCAGCCAGTAAAACCTCAGCAGCTTTTGACTCTCTCTCTCTCTCTCTCTCTCCATTATTTGAGTGTCTCTTCCGAGTTAAGCCATAGCACAGAATTACATCAGCAATTACTCAATTCTAATGAGATGTTTCATTCAGAACAGGTCTGACTGTTTGTTAATGAACCTGTATCCAATTGACTAAGATATCAGCCCCCCAAGTGAAGATTATCTGTATTAAGGAGCTCTGGATAACGGGATCATTCAGCATTACAAGGTAGGGATTTAACCAAAAAAAGAAAGTGTTTGGAGAGGATCTAAATCTTCCAATTTCTCCTTTGGCAATGCCATAGAGCTTGTCATGCTAATAAAGTATCGTTGAATTGAATTAATTCAGGGCATGAAGCAACAAGGTAAGAAGAAATTTTTGCTGTGGGAAGCTTCTCTCAGAACTGCCGAGAGCCTTGTACATGGCTCTAAATACACTGGCATAGGCTAGTGTTGGAAACAGAGATTGAGTAGTTGGGTGCCTGGTCTGATCCCGGGAGGGAATTTTTGACTCCTGATGGTAAGGTGACTAGATAAAAAGTGTGAAAAATCGGGGGAAGGGGAGGGGAAATAGGTGCCTATGTAAGAATAAGCCCCGAATATTGGGATTGTCCCTATAAAATCGGAACATCTGGTCACCGTACCGTGCCTTATGGCCTCTTGTGGAGTTTCATAATAAACAATGACAGGAATTAAAATTATTTAAGCAACTGGATCAAGAATTTTACTGCCAACCACCTCAACCTCAACAAAATAATCAGAAAACAACGAGAACCGTAGACGAGAAGCAATTCAAAAAGAAAGGGGATTCCATGGATGTTTGGTTTCTAGGGGTGAATCTTTAGAGCTGCCTCAGTTTCTGGCAGAGTCAGTGATATCCCAGCTCAGAGAGAACCCTGGGAACAGCCCTTCCGAGCTCTGGGATCCGTCAGGGAGGTTAGAGCTCCTGGAATCAGCCACTGTGGGGATGTGTGAATCCCTGTATAGATCAGAGTGAGGCTGGCCCCGACCTTTCAGGGGGCAGAGGTATCAGAGCAGGGCTCAGCACAGGTTACAGCAAAAGTGACTCACCTGAGTAGAAGCAGCAAAGTGCCAGAGCGAAGAGCAGAACAGCCCCTGTTATCTTCATGGCAGACGTGGCTGTCTGGTCTGCACTGGGCTCTTGGTGCTCCGCTCCCTCAGTAAACCCCACCGACAGAGCCCCGCTATATATATGGTGTCGGAGAACCCACCTTCATTGTGACATCATCCTAAATAGTCACTCACAACTCCGGCAACCGGAAGCAAAGCTCTTGAGGGGAATGTGAAAGTGTAAACAATGTTTCCTCCACAAGAAGTTTCCAGGATAAGTTGGAGGAGGTTACAAGTCACACCCTTGATTTAGTGAATAATGGCATAGTTATGTGGGTTGAGTGCTCACCATGGGGACATGGGCACCCAAACCTGGCTATGCCTGTTTGTCATGACTGCGAGTGCAGAACATATTTCTCATGCTGCACGTTAAAGGCACTGACCCAACCGAGCACCTGACATTTACCGTGTTACCAGCCTCTTTCAGCCAGACTCTGCAGTAGGTTGCAGCAGTGGGGGCAAAGCTGACCGTAAGCGACTGCCATGCTGTCCTGATCTTGCAAGTATTCTGCCCGGAGCCGGTGCCTGGCTTAGTTTAGAGGCGCTAGAGGGCTGGTCTAACTCATTCCACCGGCCTGTGACCCCAAGAAGCCGTTTCCAATGTCGTGAGATTCCAGGATCTTGGTTCTGTCCCTTTCCCCGGCTGTGCGCCCTGCGGCAGCTGCAGTGATGGGGTGACTCAGGAGTTGATTGGGCACCTGGAGATCCCCATGCACAGGTTTAGCCCAGTGTTGACTTGGGGCCCAGCCCTGCACGGTGCTGGGCGCCCTCGCAAGGAGCTGAGAGCAATTTAGGACCAAACCAATCAGTGCGGCACCTATCCCAGTCAGAGGAACGCCGCAGTCCCCAGTGCCCACTGGAAGAGATGGATGGAGTGAGCAGCTCATGGGTCTCTGGGTCGTGGGGTATTGGGAGAAACGAAGCTGGGCAGGGGATGGCGCACAATGTGGATCCACATGGCCACACATGCTCCATGAGGAAAAAGAAGGACAAGCCATGTACACCTCCCTCGCCGAAAAGGAGGCCTGGGCCCTGTGTCTGGGTTGGAGAGCCGTCACGGGGTCCCTGGTGTGCTGAGGAGACTAGCGGTTAGCGTCCACTCCCTCGTGGGGCAGTGCCAGAGGAGCCCTGGTGCGCTCACTCCACCGGGCTCCGACCAAGGGACCTAGGAATGGCAGCAGCATATGGCCTCCAGGAGGGGCCCTCGGAGCTACCTTGCCTGGGTCATTCCTACCACTGCTTCCCTCCCTCAACATCTAGTCATAGAATACCAGGGTTAGAAGGGACCTCAGGAGATTATCTAGTCCAACCCCCTGCTCAAAGCAGGACCAACCCCAACTAAATCATCCCAGCCAGGGCTTTGTCAAGCCTGACCTTAAAAACCTCTAAGGAAGGAGATTCCACCACCTCCCTAGGGAACCCATTCCAGTGCTTCACCACCCTCCTAGGGAAATAGTGTTTCCTAATATCCAACCTAGACCTCCCCCACTGCAACTTGAGACCATTACTCCTTGTTCTGTCATCTGGTACCACTGAAAACAGCCGAGCTCCATCCTCTTTGGAACTCCCCTTCAGGTAGTTGAAAGCAGCTATCAAATCCCCCCCTCATTCTTCTCTTCTACAGACTAAATAAGCCCAGTTCCCTCAGCCTCTCCTCATAAGTCATGTGCCGCAGCTCCCTGATCATTTTCGTTGCCCTCTCCTGGATTCTCTCCAATTTGTCCACATCCTCTCTGTAATGTGGGGCCTAAAACTCGACGTAATACTCCAGATGTGGCCTCACCAGTGCCGCATAGAGGGGAATAATCACTTCCCTCGTTCTGCTAGCAATGCTTCTATTAATGCTGCCCAATATGCCGTTAGCCTTCTTGGCAACAAGGGCACATTGCTGACTCATATCCAGCTTCTTGTCCTCTGTAATTCCCAAGTCCTTTTCTGCAGAACTGCTGCTTAGCCAGTCAGTCTTTAGTCTGTAGCAGTGCATGGGATTCTTCCATCCTAAGTGCAGGACTCTGCACTTGTCCTCGTTGAACCTCATCAGATTTATTTTAGCCCAATCTTCCAATTTGTCTAGGTCACTCTGGACCGTGTCCCTGCCCTGCAACATATCTACCTCTCCCCTCAGCTTAGTGTCATCCACGAACTTGCTGAGAAAAACAAGGAGTCCAGTGGCACCTTAAAGACTAACAGATTTATTTGGGCATAAGCTTTTGTGGGTAAAAAAAACCCACTTCTTCAGATGCATGGAGTGAAAATTACAGATGCAGACATAAATATACTGACACATGAAGAGAAGGGAGTTACCTTACAAGTGGAGAACCAGTGTTAATAGGGCCAATTAATCAGTGTGGATGTGGCCCACTCCCAATGATTGATGAGGATGTTGTGACACTCTGTACCTCGGGAGAACACCCTACACCCCTATGTTTATCTTCATAAAATGATTGTGTGGTGCCCAATGCAAAGTTTGTCATGTCGGGTGTCTGTGGAAGGCTCATGATGTACTGAGCATGGTTGTTATAGGGATGTTATAGTAATTGTTACGGTGATGTTATAGGTTATAATTTCATGTACATAGTTATGAGGCTGAAAAATGTGTCCTCATGGCTTAAAGCAAGCCCAGGCAGAAACTCTCCAGGAGCAGAGGGGCAGCTCACACCTCGTCAGGGCATGGATGGGACAAACCCAGCCCAGCCCCACAGAAACAATGGACACTGGCTCATGCAGCAACCAAAGAACCTGTTAGTCCCTGGAGGGAGTCACCCCCTTCCTTGGGGCAGTTTGGGACTGTGATGAGGTAATGCTCACCTGACTCTGAAGGGGGGGGGGCGCAAAGCCAAGAGGAAAGAAAGGACATGATAAAAGGGGGAGATGTTTGTCCTGCTCGTCCTCTCTCTCTTCCTCCTACATCTACAGAAACCACCACCAAGCGACTGAAGCTCTGATCAAAGGGGAGAGCCTGGCTGAAGAGCAACCAGCCGGTGGTGAGAAGCATCTAAGTTTGTAAGGACACTGAAAGTGTTAAGATCAGTTTAGAATGTGTTTTGCATTTATTTCATTTGACCAAATCTGACTTGTTCTGCTTTGACTTATAATCATGTAAATCTACCTCTATAGTTAATAAATCTGTTTGTTCTACCTGAAGCAGTGTGTTTGGTTTGCAGTGTGTCAGAGACTCCCCTTGGGAGAACAAGCCTGGTACGTATCAATTTCTTTGTTAAATTGACGAACTCATATAAGCTTGCATCGTCGAGTGGGCATAACTAGACACTGCAAGACGGAGCTTCCCAGGGTTGTGTCTGGAACCGGAGATATTGGCTAGTGTCATTCGCTTGCAAGTAGCTAGGAGCAGCTTATGCCAGAGGCCGTGTGTGAACAGCCCAGGAGAGGGGGTTCTCACAGCAGAGCAGGGTCAGGCTGGTTCTCAGAGTCAAGGATTGGAGTGACCTATCAGATCACTAGGCTGGATAACACTAGAGGGGATCGTCACAGATGTGTCAATACCAAGAGAGGGAAAATTGCTTTTGTAGTGAGCCAGCCACTCTCAGTCCCTATTCAAGCCCAAATTAATGGTGTTAAATTTGCAGATGAATTATAGCTCTGCAGTTTCTCTTTGAAGTCTGTAAAATGCAACAAAGAGTCCTGTGGCACCTTAGAGACTAACAGACGTATTGGAGTATAAGCTTTCATGGGTGAATACCCACTTCATCAGACACATCTGACGAAGTGGGCATTCACCCACGAAAGCTTATGCTCCAATACGTCTTTAGTCTATAAGGTGCCACAGGACTCTGTCACTTTTTACAGATCCAGACTAACACGGCTACCCCTCTGATCTTTGAAGTCTGTTTTTGAAGTTTTTTCGTTAAAATATGGCTACTTTTAAATCTGTTATTGAATGTCCAGGGAGATTGAAGTGGCTTTTGTATGTTACCATTCCTGATGTTTGATTTATGTCCATTTATTCTTTTGCGGAGAGACTGTCCAGTTTGGCCAATGTACATGGCAGAGGGGCATTGCTGGCACATGATGGCATATATCACATTGGTAGAAGTGCAGGTGAATGAACCTCTGATGGTGTCGCTAGAGTAGATATGGAGACAGAGTAGGCAATGAGATTTGCTACAGGGATTGGTTTCTGGGTTAGTGCTTCTGTGGTTTGTAGTTGCTGGTGAATATTTGCTTCGGGGGGGGGGGGGTGCTGTCTATAAGCGAGGACTGGCCTGCCTCCCAAGGTCTGTGAGAGTGAGGGATTATTTTCCAGAATAGGTTGTAGATCGTTGATGTGCTGGAGAGGTTTTAGCTGGGGGCTGTACATGATACCCAGTGGTGTTCTGTTATTTTCCTTGTTGGGCCTGGCCTGTACTAGGTGACTTCTGGGTATCCATCTCGCTCTGTCAATCTGTTTCCTCATTTCACCAGGTGGGTATTTTAGTTTTAAGAATGTTTGATAAAGATCTTGTAGGTGTTTGTCTCTGTCTGAGGGGTTGGAGCAAATTCGGTTGTATCTTAGGGCTTGGCTGTAGATAATGGATCGTGTGATGTGTCTTGGATGGAAGCTGGAGGCAAGTAGGTACGTATAGCGGTCAGTAGGTTTCTGGTATAGGGTGGTGTTTATGTGACCATCACTTATTTTCAGTGGGTTGTGAAATCCAGAAAGTGGATCTCTTGTGTGGACTGGTCCAGGCTGAGGTTGATGGTGGGGTGGAAATTATTGAAGTCCAGGTGGAATTCTTCAAGGGCCTCCTTTCCGTGGGTCCATATGATGAAGATGTCATCAATGTAGCGCAAGTAGAGGAGGGGCACTAGGGGACGAGTGCTGAGGAAACGTTGTTCTAAGTCAGCCATAAAAATGTTGGCATACTGTGGGGCCATGCGGGTACCCATAGCAGTGCCACTGACTTGAAGGTATAAGTTGTCCCCAAATCTGAAGTGGTTGTGGGTGAGGACAAAGTCACAAAGCTCAGCCACCAGGCGTGCTGTGGCCTCATCAGGGATACTGTTCCTGACAGCTTGTAGTCCATCCTCATGTGGAATATTGGTATAAAGTGCTTCTACATCCATGGTGGCCAGGATGGTGTTTTCAGGAAGAACATCAATGCATTGTAGTTTCCTCAGGAAGTCGGTGGTGTCTCGAAGATAGCTGGGAGTGCTGGTAGCATAGGGTCTGAGGAGAGAGTCCAAATAGCCAGATAATCCTGCTGTAAGAGTGCCAATGCCTGAGATGATGGGGCGTCCCGGGTTTCCGGGTTTATGGCTCTCGGGTAGCAGATAGAATACCCCTGGTCGGGGTTCTGGGAGGGTGTTGGTGTAGATTTGTTCCTGAGTTTCTTGAGCAGATGGTGTAGTTTCTTTTGGTATTCCTCAGTGGGGTCAGAGGATAGTGGCCTGTAGAATGTGGTCTTGGAGAGTTGCCTGGCAGCCTCCTGTTCATAATTCGACCTGTTCATTATGACTACAGCACCTCCTTTGTCAGCCCCTTTGAATATAATGTCAGAGTTGTTTCTGAGGCTGTGGATGGCATTGCGTTCTGTACGGCTCAGGTTATGAGGCAGGTAATGCTGTTTGTTCACAATTTCAGCCTGTGCACATCTGCGGAAGCACTCTATGTAGAGGTCCAGTCTGTCATTTCGACCGTCAGAAGGAGTCCTCACAGAATTCTTCTTCTTGTAGGGTTGGTAGGAGGGTTCCTTTGGGTCAGCACACTGTTCAGTGATGTGTTGAAAATATTCCTTGAGTCGGAGACAACGAAAGTAGGCTTCCACATCACCGCAGAACTGTATCATGTGCGTGGGGGTGATGGGGCAGAAAGAGAGTCCCCGAGATAGGACAGACTCTTCCGCCGGGCTAAGTGTGTGGTTGGATAGATTAATAATATTGTTGGGTGAGTTAAGGGTACTACTGTTGTAGCCCCCTGTGGCATGTAGGAGTTTAGATAGTTTACTGTCCTTCTTCCTCTGTAGAGAAGTGAAGTGTGTGTTGTAAATGGCTTGTCTTGTTTTTGTAAAGTCCAGCCACGTGGAAGTTTGTGGGCAAGGTTGGTTTTGTGTGAGAGTCTCCAGTTCTGAGAGCTCATTCTTGATCTTCTCCTGTTTGCTGTACTGACTGCTGATCAGGTGGTTCCTCAGTTTCTATTTCCATTTCATACGGCTAAATTCAGTGCCTTGCATGGTGTCAAGTATCGGGGAGAGCCGTGTTAGTCTGCATCCACAAAAACGAGGAGTCCAGGGGCACCTTAAAGACTAACAGATTTATTTGGGCATAAGCTTTTGTGGGTAAAAAGCCAACTTCTTCAGATGCATGGAGTGAAAATTACAGATACAGGCATAAATATACTGACACATGAAGAGAAGGGAGTTACCTCACAGGTGGAGAACCAGTGTTGACGAGGCCAAATCAGTCAGGGTGGATGTGGTCCACTCCCAATAATTGATGAGGAGGTGTCAATACCAAGAGAGGGAAAATTGCTTTTGTAGTGAAACAGCCACGCCCAGTCCCTGTTCAAGCCCAAATTAATGGTGCTAAATTTGCAAATGAATTGTAACTCTGCAGTTTCTCGGAAGTCTGTTTTTGAATTTTGTTTGTTGAAGGATGGCTACTTTTAAATCGGTTATTGAATGTTCAGGGAGATTGAAGTGCTGTCCTGTTGGTTTTTGTATGTTACTATTCCTGATGTCTGATTTGTGTCCATTTATTCTTATTAATTATTATTATTATTCGCATTTATTAACAGACTTCAAAGAGAAACTGCAGAGCTACAATTCATTTGCAAATGTTGAATATGTTAATGGGGACAGGGCGAGCTCCCTCAGGCAGCCCCGAACTACGGCAGCGGATAGGTCTGGTGGGATCCAGAGGAACGGGACGAGCAGAGGCTGTGCTGCATGGGGCAGGAAGGCAGCACAGATCCCATGCGGAGGGACCCCTCCGCCCCTTGTGCACCAGGGAGATCATGGCTGGGGTCAGGGTACAGGTCTCTGCCGCGGGGATCGGGAGGGATGTGGGGTCACTGGGGGCTATGGCACAGTGGGGCTGTACGTGGCCCCAGTGCTGCTGGGGGAAAGTGGTGGGATGTTCCCTTCTCCGCTCCCAAACGCAGGAGCAGCTGGGCACTGGGTAACTGTCTGGGGGCGCCGGGCTCTGCTTCTGGGCTGGGGATTCCTCCTCCCCTCTGCCCCAGGCAAAGCCCAGCAAAAACTCTGGCTTTGCTCTTGGCTCCAGGACTTGCACCATTGAAAACACGGGGATGAGCCTGCTGACTCGTCACTGGGCCCTGTGACAGCCCAGGTCAGCGCCTGGCTGGTTCAGAGCCCCATAGTCCCTCCAGCACAGGGCCTGTGGTCGGGGGAGAAGGGTCACCTACAGCCCCTTTCGTCTCTGTACAGCAAGACTGGGAGTTGCTGAATGCTGCAATAATCAACAACAAACACCCCTGGCAAATATAGGTGAGTGCTACTTAGTATTATCATTATTAAGCATAGCAATATCGGGTCAGGTGGGGGGAGTCTCAGAGTCAGAGAGGAGATGGGCATGCAGACAATAACTAGGAAGACGTGGTGGCCCAGGCTTCAGCAGGGCTAACAACATGAGGATGTCTTAATGGGTGAAGAGCCATGTCCCTCTCCCTTCAGAGTTCAGGTTTAAGCTCGCAATCTCCTTGCAATTCACCATGCTTAAAGTCTGACTTTAACATAAGAACGGCCACACTGGGTCAGACCAAAGGTCCATCTAGCCCAGTATCCTGTCTGCCAACAGTGGCCAATGCCAGGTGCCCCAGAGGGAATGAACAGAACAGGGAATCATCAAGTGATCCATCCCCTGTCGCCCATTCCCAGCTGCTGGCAAACAGAGGCTAGGGACACCATCCCTGCCCAGCCTGGCTAATAGCCATTGATGGACCTATCCTCCATGAATTTATCTAGTTCTTTTTTGAACCCTGTTATAGTCTTGGCCGTCACTACATCCTCTGGCAAAGAGTTCCACAGGTTGACTGTGTCTTGTGTGAAAAAATATTTCCTTTTGTTTGTTTTAGACTTGCTGCCTATTAATTTCATTTGCTGACCCCTAGTTTTTGTGTTATGAGGAGTAAATAACACTTCCTTAATTACTTTCTCCATACCAATCTTGATTTTATAGACCTCTATCATATCCTCCCTTAGTTGTCTTTTTTCCAAGCTGAAAAGTCCCAGTCTTATTAATCACTCCTCATATGGCAGACGCTCCATATCCCTAACCATTTTTGTTGCCCTTTTCTGAACCTCTTCCAAGTCCAATATATCTTTTTTGAGATCAGGCGATCACATCTGCACACAGTATTCAAGATGTGGGCATACCATGGATTCATATAGAGGTAATATAATATTTTCTGTCTTTTTTTTTTCCTAATGATTCCCAACATTCTGTTAACCAACATTCTGTTAGCAAATTTAATGTGGATAAATGTAAAGTAATGCACATTGGAAAAAATAACCCCAACTATACATACAATATGATGGGGGCTAATTTAGCTACAACTAATCAGGAAAGATCTTGGAGTCATCGTGGCTAGTTCTCTGAAGACGTCCACGCAGTGTGCAGCATCAGTCAAAAAAGCAAACAGGAGTGGTGTGGAGAAAGTGAATAAGGAAAAGTTATTTACTTGTTCCCATAATATAAGAACTAGGAGCCACCAAATGAAATTAATGGGCAACAAGTTTAAAACAAATAAAAGGAAGTTCTTCTTCAAACAGTGCACAGTCAAGCTGTGGAGCTCCTTGCCTGAGGAGGTTGTGGTACATTGGTAGATGTGCAGGTGAACGAGCCTCTAATGGTGTGGCTGATGTGATTAGGTCCTACGATGGTGTCCCTTGAATAGATATGTGGACAGAGCTGGCAATGGGCTTTGTTGCAAGGATAGGATCCTGGGTTAGTGTTTTTGTTGTGTGGTTGCTGGTGTGTATTTGCTTCAGGTTGGGGGGCTGTCTCAAGATCTGCGCTAGTGAGGGATTGTCCTTCAGGATAGGTTGTAGATTTTTGATGATGTGCTGGAGAGGTTTTAGTTGGGGCTGAAGGTGATGGCTAGTGGTGTTCTGTTACTTTCTTTGTTGGGCCTGCCCTGGAGTAGGTATCATCTGCAAATTTTGCCACCTCACTGTTTACCCCTTTTTCCAGATCATTTATGGACATGTTGAATAGGACTGGTCTCAGTACAGACCCCTGGGGGACACCACTATTTACCTCTCTCCATTCTGAGAACTGGCCATTTATTCCTACCCTTTGTTTCCTATCTTTTAACCAGTTACCAATCCACAAGAGGACCTTCCCTCCTATCCCATGACAGCTTACTTTGCTTAAGAGCCTTTGGTGAGGGACCTTATCAAAGGCTTTCTAAAAATCTAAGTACACTATATCCACTGGATCCCCCTTGTTCACATGCTTGTTGACCCCCTCAGAGAGTTCTAGTAGATTTCTGAGGCACGATTTCCCTTTAAAAAACCATGTTGACTCTTCCCCAACAAATTATGTTCATCTATTTGTCTGACAATTTTGTTCTTTACTATAGTTTCAAACAGTTTGCCCTGTACTGAAGTCAGACTTACTGGCCTGTAATTGCCGGGATCACCTCTGGAGCCGGTTTTAAAAATTGGCATCACATTAGCTATTCTCCAGTCATTTGGTGCAGAAGCTGATTTAAATGATAGGTTACAGACAACAGTTAGTAGTCCTGCAATTTCACATTTGAATTCCTTCAGAACGCTTGGGTGAATCCCATCTGGTCCTGGTGACTTTTTACTGTTTAGTTTCTCCATTTGTTCCAAAACCTCCTCTAATGACACTTCAATCTGGGACAGTTTCTCAGATTTGTTACCTAAAAAGAAAGGCTCAGGTTTGGGAATCTCCCTCACATCCTCAGCCGTGAATACAAATGCAAAGAATTCATTTTGTTTCTCCGCAATGGCCTTATCGTCCTTGAGTGCTCCTTCAGCATCTCAATCAGCCAATGGCCCCACTGGTTGTTTAGCAGGCTTCCTGCTTCTGATGTACTTAAAAAAAGGTTTGCTATTACTTTTTGAGTCTTTGGATAACTGTTCTTCAAATTCTTTTTTGGCCTTCCTAATTATATTTTACACTTCATTTGCCAGAGTTGATGCTCCTTTCTATTTTCTTAACTAGGATTTAACTTCCACTTTTTAAAGGATCCCTTTTTGCCTCTCACTGCTTCTCTTACTTTGTTGTTTGGCCACAGTGGCTCTTTTTTGGTTCTCTTACTATGTTTTTTAATTTGGGGTATACATTTAAGTTGAGCCTCTATTATGGTGTCTTTTAAAAGTTTCCATGCAGCTTACAGGGATTTTACTTTTGGTGTTGTACCTTTTAATTTCTGTTTAATTAACGTCCTCATTTTTGTGTAGTTCCCCTTTCTGAAATTAAATGCTACCATGTTGGGCTGTTGTAGTGTTTTCCCCGCCACAGAGATGTTAAATTTAATTATATTACGGTCTCTATTACCAAGCAGTCCAGCTCTATTCACCTCTTGGACCTGATCCTGCGCTGCACTTAGGACTAAATCAAGAATTGGGTCTCCTCTTGTGGGTTTTGGGACTAGCTGCTCTAAGAAGCAGTCATTTAAGGGGTCAAGAAACTTTATCTCAGCATCCCTTCCTGAGGTGACATGTTCCCAGTCAATATGGGGATAGTTGAAATCCCCCATTATTATTGAGTTTTTATTTTAATAGCCTCTCATCTCCCTGAGCATTTCACAGTCACCATCACCATCCTGGTCAGGTGGTCGGTAATATATCCCTACCACTATATTCTTATTATTAGCATGGAATTACTATCCATAGAGATCCCATGGTACAGTTTGGTTCATTTAGGATTTTTACTTCATTTGATTCTAAGTTTTCTTTCCCATGTAGTGCCACTCCCTCACCAGCACGACCTGTTCTGTCCTTCTGATATATTTTGTACCCTGGTATTACTGTGTCCCATTGATTATCCTCATTCCACCAAGTTTCTGTGATGCCTATTATATCAATAGCCTCATTTAATACGAGGCACTCTAGTTCACCCATCTTATTATTTAAACTTCTAGCATTGGTATATAAGCACTTTAAAAACCTGTCACTTTTTAGCGGTCTCCCATTGCATGATGTAATTAAATGAGACTTTTTCTCATTTGACTGTTTCTCATCAGATCCTACCTGTATTTTATCATCTTCCATCCTCTCCTCCTTACTAGGACATAGACAATCTCCATTAGCAGACCCTCCCCTAAGGGATGTCTCTGTCCGAACCACGGGCTCCTCCGCACCTGTGGGCTTTCCCCAGCCCTTAGTTTTAAAACAGCTCTAAAACCTTTTTAATGTTAAGTGGTAGCAATCTGGCTCCATTTGGTTTAGCATTTCAGAGAATGCTACCATGGTCCTGGACTTACCTAATAGCCTAAATTTGGCCTCCAGGACCTCTCGCCTATCTTTCCCTATGTCATTGGTACCTACATGTACCACAACCCCTGGCTCCTCCCCAGCACTACACATAAGCCTGTCTAGATGTCTCGAGAGATCCACAACCTTCTCACCAGACAGGCAAGTCACCATGCGGTTCTCCCGGTCATCGCAAACCCAGCTATCCATAAAAAGCAACAGAGTCCTGTGGCACCTTAAAGACTAACGGATGTATTGGCATGCGTCTGACGCAGTGGGCATTCACCCACAAAAGCTTATGCTCCAATACATCTGTTAGTCTTTAAGGTGCCACAGGACTCTTTGTTGCTTTTTACAGATCCAGACTAACACGGCTACCCCTCTGATACCAGCTATCTATGTTTCTAATGATCGAAGCTCCCATTACTAATACCTGTCTCTTCCGAATAACTGGAGTTCGCTCCCCTGGAGAGGTATCATCAGTGCGAGGGGATACATACCATGACATCGTCTGGAAGGAGGGTCCCAATTGTGGGATTGTTTCCCTCTGCTCCAGTTGGATGTTCTCCTTCCCTGAAACTTTCATCCTCCTCAACATCACAGAGGCTGTCAGACCGGGGGTGGGACCATTCTACTGTGTCCCGGAAAGTCTCATCTGTGTCCCTCTCTGTCTCCCTTAGCGCCTCTAGCTCAGTCACCCTAGTCTCCAAAGCCCGTACACGGTCTCTGAGGACCAGGGGCTCCTTGCACCGAGTGCACATGTACTTCACCCGCCCACAGGGCAGGTAATCAGACATGATGCATTGGGTGCAATAAACTGGATAGCCCCCTGTAAGAGGGTCCGGACTCACCCCTGCGGCGCCTCCTGCTGGTCGTCCATGGAATTCGCTCACCAGCCTCTGGAGCGCCCTCTGCAGGCCAGTGATCTGCCTTGTCCTCTGCACTGGCCCCCGTGTCCCTCCCAGGACCTCGGTGCCCCTTGCCCTGGGTGCTGCCCCCTGGCAATACCCACACACGCTAGGTCTCCCCTCCCAGGGGAACCTCCACCCACTAACCCCACCTCACCTCAGGATAAGGCCACTGCCAGTCACCAACTAGCCCCCACTCTCTGGGGCAGACTGCAGTATAGGCCACTCATCATCAGCAAGGTTGGGTTTGGACCTGCTGCCTTGGCCTAGCCCTGGGCTGCCCTCTGCAACCCCCAGTACCCCTTGGCCTATTACCAGGCCACAGCCTGGGGCTATCCAGGCTGGAGCTCCCCAGCAACTCAGCCTTTCCCCAGCCCTGCTCCACTACAGGTACCCTGTCTAGCTCCCTGCAGCCAGGCCCTTCTCTCCCTGAACGCAGAGAGAGGCTCCTGGCTCCCAGTCTCTTATCCAGGCCAGCTGGGGCCTGATTGGGGCATGGCCCTGCTGTGGCTACTTCCCCAACCAGCCCAGCTTTTAGAGCTGCAGACCTCTGCCAGGGCTGTTTTAAACCCCTCAGGCGGGAGCAGGGTAACCACCCCGCTACACCCCCCCTCTGTTGCTGGACTGCTGCCTGCATTCTCCTTTTACTCCTAAAGCTTGTTCCTTTCTTGAGGTTTTGTTTTTATCAGGGGGTGTTTTGGGTTTAAGTTTAAAGGAGTTTAAGGAATGTAACGGGTATCTAGCCCCCCACACTCCCATTCCCCCTGTAAACTCCCTCGCTAAGCTCCCGTTAGCCACTCTTGTTTGCTAGCTCGAGTCATTTCGGGGTGCCCCTTTGTACCAACCTCCCCGTTCTTTGTCTCTGGCATCTCCCCGCTCCCAGACGCTCCCGAGTCACTGGGACAGGGCGCTGGCTTACAGCAAGCATCAGCATGGTCAGAGATCGGTCAGGCTCCCCCAGGCCCAGGGCCGGCTCTAGGCACCAGGCACCCAAGCACATGCTTGGGGTGGCACCTGGTAAGGGGCGGCGGGGGGAGCGCGGCGCGGCATTCCGCGGCGGGGGGGGCGCTCCGGCGGCGCGGCGCTGGGGGGGCAGGCTCCGGTTGCGCGGGGCTTGGCGAGGGGGCGGCGCGGGCGCGGCGCTAGAAGGGGGTTCCGGCGGCACTCGGCAGGGGGTGGGGGCGGGCTCCGGCAGCGCGGGGCTCGGCGCTGGGGGGCAGCGCGGGGCTTGGCGCTCGGGGGGGTGTGTGCGGCACGGGCGCGGCGCTGGAGGGGAGTTCCGGTGGCGCTTGGCAGGGGGCGGGCTCCGGTGGCGGGGGGCGTCGCGGGGCTCGGCGCTTGGGGGGGGGGGGTTCCGGCGGCGCTCGGTGCGGGGGGAGGTGGGCTCCAGCGCGCGGCGCTCGGCAGGGGGGCAGCTCGGGGGGACGGCGCTCTGGGGGGGGTGTTCCGGTGGCACTCGGCGGGGGGGTGGCGCAGCACTCAGTTGGGGGGGGGCGGCGCAGCCCGGTGCTTGGCGGGGGGTCTGGGGGGCGGCGCTTTTTTTTGCTGCTTGGGGCAGCAAAAAAGCTAGAGCCGGCCCTGCCCAGGGCAGCCCAGAAGTGAGGCAGCTTCCAAGCACGTGAAGAGCCAAATGTGGCAGGTTGTTGGTCTGCTGCACAGGGCATCAGCGCAGCTCGGCCCCAGTCAGAGGGACTCCGCAGTCCCCTGTGTGCCATGGAGGAGACGGACGGACTGTGCAGCTCATGGGTCTCTGGGGGACGGGGGGCTGTATTAGAAGGATCAAGGGTTTGTTGGTGTGTAGGGTGTGGCGCACGGCATGGATCCACATTCCAACAAGCCCTTTACACCTCCTACCCCGACAAGTAGCCCTGGGCCTTATATCCCACCCCTCCAATCCCTTTGTTTTCTCCCAGGCACGGGAGAGCAGAGTCCCTCCTTGGAAAGGGGAAAAAAACCACAGAGGTAACGAATTCTGTTGAGTTTGCTTTATTGCACAGACAGGTGGGGAGTCAGCGATGCTGTCAGGAGCCCTGCAAATGGAGGATGAGATGAGACTGTGGCTCCATGCAGGGATCTGCTGGTGGGAACTAAATGCTAAAGGTCTTCTCTTTCCTTGGCCTCGTCTTGCGACTTGCATTCTCCATAATGCGCAAAGCAAAGACTTCCAAGGTATTCACTGGAGGGAAAGACAGAGACACAGAACTCAGGGCTGCAACCCTTATGGACAGCGAGAGCAAAGCATTTGTCAAGGCCCCAGTATGTGACATTAACCAGAGCTTATTGGCTGACAGGAAAAATTACACTGAGATAGTCGCCCCAGCCTCTAGGAGGTAAAGACACAGACGCAGGCAGGGCCTTGAATTACCTCACAATTGTATTTTAGTTTTTGTTAATGGGCCGTTTATTCTGATACTTACTAGACTGATGAACAAAAGTCACATTTGTTGCCATATGTCTGGCCATCAGTGCCACAGATAGGGTTGTACTCCCTGGTGCAGCCTTTCGGAGGCTCCTTGTACTCACTGCAGAAACCCTACAAAGAACATTAGTATTGCTATTAGAGTTATTGTCTGCATTTCAGTGGTACCCCGACACCCCACTCGCCTCTGAACAGAGAGGGAGGGACACTCCCTGCCCCTGGGAGCTCGCAGTACCTACTCCTGTCCCTTGTCTCCACTGACGTTCTGATGAACCGATTCCCCAATTCCCCTCTCGCTGCCAGGAGGAGCCGAACCTGTCTCCCTGGTGTAAGAGATGTTTCTGAACCCACAGCACATGGTGTGTGAGCGAAGGGGCATCTCCGTAGGCATCAGATGCTAATCTGACATTACCCAGGGTACAAGCTGGACGGATGAACAGCTGTGTGCCCTTTTACACTGCTTTGCTAGGAAAGCAACCACTCCTATTCCTGCTCACCCACAGAATTGGCTACGAGAAAATAAAAGCAAAACGCCACTAATGCTTGACTTATCAAACTAAGTGAATTCAAAGCAAAAGGTCTCTCTCACCAAATGCTTCAGCAGTCTTACTGGCTGTCCTTTCCACCAGGACCCCTCCCCCAGTCCCGTGTTACTTTCCTTGTCCTTCAGTTGTTGGTTTTGTCGTGGGCAGAGAGAAAGGGAGGAGTAACTTGGGGCGTTTGTTCCCCATTCTTATATTTTTCCCTCTTCTTTGAGCATCATCTCCAGCTGGGATTCATGCGACAGAAAGTTTGTGGGGATGGGAACCTCCAGCTGTTCCTTTGCCAACAAGTAAATTTCTTGCTCACAACTTTTTACCTGCCAAAGAATGGCCATGTAACCATGTGAGGGTCCCTTTGATTATGTTGAGACCTGGCTGAGGTGTCAGTTTGTCTTTTGTCTCTGGTTTATAGCTGTTTCCCCAGACTGGGTACATGTCTTATAGAGTAGAATCTTATAACTTTACATACAATGTTGCCTCACATACTTAACAGGACAATAATGTTCAGCACATTATGAATTTTCAAATGATACCTCACAAGGCATTCTTTGTACAAAATTTATCATAGTCTTGTAAAAGGGGTGAATATAGTGGTACAGACTGTCACACCCGGTCTAAGAGATGCTTCTGAACCCACATCGTATAGAATGTCAGTGAAAGAGCATCTCCACAGGCAGCAGATGTTCAAATATAAAAACCCTCATGGGGGAGGTTCCCAGAGCCCAAACATCTACACAGCCATTTTTAGCCTGCAGCCCACGCCCCCCAAGCTCAAGTCAGCTGATCCAGTCCAGCCATGGACGGGCCCTGGGTCTTTGTTCCAGTGTAGACGTACCCATGGGTTCTCAGCCCCAGAGATTCACTCTCCCCTGGCTAGGGCACTGGGTACAGTCTACTTCTGCTCTGAGTCATGTGCTCTCATAGGTTTCTAACCAGAAATCTCTAAAACCAGAGATTGGAGAAAGTGACTATTAATGAACAGGGAGAGTTCGACTTACCTTACCAGCCTGGCCAGCAGCATCTGGAACAAAACAGAATGAGATTGTTTCAGATTCTCTCTCCCATCCTGGTGCTGGGGTTATTGATGTCCCTAGTTCTGACCAAGTCTTTCTCTTTACTTTTATACAGAGCCTTTTCAAATGTTCTGGTATGGGGTTGTGCCACTAGGGATGTCAACTCTTGTACCACCTGTATTCACTGAATTGAGATCACAAAGGAGGAACGGGCAAACGTTCTTGGGGCTTTCCATAGTGATCCTATTCTAGGCAGGTGTCTCCTCTACAGGACCTCACCCTCGCCTTTGGGGCAGGTGGGGAGTTTCCTACTTTTCCAGGAACTTCTGAGAAGATCTCAGTGCTATTTGTTTTAACCCTTCTCCTTCTGGATGAAGGGTAACATTGTATCTACCCACTCAATTCAGTGAAAGGCTTCAGAAAATATTCATGCTGTCAACAAGACTTAATCATAAAAATGCAAAGAAATGTCTTTCTTTCTTTCTTTGGAGTTTCAGGGGGAACAATTCACCCATGTAGTGGGATCGTGGTTGTCTTAAGCCACCTATAATAAAACAATGCCCACATGACGGTCTCATCTTTTAGCTTCTGAAACACAGGCCCCTGCCACTTGAGCTGAAGAAATAGCTGTTAGTGGCCACCTCCATAATACCCTGAGAGAGTTTTACATTTTACTCTAACATCCATTTGGATGGTGTGAACATAACACTGCACACTCGGCCATGTACCCCACAACAGGCTGTCTGGTCCATTCATTGACACTGCCTGAAAAATACCAGAACACTAACGGTTGTGTCTCAGCAGCTGTTTTGCAGGATCCAGGATCTCACGGGCAGCCAGTAAAACCTCAGCAGCTTTTGACTCTCTCTCTCTCTCTCTCTCCATTATTTGAGTGTCTCTTCCGAGTTAAGCCATAGCACAGAATTACATCAACAATTACTCAATTCTAATGAGATGTTTCATTCAGAACAAGTCTGACTGTTTGTTAATGAACCTGTATCCAATTGACTAAGATATCAGCCCCCCAAGTGAAGATTATCTGTAATAAGGAGCTCTGGATAACGGGATCATTCAGCATTACAAGGTAGGGATTTAACCAAAAAAAGCAAGTGTTTGGAGAGGATCTAAATCTTCCAGTTTCTCCTTTGGCAATGCCATAGAGCTTGTCATGCTAATAAAGTATCGTTGAATTGAATTAATTCAGGGCATGAAGCAATTCCTAATTAATACAAGGTAAGAAGAAATTTTTGCTGTGGAAAGCTTCTCTCAGAATTGCCGAGGGCCTTTTACATGGCTCTAAATACACTGGCATAGGCTAGTGTTGGAAACAGAGATTGAGTAGTTGGGTGCCTGGTCTGATCCCGGGTGGGAATTTTTGACTCCTGATGGTAAGGTGACTGGATAAAAAGTGTGAAAAATCCAGACGGGGATGGGGGCTAATAGGCACCTATATAAGAAAAAGCCCCGAATATTGGGATTGTCCCTATAAAATCAGTACATTTGGTCACTGTACCTGATGGCCTCTTTGTGGAGTTTCATAATAAACAATGACAGGAATTAAAATTATTTAAGCAACTGGATCAAGAATTTTACTGTCAACCACCTCAACCTCAACAAAATAATCAGAAAACAACGAGAACGGTAAATGAGAAGAAATTCAGAAAGAAAAGGGATTCCATGGATGTTTGGTTTCTAGGGGCTGTGAATCTTTTCAGCTGCCTCGGTTTCTGGCAGAGTCAGTGATATCCCAGCCCAGAGAGAACCCCGGGAACAGCCCTTCCGAGCTCTGGGATCCGTGCAGGGAGGTTAGAGCTCCTACAATCAGCTCAACGTCCAGGCTGTGCAGTGGCATCTCAGAAATAAACCAGCGGCTCCTGGAATCAGCCACTGTGGGGATGTGCGAACCCCTGTATAGATCAGAGTGAGGCTGGCCCCAACCTTTCAGGGGGCAGAGGTATCATAGGAGGGCTCAGCACAGGCTACAGCAAAAGTGACTCACCTGAGTAGAAGCAGCAAAGTGCCAGAGCGAAGAGCAGAACGGCCCCTGTTATCTTCATGGCGGACGTGGCTGTCTGGTCTGCACTGGGCTCTTGGTGTTCTGCTCCCTCAGTAAACCCCACAGACAGAGCCCCGCTATATATAGGGTGTCGGAGAACCCACCTTCATTGTGACATCATCCTAAATAATCACTCACAACTCCGGCAACCGGAAGCAAAGCTCTCGAGGGGAATGCCAAGCTGTGAACAATGTTTCCTCCACAAGAAGTTTCCAGGATAAGTTGGAGGAGGTTACAAGTCACACCCTTGATTTGGTGAATAATGGAGTAGTTATGTGGGCTGAGTGCTCACCATGGTGCACATGGGCACCCAAACCTGGATATGCCTGTTTGTCATGACTGCGAGTGCAGAACATATTGCTCATGGTGCACGTTAAAGGCACTGACCCAACCAAGCACCTGATACTTACTGTTTTACCAGCCTCTTTTGGCCAGACTCTGCTGCAGTAGGTCCCAGCAGCAGGGGTGTGGTGCGGTGAGACTCACCGGCACAGCACCTCCTGCTGGTTGTCTCGGGAATTAGCTCTTCCATCCCAGAGTGCCCTCTGCCGGCTGATGTCTCGCCTGCCACTGGCCCCCGTGTCCCTCCTGGACCCCAGTGCCCTTTGCCAGGGGTTCTCCCACCGCAGCAACCCACCCAGGAGAACCCCCAATCCCCTATCTCCACCTCACCTCAGTAGCTACTGCCAGTCTCCATCTAGTCCCCACTCACTGGGGAAGACGCAGTCTGTTAACCACTCCTCATCGGCCAGGGAGGTTGGACCAACTGCCTCTGCCTATCTCTGGGCTGCCCCCCTTCAGCCCTAGTGCCCTTTTGTGGGTCCTTAACTCAGCCTGCAGCCTGGCGCTTTGCTAGGCGGGAGCTCCCAAGCTCCCTCTGCCCTTCCCCAGTACTGCTCCGCCCTAGGTCCCCTCCTCAGCTCCCAGGCAGCCAGGGTCCTTCTCTCTCAAGAGGCTAGAGAGAGAGTCTGTCTCAGTCTCTAGCCCTCAGCCTCTTATAGGGCCAACTGTGGTCTGATTGGGGCGTGGCCCCAGCTGTGGCTGCTTCCCCCAATCAGCCCAGCTTTTCCCCCGCTGCAACCTTCTCCCAGGGTTGTTTTAAGCCCTCCAGGGCAGGAGCGGGGTGACCACCCTGCTACCAGGGGGCAAAGCTGACCGTAAGCGACTGCCATGCTGTCCTGATCTTGCAAGTATTCTGCCCGGAGCCGGTGCCTGGCTTAGTTTAGAGGCGCTAGAGGGCTGGTCTAACTCATTCCACCAGCCTGTGACCCCAAGAAGCCGTTTCCAATGTCGTGAGATTCCAGGATCTTGGTTCTGTCCCTTTCCCCGGCTGTGCCCCTGCGACAGCTGCAGTGATGGGGTGACCCAGGAGTTGATTGGGCACCTGGAGATCCCGGTGCACAGGGGAGATGCTGCTGTGCCCAGCGAATCCATCGTTAAGGCAGCTTTGCGATGGTGCCGCGCCATTAAACTGCCAGAACTCAGGGGAGGCTCTGACTCGTCAGCTCCTTGTGGAGCCTGGGAGCCGCAGGGTTGGAGGGTTGGGGCTAGCTGGACCCAGTACAGTCCTTTATCCCCTTCCATCCCAGTGTGGGGTTTGTACACCCCATCCCAGGAGCCCATCCCCACCAATCCCTTGCTGTTCTCCCAGGCAAAGAGCTTTTCCTGCAGCTTTGCTCCACTGATAACACTCAGGGGGGAGGGATAGCTCAGTGGTTTGAGCATTGGCCTGCTAAACCCAGGGTTGTGAGTTCAATCCTTGAGGGGGCTACTTAGGGATCTGGGGCAAAATCAGTACTTGGTCCTGCTAGTGAAGGCAGGGGGCTGGACTCGATGACCTTTCAAGGTCCCTTCCAGTTCTAGGAGATAGGATATCTCCATTAATTTAATTTAGGTCTGGAAGTGAGTCAGAGACAGGGAACGTATGGCTTGCTTAGGGATTTCTCTAGGAGGACAGGGCATGGCAGGAGGTGACTGTCTCATTTAATGCCTGTGACTGGTTACTGCACTTTGTGTTCTCATTAACTCAGTCTGTAAGCTGGGGAGAGCCCGTGTGAGACACGGGAGAGCAGAGTCCTTCCTTGGAAAGGGGGAAAAAACCACAGAGGTAACGAAATGTGCTGAGTTTGCTTTATTGGACATGCAGGGGGATAGTCAGTGATGCTGTCAGGAGCCCTGGAAATGGAGGATGAGAACGTGGCTCCATGCGAGGATCTGCTGGTAGGAACTAGAAGCAAATGGGGGTCAGCTCCATATCAACGCTCGGCACCCCCGAGGATTCAGCATTCTCCCAGTCGCGCAAAGCAAAGACTTCCAAGGTTTTCACTAGGGGGAAAGTCAGAGACACAGAACTCAGGACTGCAACCCTTACGGGCAATGAGAGTAACCTTCTGTAAGGGCCCCAGTCAAATAACCAAATAACCAGAGCCCTTTTGCTGACAGGAAAAATTAGACTAAGTTTACCCAGCCTCCAGGAGGTAAAGACAGAGGGGCGCAGGCAAGGGCTTGAATTACATCATAATTCTGTTTTCATTTTTATGAATAACCTATTTATTCTGTAAAAAGTGACAGAGAGTCCTGTGGCACCTTATAGACTAACAGACGTATTGGAGCATAAGCTTTCGTGGGGGAATACCCACTTCGTCATTCATGAGGTTGATGGATTTCCACTCCATATGGCTAAATGCAGTGCCTTGCGTGGTGTCAAGTATCAGAGGGGTAGCCGTGTTAGTCTGGATCAATTTATTTATTCTGTTACTTACAAGACTTCTTTGCAAAAGAAGCATTTGTTGCTGTGTGATCTGCCATCAGTGTCACAAACAGGACTGTACTCCCGGGTGCAGGCAGCCGGAGGCCTCTGGTACTCACTGCAGAAACCCTACAATGGTGTTAATATCACTGTCAGTGTTATTGCCTGTATTGCAGTAGTGCCCCGACGTTCCCCTGGTACTGGGTGTGCTGTGAACACAGAGGAACGGACAGTCCCTGCCCTCAGAGTCAGACTGTCTAATCCTGTCCCTCGTCTCCTTCGTGGTTCTGATGAACTGACTTCCCAATTCCCCTCTCGCTGTCAGGGGGAGCCGAGCCCGTCTCCCTGGTCCACGAGACTCTTCCGAACCCGCATCCCAAGGTGTCTGAGCAAAGGGGTGTCCGTGCAGGCCCAAATATAAAGAACCTCATGTTCTTGTGATACTGTCCCCTTCCCCGTTCCATCTCTGAGCTGTTCCCGGTGCCTCCCCCAGGCCCATCACAGACGGTGTCCTGTCCAGTAATGTATGAAGTCCGTCCCTCGGACCACATGGCGTCTCAGCCCCAGGGATTCGCTCTCCCCTCACTAGGGCCTGGGGGAGAGTCTGCTCCCACATTGACTCATGAGTTCCAGCGTGTTTCTAACCCAGAGCTCCTGGCCGCCATGATGCTACATACCAGGGATCGGGGCAAGTGACAATTGATTGACAGTGAGACTTAGACTCACCCGACGACCCTGGCCGACAGAGTCTGAAAGAAAACAGACACAAAGGACACAACAAAGGGAAATGTCAGAGGGAAACCAGCTAAAAACATTGATCTCTGCCTATGACAACGGATGCAGATTGCTAACCAGCAACTGGGCCACGGGAAGGAGTCCTGCACTCTCATCCAGTTGCTGTGATAAATAGAAACATGGAGAGTAATGCACCCACAGTCTGACCTGAAAGCACAGAAGATTAGGGTTGGAAGAGACCTTAGGAGGTTATCTAGTCCAACCCCCGAATACCATCACCGGACCCACAATTAACTGCAGGCGCGATTGTTTGGAGTTCCCAGAGTGGGGTTTGGGGAAAGCCCATAATGGCCCCTCAGTAACATCTTTCCAAAGGAAATGTCTGTTTCTGCCATGAGCCACTTCCCCGCTTATGACACCCAAACACCCACAGCTGGAGCTCGGCTGGTCTTTAACAGTCGAGCCCCGGCTGAAGGTTAGAGGATCAGACACAGAGCTCTGTACAGGCTGCAGCAAAAGTTACTCACCCTGAAAGCTGGGGACGAGCCCCAGAGCGAGGAACACAACGACAGCTGCTGTCTTCATGGTGGACGTGGTTCGTGGGTCTGCTGGAGTCTGTTAGTGCGGAGCTCTGCAGATGCTCTCCCAATGCAGCCCAAGGGTGGAGACCTCATATATATAGACAAGAGGTTGGGCTCTCCAACTGGATTATGAAATCCCTGTCGAAATGGTCACTGAGGCTACAAACCAGTACAGTGAATGGTCATTCCCTATTCCTAATTCATCATGTCTGGTTGGTCATCTAAGTCAAATGGACATTTGGTGCCCCCTGATTGGTTGGTTGAAACTTTTGCAAAAGGAGGATCGCGTGTGCCAACTAACAAATAACCAATACTCTTGTTACGAACGACACTCGTCATTGTCACATGATCACAGGGCTTGGCATGAAGAACAGCAGTTCCCAAATCCTAATGTAAACAATCCCACATTACTGGATGCTCGTAAGTAGGGCAAGAATGTGGCTGTATCAAATGCCCTTTGGGGACTGCAATAAATATTAGTGGGGAAGGTTAAACTGCCCTGACATACACGGGTGAGTTCAAAGTCAGCCTTTGTAAATCGTGTCGCACCTGCAGAGGAAGGCAGGTTATTTACATTCGATCAGGTGTGTCTGGGGCTCTGTTGGTTGCTGAGAACTGCCACCTTGCGTCCCAGTCACATTCATCTTTGCTGTCCTGCACCAGAAACCGGCATATTCCAGGGTCCATGCGCCCTGTCCCTCACACACTGCCAGCCACTTTACCATTCAAGTCCCTGCCAGTCTGTTGGTAACAGCAGCTGGGAAATTCGATCTGGGCCAGGAGGGAGGGGAAACGGCCATGTGGCACCAGTGTGCAGCCAGTAGCCCTGTGTCCATATGTTAATGGGGACAGGGCGAGCTCCCTCAGGCAGCCCCGAACTACGGCAGTGGATAGGTCTGGTGGGATCCAGAGGAGCGGGACGAGCAGAGGCTGTGCTGCATGGGGCAGGAAGGCAGCACAGATCCCATGCGGAGGGACCCCTCCACCCCTTGTGCACCAGGGAGATCATGACTAGGGTCAGGGTACAGGTCTCTGCCGCGGGGATCGGGAGGGATGTGGGGTCGCTGTGGGCTATGGCACAGTGGGGCTGTACATGGCCCCAGTGCTGCTGGGGGGAAGTGGTGGGATGTTCCCTTCTCCGCTCCCAAATGCAGGAGCAGCTGGGCACTGGGTAACTGTCTGGGGTCGCCGGGCTCTGCTTCTGGGCTGGGGATTCCTCCTCCCCTCTGCCCCAGGCAAAGCCCTTGAACTCTGGCTTCGCTCTTGGCTCCAGGACTTACACCACTGAAAATACGGGGATGAGCCTGCTGACTCGTCACTGGCCCTGTGTCAGCCCAGGTCAGTGCCTGGCTGGTTCAGAGCCCCATAGTCCCTCCAGCACAAGGCCTGTGGTTGGGGGAGAAGGTGCCGCGGATAGCTCGAGGCAGGGCCAGGGCTGGAGCACAGCGTAACCAACCCCAGGCTTCAAAATTCATGATTCCGGACACCACAATCCCAGGACCGGGATAAGGATAATAAATGGGTCGGGGGGATTTTGATTTGCCTGTTGGTGCTTGATCCCTTAGTTGTCACATTTCCCAGCTTGTCTCTGAAATCACAAGGGCAGAAACTCGCGTTTTTAAAGGAAAGCCGAGACGCCCCCATGTCTCCTGGGTCCAGGAGCTGGGGCTTTCAGAGCAGCAACCACGGTGAGACTCATCGGGGGAATCACAGGGCACGGCAGGTCCGCAGGCTGGGAGCGGCTGCAAGGGTGACGCCCATATAGCAGGCAGCCGAGGGCTGGGACTGGCGGGCCTGAGGGCCAGGCTGGGGAGCAGTCTGTGGCTGACAAAGGAGAGGGCCATGGGGAGGGGACCAAAGGCCGGGACCCCGGCTGGGGGACCTGCAAGCCCGTGTGTGATGGTCTCTGGGATGGAGGGGGGTATTCCTGGCACCAGGCTGAGGAACCCCCCACATCCTGCTGTGTCAGTCGGCCCTGAGGAGCTGGGCTGGGAACTGTGGAGTTTAGCAGTGGTTTGTGGTAACTATGAAGCCATTGTACCCAGGGTACAAGGTTGGCAGGTTGTTGGTCTGCTGCACAGGGGCATGAGGGCAGCACGGAGCCTGGCCAGAGGGACTCTGCAATCCCCTGTGCACCATGGAGGAGACGGACGGACTGTGCATCTCGTGGGTCTCTAGGGGGGCAGGGTTGGGAGGAAAGTGGGGCGGTTATTGGGGAAGGGGGCACCCCACAGCATGGATCGACATGGCCACACCCACACCGGGGCAAGGAGAAGGACAAGCCCTTTACACCCCTGACAAGTAACCCTGTGACCTGCGTTTGGGTTATTGATCCTATATCCTCCCATCCCTTGCTGTTCTCCCAGGCAAAGACCTTTTACTGGGGCTTTGCTCATGGTATTGAGAACACTCAGGTCTGGAAGGGAGTCAGATACAGGGAACGTGTCTGGGGTTTGTGTATCAATTTCTCTTGTAGGAAAAGCCATGGCAGGAGGTGATATAATACTTGCCAGTCTGTGGCTCCCTTAATGCCTGTGACTGGTTATTGCACTTTGTGTTCTCATTAACTCCGGTCTGTAAGCTGGGGGGAGCCCGTGTGAGACACAGGAGAGCAGAGTCCCTCCTTGGAAAGGGGAAAAAAAACCACAGAGGTAACGAAATCTGCTGAGTTTGCTTTATTAGACATGCAGGGGATAGTCAGTGATGCTGTCAGGAGCCCTGGAAATGGAGGATGAGACGAGAACGTGGCTCCATGCGGGGATCTGCTGGTGGGAACTAGAAGCAAATGGCGATCGGCTCCATGTCAGCGCTCGGCACCCCCGAGGATTCAGCATTTTCCATGTCGCGCAAAGCAAAGACTTCCAAGCTTTTCACTGGGGGAAAGAGAGACACAGAACTCAGAGCTGCAACCTTATGGACAACGCGGGCAAAGCTTCTGTCAAGGCCCCAGTATGTCAAATAAGCAAAGCCCTTTTGCTGACATGAAAAATTAAACTGAGGAAGTTGACCCGGCCTCTAGAAGATAAAGACAGATGGGTGAAGGCCAGGGCTCGAATTACATCACAGTTGTATTTTGTTTTTTATTAATGGGCCATTTATTCTGTTACTTACTAGACTGCTTTGCAGAAGTAGCATTTGTTGCTGTATGTTTTCCCATCAGTGCCACAAACAGGGTTGTACTCCTCAGTGCAGACAGATGGAGGCTTCTTGTACTCACTGCAGAAACCCTTCAAAGAACATTAGTATTGCAGTTAGTGTTATTGTCTGCATTTCAGTAGTGCCCCGACGCCACCTCCCCCCCGCCAGGCTGGGCATTCTCTGAACACAGAGGACCCTGGGAGCTCGCAGTACCTACTCCTGTCCCTTGTCTCCACTGACGTTCTGATGAACCGACTCCCCAATTCCCCTCTCGCTGCCAGGAGGAGCCGAGCCCGTCTCCCTGGTGTAAGAGACGTTTCTGAACCCACAGCACATGGTGTGTGAGCGAAGGGGCATCTCCACAGGAAACTCTTTTGTTCCAGTGTAGACGTACCCATGGGTTCTCAGCCCCAGAGATTCACTCTCCCCTGGCTAGGGCACGAGGTAGAGTCTGCTCCTGCTTTGACTCATCAGTTCTAGCATGTTTCTAACCCAGAGATCATGGTCTCTGTGATGCTACAAAGCAGAGACTGGGGAAAGTGACTATTAATGAACAGGGAGAGTTTGGCTTACCTTACCAGCCTGGCCAGCAGCATCTGGAACAAAACACAGACAGAAACGATACAATGAAGGGAAATGCTGGAGTCAGTTAAGAACATTCATCCCTGTGTAGGACAATGCATGCAGCTTCCTAACCAGCACAAGAAGTATTAGCAAGAAGTGTCATGCTTACAATAGTCCTGCTAACACACCCCAGAATGATGTTCTCTTTTTTTTGCAACAGCGTTACACTGCTGACTCATATTTAGCTTGTGATCCACTCTGACACCCAGATCCCTTTCCGCAGTATTCCTTCCTCGGCAGTCATTGCCCATTGTGTATGTGTGCAACTGATTGTTCCTTCCGAAGTGGAGAACTTTGCTTTTGTCCTTATTGAATTTCATCCTATTTACTTCAGACCATTTCTCCAGTTTGTCCAGATCATTTTGAATTTTCATCCTATCCTCCAAAGCACTTGCAACCCCTCCCAGCTTGGAATCGTCCGCAAACTTTATAAGTGTGCTCTCTGTGCCATTATTGAAATCATTGATGAAGATATTGAGCAGAACCAGACCCAGGACCAATCCCTGTGGGACCCCACTCGATATGCGCTTCTGGCTTTATTGTGAACCACTGATAACTACTCTCTTAGAATGATTTTCCAACCAGTTATGAACCCACATTATAGTAGCTCCATCTAGGTTGTATTTCCCTAGTTTGTTAATGAGAAGGTCATGCGAGACAGTATCAAAAGCCTCACTAACGTCAAGATATACCATGTCTACCGCTTCCCCCCATCCACAAGGCTTGTTACCCTGTCAATGAAAGCTATCAGGTTGGTTTGACAAGATTTGTTCTTGACAAATCCATGCTGTCTGCTACTTATCACCTTATCATCTTCTAGGTGTTGGCAAATTGATTGCTTAATTATTTCCTTCATTATCTTTCCGGATACTGATGTTAAGCTGACTGGTCTGTAATTTCCCAGTTGTTTTAAGCAACCTATATTAAAACAACATCCACCTGTTGGTCTCATCTTTAGCTTTTGAAATGCAGGCCCCTGTCACTTCAGTCTAAGGACTAGCCCTGTTAGCTGCCAGCTCTAGTAATGCCCTGATGTTCTTTCAAAGCAACATCGAGCCAACAGAGGCCAAAAAACGTCCATTGACCTCAGTGGAAGCAGGATAAACCCAAACTATTCACAACAAAAATGGTTAATGGCTTTCCTTTAAAAAGCCTGTTATGGAGTAGTGCATTTCAGCGGTATTTAATACCACAGCCACTATTCTGCCATTCATTTGTCCTGTGCTCCTCTGGCGCTGGCCTCTGACATTGGACTCCACTTCAGGTGTCTTTGTTGTTCCCTGATCTCTCTTTAAGTTTGAAGGGTTTCCTGGCCCTGCTCATTAGTGGCTCTATAAGGAAACATGTGATCTGGGTCATCAGCAGTCACACTGCAAAGAGTCAGCCTAGCCCGCAACATGGGTTGCACTGTGCCTCATTGCCTTTGGGAGCAGCCTGCTTTGTCACTCTCTGTTTTTGCGTTCTTGTACATTTGGGTTCTGGATTCTAAGATATAAAGTCATATTATATCGCAAGCTTCCAGAAAGAGAAATTTACATTTTTATCGAACATCTGTTTGGATGCTGTGAACATAACACTGCACACTCCGCCATGTACCCCACAAAGGCTGTCTGGTTCATTCATTGACACTGTCTGAAAAATATCAAAAAAACTAAAGGTTGTGTCTCAGCAGCTGTTTTGCAGGATCCATGACCTCACCAAAAGCCATAAAAACCTAGGCAGCTATCTCCTATCTCTCTCCTCTATTTGCATGTGTCCTCAAAATTAAGTCATAGCAAAGAATTGCATCAGCAATTTCTCCAGTGTAATGAGATGTTTCATTCTGAACATCTGGCTCTGTCTTTTAACAAAACTGTATCCAGTTCACTAAGATATCAACCCCCCCAAGTGAAGATTATCTGTATCAAGGAGCTCTGGATCATCCAGCATTACAAAGTAGGGATTAAAAAAAACATATTTGGAAAGGATCTAAACCCTCCTCTTTTCTACTTTGGCAATGCTGTACATGTTGTCATGCTAATTAAGTATCCTTGAATTGAATTAATTTAGGGCATAAAGCAACTCCTAAGTAATAGAAGCTAAGAAGAAGCTTTTCCTGCGGGCAGGTTTTCTCAGCTTCTCTCTCAGCCAGAACCAGAGATGAGAAGAAATTCAGAAAGAAAGGGGATTCCATGGATGTTTGGTTTCTAGGGGCTGTGAATCTTTTCAGCTGCCTCGGTTTCTGGCAGAGTCAGTGATATCCCAGCCCAGAGAGAACCCCGGGAACAGCCCTTCCGAGCTCTGGGATCCGTGCAGGGAGGTTAGAGCTCCTACAATCAGCTCAATGTCCAGGCTGTGCAGTGGCATCTCAGATATAAACCAGCTGCTCCTGGAATCAGCCACTGTGGGGATGTGTGAATCCCTGTATAGATCAGAGTGAGGCTGGCCCCGACCTTTCAGGGGGCAGAGGTATCAGAGCCGGGCTCAGCACAGGCTACAGCAAAAGTGACTCACCTGAGTAGAAGCAGCAAAGTGCCAGAGCGAAGAGCAGAACGGCCCCTGTTATCTTCATGGCGGACGTGGCTGTCTGGTCTGCACTGGACTCTTGGTGCTCCGCTCCCTCAGTAAACCCCACAGACAGAGCCCCACTATATATAGGGTGTCGGAGAACCCACCTTCATTGTGACATCATCCTAAATAATCACTCACAACTCCGGCAACCGGAAACAAAGCTCTCGAGGGGAATGTGAAACTGTAAACAATGTTTCCTCCACAAGAAGTTTCCAGGATAAGTTGAGGAGGTTACAAGTCACACCCTTGATTTAGTGAATAATGGCATAGTTATGTGGGTTGAGTGCTCACCATGGGGACATGGGCACCCAAACCTGGCTATGCCTGTTTGTCATGACTGCGAGTGCAGAACATATTTCTCATGCTGCGCGTTAAAGGCACTGACCCAACCGAGCACCTGACATTTACCATGTTACCAGCCTCTTTCAGCCAGACTCTGCAGTAGGTCGCAGCAGTGGGGGCAAAGCTGACCGTAAGCGACTGCCATGCTGTCCTGATCTTGCAAGTATTCTGCCCGGAGCCGGTGCCTGGCTTAGTTTAGAGGCGCTAGAGGGCAGGTCTAACTCATTCCACCGGCCTGTGACCCCAAGAAGCCGTTTCCAATGTCGTGAGATTCCAGGATCTTGGTTCTGTCCCTTTCCCCGGCTGTGCGCCCTGCGGCAGCTGCAGTGATGGGGTGACCCAGGAGTTGATTGGGCACCTGGAGATCCCGGTGCACAGGGGAGATGCTGCTGTGCCCAGCGAATCCATCGTTAAGGCAGGTTTGCGATGGTGCCGCGCCATTAAACTGCCAGAACTCAGGGAAGGCTCTGACTCTGTGCCCAGCTCCCTGCTCAGCCAGACGTGAGAAAATCCCATCAGCATCTTCTCTCGAGCCAGCCGGCTTTCGGGAGCTGCTCTTGCCTTTGGGTCTGCACCAGCGACTCAGCCCCGTGTTCCAGTCTGCTGGGCCACTTTGTGGGAGAGGTGTAGACGTAGGGCCCAGCCCTGCATGGCGCTGGGCACCCTCGTGAGGAGCTGAGAGCTATTTAGGACCAAACCAATCATACTAATATGAATGACTATCTCCCTGGACTGATCCTGCTCACCTTCACCATGGTAGCATGAATGCTACATTAAAGGTTGTGACTTACCAGCTGGGGCTATCTAAGTCCCCCAGTGCAAGTGGAAGGACATAACCAGAGATTTTTTTTCTGCAGTTTCCAGTCTAATGTTCTATCTTTCCGTGTTGATGCCCCTTGAGTCCTCAGTCTCCAGCAACCCAGTGGATAGCAATTCTTTGGAGAGGAAAGTGTCTTTTGCATGTAATTCCTCTTCTCCATATGTTATAGTTTGACTGCACAACTTCCTTTCTTCAGAGTTGGGAGGAGCGATATTTTGGGTGTCAAAGTTTGTGTTCACACCATCCTAGAGGTGGTATGGGAACTGTAGAGAGATCTTAACTTCACTCCCTTCCAGGAATTGAAGTAGGGCTTCCTAGGAGATGCTGAGGTACCGGTAGTGTGTCTGTGCACATGGCACAACTACCAGTACCTCTTGGGGCATTCTTGGAGAATGGGGAGGGAATTCCTGCTTGTCTCGCATTAGAAGCTCAAGACCCAATGGACTCCAATACCATGGTGATGGGCAGGATGCAAATGCCTAGGTTTGATAGACAGATGGACAGACAGAGAGACAATTCTTCCAGGAAAAAATCAAGATGGTGTCCAGAAGAGAAGGCGAAAGAGGAAGAGTTCATCATGGTGAGTAACTGGTGGCTCTTAGACACCCCATCTAACCTGCAGTTTTGCATCGGAGACTGCAGATGATGGTCTCTTGGTGACATGGGAATAGTTGGGAGAGCTCCTCTACAAATGGTGTCTCCATCGGTACAGCAAGTTGAAGGACGTTCTTGTGAGCTGCTCTTCTTGTTTATTTCCAGCTAAGAGGAGCAAGGGAGGGCAGCTGGTGGTTAAGTACAAGCGTAGTAGATGCTTCTCCTACTCAAGTTTCATGCCTTCACAGAGGCCAAATTGGTACTTGGCATAAAGCCATTGTAGCCACCGTAATGTCAAAATGTGCATGGCATCAAGATGGAGCTGTGTGCCATCTCAGCTTCTGGCCATGAAATGGAGCGTTACATGCTTGATGGTATTGGGCAGCTCCTCAAAACGTGCAGGCCCTCTGGATTTCAGCCTCTGTTTTGATGTGTATGGCAAACCCATTAAAATATGCCCTGCCTTGACTCCCTTGGGGTACATTTTGACAGACACAGGAAGCCTATCCAAATATGTCCTGCCCTGGTTTTCACTCTCAGCGTCAACAGGGCAGAGTCGGATGCATTTACTGAGCCAGAGACCTTCAGCTTCAATCGCCTTTGCTGAGGACATTTGGAAATTAGGAGAGAACACGGAAGAGATTTGTGGTGTTTCAGTGAATCCATAAAAGCAGAGCTGTGTGCCCATTAAGGCTGGTTGAGACATCAACGTGCCTCACACACACTTTTAAAATAAGGATATGGAAGGTGAGGGCAAGCAGCACCACACACACACACCCCTATTCCTCTACCCAGCGACACAGGCCTCATTGCTAGCACCAACACCATGGGCCCCAGAGAATGCAGCGCGCCCAACCATCCCTTCTTCACAGCCCTGCCCTGCTCAAAGATCTTCTGGAACACAACACAAACATTCCCCGGCTAGCAAAACCCATCCCCCATGCCCCTCGCTCTGCCTTGGGTTCAGATGAACTCAAGAGAACGTTACAGGCGAGGCGTATGACAAAACACTGTTGTGTTCCTCTTCTTAGCGGCTCTAAAAGGCATTCACATGCTGCATGGAAGGAATCAGCATTAACCACTTTCTCTGCTGGCTAACAAGGACACAGAAAGACTCAAGTTCTATTGAATAAGGTTCTTCTTTCTAAAACCCTACCTGCTCTTACCCTGCGTCAGACAGCCGGCGTTCCGATAAAGTCTGGGTTCCATGGTGTGGACAAATTGTCTGGGGTCTGGATGAGAGGGGCTTCCTGGGGATTTCACCCCCATCTCCCACAGCTCCCATATCTCAGCTCATGGAACTACCCCTGCACTGGTGCCGTGTGCTTGGGTAAGTGGGAAATGCCTGTGGAAACGGAGAGCAAAATGCAGGGGGAGGACAAGGCCTGACGGAGACCTCAATTCCCAACGTACCTGTGTGCATTCCCTGCACACGCTCACTCCTCGTGGTTAGAACGCTTGGGTCAAGCTCAGTAGCAAAATGGGCATGTTTTCCTGCAGTGCACGTTTTTGTCATGACGTCTCCTCTCCTGGCCTGTTCTGCTCTGGTGAAGTTTTTATAAACTTTGGGAAAAGTTCCCCTACCATGGGAGAGCATCTCAGCAAAGGTTTAAAAGCATTCTTGGCTCCACTAGCAGTGATAATTCTATTTCAAAGATGACAAGCAAACCCCATCTTTTAAAAGGCACCGGATTCAATTAAATACCCTGCCAGCGTTTCCCATCAAAGGCGAGGAGAGATGTGTGACAGCGGGTAATCAAGCCAAACTCCAGGGGTGTGGTGCTTTGCTGCTTCTCATGTTGCCATCCCTCTGGCTACCACACCCACATCTCTGCCTCTGATGATAGCGTCCTGGAGTCTCCACTGACTCATGCTCCTTCTAGCAGTGGCTTCATTTCTACTCTGCCTATATGCCAGGCAAAGGAGCAGGAACGCACTGAGGCGGAGAAAGGAGGGGTTAAGGCTCCTGGTCTCCTTCTCCTCTTTTCCCCACCTTCAGAAGGGGGGAAGCCACGTCCCGCTATCTCTAGCAGAGACAATGGCTGAGTGTCCTGCCATGTATCTTTGCTGATTCCCAGAACTCAGGCTGAAGTGCAATGCAGCGGGAAGTTCCTTCACCTTTCTCTAGCAGGCTCACTCACTGTCCCCATCTCATTCTCATCCTCATCCTCATCCTCCGACTGATTCCTTCAACCCTTCCCGCAGAACCAGGGGAGATGGCACTGGAAACAACCCCTTCCGTAGCTTCTGCAGAGGCTGGAAGAGTTGTGACTGTGATGAATTCCTCATTAGAACAGAATGAGCAAAGCCTGTCCCAACTAGCAGACTTCACAGAAACAACGGACACACTTCAGGAGCCCATGCTACTTAGCTGAATGGAAATCGGGGGGGCGGGGGAGAAAAGCTCCCAAGAGGTTTGGATGGGGGTAACACTGAAATGGCCAGACAGAAAAACACATGGAAATATATGTAAACAGCTAACCTGGTATCATTTGTCATTTCTTTCTTTCAAATCACTCATTCAGTGTGTCAGCATATTACACTCCATTGGAGTGATGCGCAGAGCTGAGATGGGGTGTTGTTATGCTGGAAGATGTTAATAGCAGCCATCAATCACAGAGCTGGTTAAAACCAGTGGGTGTGCTAACCACCCTTCTTTCAGGTTCCATGGAAGGAGCAATTAAGCCCCTTGAGGCCATGAAATAATAGGAGGCCACTGCCCAAGGCACTGGGCCACATGGCAAGATCTGATCAGCGCTAAGCCATGTGGGTCAAGGGGTTTCCCTAAGACTGGTTGCAAATGCAGGGATAAGGGGATGGATTGGTTGTAGCTCTGTGCATGTGTGAGACAGAAAACCAGAAGCCAGTGAGGGAAGCAGTATTGAGAATTGTCCTGAGTGGGAGCAGAGGACAGAGCACCTTAGGGTACATGGCTGGATGGAGGGGCAGGCTTGGAAACTGAGCAAGGAAACTGCCTGTTGCTGTTTGCTTCTACTGAGCGAAACAGGACTCTGTAGATTATAAATAAACAGGATCGCACCAAAGAAATAGCTGACTAATATAATCAATTTCTCCACCTAAACAGAAACAACCTAACGAGGCCCGGAATATTGGTTAACCACTTGGGCCAAGAGGGCAACAGTACATTCTGAGACAGGAGAAATCAAGCATCTCTTGAAAGGTGAATGAGTCTGAGAAGAATCTGGATCAGTGCTTTTCAATCTGTGGTCTGTGAACCAGGTTCACAGACTATGTCTAAGATTAGCAAGGGGTCCTCACCCCAATTCGAAAATTTTTAGGGGTCGGCAAATCAAAAAAGGTTGAAAACCACTGCTCTAAATCAATATCATCAGAAGGGCGGAATGGGTGTGGGTGTTCGAAAGGGAAAGAGAGAGAGAAAGTTTTGTAAACAGAGAACAAGGAGCAGTGACTCACCACAGAGCATTTAACTGAGCCCGGGAAGCCAGATGAAAATTGGGTGTTGCCTGTCTCCTTTGAAATATAATGATTCCTGTTCAGAGATGAGCTGCCCCTCAAATCTTTGCTGGGACATTGTATGACGACAGGGAAGCATGTCCAATATTTATAAAAACGTACTCAAAGCCGACGAGGGGATTTATCCCAGAATATAGCCCCATTGCCTGTGGGAAGGTGCCTTTGGAATCAGGTATAACGATGTGGCAGGAGCAAATGGAATATTGCCATTAGGAGTTGGGTCAGGCAAACTCCAGAGGCTCATGGGGATGAGATTAAGGCTTGTTGGGAATTTTTTAATTAAATGTTTTTTTAATTGGAAAATGCCAATTTGTCAAAAACAAAGTTTTTCAGGGGAAAGGGTCAGTGTAGATGAATTTCCTAATTTAAAAAAAATGTTGAAAACCAGATTTTGAAATTGCTGAAACACACCAGTTAGACACGTTCTAACTGAAACCAATGGAGGTTCATGCTCAGCTTGTGTGAACGGCCAAACCTGCTGGTCCAAAGTGAATGATTGTAGCCAGCGGCTCTGCCCTCAACGAAGTGTAAATGTTTGAGATTGCTGCCTCTTCTGACATCAACGTCACCTCCCTTCTGAATGACCTGCAGAATTCCTAGGCCACACAGGTCAGTTCCTCAGAGTCTGGTTTACTCCAAGTGTAACTTGCTTTTTTTACACCAGGCCTGGAACAGAGGTGGTCACAAACAGCATGCAGGCAATCCTCTATACCCAAAATCCCAGCTCACACTCATATACCTGGTTCCTAGGAAGATTCTCGGTCCTAAGAATTGCCTCTAAATATAGAACAAATAAAGCAGAGAGCAAACTCTGTGCTGTCTGCCAGAGCTTCTCACAAAGGGTCACTTCAAAAAAAAGTGACAACATAACTGTAGTTCTTCAAAGACTCAGACTCATAGACTTTAAGGTCAGAAGGGACCATTATGATCATCTAGTCTGACCTCCCGCATGATGCAGGCCACAAAAGCTGACCCACCCCTTTCCCTTAACTCAGCTGTTGAAGTCCCCAAATCCTGTGATTTAAAGACTTCAAGTCGCAGAGTATCCCCCAGATAGCGACCCCCGCCCCATGCTGCGGAGGAAGGCGAAAAACCTCCAGGGCCTCTGCCAATCTACCGTGGAGGAAAATTCCTTCCCGACCCCAAATATGGCGATCAGTAGAACCCCGAGCATGCAGGCAAGATTCTCCAGCCAGACCCTCATTGACCATTGATACTATTTACCAGCGATGCCACGTTGTTGACCAATTGACTAAAAGACTAAAAACTTGCTCACTCCGTAAGAAAAGAACACGCATGTCTATGTGTAGTGGCCTTTTGAAACCACCAGCCGTATAAAGTGATACAGAGTCTTGAAAGGCTGTGTGGTCTAGAAGGAAGAACACAGACCTCCTGAGTTCAAATCTGACTCTTCCAGTCATGCACTGTGTGCCCTTGGATGAGTCACTTCTTTCTGTCTCAGTTTCCCCATTTGTGTAACATGGATGCTTTGAGAGTGTGTTAGCTAGTGCTTGGGACATAGAAAAATGCTAAACAATATCATGTGTCATGGGGGCAAATTCATCCCATGTATATGCTGGATTTACACCAGGTATAATTCAACCCATGCCTGAATCTAATACCGGCAGAGTGATGGGAAGTGAGCAATATCTTTTCTGGTAGGTTGTCTGGTGGCGGATTACAGTGAGGAAACTCAGAGAGGCACTCAACAAAATTCACCTTCTGTGATCTCTGCAGTTGGGGATTGGAAAACACAGCTGCTGGTGACCAGTTAGAAAAGATGGACTGGTACCAGCCAGCTGATTGATATCACAACAGGACATGTTCCCCTCTTTGTGTGATGTGTCAGACTTAACATGCAATAGGGAAACTGCCATATTCCTGCAAGCAGGGTGGAGCGTGGATGTGTGTGTGTAGAACAGAGCTTCATGTAACCAGAGAACCACCAGACCCCACCTCCCTCAGCTTCTTTTAGTGCTGGAGATTTTCACCGTTCATCCCACCCTCTTGATGTTAATTGAGCCCTGGGGTAAGCAGGTGTCTTCAATGCTGCACTCACACCAGGAATCAGTTTGGCCCATAATGAGTATAAACCCTGCATAATTAAACGGGGGATGGTGTTAAGTGATAGGATCAACCACTTAGGGTAACCCATTCTTACAATCACCTCCTGTCACCTGTGGGACTCTGGTGCAATCACAGACCCTGTAAGATTGTCTATTAACTCCCACTGGATGCCTGCCATGGATCTGGCCAGAGGCAGGCTTCCCCAGCTGTGCAAACTGCATTGCAATCACTCCGCAAAGCAGCCAAAAAGCTTCAGGGGCAGGGAGTCCATCCAAACAGGGAGAATGTTCATTCAAGTTGCCGAACACTGAGCTAGGACTGGGTAGTTAGTGCTTATTCGCTTTTATTCATTTTTTTTTTTTATGTTCTCAAACTTGCTTACAGAAAAGTAAAAGTTTGAACACATCAGCAGCACATAAGGGAAAGCTGTCTGAATGATCCTGTTTTAAGTAAGCCCTAGTTATAGTGGGCAACCATTTTGGAGACCCTAATGATGAATGTCAACAAAAATCCTGGGCTAAAGTGTGTTTTCCTGCTTTACCTTACTAACACTACCTCTAGGGAAAATCCATCCCATAATTTCTTCCTTCTACTCTAATAAACGTGGCATGCATCATGTTCGTTCACATTTGTTGCCACACTGAGATTCATTTTGGCTTTTAAAAATTGCATTCACAAGAGCCAAATACAGAATAATTATCAAATTCCAAAGTGTCCTAGAACAATGTTCTCTGCGTGGTGCAGCCGGATATTCCAGCCTGAAAGGTATGCTCGGGGGGGGGGGGGGGGAATGCAGGGATATTTCTGGGAAGGGATCTCATTAGGAGACATGTTAACATCAGTGGTATGATAGAGCATACAGCATGTGAACTTAGGATCCCCATAAGTATGCCTTGGCTGGCTGTCTAGCTATCTGGAGGCATATAAAAGGTGAGGCATATTTTGAGAAGAGTTGGCAAATGTGGGAAGAGCCCAGTATAGTGTGTTGGAAAAATCTGGCAAGTTTAAACATAGTGTCTGGGACAAAATACCGTCAATCTGCTTACATTTGGGATTGCTGGCTTTGCTTGACATATCAGGATCACTGCAGTCGCTAGCTGGATGCTTCCTAAGACTGCGTGAAATGGCAAAGTCTATACAAATCTCAGAGCAGATGGGACTTGCCATAAAACAAGCTGCCATTCAATGTGCTAAGTGTATTGCCTCCCTCCCCCCAAAAAAATCCTTGTTCTGAATTGTAACCGCGATGCCTGAACAGAAGGAATATTGTCAGAGTGAGTGTTATGGACAAGCAGCCAGCAAGTTATGAACAGCAAGTCAGAGGTCAGATTGCGTTCAGCTAAATGGCCCAAAGGTTTGGACGCTTGTCTGAATTAGGGGCTCAAACAGTGGTGTGACAGTGGAAACAGATTGCTGCCAGAGTCGCTTTCTTCTATCACTGAACAAGGCACTGTGAGTAGAGGGATTACCCTGACAGCCACTCTCTCCTTCGGCTTCCCTGGCGAGCTTCTGCCCAGAACCAGCCCTAGCCCCCTCCTGCCTGCCTGCCTTCCCACTACAGATTTAAAGAAACAGCAGCACACACATCCCTCCCTCCCACCAGCTTCTTTACCTCTTTGTAGTAAAGAGCTTCCTAATCTTGCCCAACATACAGAGGCTGTCCACTCCCTGTCCCTGGCCTAAGGAGTTGAATATACAACCCAAAGCTGTGCCGACCCCTTCTTGTGGCTGTAAATGGGAGCTGTCATAGAGCAGCCCCTCATGGCATGGGACAGTCCTGCAGGCACCCTGCCTCAGTTGCTCTCAGTTCCAAAAATAATCCACTTACACCCCGAGTCTGTAAGAACAATAGTTCCCCTCTTTCAGGGGCTAGCTTATTCTGATTAACTCGCTCCCCTGTTAGATTCGGGGGTTCACAGCCCCCCTTCCTGGGTTATGCCCTAGCTGAGTTGTTTCTCCTGGGAGGGGAAGGGGAAGGGGACTTAGCAGCTCCTTTAATAAGCTTAGAACCTCTTTCTGGGTCACCTTCCCCCCACCTGCTCCTCAAGTGCTTAATTCTACCCAGCTGAGTGTAACAGCCCCGAGCACCTGTCTGCACTGCCTGGGGGAGGGGAGCTTTGCCCTCTCTCCCTACAAGGCTTTTGGTCCCAGATCCTCAAAGGCATACAGGCCCCTAACTCCCACCGAAATTACCATGAGGATCTGCCCAGATTTAGGCCCCACGGTGATCCATAACCCACCACTCAGCTGCCGCCTACTCTCGCAGGTGCCTAAACTCACTCGGCACCTACGTTTCTGCTCCTGGGCACATCCTGCAGCCTCAGACCGGTGCCTGTCCCCCTATCTCCTGCCCAGCCCCCGGTGTGAGCCCCGAGCCCGGGGGAGGCCTGTCTCGCCTGTGGGGCATGGTTCAGCATGCCTAACTCCACACAAAACAGCTGGGGCGAAGGGGACCTCCCTCGTAAGCACTAGCCCAGGTGTGAGGGTCTCGCCTGGGATGTGGGGGAACCATGCTGAATTGCCCCGTCTGCCAGATGAGTAGAGGGTTTTGAACAGGGGGTTCCCATCTTTGAGACGGGGCCCTTAGTCTCTGGACTATGGGCTGGTCTGATGTGAGGCTGCCTCAGTCTCTCCTGTTAAAGTTGCTCCACTTTGTGTTAACTATGAATTGGGGGAGGGATAGCTCAGTGGTTTGAGCATTGGCCTGCTAAACCCAGGCTTGTGAGTTCAATCCTTGAGGGGGCCACTTAGGGATCTGGGGCAAAATCAGTACTTGGCCCTGCTAGTGAAGGCAGGGGGCTGGACTCAATGACCTTTCAAGGTCCCTTCCAGTTCTAGGAGATGGGCCAGAGAGAGAGACTGACTCTGTAGTTAGGAGCTGCTCTGGCTTCAGATGTCGGGAACCCTGGTTCAAATCCCCTTTGCTCATCAAGCAGTGGAGGGAATTGAGCCAGGGTGTGTGTGTCTCTCTCTCATTACCATTGTATCTTTAGTGGTAAGACAAGACACCCATGGTACAGATGGGGAACCGAGCCACAAAGTTCAAGATCACACAGGGAATATGTGGCAAAGGTGAGAATTATTAACACCTGTCCAGCCAGCTCCTAGGAGAGCTGTTCTCTCAGAGACACTGATGTAGGACTTAATCAACTGGTGCCACAGCCCTGGGTGTGGTTCCTGCTCTCTTTTTGATGTACTTGTCATTTTCCTCTCTAGAAAAGGAAATGTGATGCTGTAGTACAGAAATCTCCCATAAATTGGGCCCCCTGGTGCACATTGCTAGTATTACACACTATTCTCAGGCACTGTCTCACTTCAGCCCTTCTCTGTTTGTTTGTGACGGAAAAAGGAAACAGTCAAAAAATTCTGCTGAGTTCACTTTATTGGACAAGCAAATTGGAGACACTGTCGTCCCCAGCAGTTCCTGGGGAGAAGGGTGTGTGGAGACCGTGGCTGGGAGCAGGGATCTGCAGCGGTTGGTGGAGAGCGAAAGCAGAAGGGCAGCTTTTAACACTCAGCAGTGAGGAGGCTTCAGCATTTTCCAAGATGCTCCAATCGAACACTTCCCTGACTTCTCCTATAAAAGGAGCAAAACAGACTCAGGCACTACTGGGGATAAGAGACGTTCAACTCCGTGCCACAGACACAAGCTAGGACCTGGCGCCTGGGAACAGCCCAGTCTGTCTCAGACACTGGCCAATTCCTGATGTGTCAGAGGAAGGTTCAAGCCCCTTTTTTAACTTCTTGCCGGAGGCAGAGCGGTCTGGACAGGAGGGGGCTCTGGCTTTTCCTTTAGGGTTTTAGACCTTGTTCCACAAAGACAGTCAGTCTGAGCCCATTCAAACTTTGAATTAACATTTTTGCCGTGGGGCACGTGGCTCCCACAGCCCTGGAAACCCTGTAGACCCCTCTCCTGATGTTCTCAGAGGTGCAGTTCACCCCTTGCGGGGGTGTGGCAGAAGAGGCCGGGCACCAAGGCAGTTCACAAAAGAAGGCTCAGGAAGGACTGAACTGCGGGCACAGGCTGTGTGCCAACTCCCTGCATGCCTGGATTTCATTCAGGGAGCAGAAACAGCTTCCAGTGAATTTTGATTCCTCTGGAGCTGGTCTGGGTGAGGCGCTTCACTGAGAAACCTTCTCACTGGGCCAGAATTATAGACTGGTCCATAGAAGCAAAATGGAGAGAGGGCCTCCCTCCTGGGAAGAAAATCAGGAAGTCAGAGCAGCTCTACTCATTTTAGTGACCGTTGCTCCCACTTACTTGACGGCCTTGCAGAAGGAACATTTGTTGCCGTATGTCATGCCATCCGTGCCACAGTGGGGGTTGGACTCCCTTGTGCAGTACATGCCGTCGTCCATGAACTCCTTGCAGTCAAACTGCAAAAGTAATAATAAAACCCATTAAAACTCCTTCCCCCCCTTCGTTTTCCTCCACGACTCTGATAATCAATTGACTCACTTTAGTCTTTCTACTGAGAGGAGTTAAAACAGCAGCAAGGGCGCTGCCTGCTCCCTAATAAATTTGTTAGTCTCTAAGGTGCCACAAGTACTCCTGTTCTTCTTTTTCCCTGGAGAGAGAGATCCTTCCACGACCAACAGATGTGGCTTCAGAAGGAGCATCTCCACAGGGCTGTAACCACCTACTTATCAAGAAGAAATTCTGGTTTCCCAAACAGGCTGGCCCCGTCATGTCAGAAGCAAATAGATATCAACACTCTTAACACCAATCAGTCTCCAGTGCGGCTAGCTCCCTGCGGCTCGGAGCCAGACTGTCCTAGCTGAGTGCACCGACCTTTCCGAGGCACTCAGAAACTGGGTGAACAAGCTCAAGTCAGGCAGCTTCCGTTTGTTAGGAAAGGTTAAGACAGGCATCGGTATAACATAACGCTCGGTACCTTCCCACCGGATGGACAAGCGAATTAGAGTTTGTGAATGTCTCCAACATGACAGTGAGTCAATTGGATTCTAATCGCATCGTACAGCGGGTCTGGCTTTGGTCACCTTCCAGTAATTGACTCTGCTATTGGGTCATATACAGCCTTGGCAGTCCCTACCTGCAGTGTCTCTCTCCTGGGAGAAGACTGGGCCGTGGGGCTAGAGTGAAAGAAGCAGTGTGACTCTGCTCTGGGATCCATTCTGCCGACACTGTGGTGTGCTGAGTCTGCATGGGTCTCATCACATGGACAGTCCATCTTGTGGGTCTGCCTGTGTCCCACAGCCCAGCTATATAATTGCATCCCATACACAAGGCTACATTGCCATGAGCGCTGGGGGAGCCTGGAAGCACCCATCGCTTCCCCCTTTTTTTTTAGGGTTTTCCAGGGCCTGAGCTTTTCCTTACAAAGCCGTGTCTCCGGAATTGGGAGAAAGTGCAAAGTCAGAAGCAGAAACAGTTGCACTAACCTGGCCTCCATCTTTACTGGCCACATCTGGAACAAAAACACAGAGAGACAAGATTTTACAAAGCCACCAACTATCTGAGAGAAGCTGAGTGAAAGCTAAGTCAATTTACAAAAAATCTTGAAAGTTACAATATTTTCCTCAATATGATCTCCTGCAGTACAGGCTGCGTGTGGGGGAGGGGAGGGTTAATCAATCAATGATCGGAATTGTTGTGCAGGATTTTATTAATTGACCAAAAATATTAAGTGACTTATTACAACCACTCAGCTGTTGCATTGCATCCTGGGTACATTCAGCAAACTCCTTGGGGTGCTAGCTAACCCCTGCGGCAAGACAGCGATTGCAGCAGCGCTCAGCAGGCAAAGGGTTAAAAGGGAAGTTAAAAAAATATATTGTAAGCTATGTGAGTGTTTTAGGTTGCAGCAGGTCTGAATAACTAAAGATGGCTGGTGTTGTCTGTGGCTTCTGAGGGCAGGGAGCGGAGACAAGGGCCCTGGTGGGGGATGGAAAATTAGCCTGTCCGGGTGGTGATTAGCCAGTGCTGGTGATCAGCTGTAGACTCCTGGTCAGTTCTGTAGCCAGCAGTTCATCCCATGACTGCTTCCCCCGGGTCAGGACCCAGGGAGACCCGGTGCAGGGCTAGCTGCGCTTAGATTCTTCCTGAGCCAGCCAGGGAGAACCATACCAGCTGTCTGTTTCCGTCAGCCACAACAGATCGATCCCCTTTCTGTTTCCTCAGCCCCCGACAGCCTGCAGTCAAGCTCTCGAGGTGAGTCCGTATCTCCAGCTGGGGGACATTGCAATGGCTTTAAGGAGGAACCTCCCAGCTGGGGGGTAGGTTAATGTAGGCTCCTGGGGGCCTAGGTCGTGCACTCGGTGGGGGCTCGGTCTCAGGGCGGCTCCAGTTTCGCCTCCCGCAAGGCAGGGCCGCCATCGCCGCTCGCGGCCGCCTCCCCGCTGTTGCCAGGGTAGCGCTTTTGTCGTTTGCTCTAGTGACTGTTTGGCCTGCTTGAGCGTCTTCCAGCTTTGCTGCGACGCGACACGTCACAAAACTGCCGCTTGTAATGAAATCTTGTGACAGAATCACTACGTCGGCAACGCTGGGGAAGGCAGAGCTGGCGGGATGGAGAGGGATGCCTGGGGGGGCAGGGGTGATGCCAAGCGGGGCTGGGGCTAGGCAGGGGGAGGGCACAGGAGAGAGCAAGGGGGTGTTGGGTAGGGAGAGGGCAGAGGGCATTTAGGGTGTTGGGGGAGCAGGTGGGCTCCGTGAGGGGCCTCTGGAGGGTCCCCATTCCCTCACGGGGAGCTGAGTGGCTCTGGTGGGGAGGCAGCCCTGGGCTGCTGCCTGCCCCGGAGAACTCGGCTGCGGGGTGCTTCTCTGGGACGGACTATGCAGTGTCGGCCTTACCCCGCCCCTCTTGGGGTTTTCTGTACCTGGAGGAGCAGGTCGTGGTGGAAGGGGCACAGCCTGGCTGGAAGGTGGCCGATGTGAGCAGGAGATACGGCGGCTCTCTGCTCCGGAAGGAGAGACGGCAGCTGAGCCCGGGTCTGGACTCTGGGGGGGGGTCCTCCTGGCCCCAGGGAGACCCCCCCTCCCCTAGACCCAGCTCTCCACTACAGAAGGAGAGACAGCGGCTAGGCAATCAGAAGTACTGGAACACCGTTGTGCTGGCACGACACGGGCACTGCCCTAACACCCCTCCTCTCCGGGCTGCCAAGGACTCAGCATCTCAGGACACCCATGCGTGCCACAGGCAGCTTGGCTGGAGCCTCAGACATCCAGCCGGCCACTCCTGGCTGCCAGGAGCCACTGGTGCACCTGCTCTGCTTACCAGCTAGGCAGCAACTCTGCCTCCCCTCCCCACCCAACTGCCCCCTAAATATCCATCCCTGCTTCTCCCCCACCCACCCAGCACCCCCTAGACATCCTAGCCCACTCCCCGCAGAAACCCCAATTACCCATCCACCTAATCCAACCTGCACTAGCAATTTTTATACCTCTCCATGTTTTATCACTGCTGCTTCGGGCAGGCTGTGTGGTACTGGGGGCCTGTGCTTTAAGGGCTGAGCTTCCCAGAGACAGAGACTGGGCAGGGCATTGTGACAGCCTTGTTGTCAGGCCGGGACACAGAATAAAGCAGAGCTCTGGAGAGCAGCGTAAGTCCCCGCTGATCACTGAACACCACAGGCTGTGTTGACCATAAGCTGCAGTTTATAGCTCTGTGCAAATCTTTGGGAAATTAGCTCAATAGATACTTCGTGTAACATGTCACAGGTGGAGCGTGACGAGACTTATCAGCTGTGCCCTCAGATGCCCCAAACAGGCTTATATAAGACCACAGGGCCGTCTGGTGTCCTCCTCCCCTGGAGCTCTGGTGGATCTCTGCCCTAATTAAGTTTCACTTTGAGCTGGGTGAATAAGCCATGATCAATCACTGATTCCGTGCCTGTCCCCTCTCTTTGCCCATGCGCAGCCTCTATTAGCAGAAATCTGTGCTGCATTCTTTGCTCAGTTTCCATGTTATCTCAGCCCTGACATCCAGTAATCAAGGCTCCCTAGGCCTAGAGATGTTAGCCAGGGCTATGTACAAGCTGCGGGAAGAGTTACTCACCCGAGAAGAAGAAGAAAAGAGACAGGCCGAGTAGCACAAAGAAACCTGCTGTCTTCATGGCTGTTTAATGCAAGGCCAACAGCCTGCTCAGTAGATGCGCTCTCAGCAATAAACCCACAGAGAGTGCTCATGTACCTGCCTCTCCAGCTCTTTATATACACACGGGCACGTTCACATTCCTCACCTGCATTATGAAAACTTTCTCCCTCTCCTTTCTCAAGGTTTCTCAAGTAATCATTGGCCCTAGGAACCAGCTGCCGTTCACGAGGCTCCATCCCAGGTGTTAGGAATGTAGCCCTATCCACATCAAACCCAGAGAACTGGGTTAAGTATGCAAGTCACACGTTACGGCTTGTAAATGGCTCCGCCAATGGTAATCTCCCTTTCTCCAATAATCACAGGATTCTCACGAGGGAGAACTTTCAAAGCAGTGACTCAAGAGGGAGGCTGGTAATTGTCCTGCTACGGGGGCCCTTCCCGAGTCCCTGCAGTGGGGTTTTGCAGCGCAGCAGGCTGGCTCTTCAGGGACGTGTAGGAAATGACTCACACCAGGAGAATGGAGTGGGTGTGAAACCAGTGATTTGGTGCACCCTTTCTATTTTTGAAGTCAAGTCTACATTTGTTCAGCTGGGGTGGAGAGAGGCAGCGGAAAGTGACATGATTTCACGGCCGTTTGCAGAGTCCCAGATCAGGCATGCTGATGCTCCTCCTTCAGCTATTTAAACTAGGGCTATATGTTGTTTTTCAGTTCTCCTAAAACACGAGAGTACATCCTGGCCCCGGTCCTACCTTAGGTGTCAGCATGAAGGCACCTGCTCTTTGCCCAGCGCTTTCCAGTTACTCTCTGTGCAACCTGGGACCCAACACGTACATTCAGTTTGCCCATCTGTACAAAGGGGATAACAAGTCCTTTGAGACAAGAAATGTTACGTATCGGTTTCATTTGTCCATCTCAGACAGACAGTTCCATTGAAGACAATGGGGCTTCTTGCGTAAGGCCATAGCAGGGTGAGATCTAGTATCTTTTGGTTCCTGGTACCTGTGTTGTCACACGGTGCCTTTGGATGCAAGTGGTTAGAAGAATCACATTAGCAAGGAAGAGCTATTGTCAGGTCAGTTCAACCAAGAATGGAAAGTGGTTCATGCAGTGTCACCATTGCTAACGGCTCTGAAAGCCCTCCAAGAATTACAAGGATAGGGGAAAGGAATTCACCATGTAGAAACCTGCCACTGAAATCAGAGGTGGGCTGGATCCAAACCTCAGATCACAGCGCTCCTAAAACAAGGGCAGAGTATTTACCATAGAGTCAGTCACAATTAAATATGTCACGTGTGAACTAAGCCAAGCCACCTTTGAGCTACCAGGCAATGGTGTTGTGCACTTACAGAGAATATCAGCACTAAGTCGTTAGTATGACTATCTGTGCGAGGACAGAAGGTTTTTTTGTTTCCTTAGCACCAGCCAGGTCTTCGTACAATAAAGCAAAGAGCTGCTCAAAGATAGGTCAGTCCATGATGCCTCCAATGGGATTTGGGGGTAGAGGCTGAAGTGAAGAGTGCCCCATAACACAAACATTCCCTGAAAAAATCCAAGACAGGTTTGAAATGCGTCTGGTTTCGGTGCAGCTAAAAAAACCTGGGTTTGTTAAGTCTTTTGAAATGTAATTATTACTCCTCTGCCAGTGCAGATGCCTCTTAAACATTTGCAGAGACGCTGGACGGTGGCAGAGGAAACTTTGCCAAAGCCTATAAAAATGTCATCAAAGTGGAGCTGGCTAGGACTGGTAAATTACCCTGGTGTCAATCACACATGTTGTTTGTTGAGTGTGTTGTGATAATGTCTATGAAACAAGACATTAAATGATGACAGTAGGAGGTAAACAAAGGGAATATTTGCATTAAGACACTCGCATACTTGAGGAAAACTACAGCCACCATGCGTTCTGTCCTTCTAGGTCACCCATCACCATGGCATCTGGGCACCTCAGTTCCTTACAACCCGCCCGGATCAGAGTTTATCCTGTGATGGAGCATGCCTGGATTGAGCAGAACATTAAGAAATGTGCCCTAGGAAACAATCCTGCATGGGCTGAGTGGAGGACTAGACTAGAGGACCAACCAATCTTGTCAGCTGAATGATGTTTTTTTTCACCTTTCCCAGCAGCATCTGGAACTGGCCACTGGCTGCTCTGATCCGGGGTGGAAATTACTAGCTCCCTAATTTGTTTGGGAGCGTCTGACCTGAGAGGGAAGGTTTGAAGATTGAGGGCCAGACTCTCAGCGGGGGAAATGAGTGTAGCCCCACTGAAGTCAGTCTGGCCCTGAGTTCTTACCGCGCTGTGGGCAAGTCCCTACAGAGTCAGCCAGTCACGTGGCCAATGGTAGCACAGGTCTCTGACCTGCCTGGTGGTGGCACAGCCGTGTAACCTGCACAGACTAGCTCGGGGCCCGTGCAGCGCTTCTCTGCTGACTCACGCACTGCCCTTCCCTGAGCCTCTCGCAGGCCACACGGAGCCCCGAGCAAACAGTGAACTGGACTCCTGCCTCCCTCAGAACCTGTGACACAGCCGAGGCCAGCGGGGGCACCCCCGGAGTGGCAGACGGGGAGGGAAGCCCTGGCGACTCCTGCCTCAGGTTTGCGATTCAGATTCACAGATTCAACATGATTCACAGTTGGAGAGAGTTCCCTGCCATGCTCATGTCTCCGCTCTTCCCCAAGGAAGCTACACCCCTGTTAGCCGACCAGGAGCCAGGGTAACCCACAGCCCACCTCTCCCCTGTAGACTTGGTGACGGTGCTGCCAAGGGCAGGAGGCAGAGCATGGTATAGTGATTTCCTGAGCAGCCTGTGGGACACTGGCAGCAGAGCTCTGAGCAGACACCGATTCCCCATTTCCCCCACCGGCAATGGCTCCTTCCGTCCATTCTGGCATGACAGCTCTACCTGTTCCCATCGCCTGGGGTGAAGGCGCGCTCCAGAAACCACATTTTATATTGCATTGAATTATTGATAAACTGGAACTATGGAGAACGCCAAGTTACTAGGTCTTCTACTGAAAATTGCGTTGTTTTAATGCTGGAAGGAGGGAGACAGCAGCCTAGCCCATGGTGGGAGGAGGCTGGACTGTTGCTATGCCAAGGAATGGAGTGAGCAAGGCCAGGAGGGGGGATTGGAAGTCCCAGATTGGACTCTACGGTGCATGCATCAGCTGCACAGGAAGCAAGTGGAAGGCGGAGAAAGGAAAGAGAGGTGAGAAGGCGTCAGGTCAGGCAGGATGTTGTTGTGATGGGTTGAATCACAGAAACCCCCTTGGGAACTGCCAACTGCTGTGCCAAGACTACTTCTGCTCCTGGTTTCCCTGCCAGCTCGGGACCCCAGCACCCTGTCTTGCTGAGCCAGACACGCCCGTCTGCTCCAGCACAGACCCAGGGTCTGAATTACATGCCCCAAAGCTGCAGGTTTACCTGAAAACAGCTCACAGAAGTGTTCTCGTCTTTAACACTCAGATGCCCAACTCCCAATGGGGTCTAAACCCAAATAAATCCGTTTTACCCTGTATAAAGCTTATGCAGGGTAAACTCATAAATTGTTCACCTTCTATAACATTGATAGAGAGATATGCACGGCTGTTTGCCACCCCCCCCCAGTATTAATACATACTCTGGGTTAATTAATAAGTAAAAAGTGATTTTATTAAATATAGAAAGTAGGATTTAAGTGGTTCCAAGTAGTAACAGACAGAACAAGTGAATTACCAAGCAAAATAAAATAAAACACGCAAATCTAAGCCTAATACAGTAATACAACTGAGTACAGATAAAATCTCACCCTGAAAGATGTTTCAATAAGCTTGTATCACAGACTGGACGCCTTCCTAGTCTGGGCACAATCCTTTCCCTTGGTACAGCCCTTGTTCCAGCTCAGGTGGTAGCTAGGGGATTCCTCATGATGGCTCCTTTCTTTGTTCTGTTCCACCCACTTGTATATCTTTTGCATAGGGTGGGAATCCTTTGTCCCTCTGGGTTCCCCTCCACCCTTCTCAATGGAAAGACACCAGGTTAAAGATGGATTCCAGTTCAGGTGACATGAGCACATGTCACTGTAAGACTTCATTACCCACTTGCCAGCACACACATATACAGGAAGACTTGCAACTACTGTAAAACACAGCCATCTGCAGTCAATTGTCCTGGTTGATGGGAGCCATCAAGATTCCAAACCACCATTAATGGCCCACCCTTTGCATAATTACAATAGGCCCTCAGAGTTATATTTCATATTTCTAGTTTCAGATACAAGGGTGGTACATTTATACAAATAGGATGATCACACACCCACACTCAGTAGATTATAAGCTTTGTAATGATACCTTACAAGAGACCTTTTGCATGAAGCATATTCCAGTTACATTAGTGTATTTTCATAATATCATATAGAGTGCAACGTCACACCCTCCTTCTGAACTTACTGCCAGTGACTTGGACACTGACCATGGTGGAGGCAGTATACCTAAAATTCATTTTTGAGCTCCCCTCTTGGGCAGACACTCCTGTGTTCCCCAAAAGGGAAAGAGACCCTGATCCAGCTATTGGCTCACAGCTACCAGCTATGATAGACCTTTCACTGGCCAGCAAAATCCCACCCCGCTTCACTCAGGTTGAGCTTGCTTCCAGCTACACAGTCCTTGGGGTCTGTTCCCACCGCAGCCGTCACCAGGACCCCAACTTCCAGCTCCAGGATACATGTCTCTGTGCCCCTCTTCCACTCCATTACAGCCAGTTCCTGCTTCTGAGTCTTAATTGCTTTGTCTTTTAAGTCCAGGGTTTGCTGGTGGGCAGCCTTTTCCCAGGCAAATTGCACATCAATTTCCATTTGTCTTCCCTTGAGACCATCACTCGATGAGCTGGGATACCACTGAGAACCCCCTCCTGCCAGAACAGGCACCCCTCCACTCCTGTCTTGCTAAGTTAGGCTATGTCTTCTCTGGGGGGGGGGGTCAATTTAAGATACGCAAATTCAGCGACGCGAATAGCGTAGCTGAATTCTACGTATCCGAGCTGACTTACCCCGCTGTGAGGACGGCGGCAAATTGACCGCCGTGGCTCCCCCGTTGACGGCGCTTACTCCTACCTGGGCTGGTGGAGTACGCGCGTCGATTTGGGGATCGATTATCGCGTCCCGACAATACATGATATATCGACGCCCCGAGAGATCGATTTTCTACCGCCGATCTGGGTGGGTAGTGAAGAAGTAGCCTTAGACACTCCAGTCAGCTTCAGCACAAACACAGAGGTTGGGTCACACCCGTCTGCAGTTCACTGAAACTGAGATGAATTCAGCCCAGGGGCTTCTTAGTTAACAGAGACTTTCCCAGCGCCCAGTGTTCAGCCTTTCTGGGCAATTTTCAACTTGTATAATTCTAGCTTCTTCTGATCTTTAATCTTATTTATTTTGCTTCCTTTTCTGTCCCTACTTCCCTTACCTGAAATAAACAAACAGAAAATAACAAACCAGTAACCACTTTGTCTGTTCTCCAGCCACCACACTTAAAACTCACTTAAAATCACTACCAGTATCTCAAAGCAATCTAAAACCCAAATCAATCCGTTTTACAGGGTAAACTCATAAATTGTTCACCCTCTATAACACTGATAGAGAGATATGCACAGCTGTTTGCTCCCCCAGGTATTAATACGTACTCTTGGTTAATTAATAAGTAGAAAGTGATTTTATAAAATACAAAAAGTAGGATTTAAGTGGTTCCAAGTAGTAACAGACAGAACAAAGTGAATTACCAAGCAAAATAAAATAAAACATGCAAATCTAAACCTAATACAGTAATACAACTGAGTACAGATAAACTCTCACCCTGAAAGATGTTTCAATAAGTCTCTTTCACAGACTGGATGCCTTCCTAGTCTGGGTACAGTCCTTTCCCCTGGTACAGCCCTTGTTCCAGCTCAGGTGGTAGCTAGGGGATTCCTCATGATGGCTCCTCTCTTTGTTCTGTTCCACCCTTTATACATCTTTTGTATAAGGCGGGAATCCTTTGTCCCTCTCTGGGTTCCCCCCCCCCCTTCTCAATGGAAAGACACCAGGTTAAAGATGGATTCCAGTTCAGGTGACATGAGCACATGTCACTGTAAGACTTCATTACCCCTTGCCAGCACACACATATACAGGAAGACTTGCAACTACTGTAAAACACAGCCATCTGCAGTCAATTGTCCTGGTTGATGGGAGCCATCAAGATTCCAAACCACCATTAATGGCCCACACTTTGCATAATTACAATAGGCCCTCAGAGTTATAGTTCATATTTCTAGTTTCAGTTACAAGAGTGATACATTTATACAAATAGGATGACCACACTCAGTAGATTATAAGCTTTGTAATGATTCCTTACAAGAGACCTTTTGCACGAAGCATATTCCAGTTACATTAGTGTATTTTCATAAAATCATATAGAACGTCACAGTTGTCACCTCACGGGGGGGTGGGGGGGTTCATTTGTCTGCATGCTCTTTAGCCGACTCGGGCGCACTGAGGTGGCAGGTTGCTACATGTCACTCTCACTCATGCAGGTCAAAACTCACACCTGTCACACGCCTGTGTCACACACGCTCACTGACGGATGTTTTCATCGTCTTCATGCTCCCAGTCAGGCAAAACGGTGCAAGGCACACACGACTCACAGCCTCACCCTGAAGTGCCATTGTAAGACACAGGCGGTGGTTAAGCAAAGAGCCGGAGGACGACAGGCGACAGTTAACCCCCCATAAGCCGGGGCCCGGAGGAGAAACTACAGATTTAGTAACAGTTTATATCACAGGCGCCGACTTTACAATGTGCCGGGGGGTGCTTGATCCCCGGCTCTGCACTCCACCCCCTCCCCCAAAGCCCCATCCCCACCCCCCTCTTCCTGCCCAGTTCCACCCCCTCCCCCAAGCGTGCCACATCCTCGCTTCTCCTCCTCCCCCGAAGAGCCTCCTGCACACCGTGAAACAGCTGATTGCAACAGGAGGGAGGCACGAGGGGGGGAAGGGGAGTAGCTGATAGCCAGGCTGCCAGTGGGTGCTCAGCACCCACCATATTTTCCCCTGTGGGTGCTCCAGCCCCAGAGCACCCACGGAGTCTGTGATTATGATTTATATCAGTGGGTGTCAAACGTTTGTACTGGTGACCCCTTTCACACAGCAAGCCTCTGCGTGCGACTCCCTCCCCCCCACTTATAAATTAAAAACACTTTTGAATATATTTAACACTAGTATAAATGCTGGAGGTGAAGCGGGGTTTGGGGGTGGAGGCTGACAGCTCGAGATCCCCCACCTAATAAGCTCACGACCCCCAGTTTGAGAACCCCTGGTTTATATCAAAGCAGAAAGCGAGTTGCTATAATGTTGCAAAGTTGCATAATAAACTCCAGTAAGAGGCGTGTTACTGGCGTTCCACTTTCTGTTCTCATAGAGACAGACTCAGATTCCAAGGCCAGAAGGGACCATCGTCTCATCTCGTGTGATCTCCCGCCCATCTCAGGCCACAGAACCTCACCCACCCACTCCTGTCATAGTCTAACCTCTGGCTGAGTTACTGACATCCTCCCTTGCAACTCCACGTGTTAGTATTACTAATCATGTTTATTACAGTCGTACGGTACCTAAGGGCCGGGACCCTGGAGGCCATAACGCCTTGCCCAAAGAACAAACTGAGGCAAAGAATGCCGCTGAGTTTACTTTATTGATCGAGCCAACAGAGAGACCGAGAAGCCCCGGTGAGCTGCCAGAGCCTGGGGTGAAGGGAGAACGTATTCAGCATTCCCCATACCGCTTGAGGTGAAGTTTTCTGTTACTTATTCTGGAGAGACGAGGGGGTGGGGGGAGAGATTGATTAGCAAGGAGTAGCCCTGGAGGAATAGCCTCCCCCATTACTCTGCTAACCAGCTAAAATACAGAGCACTTCTCTGATGCTTGGTCCCTTCTCCTTGCTGCTTGTGACAGTCATTTCATGCCAGCCAGTGACAGGGGTTTGGAAAGGGACTGATAACTTTTGAATGCTTCTGCTTCAAACCCAGTTTAAACCTCTACAGGTGAGGGATGCAGGAGGACCGCGGGCCAGTAACTGGGGACCTGGACTGAATTCTAAGGGAAGCGGAAGAGAAATGAGACTCATCTGGCTAAGCAGCTGCAGTGTTTGTCTCGGCTAGGGGGTTATGTAGAATGCATGTGGACCTGAAGAAAGAGAACCAGGTTTCAAGAGGGTGCTAGATTTGTGAGGAGCGATGGGGGTGCTCTGGGCTGCAAGCAGAGTTGGGGGGATGCAGGACAAACATCAGCATGCTGTCATGCCCAAACAAACAAAGGAAATATTTCTTCACACAACACACAGTCAACCTGTGGAACTCCTTGCCGGAGGATGTTGTGAAGGCCAAGACAATAACAGGGTTCAAAAAAGAACTAGATAAGTTCATGGAGGATAGGTCATAGAATCATAGAAGTTAGGGATGGAAGGGACCTCAGGAAGTCATCTAGTCCAACCCCCTGCTCAAAGCAGGACCAATCCCCAACTAAATCATCCCAGCCAGGGCTTTGTCAAGCAAACACAGGGAAGGTGGAGAAGAGAAACAAAGATACACATTACATAAATAGCTACTTTCCCCAGCTGCCCCTAAGCCTGGCCATCGTCGCTGGGCCAGTTCCTGGTTGGGGTTGGTATGCAGCAGAAGAGGATCTTGAGAAAGGAGGAAGAGGCCTTGCAAATCAGACTGGGGAGGACCAATCACAATGCTCTGACAATTGTTCTAGATTTCTCAATCTCTCCTGCTCTGGAGGGGAAGGAGAGCTCACTAGAGCTGGGTGAATAATGATTTTTTTTCTGCTTTGTTGGTAATTTCAAAAAGGTATAGATAAGTGGAAAGGGGGATGGGTTGCAAGGAACAGCTTTCAAGCTTCACAGAGCTCTTATACCCGTGTATAGTTTCCGTTTCGACCAAACTCCCAAATCTTCAAAATTTTTGGAAAATGGAAAAGGGAATTAATCATTTTGTTTTGATTTTAAGCATTTTAAAACATTTTTGATTTTTTTAAAAATACAATTAGAGGGAAATTTGAAGCAAAAAGCCATTTCAAGCTGAAAATATTTTGCTCAAAAAATGTTGAAATGAAAATGTTCTGATTTTTTTCTGATTTTTTAAAATGAAAAATTCAACAAAAGGGACACAAGGTCATTGAACGTTTGTGTCCTGAATCTGCATTTTTTTTTTTAGCGAAAAACATTTCATTTGAAAAATGTTGCCAAGTTCGAAGTTCAGCATGTAGCATGTTCTCTGTGTTGTCTTGACACTGACACTGGTCGCCTTCTGGGAGACAATAAAGATTGAGCCTCAAAATATAGGCCAGGATTTCAAATCTCAATTTCCTGCCATATCCTTCAAAGACGTTATTGTATTGAGTTTCTGTATTGTTGTGGCCCAGGATTGTATGTAACGTCTCTAGGGGGGATGTGACAGATGTAAGACCTGAGAGTTCAAAAGACTGTATGGAAAATATGCCAGACAAGGATGGACTTTTGGGACGATAAGTGTGAAGTGGATTTCCATTAATGCAAATTCCCCAATTCTGGTTATGCAAACACAGAGCCTTCTGAAATTATGTCCCAGAGGAGAGGGTCATTGTCTGCTAATGAGCTGTTACAGAAGGCCAGGATCAAAGACCCAAGCTGTATAAAGAAAGGGCTGACCTGCCCAGTCTGGGTGATGGTTCTGAATCTCAAATGGATGAATGCATAACCCTGGGGAAAACCCAGTCGTGGGTTCTGAAGGACTCAAACCTACCAGAGCCCTCACTTAAAGCTGGGGGTGACCAAGGAACTGCCTATGCCTCTGTGGGATTTGGGAGAAAACCTCCTTAAGCTCTTTTGAAAATCACCACCTATAGATCTGTGTAGGTTTCTATGGTGCCCACCACCCTCATGCAGCAAATATTCGCACATAGCCAAAACATTCAGGTAAAATGTAGTCTGCTGGTGGAAAATTCGAGACTAGAAAAAGAGGTGATTTTCTTGGAATCAGTCAATTTTATGAACTATTCACTGAAATCCCTTAATTATATTCAGATGGCTGAAATTTTGTGTAGCTTTTAAAACAAAATGTAAGGGATACTTGATCACATGTGACACTATTATGCAATTGTGTTTGAACTAAAAAGCACATGGAGTTTATTAAATTAACAAGGGGCCTCGACAAATGCATTATGGATGAAATTGACCTCTCTGCACTAGGGCTTAAGTGAGCTTTAAGTGGTACATTGGCCTTGCATTGGCCCTCAATGGTGGAGTAAATTCCACCTTATATCATTAGTAGTTAGTGTTTATTTTTATCCATTGCACCATGTGGAAACAATAGATCCAAACCCCAGGGATTAAGTGTCTCAATTCTACGGCAAGGGAGTCATTTCACTCTTTGAGGCACCTCTATTCTTTCATTGGTGTTTAGTGTTTTTCCATATGTGCCTATCTGTGATTGACCTAGGAATCAGGGTCAAATGACAAAGAAGATCTGAAACTCACCTGACCTGCCCCAGTGGCAACACCTGGAACAAAAAACAGAGACAAAAAAGATAAAAACAAAGCAGGATCTTTGATAAACATCCGTTAGGAAACATTAATCCTAAAGAACAACCAAATACACTATCTTAACCCTGGAAACCAACTGTTCTTTCCTGTACTGATGGCCACAGCTAATATTATATCTCCTCTGAGTAAACATCAGATAATGTTCTAAGGCTGGAATTTTCTGATTGTTTAATAAAAACAGAGTTTTCGGTTGCTCCTTAATGATGAAATGCAATGTGAACTTCTGCGACCCACGAGTCCTGGTAACGTCCTATAGGTTCAAGAAGGACTGAGGTGGTACAGAGGTCTTGTAGGAGCTCTCTGCACAGGAATGAATTTCATCCAAGGAGAAATCCCATACCAACCCACTGTCTTGGAACTCTTCCCAGCACAAGCCACTAGTTCAGTGCCCCCTCTTCAAGGATGTGCATATAGCACTGACTTCATCCGCACATAGGCTTGGCTTCAAGAGGGCTAGAGATATCCGCCCAAAGGCATTACACAGCCTACAACAAAATCAACTCACCGGAAAAATAGCTGAAAAGCGCAAGACCGAGCAGCCCAAAGACACCTCTTATCTTCCTGTGGCGGTGATGGTTGAGTGAGAGTCAAGTCTGTAGGTGCTCTGCCGAGAAGATGATGTTTCTCAGACTCCACTGTCAGCGCTCACTATAGATATAATGTGTGGGTGTGTCCCCAACCTTGACTCTGACGTCACCACCCTAAAGTCATTGTTTGCTCTGGAAGCCGGTGGATTTTTTTGAGGCTTGTACTGAGCTGTAAAGAGTGTTTTCTTATCAGCGAGATGCCCAGGAGAATGCAGTAAACGCACAGGCGGCACCCAGCTTGTTAACAAAGGGGCTTGCTGTACAGTGGGCCCTTTGTCTTTCCCGGACAATGAGCACATTGCGTGTGCAGTGGAAGCTATGAAATTGCAGGGAGGAATCTGGCAATGTGGACAGGCCTAGCCGTTAAGTTGTTACGTTGAACGATATTCAGATTGCATGCTGCATTACATATGTCGTAAGATATTCTAGGGGGCAGCAGCTTTTGAATCAGTTGTTTGGGGTGACAAATATAGGGTTTATATGGGATTTTAAAGGGGCCTGAATCTGGGCCTCTGCAGATTACCCACTCATTCTATGGACACGTAGGGAGGTGTGAGGACTTGCCATACTGTCCTTCCCCATCCTCTCCCGGGTTTTCTTGCAGTGTTAGGTTTCTCACTGACAGATGGTCAGCTAGGACCTCAGCTGGAAGTCTGGGTTTGGAAACAATGGGTAAAGGTGAACATGTGTTTGGCGGGGTGAATTCTGTGCCAAAGAATACGCAAGTTTCTAATCATCAGAGGAGTGAAGTTCTGGAACAGCCTCCCAAGGGGAGCAGTGGGGGAAAAACTATCTAACTTGTTTCAAGACTGAATTTGAGAAGTTTATGGAGGGGATGGTATACCGAGGTTGCCTACAATGGCATATGACCCATCCACAACTGCTATTAGCAAATACAGTAGAACTCCGTTTAGCCGACCCTCCATTATCTGGCGCTCTGTATTAACCGAACAGCCAGGACTCCAGGTCCAGAAGTGGCCAATCTCTCCAGTGGCCACTAGATGGCGATGCAGCCTTGCTCTTTCCCATTCTCTGGATTATCCAAATTCTTGATTATCCTATCTAGCCATGGTCCCAATTAGACAGGATAAATGGGGTTCTGCTGTATCTCCAACAGCTGGAGATGGGACACTAGATGGGAAGGGTTCTGAGTTACTACAGAGAATTCTTTACCAGGTGTCTGGCTAATGGGTCTTCCCCACATGCTCAGGGTTTAACTGATCACCATATCTGGGGTTGGGAAGGCATTTTCCCCACGTCAGATTGGCAGAGACCCTGGGAGGTTTTGCCTTCCTCTGCACTATGGGGCACAAGTCACTTGCTGGTTTGAGCTAGATTTTCTGTAAATCAGGTCCTTAAACGATGATTTGAGGACGTCAGTAAGTCAGCCAGAGATTGTGGACCCATTGCAGGAGTGGGTGGGTGAGGTGCTATGGCCTGTGATGTGCGGGAGCTCAGACTAGATGATCATGATGGTCCCATCTGGCCTTAAAGTCTGTGAGTCAAGTATAGGCCTCATTAGAGCATTATAGATGAGGGTAGGGCCCTTGCAACGGAATGAGCCATCATTAAATGCCACATGCACTGCCATGAAGACTGAAAAGCAAATACAGACACTGCATACAAGAGATCCTTTGTACTAAGGAAGTCATGTAAGTAAAGGTTTGGTCTTTAGAGACCGCATCCCACCTGCAAATGGGCAGGGAGTGAATTAAAGGGACCCTGAGTTTTTAAATAGAAAATCAGAAACATCTTTCTTATTATCCTGGGAGACGCTGCTGACTCTTGGCCTAGGTGGGCAGGTTATCGTTGCTGGTCGCTGAGGGTGAGTCCCACGGCAATCCGAGGGGTGACTGCAGCGAGGGTAGGCATACCCACAGGAGTCTGACCCATTGCTAATAATGACAGTGTAGATGGGGCAGGACAGGTGTGACGTTATTGACATAAACTGGGACCATATAGATCATTGTTGCAACCAAGGTCCTGTAGTGGCACCCAAATCTTGTATAAAGGGGGTCAAATGGGGTGTCTAGGACAAGGTTATGGTTTACTGGTTATGATTATGCTGTCTATATGTATGTATCAGTTTTGTAGTCGAAGTTATAAATATTGGCTCTATACTGTCTGTATGGCAAACTTATGCTATGCTTCTGGGTGACATCCCAGACAAGCTGAGATTAGCTCTGCCTAGCCTGCTTGATGGCCCATTAAGGACCATCAGCTATACAATGGACCCATTGAGAGAAGGCAGATACGCCTTGTACCTCAGCAAAGTATGCAGGGACTGGCCCATGTGACTCCAGACTCGATTTTGCTGTAACTTTCCACAGTAAGAACAAAGAGGTGATCTTACACCTGGAAAAGACTATATAAGGCTGATGCCTGATCTCCATCTGGTCTTCAATCCTGCTTCTTACCTCTGGAGGGACTTTGCTACAAACTGAAGCTCTGAACAAAGGACTAAATGACCCATCCCAGCTGGGGATGTATTCCAGAGACTTGATTTGAACCTGCAGTTTATTCCATCGCTGCTGCAAGCCTGAACCAAGAACTGTGCCATTACTGTATGTAATTGATTCCATTTAACCAATTCTAACTCTCATCTCTATCTTTTTCCTTTTATGAATAAACCTTTAGATTTTAGATTCTAAAGGATTGGCAGTAGCGTGATTTGTGGGTAAGGTCTAACTTATATATTGACCTGGGTCTGGGGCTTGGTCCTTTGGGATCAGGAGAACCTTTTTCTTTTACTGGGGTATTGGTTTTATAACCATTTGTCCCCATAACGTGTGGCACTGGTGGTAATACTGGGAAACTGGAGTGTCTTAGGAGATTGCTTGTGAGACTTGCGGTTAGCCAGTGGGGTGAGACCGAAGTCTTAGTCTGGCTGGTTTGGTTTGCCTTAGAGGTGGAAAAACCCCGGCCTTGGGCTGTAGCTGCCCTATTTGAGCAATTTGTCCTGAGTTGGCACTCTCAGTTGGGTTCCGCCAGAACCGCATTGTCACAGTGGCGTAGTCGGCAGGATCCACAGAACCAGGTCAATTAAGCTTTGGGTCAGAACCCCACGCTATCCAAATTTGAATTTTGGGATTGAGAGTTTTGTTGGTTAAAGAGCTGCTGCAATGGCTGAGCAAAGAGCATATGAGGGACTTGGCAAAAAAGCCCTGGAAAATTTGTGTTCAGAAAAGAGGATATGCTTTAGAAAGAAAGCTACAAAGAAAGAACTGAGAAATCTGTTAATAGCCAGTGATCAGGGGGCAAGAGCACAGCCCTTACCTGAGGCTGCAGAAGATGCAGAAAAAATTAGGATGCAAAGGGTGACAAGTAAACTGCAATTTGAGCATGAACAGAAGCTAGCAGATCTTCGATTGCTGGAGAAGCAAAAAATAGCAGAGTTAGAAAGAGAGAGAGAGAAAGAAGCTGATCAAAGAAAGAAGGAGGCTGATGAGAGAGAAGAGAGAGCTCGTAAGGGACGTCTAGAGCTGCTCGCTGCGGAACAGGAGACGGCCAGACTTCAGCTCCAAGTAATGGAAGAGCGGAGAAAGTCATCCCCACCTGGTACTCCAATTCCCCCCCACCATGAGAAAAACTGGGAAAGGATGTGTCCCATTTACAATGATACTGAGGATATAGAGGAGTTTTTGTCTACCTTTGAACGCCTCTGCAATCTGTACCAGATCCCTGAGGGTCAGCGAATGCCTGTCCTGCTGACCAGACTGACTGGAAAAGCCAGGGAGGTGTTTAATGACTTGGGGGAACAAGAAGCCTTAGATTATGAGCGGTTTAAGGATTCTGTGTTAAGGCGGTTCAAGGTTACTCCTGAATCTTACAGAGTTAAGTTTAGAGAGTTTAAAATGTCTAAGGATTGTACTTTTGTAGAATGTGCTCATAAGCTGATGGGTTTTGTTAAAAAGTGGGTTATGGGAGCCAAGGTTCATGGGAGTTTTGAAAAACTGCTGGATTTAATAACTTTGGAACAGTTCTTAGACATTGTGCCGGACAATGTGAGAGCAGCTGTGTGTGACAGGGACCCTGAGTCAGTCCTACGGGCAGCAGAGATTGCGGATGCCCATACCCAAAACAGGGCTCGAGAAGGGTGTAAAACCCCGGGGAAAACTGATCACCATTCTCCCCAGTTCAAGAGGAGGGAAGGATTTAAAAATAAACCTGACTCTTCTAAAGGAGTTCAAGGGGGTCCGGGGGGTAGGAACTCACATCCCAGGATGGAACAGGTTACATGCTATCACTGTGGTATGCTGGGCCACATGAGACCAGACTGCCCGACACTGAAGGGCAGCCCAAAACCAGCAACCCCAAATGCCACGGCCAATGCTAACCCTGTTGTTGTAAACTCACAGGCAAGCCACACAGAGCCCAGCATTGGTGCCCTGTGTGCAAATGCTGTTTCTGTGGTCTCGGAAGAATCTGACCTTAAAACTCACATTAGAGCTAAATATGGGGGAAATAATGCAAAGTTTATTAGCAGTGCAGAAGTAAATGGAGTAAGGTGTATGGCATGGAGGGACACCGCAGCAGATATTACTCTGGTTAAAGCAAGTCTGGTCAGGAAGGAAGATTATTTGCCAGGTGAAGATGTAACTGTTGTAGCCTTATCTAAGTATTTTGTCAGGGTGCCTTTGGCTAAAATCCACCTGAAATGGAAGGGATTGGAGGGCACCATGGTTGTGGGAGTAAAAGACATAATCCCTAAGGATATTATGATTGGAAATGATATTAAAGCTATGGTCAGTCAAGTTAACACAAACCAGGCACAAGAGAGGATTGATCCTAAGGTTGTGCCTATGGAGGGTTTCTCCAAAAGTTTGTCTTTGGAAAGTAGCTGTTTGGCTGTGAATGGAGTTTCTGAATATCTATCTAATGTCTCAGAAGTAAATCTGGAATTAGATCAAGCGAAGGGAGAGGAGAACAAGGAGATTTTGGATAAGCCTAGGCAGTCTTGTGAGCTGATGGCTTTATCTAGTCAGCAGTTTGGGAAGGCAAGGAGAGTGAAAGATGAGTGTCCCTATACCTTGTCTGTTTCCTGTGCGAAGAATAGTGACAGTGAAGGAAATGTGCCTGTGTCTGTCAGGGGTATTGACTTGCCTATGGAGGAAGCTACCCCAGTCTCCAAGCAGTTGTCTGTGAACAGCCCGGTGTGCTGGGACAAGGGAAATGAAATCCCAAACTATATGTCCAGTAAAGAAAAATGCGTCTCCAGCTCTTTTTTGTCTGTGGAGCAGACAGAAGGTGCCTTTCGGCCTATGATGGTTGAGAGTAATTTAGTTGTCTCAGAGTTGGTTCTGGATTCAACTAAAGCCCAGGAAGGGAATGGTCCTAAGTTTGCATCTGCTGGGGAGAATGGCACCATAGCTAGGTTGCATCCAGTTAGTGTCTTAGCAAAATCCCAGAGACCAGACAATTCTGATGCTTGTATTGGGCCTGTTGCTCATGTGTGGTTGGAGAAGGGTGTAACAACTCTGTCTGATCCGGGTGATACCCTAGCCAGGGCACAAGGAGAGCAGAAAGGTAATTTGGTTGTGTTACCTACGGACAGTTTAACAACTTGTAGCAAAAAGGAAAAAATTCCTAAGCTGGTGTGTGGCAAAGAGAAGGGAAGTATTTCTAACCTTTTAACTAGGAAGCCTATGGGTTCACCTGAAAGGGGATTGTGTAGAGATCTGCCTGATGGGCCAGAGGTGATCCTGAATGTAAGTAAGACCCAGACAGAGTCTGTTGTTGCTCAGGAAAGTGTGCCTTTAGAGCAAGCCCTAGGTGAAGAGGGTAAGGGCAGAATTTCTGTGAGGGGTGAATTGCTGCTTAGAAAAGCTCCTGGAGAAAGGAATCCTCATGGTACTCGGTGCAAGCAGTTCCCTGCAACTGAAGGGTGTGAGAGTGATTTAATCAAGGAAGTTTCAGTTCCTAGCAGCCAAAAATTGTCTGTTGTGAATGGATCCTCTGACTTTCCTTTTAAAAGATCCAGTGTGGGTAGCTTTGAGAAGGTCTCAGAGGAAGTAAAAGTTGTTAAGGAATTGAGGCATCCCTATAACCGAGTGGCTGTGTGGGGCCAACTTGTTGGGGAGACAATGGTGTTGGAACAGGAATGTCTCCTTTCTGATTCTTTAAATGAGCAGTTTGTGCTTCAGGGTTTGAGGACAGATTTGGTTACTGATGTGTCAGAGCAGAGCAGTTTTATGGCTAAATGCTTGAGGATGCGGGGGAGAGCAAGCAGACTCTCACCCGCAGACTCTTTGAATTTGTGTGGTATCTCTTTAAGACAGAGTCCAGCCTTGGAGATGATAGCAGTTACGAATATGAAAACTGGTGGACTGGCTCTGGTCTGGGGTAGTGCAAATTACTTGCCTGGCTGGGAAAGGAAGGACTTGCTAATAGCTGTTAGCACAGAGGGCCCACCCCATCAGCCAGTGAATTCTGTTAAGCAAGAGAAATCGGGGTTTGATCCTGCAGGACAAGGAGGAAAGAGAACGCTGAATTTTGCAAAGGGAAGCCACAGGTTAACCCTAAAATGCCCAAACTCCAATGGTATTGAGCCAAAGGTGTGGCATGACAAACATGACTGTAGATGGACACTTGCAATGAACTTGTTGTTATTGCTAAATTTTGTAATTAACAATGTGCCTAATCTTTTGGAGAATCCCTTGAACATGTTAAAAGGAATACATGAAAACACACGTTATGTTAAAAGGCCTTGTTACACTGGGGTTTCACAGGTAATGCCTATAAACAATATGGGAACTTTTCACAGGGGAAAAGACATTCCAGACCTAATGTGCTGTATGAAAAGGAAGACTGAGGCACACTACCATATTGCTTTCATGGCTAAATGCCAAGATTCCTGGACTATGAAGAACATTAATATCTGCATTTATTCCATGTTAATTGGGTTCCAAACATTTGCCCGAGCTTGTATGGATAAAGTAGCAGTCTTCTTTAGCTCTTGGCAAGATCACATGGCACATACAGGAACCATGCTGCCACAGCAGATCCAATCCACTATTGTTCTAACTAAGTGTTACCTTGAGTTTGTAAAGAGGTTCAATCATGTGGTTGAACATGATTTTGATAAACCATTTCTGTTATACACTGGTACGGCTTCTAACCCAATACTAGCTGTAGTGAGACAGAACCCAGGATGGGGAGCTCTTGGGATGCAGTCAGTGATGTTTGTGTCATCCCTTCCTGCATCAATTTTGCGTTGGGGGTGTGACGTTATTGACATAAACTGGGACCATATAGATCATTGTTGCAACCAAGGTCCTGTAGTGGCACCCAAATCTTGTATAAAGGGGGTCAAATGGGGTGTCTAGGACAAGGTTATGGTTTACTGGTTATGATTATGCTGTCTATATGTATGTATCAGTTTTGTAGTCGAAGTTATAAATATTGGCTCTATACTGTCTGTATGGCAAACTTATGCTATGCTTCTGGGTGACATCCCAGACAAGCTGAGATTAGCTCTGCCTAGCCTGCTTGATGGCCCATTAAGGACCATCAGCTATACAATGGACCCATTGAGAGAAGGCAGATACGCCTTGTACCTCAGCAAAGTATGCAGGGACTGGCCCATGTGACTCCAGACTCGATTTTGCTGTAACTTTCCACAGTAAGAACAAAGAGGTGATCTTACACCTGGAAAAGACTATATAAGGCTGATGCCTGATCTCCATCTGGTCTTCAATCCTGCTTCTTACCTCTGGAGGGACTTTGCTACAAACTGAAGCTCTGAACAAAGGACTGAATGACCCGTCCCAGCTGGGGATGTTCCAGAGACTTGATTTGAACCTGCAGTTTATTCCATCGCTGCTGCAAGCCTGAACCAAGAACTGTGCCATTACTGTATGTAATTGATTCCATTTAACCAATTCTAACTCTCATCTCTATCTTTTTCCTTTTATGAATAAACCTTTAGATTTTAGATTCTAAAGGATTGGCAACAGCGTGATTTGTGGGTAAGGTCTAACTTATATATTGACCTGGGTCTGGGGCTTGGTCCTTTGGGATCAGGAGAACCTTTTTCTTTTACTGGGGTATTGGTTTTATAACCATTTGTCCCCATAACGTGTGGCACTGGTGGTAATACTGGGAAACTGGAGTGTCTTAGGAGATTGCTTGTGAGACTTGCGGTTAGCCAGTGGGGTGAGACCGAAGTCTTAGTCTGGCTGGTTTGGTTTGCCTTAGAGGTGGAAAAACCCCGGCCTTGGGCTGTAGCTGCCCTATTTGAGCAATTTGTCCTGAGTTGGCACTCTCAGTTGGGTTCCGCCAGAACCGCATTGTCACAACAGGCTTCAACCCGGACTAGCAATGTGGGTACATACCTAGGGTCCCGTGGGGCTGGTGCAGCCCCTGCTAAAGACTGTGCCGCATTCTATCCTGCTACTTCGAGCCATGCCAGCAGGGGTATGTCGACCCGAACTGCAAATGCACCTCAGTCTGCAGTGCAGATATACCCTGAAACGGCAGAATGATTTTAGCTATGAGACTGCAGGCTTTGACTCACTGGCTCCAGTGAGAGTTTTGCCTGGGTCAGAATGAGGAACCTCTTCTGGGTTTGGTCCTTTTCTCTGTAGTTTTGTTGGAAATATCACTCTCGGGCATAGTCCCTCCTGAGCTCGCTGGAAAGGACTCGCATTCGTGAAACAGGAAGTCAAAAAATAATCACAAAGGAAGTTTTATTATGTTTATTTTTGAGGCTAAGACACTTCATGCGAGGCTGACCCCGGGCCAGTAAGACACCAGTGTTTCAGGGTGGGGAGTATATTGTCTTACGATTGCATCTACACAGACAGTCAAGCCAAGTACGCTAGTCTGAGTGTCTAAACCATTCAGCAGCTGAGGGACGGGCATTGTGCAAGTCTATGAGAGAGTCAGGCAGCCTGTGCCAGTGGGCGGAGCCTGCAGGGTGTGGGGTAGCAAAGGGTCCTGCTACAACATCCCAACAGGGTAAGCTGACCCCCGTCTGGAGACTAAATCTAGGCAGGGGAAATTCCCTCCACTACAGGATTTCCTGGGTGACTTTTTATGGCCTGTGCTTCATAGGAGGTCAGAACAGACATGGACAGTGGCCCCTTCTTCTGCCTTAAAATCAATGCGTAATTATCATAATACTTAATTCTCCTATAGGGCTATTCATCAGCGGATCCCAGACTCTTCAATCACACCCCAGAGAAAATGATTCCCAGATAATTAGTGGAGGTAAAAATGAAAACATTTGCAATGACTATCGTTACAACAGTCTCCAGCCCTCACTCTTTGGGACCATGAGTGAGTAGTTTTACAGTGACTAAGGTTCACTTTGGGATGCAGTTTGCATGACAGTGAGGAGATGACCCTGGGATTTCTTGGGAAGGATTTCCTCTAATTTTAGAGCCAGCTGGAAAGACCCCAAAGCTGAAGAAACGTGCAGGGAGGCAAATACGCCGTGTATGTCAGCAGGTCAGTCAGGTATCATCTTGAGGAAGTTGAGGTACAGATTTCCTGGTCTCCTCTGTCAGAATGAGTGAGATCAACGTTTCCATGGACACAGAGCTGAAAGAACCATTCCAGTTTATGTTTCCGGGTCTATAACCTCAGTACGAGAGAGAGGCTCCAACGTGGACATCTGAGAGAAAAAACATATGTAGCCGTTAGATAGCCCATACTCACCCCGAGCACGGCGCGTAAGATAGAGCCATCATCAGAACACTTTTGATTTTTATTTAGGGGATTAGGGTTTTTTAGGGACTGAGATGGGGATATTGTTCGTTTGAAGACTGGCTTCTTTTATGGGGAGAATGGTTGTCAATTTGCTGCTAGTATTTGAGTTGATGTTGGACTGTGTGTGATGAATTATTATGGCAAGGGAGCCTAGCGTTGGAACATCCTTCTGTCTTTTCTATGCCAAAATGGAAATAAATAAAGGGGTCTGGCTGGTGAGTCTTGCCCACATGCTTAGGGTCTATCTGATTGCCATATTGGGTGTCGGGAAGGAATTTTCCTGAGGTCAGATTGGCAGAGACCCTGGTGGGGGGGTCACCTTCCTCTGCAGCATGGGGCACAGGTCACTTGCAGGTTTAAACTGGTGTAAATGGCAGATTATCAGTAACTTGAAGTCTTTAAACCATGATTTGAGGATGTCAGTAACTCAGCCGGAGGTCAGGGGTCTATTGCCGGAGCGGGTGGGCCAGGTTCGGTGGCCTGCGATGTGCAGGAGGGCAGACTAGTTGATCATGATGGTCCCTTCCGGCCTTAAAATCTATGAGTCTAATTAATAAAAACTGGATTTACCCCACATGTTCCCTCATGTTCTTTCTTAACATCAACTCCTTTTCTAGAGAAAGAGAGAGAGAGAGCAGTTAGTGAAAACCACTGATTGCTATAGGAGATCAGTTCACTTCAATACCTTGTACAGAAACTACCAACATGTTTAATCAAAAATCCCTGTAGATCCAATAGGGAAGGGATCTATCTGGTAGGGAATATTTGCCACCAACTACCCGCTGGTGCCAGCATCACTGAGCTATTAGTATTGGCCAATTGGTGCTCATTCCCCTGGATAAAGCTGCCTCGTCTGTCTGAACTCGACGTGCTGGGATGTGTAGTCTGTGCTCCCCATCCCCTGTGAATTGAAGTGCTGTGAGGGGCCCTGGAAGGGTGTTGAGGGATGTGGGAGGATCGCAGAGGATAGTGAGAGGCTGCGATTCTAAGCAAAACTAGCCCATTATTCTCCTTCTTTGAGGAAAATACTTCCAGCAAAGGATATTTGCAGCTCGGCCCTGAGGTACATACGAGATTAGCCTACAGATCTCGCATTCGTGCCAGTAGGTGACACCATCTGTGCCGCAGACAAAGAGAACCACTTCTGGGCATAGTAACTCGCCATCGTACACAAACGGTTCTTGGTTGTACCGGGTGCAGTCAAGCTGCAGAAGTAATCAAATAAAATGAGTGTGGCCTTTATTATAGGGAGTAATCGTCCTGCCCCTACATTCCTCATCTGGACTCTTCTCTCTATGATAGAGGAAAAGTCACTTGGGGCCGACATCTGCAATCGTTTGCTGCAGTCCGAATGGGGAGGTGGTCAGCAGGAGTCTTCTCCCGTTCTCCAGGGCTGATGGGAAAGCACATTGCAGCAATAGTCAGGCATGGGACGCTCCCTTACAACCATTCCTTGCTGTGGTCAGCATCATGTCTTCAAGACATCCCCTCCAGATTCCTGACCAGCAATTCAGGTCGCCCGAAGGAGAGAGCCAGTGCTGAGAGAAGCCATCCCAGGGGTTTCACTGAGTCCAGTGCATGCTGGGAGCTGTGTCAGCGCTGTGTGAATTCTCACGCTGCCAGATGTGGCTGTTAAGTTCCACCGTTATGTGTCTTGCTATTAGAGCTGGTGGGAAATGGGAAGCGCTTCTGTAAAATACGTCCTTTTTTAGCATTCTCCTTTTGTATGGCAATAGTGGAACAGGGAAAACAACGGTGTGGCTACAGTTGCCTCTTAAGGTCTCTTGTCCAGTCCAGAGCATGTGAATGGCTGAGACACCTCCAGGATGAGCATGGAGTGGGCAATCGTCCGTGATGTGTCCGGCCGTTAGCACTACGCCACAGTCGCAGTTCGGTGGCTCCCACACTTTCCATCTATGGAGTGAGTATGGGCATTTTCCATGCCGGGTGTCGATACGGTTTAGCGCTGTCCATGTGAGCCATGGGGAGGAGAAGCCTGAGACTTGCACAGATGGGTCATTACATTGAAAAATTTCAACATTTTTCACCCTAGATCTATTCACTCCATAAGTATCACCAAGTAACCTGGGACAAAGCAGTCGTCAGGACAGAGATATCCCATACTGAGCGTTACTGAGTATTAGAACCTCCCTCCTGAAGCGCTCAGAGCCCAACATCATTATGTGGCAATTTCCGGAGGGTTAAGAAGAGATGTGAGGTAGATACAGGGAGAGCCAATTGTGGCTGTGAAAGTACCCTCCATTTCTGAATCTTAGGGTGTCTACATTTTTGGTATCATTTTCATTCCAACCCCCTATTTTCAGGTGTGTAATACATTTCTAAATAAAATACCTTTGGCAACTGATATTTTCATGGCCGGTCTCACAGCAGAAAGGAATTGTTTAATTGCTGAAAGCTTCATAGAAACCTGTACAGCTAATTTGAGTTTTCAGAAGGTAAAAATAAGCATTTTTCAATAAGAAAATTTTCAGACACTTTATTTGCTCTTGGAAAACTCAACCCTCCTCGTTTTAAAATTTCAAAGTTGCAAGAGACGCACACCCCTCAGAGAGGACATATACTTTTGAGATGTCTGGAAATAAGGGCAGGTTTGAAATAATGGAATATTGCAGGCTGGCGATGTACTGCCGTACAATCATCGCTAATGCCAATATTTCTGACTGCGTCTAGACAATGTGATCACAACGCAGTCAGCAAGTGATTTAAAAAGTGCTACACACCAGTGTGCTTTGTAAACAAAATGCATTTCCTTTCCAGTACCTTACCATGTAGCATTCGCTGCGCAGTATGTCACATTGCGCAGTGTTGCAAAACCAGCTCATGAAACATGCTCTAGACATATGCACTAGGGGGCAGAGCTACCCTTGTTCTGGGAAACTTAACTAAGAGCCTAGGGCAGGTCAAAGCTCCTTTAGTGCTGCACAAGCACGGTCGCACAATATTTGTTCAGCGCAGTTTAGCTGCCCTGTTGCTCTCTGTATCTCACACAATCTAACCACAGATTATGCTACATCCTGCAATGATATCTGGAGTTGTTAACTGTCTGGAAACCCGGGGCCAGATCCTCAGCCAGTATAATCAGCATGACTCAGTCTGAATCTCTGGGGTTTACTCGCTATGTGCTGTTTTACTGGGGTGGCTCTGGTTTTTGATATGCCTGACTCTTAACCATAAGGGCTTGGGGCAATTTCCCTTTTGTCATTGATTTTATTGATTTTCCCAACACCTAGATCTTGGGAACAATGTGATTAGGAACCATTTATCCATAATAAAGCATCAGAATAAAGTGACAAGAAATGAACAGAAAGAACTGGAGTAACCTGATTCCTGTTTTGGCTAGCAATACCTGGAACCAAAACAGAAGCAGAAATATAAAAGGGTGCAGAATGACTGAGATAATTACATATCATGTGCTAACTGGTTTGCAGAATAACTGAATGGAAATATTAAGGAATGACAGACAAGCTACTATTGTGATGAGTGTGGCATAAAATGACCAGACAGATAGAATATTTCCTGTACTAGTGGCCCTGGGGGGGAGCTAGATTAGTGAATAGCAAAAGAACTTTTGATGATTTAGCATAGCAGATTTTCATAGATTCATAGATTCTAGGACTGGATGGGACCTTGAGAGGTCATCGAGTCCAGTCCCCTGCCCTCATGGCAGGACCAAATACTGTCTAGACCATCCCTGATAGACATTTATCTAACCTACTCTTAAATATCTCCAGAGATGGAGATTCCACAACCTCCCTAGGCAATTTATTCCAGTGTTTAATCACCCTGACAGTTAGGAACCTTTTCCTAATGTCCAACCTAAACCTCCCTTGCTGCAGTTTAATCCCATTGCTTCTTGTTCTATCCTTAGAGGCTAAGGTGAACAAGTTTTCTCCCTCCTCCTTATGACACCCTTTTAGATACCTGAAAACTGCTATCATGTCCCCTCTCAGTCTTCTCTTTTCCAAACTAAACAAACCCAATTCTTTTAGCCTTCCTTCATAAGTCATGTTCTCAAGACCTTTAATCATTCTTGTTGCTCTTCTCTGGACCCTCTCCAATTTCTCCACATCTTTCTTGAAATGTGGTGCCCAGAACTGGACACAATACTCCAGTTGATGCCTAACCAGAGCAGAGTAGAGCGGAAGAATGACTTCTCGTGTCTTGCTCACAACACTCCTGTTAATACATCCCAGAATCACGTTTGCTTTTTTTGCAACAGCATCACACTGTTGACTCATATTTAGCTTGTGGTCCACTATAACCCCTAGATCCCTTTCTGCCGTACTCCTTCCTAGAAAATGGGTCTTATTGATCAGCAAACAAAATGCATTTCAAACAAGATGTTTCAAAATAGTATTGGCATGTCTGAAATCTGAGGAGCAGGTCACCCCTTTGTGGGAAAAAACTCCAGAGCCTGATTTTGCTCTCATTGACAGCTGGGTAACTGCACAGACTGCGGGACCAAAGAGCAGAATCCGGCCCCAGGAGTTTCCACTCACAGACTTTCATCGGAATTGCCCCGTGCTTTGCCCTGCTCAGTGGAAAAGACATGGGGAGTCTGAGGTCGGTGCTGATCTTTGGATACTTGCAGAGTTCCAGCACCTCTGTCCTGCTTCCCCGGCCCTACAACTCCCCTGACAGCCTGGCTTCAAGTGTCCTCCTCGCCCTGAAACACCCTGCCAGGGAGGTTTGGATCACGGAGAGGCCCCCTGAGCAGTGTAAGCTAACTGGGATGGCATTCCTTTACTCTGCCTACTCCATCGGGGGGCAGTGACTGTCAGAGCAGACAGACCCAGCGCTGCCCCACAAGGCACCTGGGAGCCGACCGAGCCAGCACCATCCCCACTTCCTCCCATGGGGTAGCCCTCAGTCCCCTCCAATCATGGAAAGCTGCTTATGCTGCCGGAATTTCCTTTCAAAGTACAAGTACCAGAGTCCCCCCTCCACTAGGTCAATGGGCACAACTCAGGGACGTTACAGTGCAGGGAGCCAACTGTCCGGGGTTGGCAGTAATATCTCTTAGGAAGAAATCGGCTCCCATTAGACTGAGCCGCTTCTCCAATTCTTCAACTTCCCCATCCTTATAAAGGGACCAGATTGGTAACTATGTTAAATAAATAAATGGAGATATCCTATCTCCTAGAACTGGAAGGGACCTTGAAAGGTCATTGAGTCGAGTCCAGCCCCCTGCCTTCACTAACAGGACTAAATACTGATTTTGCTCCAGATCCCTAAGTGTCCCCCTCAAGGATTGAGCTCACAAGCCTGGGTTTAGCAGGCCAAGGCTCAAACCACTGAGCTATTCCTCCTCCCTTTACTATGCTACTTAAGATTGGTAACTACTTGGTTCCGGGCCCATGCCTTGCACAGCGTTGCCAAGACGTCAGTGATTGTTAATGAATAATATAATTGAATACCCTGGTGACACTGAGCCTTTCCCTTTAGCAGTCGTGATTTCCAGAGTTCAGAGCGTTTTCTACCAGCTACAGTGAAAGCGACACACCTGAGAAGCAGCAGGGAAGTGCCAGAGCGAGGAGGACAAAGACACCTGCGATTTTCATGGTGGAGGCGGCTGGTTGGCCCGGCGTTCAGTCTGTTAGAGCTACGTGTGCCTTAACAATGCACGCCAATGGAGCTCACACGCACACACATATACACCGGCCACCGGGATTGTGAAAACACCCTCTGCTGTTGTTTTTGGAGCCGGGGAGCAGCAGTGGCTGGGGGTGGGGCTGCCCCGAGTGCTAAGGAATGCTTCCTGCTCAGTGACAGATAAGGAAATGTTTATCTGCAAACTAGTCCTGGCTCTAATTTCTATCTGCTAAGAACAATGGGCTAGGTGTGCAAATTGCTCCCTGGGGCTCGTGAGGAAAGGAGATGCGGGGGTTTATTGCCTGGCAGAGAGGAGGGATAGAATGAATATTTCTCTGGGCCCTGTTTTGAAAAGTTGACTAATGAGGAAGGAGGGTCTTGCAGTGAAAGCGCAGGACTGGGCCTCAGGAGATGTAAGTTATGGGCACACAGCATACTCTCTCCTTTTCTCCTGCGGGAGAGCAAGGAATGTTGCGCTGGGAGGAAGGACCATTCCCTCTGACTGGTATTGTGTCTGAGACACCCAGACGCTATTGAAACTTACTAGATTGAAATCACAACTCAAAATCTAATGAGTTTTCCATTATTCTTCACTCTCCAGAGGGTTAAATGAGGCTGTGATGGGTTGGGTCACAGAGACCCCTTGGAACTGTCACCTGATGTGCTGAGATTACCTCTGAGCCTGTTTTCCCTGCCAGCTTGGGACTTCAGAACTCTGCCTTGTTAAGCCAGACACGCCAGTCTGCTGCAACACAGACCCAGGTCCGAACCCCGGCTCCCAAAGCTGCAGACTAAACTGAAAACAGTTTAAGAAGCGCTCCTGTCTCCAGCACCCAGATAACCAGTTCCTGTCAGGGTGGTTAAGCACTGGAATAAATTGCCTAGAGAGGTTGTGGAATCTCCATCACTGGAAATTTTAAAGAGAAATTTAAACGATCACCTATCAGGCAGGGCTGGCTCTAGGCACCAGCGTCCCAAGCATGTGCTTGGGGTGGCACTTTTCAAGGAGCAGCGTTCCATCCTTATTTTTTTTTGCTTGGGGCGGCAAAAAACCTGGAGCCGGCCCTGCTGTCAGGGATGGTCTAGATCAGTGGTTCCCAAACTTGTTCCGCCGCTTGTGCAGGGAAAGCCCCTGGCGGGCCGGGCCGGTTTGTTTACCTGCCACATCCGCAGGACTTCCCAGAGTCCCCATTGGCCTGGAGCAGCGAACCGCGGCCAGTGGGAGCCACAATCCACCGAATCTGCATTGACGCAGCAGGTAAACAAACTGGCCCGGCCCGCCAGGGGCTTTCCCTGCACAAGTGGCGGAACAAGTTTGGGAACCACTGGTCTAGATAATACTTAGTCCTGCCAGGAGTGCAAGGGACTAGACTAGATGACCTCTGGAGGTCCCTTCCAGTCCTATGACTCTATCATTGTGCCCACAACTAATTATGGATGTGGAACTGCACCTGCAGTTATTTGTACCCACAAAACTGAGGGTGCAAAAACAATAGCCCAATTTAAGTCTGTGCTGAAATTAAGAACATAAGAACGGCCCTACTGGGTCAGACTAAGGGTCCATCTAGCCCAGTATCCTGTCTTCCAACAGTGCCCAGTGCCAGGTGCCCCAGAGGGAATGAACAGAACAGGGAATCATCAAGTGATCCATCCCCTGTCGCCCATTCCCAGCTTCTGGCAAACAGAGGCTAGGGACACCATCCCTGCCAGCCTGGCTAATAGCCATTGATGGACCTATCCTCTATGAATTTATCTAGTTCTTTTTTGAACCTTGTTATGGTCTTGGCCTTCATAACATCCTCTGGCAAGGAGTTCCACAGGTTGATTGTGCATTGTGTGAAGAAATACTTCCTTTTGTTTGTTTTAAACCTGCTGCCTATTAATTTCATTTGGTGACTCCTAGTTCTTGTGTTATGAGAAGTAGTAAACAATACTTCCTTATCTACTTTCTCTACACCAGTCATGATTTTATAGACCTCAAACATATCTCCTCTTAGCCATTTCTTTTCCAAGCTGAAAAGTCCCATTCTTATTAATCTCTCCTCATACGGAAGCCACTCCCTACCCCTAATAATTTTTGTTGCCCTTTTCTGAACCTTTTCCAATTCCAATATATCTTTTTTGAGATGGGGCGACCACACCTGCACATAGAATTCAAGATGTGGGCATACCATGGATTTATATAGAGGCAACATGATATTTTCTGTCCTACCATCTATCCCTTTCCTAATGATTCCCAACATTCTGTTTGCTTTTTTGCTTGCCGCTGCACATTGAGTCGATGTTTTCCAGAGAACTATCCACAGTGACTCCAAGATCTCTTTCTTGAGTGGTAACAGCTAATTTAGACCCCATCATTTTATATCTATAGTTTGGATTATGTTTTCCAAAGTGCATTACTTTGCATTTATCAACATTAAATTTCATCTGCCAATTTGTTGCCCAGTCCCCCAGTTTTGTGAAATCCTTTTGTAGCTCTTCGCAGTCTGCCTGGGACTTAACTATCTTGAGTAGTTTTGTATCATCTGCAAATTTTGCCACCTCATTGTTGACCCCTTTTTCCAGATCATTTATGAATATATTGAATAGGACTGGTCTCAGTACAGAGTCCTGGGGGACACCACTATTTACCTCTCTCCATTCTGAAAACTGACCATTTATTGCTCCCCTTTGTTTCCTATCTTTTAACCAGTTACCATGAGAGCACCTTCCCTCCTATCCCGTGGCACCTTACGTTGCATAAGAGCCTTTGGTTAGGGACCTTGTCAAAGGCTTTCTGGATGTCAAGTCTTGCCAGTGCCATCTTTCTGAGACAAAATAGCTTTTCACAGGGAGAGATTTTCCTCCACTTTGAGAACACTGTAATGTTTCTGAAGAGACCCGGGACTCGGCCCAAGTCGTCGAGAGGCAGAGTATGTCAGACACAGGGTTGTGCAATACTGCAGGACGTACTCACCTGAGAAGCAGCAAAGTGCCAAAGTGAAAAGCACAAGGACACCTTGTCGCATTCATGGTGGAGGTGGTTGTTTGGTCTGTGGTGAGTCTGGTAGTGTTCAGCTCGGGAGTTGATTGTTTTGTGTTTCCTTGAATAGCTCAGTGGTTTGAGTATTAGCCTGCTAAACCAAGGGTTGTGAGTTTAATCCTTAAAGGGGCCACTTAGGGATCTAGGGCAAAATCAGTACTTGGTCCTGCTAGTGAAGGCAGGGGGCTGGACTCAATGACCTTTCAAGGTCCCTTCCAGTTCTAGGAGATAGGATATCTCCATATATTTAAAAAAAAAACTCACACATACATATACACACACACACGTGCAGCTCATCCAACCATATTACTGTGACACTCTGTACCTCGAGGGAACACCCTACACCCCCATGTTCATCTTTATAAAATGATTGTGTGTATCCAATGCAAAGTTTGTCATGTTGGGTGTCTTTGGAGTGTGGTTGTTATAGTGATGTTATAGTAACAGTTACAGTAATGTTATAGGCTATAATTTCATGTATATAGTTATGAGGCTGAAAACAGGGAAGATGTCAGGTGTCTGCATGAGCCCCCTACAATATTGTGATCCTGTTACCTTTGTAGATTGAGTTTAAATTCCATGTAAAATCATGAGACAATGTATTTGATGTGGCTACATTTTCCTGCTATCACCTATGACACTGATGGAAGGAAGATGCTGCCTCTCTGGGAGTTACTTCCTCGAGAGAGCAGAACATCAAACAAACAATCCGTTTCTAGCACAGACATCACACTTTCTGTTCTCGCTGGCATCGTCACTCAACAAACCAGAAAGAAACTTGGTATGAGACACGGTGATAAAACAGGACAAAGAAATACTGGTGAGTTTTGTTTAATTGAACAAGAAACTTAGGAGAAATCAAGAGCCCCCAGGGTGCTGGCTGCACTGAGGATAGGTCTTTATGAAGGATCTGCCAATGGGAAGTGAAGCAAAGGCAGGCTCTCTCTCAGGGCTCAGCACCCCTGAGGATTCAACATTCTCCAAAATGGTTGAAGGTGAGAGCTCCCTTGGTTACCCTGGAGGGGGAGAGAGAAAGAAATGGATCAGACACAGCGCATGCAGGATGCTAATATATGTCTCTTCATTCGAGTAGCACAGGAAGTCTCTGATAGGGTCTTAGCACAGCATGGAAGACCATTCAAAGTAATAGAATCTCAACAATTACTTCCATCCGTGATTAGCATTAAAAGAAAAGTAAAAGATTTCACTCCTTCATCAGGAACAAGAAGTGTTTGTGAAATATTTTTCATGACATACTGAAACTCTAGGCTAAATAGGTAAAACTCATTGCAGGTGTGCAGTTTGTGACATCTGGAGATCCGCTTCCGTCAAAATCAACACAACCACATACATAAGGAAACGGGCAAATGCAAAGTATGGGAACTTATTCATGCCTCTTACAGAGAGGTTGATTAATCACAATAATGATTTAGAAGAAGAGATTTAGTTCTGTACGTACGCGACTGCGTTGCAGAAGTGACATTTGTTGCTGTAGGTTGTGCCATCAGAGCCGCAATGGGCAAAGTACTCCAGTGTGCAGATGGGGCTGGGTTCAACATAATCACTGCAGTCAACCTGCACACAGAAGAGGAACAGCGTGTTTGTAAAGTGCGTAGCAACAGATGGGCTTTGGGTGCTACTGCAATATGAATCTATTCCTGCACTAAAAAATTCACTTCACCTTCTAAGAACCTGATAATAATGGACTTATCCGCTCGCCTCTCACTGCCGGGAGGAGTTAGTATAAAAATAAAGCTTGTTTTCCTACCTTGACCTAGGTAATATCAGCTGACCACATGTATGAAGAGAGCAGCAGGTGTTTAGAATGCCCTCTCCGCAGGGTACCCTGCTTGTGATCAGAACATATGGGATTTTCCAACTTGCCCAGTGTACTGTCTTGGAAAATCCCAGTATCCAAAGAGGTCACTGCACTGATATATACTGGGGTCCTGTGTCTCCCCTTCCCATGGTCCTAAATGAGGCTGCTCGGAGCTTAGCCTGATACTGTGAGAAGAGATGCTATGGGGACGTTCACATTTCTGCAGCCCTGGTGGGGCATTGCTGCTGCTAAACTCAGATCCCAGTCCTCTCCTCTGTCCCCTCCTTTCCCCTGACCTCACAGTGCGGTTTATGGATAATGGCCATTTTGTGTCGTTAGCTGAAATTCATCCCTGGGAAGAAGACCCGCACGAGGTCAATGCAGATAGTGCCTGAACCATCTCTCACTGAAGTCAAGGGGAGCCTTTCCAATGCCATCCACGGAAGTAGGAATTGGCCTCTCTTTTGCATCCGGTTTCACTTACCTCTGCCGTTTCCTGTTTGCATTTCCCATCGTGTTTCTTGGTAATACTGGTTCCACGTTCGCTGGAAGAGGGAGAGACTGAAGTTAGGAGTTTAGGCTTACACGGTAGCTCACATATACTGTCTGGAATTCAGAAGGCATCTGACTGAGATAGTTTATCACCTGTGACAAGGCAGGATAAGCATCTCTTATCAGTTACTAGACATGTGACTTCTCCTTTCAGTGTCTCATTTGAATAACATGCCAGCCCGTTCCTTCCTCTGCTCAATCACCACTCAGCTCCCCCCCCCCCCCCCCCGCCATTGAACTCTGGGGTTGGTTGTCTGTCTCCTCCATCATAGCTCAACTGCGCACATGCAAGGGGTGGGGGAGAAAACTCAGAATAGACTGGAGAGGCAAAGAAGAGGACCAGGGGCTAAGAGAGCTGCAGAAATAGGTCTATGAAGAAATTCTGGTTTTTATGAAGGCTACTATCCGGAGCTCCACCCACTGTGAGTTACTCAGAAGGAATGTTCTCTGCACAGTACTTACAAGTTATGGGAACACAGCCCGCATTCGCTGGGGTAAGTGACGCCATCTGTGCCGCAGACCTCATCCAGGATAAGTGGGCAGGCTGTCAGAACGTTGCCATCCTTAGTAGTGACCCGGCGGTACTTACTACAATCCACCTGTAACAGCAATGTCAAGCAATCGCAGTGGTGCCCAGGAGTCACCTCCCTGCTCTGAGCCTCCAGCTCTTGTAGCTTCTACTGAGTGACAAACTAGGGCTATACTTAAAGCTGCTTCTTCTTCCATTGAACGTGGTGTGAGTAGTTCTCTCCCCTTCTCTCATGCTGGAGAGTAAGGAATGCCCAGCTGGGAGAAAGGATCACTCACTCAGTCTCACACCCAGGCCCTGTTGAACCTAAATAGGAATCAGAAGTGCAGCTTTAAACCAACGCCTCCAACATCTAATGAGTTTGCATTTATGATCCATTTTCCAGAGGGGTAAATGCCCATGTAAAACGGGGACAGAGCAATATGCTACCCGATCTCGTTTCATTCTGTAAAATATAAAAAACCCTCAGGCAAGAGCCTCAGCTGTGTAAATTGATGGAGCTCTGTGCACTTCAGTGGGAGTCAGTTTATACCAATTAGCCCTGTGTTGTTATATTTTCCTAATTTCTCCAACAAGATGTCTGCCTGTTGCTCTGTGTATCTCACACCATCTAAGCACAGATTGTACCAGGAAAAAAAATTCCATCCGTCTGACTGTATAGAAATGGCGTATCTGAATGCCAGGGTTTTACTCCTTCAAATATAAAGCCCTGGGGTTGTTTTGTTTCTTGGTGGCCAAACTATTGCCATGTTCAGAGCTGGTCAGACATATACAAAATAAATCAGTCCAATCATTTTTTATTATTAGTGGTCATGTACATCAAATGATTTCTGTATTTGTTCATCCCCCTGCATGTAGGATGCCCTGACAGTGATCAGAACCCAGGGGCTTTTTCACCTGCCCAGTTTATTTTCTTGGAAATCCCAGTATCCAAAGAGAGGAATGCACTGATCTATACAGGGGACTTGTGTCTCCCCTTCCCGTAGTCCTAAAACTGGCCGCTCAGTGCTTCGCCTGGTACTGCGAGAAGAGACTGCGATGGGAATGGGATATCTCTTCATGTTTCCAGAGCACAGGGTCATTTCTGCTACTTGTTTCAAAGCCCATTCCTCTTGTATCCCGGGGGTTGGACTAGAGACCTCCTGAGGTCCCTTCCAACCCTGAGATTCTAGGATTCTTTCTTCTGACAGTGTGCTGGTGTATATAGACAATGGTCATTTCGTGTAGTTAGGGTGAATTCACCCCCTTGCAGAAGATCCCTACAAGCTCTAGGCACCACTTGAAGCCAGGCATATCGTGTCTGAACCATCTCTCCCTGAGGTTAGGAGGTGTCTTTCCACTGACGTTACTGGGAGTCGGGTTTGTCCCTTGTTCTGCATCAGGTTACACTTACCGGCACAACTTCCCGTTTGCATCTTCCATCGTGTTCTTTGCTGACATTGGTCCCATGTTCTCTGGAAGAGAAAGAGACTGGAATTAGGGAGCTCAGTGGTAGAACGAACCAATCTCCCAGATATTGTGGGGGTCACAGGAGGCGTCTGATTGAATTAGTTTATCTCCTTCTACAAGGCAGTCCCAGCAACACTGAATCCAGTATACTCCTGTTCCTTACCGGACAGGTGACATCTCTTTATAGTGTATCACTTGGAGTAACATTCTGGCCGGTTCTTTTCTTTGTTCAATCATCACTTAGCCCCCTGCTGCATTCCGGGGCTTGTAATTTGGCTGTTCCATGTTTCCCCAATGAGCCAATGCAGGGTCAGGGGAGAAAGCTCAGGGCAGACTAAAGGGCAAAGAAGTAGGGCCAAGGGCTACGAGACCTCCAGAAACAGGCTCGGCCCTTTGTTAATTCCTCAGAAGAAATGCTCTCTGTACAGTACTTACAGGTTATGGGCACACATCTCACATTCATTGGCATAAGTGACACCATCTGTGCCACAGACTGTTTGCAGGATCCTGGGGCAGACTACCAGTACTTTGCCGTTGTCAGTAGTAGTCCTGCGGTATGAAGTACACTCACTCTGTAAAAGTAACACAGCAATAGAATTTGTTGCATCCTGTAATCTATGAAATGGGGCCCCATGAGTAACCCCCAGCTCTGCGTCTCCAGACTTCCTGGTGTTTATCACAGGAGAAATTAGGGTTATGTTTTAAACTTATTCGTCCACAGAAAAAAGGGCCAATCAGTGCTACTGAAGTTTTCTCTCATTCTCTCACCCTGGAGGGGAAGGAATGCCCAATTGGGAGGAAGGATCCTTCACTCAGACCTGTATTCTGTGGGACACACCCATGCCCTATTGAAACTAAGTAAGTATTACAAGTGGTCCAGAGCACCACCAGGTTTTCCGCCACCCAGAAGGTCCTGCCCCAAAATGCCATCCCCCCACAGAGGCAGCGGAAGGTCCCGCCGCAGAAATACTGCCACGGTCACTGCCCCCCAAATCGCAGCGCCCGAGGCAACTGCCTAGGTCGCCTAATGGGTTGCGCCGGCCCTGCAAGTGGTGCATTTAGTCAAAGCCTCAGAACTCAAAATCTAACGAGATTTCAGTTATGATCCAGTTTCCAGAGAATGAAATGATAAGAATTTGTTTCAGCTCATGAGAGAAATATGCTACCAGATTTCTTGTATCTCTATGATAAAAGAAAACCTGGGGCAGATTCTCAGCTGCTGTAAATTGACCTAGCTCTGTTGACGACTGCGAAAGCTGATTTACAAGGGATGAGTATATGGCTCTTTCGTGGTAATTTTCATACTTTCTCCAGTGTGGTGTCGGCACGTTGCTCTATGTATCTCAGATGGTCTAAGCACAGATAGTAACAAAAAACAGAAAAGAAAGAAATTCCTTCATTCTGACTAGGGAAACGGAGTGTCCAAATCCCAGGGTTTTACTCTTTCAAGTAGCTAGAACTGTGCTCGTTTTTGCTTCCTGCTGGCCAAACAATTCCCTCTGGTTTAGAGCTGGTCAAATAGGTAAAGAAATAATGATTTGGTCTGATTATTGCTCAAAAACAACAGTGGATGTTTTGAATCCCGCTGCATGCCGACTGCCCTGCCTGGTATCACAACACAAGGGTTTTTACTACCTGCCCAGCTCATTAGCTCAGAAAATGTCAGTATCCAACAAGGTGAATATAAACCAGGGGTCTTGTGTGCCCTCTTCTCATAGTCCCAAAACAGGCTGTCAACACGTCGCCTGATACTGTGAGAAGAGATTGTTGTGTGAACAGGGTTTGTTTTCACAGTGCTGCAGCACTAGGGCCTTTATGCTCCTTCATGCTCCTTGAGATGCAAACTAGATACCATCAATTTAGGCTTGAATAGAGACTGGGAATGGCTGAACCATTACACACATTGAATCTATTTCCACATGTTAAATATCCTCACACCTTCTTGTCAAGCTGTCTGAAATGGGCCATCTTGATTATCACTACAAAAGTTTTTTTTCCCTGCTGATAATTGCTCATCTTAATTAATTAGCCTCTTAGCCTCCCACCTTTTCATGTTCTCTGTATGTGTATATATATCTCCTTACTATATGTTCCATTCTATGCATCTGAAGAAGTGGGCTGTAGCCCACGAAAGCTTATGCTCAAATAAATTTGTTAGTCTCTAAGGTGCCACAAGCACTCCTGTTCTTTTTATGCTCCTTGTCTCAGATCCTGTTCCCTTCTGTCTCCCTTTTTATATTGCAGGATATGGATAATGACCATTTGGCATTGTTAGGATGAAACTGATCCCTAGATAATAGGGCAGCACGCCTAAGTCCATGCACATAGTACGTGACCCTTCTCTCACTGAAGTAAATAGGTCGGAGTCGATCCATTTATATGAATAGAAGGAGGTTCGGCCACTCATTACAGGTTTCACTCACCACAGCTATTTTCTCTTTGCACTTGCCGTCGTGCTTTTTGCTAACACTGGTCCGGTGTTTCCTGGAAGAGGGAGAGACTGGCCTGAGGGAGCTCAGTGAAGGACTCTTCCCATCACACTCAGGGTGCTGGTAAAATGAACCAAACTTCCATAGATTGGATGGGATCCAGGAAGCGTCTGATGGAGTTAGATTATCACAGGCTACAGGCAGTATCTGCATCTCTGACTAGTGTAATGCTATTGGTTAGCAGACACATGATGCCTCCTATTGGTGTATCATTTGGAATAATATTCTGGCCCATTCTTTCCTGAATGGCCAAGCACCCGTCAGCCCGCTACTGAATTCTGGGGGTTGTGGTCTGTCTCTTCCATGATAGCCCCACTGAGCACAGACAGGGACAAGGGGAGAAAACTCAGATTACACTGGATGGGCAGAGAGGAAGGTCCCAGTATAAGGGAATTATAGAACTACATCTATGGAGAAATGAGGATATTTATAACGCCGCGATCAGGAGCTCTGCCCACTGTTAATTACTCAGAAAGAATGGGTGACGTACAGTACTTACAAGTTATGGGCACACAGCATACAATCATTGGGGTAAGTGACGCCATCTGTGCCACAGACCTCAGCCAGGATCCTGGGGCAGGGTATCAGGACTTTGCCGTGGTGGTACTCACTACAATTAAGCTGTAAAAGTAACACAGCAATAGTACCGGTGTGGCCTGTGTTATACGAAATAGTGCCCATGAGTAATCTCCCCACTCTGGGCCTCCAGGCCTCATAGCTTCTACCATAATACAAACTAGGGTTAAGTTGTGACAAAGTGGGAATGTTATTAATGTTTCCTCTGAATACTGTGTGGGTGCCTCAGTTTCCCCTATGCATTTCATAGGTATCTAGTTGGGGAGGATCAGGGTGTATAATTGTTGAAGAGCCCAAGAAGGTCCCTGTGATGCTGTCTGCACAGAGAATGGCTGGCACCCTGTCTCTTGGCAACTAATGGCCTGGGCCCCTCCCCTGCAAAGGTGCCAACTGAAGGTGTTGGAGAACAAAGAGATCAGGTGACCTCCTGGCCTGGGAAAGAGACAAAGGCCAGAGAGGAGGAGAGGCTGAAGAGAGTCAGTTTGGAGCTGGCTGGGGACAAGGAGTGAAGTGCAGACGTAGGTGTCTGGCTCATTGCCCCCCAAAATGGACCCGGCTGAGGGGCACTGATATATACAGGGGTCTTGTGTCTCCCCTTCCCATGGTCCTAAATCAGGCTGCTCAGTGCTTAGCCGGCTATTGTGAGAAGAGACTTCTATGGGAACAGGTGTTATGTGCACAATTCTGCAGCACTGGGATATTTTTGCTACTTGTCTCATCTGTTGCTCCTCTCCAACCTCCTTTGGTTCTGAGGTCATACTGTCGTATATGGATAATGGCCATTTTGTGTATTTAGGATGAAATTCATCCCTGTGTATAAGGCAAGACACACCCCATGACTCCATTCATATAATGCCTGAACCATCTCTCATTGACGTCAACAGGATTCTGTCCATTGACATCAATGGGAGTCGGATCTGGCTGTTATTTTGCTTCAGGTTACACTTACCGGGACGATTTCATGTTTGCATTCTCCATTATGCTTTTTGTTAATGTTTTCCCCGCGTTCTCTGGAAGAGGGAGAAACGGGAGTTAGGGAGCTTGGCGAGTAACTGTCCCTGTTACACTCAAGAGCTAGTAAAATGGCGCAATCTCACATATATTGTATGGGATACAGGCAGGGTCCTACTGAGTTAATTTATCACCTTCTAGGAGGTAGTATGAGCATCAACACCTAGTATCTTCCCAGCCATGTGACTTCTCCTTATAGTGTATGATACGGTCTTCCCTAAAAGGGTTAATTGTGATCAGATGCTTCACATAATCAATATGAACAAAAAGGGGGAAAGAACAGGGGCAGCCCAGAATCTTTAGATAAGTTAAATTTATTCACGTTGGCAGAGCCTGATGAAATTCACCCTCGTGTCCTTAAGGAACTAACTGACGCAATCTCTGAACCATTACTGATTACCTTCAAGAACTGATGGTGGAGGGCCAAGGTCCCAGAGGACTGAGAAGAGCAAACAGAATCCCTGTCTTTACAAATGGAAAGAAAGAGGACCTGGGGAATTATAGACCAGTTAGTCTAGCTTTGTAGTCTGCCTCTTCCATGATATCCCGGTAGGATATATGGTGGAAGTGGGGGTTAGTGGGAGTAGTGGGGAGCAGAGGAGAAAAATCAGAGTACACTGGAGGGGCAAAGAATGGGGCCAGGGCTAACAGGCCTACAGAAATAGGCCTATGAAGAAATGATGGTGTCTATAAAGGCTGTTCTCGGGAGCTCTGCCCAGGAAGTACTCGGAAGGAATGTTCGGTGTATAGTACTCACAGGTTGTGGGCACACAGCATACATTCATTGGAGTAAGTGACGCCATCTGTGCCACAGACCTCAGCCAGGATCCTTGGGCAGCCTATCAGGACTTTGCCATCCTCAGCTTTAGTCCTGAGGTACTGACTGCAATCAAGCTGTAAAAGCAACACAGAAATAGCGCGGTGCAGCCGCTGTTGTATGAAATAGTGCTTCAGAGTGAGTCTCCCACCCATGGCCTTCACCCTCTGTCCCTTCAGCCATCAGCTGCATAAGGGCTCTATTTTAAACGTATTCTTCCCTCGGCGATGGGGGGAGTCCTTCTGCAGGAGTTTGCTCGTGTTCTCTCATGCTGGGGGGAAGGAAGGCACGGATGGGAGGAAGAATCAGTTCCTCAGACTTGCAGGGCCGTGCAGAGGTTTTTGTAGGCCTGGGACAAAATGTGAAAGCGAGGCCCACACCCTTCCAAAAAATGACCACGGGGGGAAGGGCCTGGAGAGCGAGCCCACCCATGCTCACTCCGCAGGAGTGTCGCCAGTCCTGGGGCTCTGAGCCTGGCTCAAGAGGTCTCAGCCCTGCTTTGGTCTGGCCCAGTCATCACTCCAGCATGATAGGGGGCAGCCGGGCCAAACCTGAGCAGCACTGTAACCCCTTGAGCTATGTGGCAAAGCCACACAGTCTGGGACCTTCTCAAATGGGGGACTCAAGGCAAAGTGCCCCTTTGGCCTCCCCCTCGCAGCGGTCCTGCAGACATGTATTCTTTGTGAGGCATCCGTGCCCTGTTGAAACTAACTAGGTATTGCACGTGGAACCTTAAACCATTGCCTCCAAATCAAAATCTTTTCATTTCTGATCCAGTCTCCAGAGAGTTACATGATGCTAAGAATTTGTTTCAGCCCATGCCAAACATGTAGAAATAAATATTCTACCAGATCTTGTTGTTTTATTCTATAAAATATATAAAAAAAACCCTCAGGCTAGATCCTCAGCGACTCTAATTAGACGGATTTCTATTAACTTCAGTTGAATGGGTGCTGTGCCTGGGATCAGAACATGGGGTGGTTGCAACCTGCCCAGTGTATTATCTAGGAAAATCTCAGTATCCAAAGAGATGAATGCACTGAAATATACAGGGGTCTCGTGCCTCTCCTTCCCATAGTCCTGAAACTGGCCGCTCAGCGCTTTGCCTGATTATTGGAGAAGAGGCTGCTATGGGAAAGGAATTTATGTTGACGTTCCCAGAGAACGGGGGCATTTTTGCTCCTTGTCTCAAACCCTACTCCTTTTCTAGCCCTCTTTCTTTCTTCTGACGCTGTAGCATAGAATACAGATAACGGCCATTTCGTGTAGCTGGAGTGAAATTCAGTCCTTTGCAGAAGGCCAGTACAAAGTCTATGCTCCATTTAGGTCCAGGCATGTGGTGTCTGACCCATCTCTCACTGACATCAAGAGGAGTCTTTCTGTTGGCATCAGTGGGATTAGAATTTGGCCCTTATTGTGCATCAGGTTTCACTTACCAGCACAATTTCCTGTTCACATTTTCCATCGTGTTTTTTTAGAATGTTTTTCTGATGTTCACTGGAAGAGGGAGAGGGAGAGACGAGAGTTAGGGAGTTTGGTGAGTTACTCTCACTTTAACCCTGAAGATGCTGGTAAAATTAACCAAACTCACACGTACGGTGTGGGATTGGGATACAGGAGGTGTCTGTTTGAGTCAGCTGATCACATTTTAGGAGGCAGTCTCAGCATCATTGATTAGCATAATCCTATTGGTTATCAGACAAGGGATGTCTCCATATGGTGTATCATCTGGAATAACACTCTGGTCCATTCTTTCCTCTGTTCAGTCACCACTGAGCCCCCTGTACAATTGGGTGCTGTAGTCTGACTCTTCTAGGCTATCTCAGCTAAGCACATATAGGGGCCTGGAGAGGAAAATCAGGGTAGACTATAGGGGCAAAGAGGAGGGCAAGGGGTTTAGTGACCTACAGAAATAGGCCTATGAGGAAATAATGGTATTTTAAAGGCAGTTATCAGTGGCTCTGCCTATAGTTAAATGCTCAGAAGGAATGTTGTCTGACCAGTACTCACAGGTTATGGGCACACAGCGTACATTCATTGGGGTAAGTGACCCCATCTGTGCCACAGACCTCAGCCAGGATCCTAGGGCAGCGCATCTGGACTTTGCCATCCTCATCAATAATCCTGGGCTGCTGACTGCAATCGAACTGTAACAAGCAACACAATTATAGTACCAGCGCAGCCTTTGTTATCCAAAACAGTGCTTCTGGCCAGCCTCCCCGTACCACGCTTCCAGCCTTTGTACAAGGGCTCTGTTTTAACCGTGTCCTTCCATTGGAAATGGGGTGAGGCAGTTCTAACGGAGCTTTCTCTCATGCTGGAGAGGCAGAAATGCACCCGTGGGAGGAAGGATCACTCGCTCACACTTCTGTTCTGTGTGACGTACCAAGCCCTGTTGAGTCTAACGTGGTACTAGAGGTGGATCCTTAAATCAAAGCCTCAAAATCAAAATCTAGTAAGTTATTTATTATGAGTCACAATTAAATGAGGCTCCAGACAGTTAAATGAGGCTGAGAATTTGTTGCAGCCCATGCAAAACACATAGAAACAGGCTTCCGGATCTTGTTGTTTCATTCTGTGTGTAAAATATAAAAAATCTGACCCTCTAGTCTCAGCTGTTGTCATTACTCGTATTTCTACTATATTGATGGAAGTCAATTTACTCTAGCTGAAGATCTGCCCCCTCAGTTATTTTTGCATAGCTTCTCCAGTGTTGTGCCTTCTGTAACTCACACAGGCTAAGCACAGATTGTATCAGGTAAACGGAAGACTGAATTTTATCAGGCTGACTGGATAGAAATGAAGCATCTGAATCCCAGGGTTTTGCCTTCTCCAATATATGGCTCTGTGGTAGTTTTGCTTCTTGATAGCCCAAACTCTTCCCATTGGTTTAGAGCTAGTCAAATATGCAAAAAACTAAATTAACCAAATAACATGTCTGCTTATGGCTCATATTCATGAAATTATTTCCGAGTTTGGGGAGAGAAGTAAGGCTATTTTGAATGCCCTGCCTGTGATCAGAAAATGGGGTGTTTTCCAGCCTTCCAAATGTATGATCTTGGAAAATCCCAGTATCCAAAGAAGTCAATGCACTGATATATACAGGAGTCTGGTGTCTCCCCTTCCTATAGCCCTAAATCAGGTGGCTCAGTGCTTCTCCTGATACTGTGAGAAGAGACAGCTATGGGAACAGGAATTATGTGCACAGTTCTGCAGCACTGGGATATTTCTGCTTCTTGTCTCATGCCCTATTCCTCTTCCCTCGCCCTTTCTTACGATGTTAGAGTGTAATAGATGGAAAATGGCCATTTTGTGTATTTAGGTTGAAGATCACCCCTATGAAAAAGGACAGAACATGGTCTAGGTATCATTTAAGTCCATCTGTTTAGTGACCAAACCGTCTCTCACTGACTGAGGGCAAAAGGAATCTTTCCGTTGACATTACTGGGAGTAGGATCTGGCCCCTACTGTACATCAGGTTACACTTACCGGCACAATGTTCTGTTGACATTTTCCATCATGCTTTTTGCCAAGGTTGGTCCCCTGCTCACTGGAAGAGGAAGATTAGGGTTAAGGAGTTCCGTAAGTAACTCTCCACATTACGGTCAAGGTGCTGGTAAAACAAACCAGATTCACATGTACTGTGTGGAATACAGGAGTTGTCTATTTGAGTTAATTTATCACCTTCTACAGGGCAGTATCAGCATCACTGGCAAGCGTAGTTCTAGAGACAAGGTGGGTGAGGCAATATCGTTTAGTGGAACAACTTCCGTTGGTGAGAGAGACACGCTTTCACACTACACTGAGCTGCTCTTCAGGTCTGCAGAAGAATTCAGCTCTCTGTATAAGCTCAAAAGCTTGTCTCACTCACTCACCAAAGAAGTTGGTCCAATAGAAGATATGACCTCACCCACCTTGTCTCTCTAATGTCCTGGGACCGACACGGTTCCAACACCACCACACCGTATCATTCTTTTAGTTACCAGACATGTGACATCTCCTTATAGTGTATCATTTAGCGTAACATCATGGCCCATTGTTTCCTCTGCTCCGTCACCACACAGCTCCCTTGGGATGCTGTAGTCTGGCTCTTCCATGATCCCCCATCTGTGCACATATAGGGGGAAGGAGAGGAACCTCAGGGTAGTCTAGCAGGGCAAAAAAATAGGGACAGGGCCTAAGAGACTTACAGGAACAGGCCTGAAGAAATGATGGTATTTCTAAAGGCTCTCAGCAGACACTCTGTCCAGTGTTAGTTACTCGGAAGAACGTTCTCTCTGCAGTACTTACGAATTGTGTGCGCACAGTCCACATTCGCTGGGGTAAGTGACGCCATCTGTGCCACAGACTTCCTCCAGGATGAATGGGCAGGCTGTCAGTACTTTGCCATCCTCCGCAGTACCCCGGGGGTACTTACTACAATCTACCTGTAACAGCAATGTCAAGCAATAGAAGTGGCAGAGCCGTTTCAGTTTGAAATAGTGCCCTTGAGTAATCTCCCTGCTCTATGCCTCCAGCCTTATTAGCTTCTGCCATAAGGCAAAGTAGGGTTATATTTTAACCTTATTCTTCCATTGAAAATGGGATGAGTCTGTTCTGCGGTAGCTTTCTCTCACGCTGGAGGAAGGAATGCACGGCAGGACGAGGAATCATTCACTCAGACCTGTATTCTGTGGGAAGCAACCGTGCCCTACTGAAACTAGGAGTTATTACAAACGGAGCCTTAAACTGAAGCTTCAAAATCTAATGACATTTTGAAATACGCTCTCCAGAGGGTTAAATGAGGCTAGAAATTTGTTTCAGTGCCTGCAACATGTGCAGAGAGAGATGCTACCAGATCTTATTGTTCCAATGTGTGCAATATAAACACCTTAGGCCAGCTTCCCTGCAGATGCGAATCGATGTCGCTGTAACAACATCAATAGACATCGATGTACTGAAGACCTGGTCCCTCGTTGTGGTTTTTTCATCATTTCTCCCATGCTGCAGCTATGTGTTATTCTAAGTACCTCACAAGGTCTAAGCAGAGGTTGTAGCAGGTAAAATAAGAAAAATAAGAATAAAATTCCATCAGTTTGACTGTTTGGAAACAGACTCTCTGAATCTCAAGGTTTTACTCCTCCAGATAAAAAGCATTGGGATAACTATGCAGCTTGATGAACCCCCCAATTAGTCTCACTCTTACAGAGCTGGTCAAGTACCTAGAACACTTCTCTCACTACCTTGCATGTCTATTGCTTAGATTCATCACGTTTAACATCTCGTTCAGTTCTAGAATTGTCTGGGGATGACAAAAATATTTGTTGAAATTATCTGATAAAAAGACAATAATCCCCCAGTAATGTCTTTGGTGACCATTATACAATCCGCTGCAGGTTGCAGTGTTTTTCGTTCACTCGGCCACAGTGTGGTCACCAGCCATTTATCTTGGGTCAGAGATCGGGAGATGGTGACAGAGAATAAATAGAAAGAATCTGCCACTTACCTCACTGCCCAGGGCAACAGCTGAAAGAAAACCACAGATAGAAACATGAAACAAAGCCAAATCATTGACAGGAACAGATTTTAAGTGTGCGAATCTCTTTTGTGGAATAATTCCATGCAGTTTCTAACCGGGTGACTGTCTGTGAACAGATTCTTAAACTAAACAAACCATGTGTGAAATTTGGGTACCATGCTGGTAACTGAGGATAAGGAATCTTGTTTTTAATGTAACACTGTTTTGTTGGAATTTTCTTTTCTTTTTTACATGCTGTGTTTTATGATCCAAACGGAGAGCTACAGGATATCACAGCAAATGTACTTCAGTATAAATAGTAGATGTCTTAACAGCTGATTGTGCCCTCGTATCAGGCCCTTATATATTTAATGTCCTTCACTGTGCCCACAACTAATTACGGGTGTGAAACTGAACCTGCAGTTACTTCTACCCACAAAACTGATGGTGCAGAAATAGCCCATTTAAGGCTGTACTGACATTAGGCCCTGGAGGTCAAGTCTTGTCAGTGCCATCTTTTGAAGAGAAAATAGCTCTTCTAAGAATGAGACTGTGTTCCACTCTGAAGACACCTTAATATTTTTGAAGCTGGCTAGGTCTCTGACTGCGACATAGGGCTTGATGCAGTACGGCAAAGAATCACTCACCTGAAAAGCACCATGTTGCTAGAGTAAGGAGCACAAAAACACCTGTCATGTTCCTGGTGGAGGAGAGGTGGTGGTTTAATCTGTGTCGAATCTGTTAGTGCTCAGCTGAGGCGATGATCTCTTAGTGCTCCCCACGGATGGTGATCATGTACCATGTATACGTTTATATCTACATATATATACACTCGTGCAGGAGACCAGCCTATCCAACTTGATTACGAAACAACCCTCCAGTTCTGTCACTAGTACAGTAGGCCTGCCAATATTGACTGAGATCTTGACTTTCAGCTAATGATTCACTTTTACTAGCTAATTGATTTTGGCTGGTCCTTTGGTTAGTTGCTTGAGACAGGTTTTCCTGTATCAGAAAAAAAAATCCTAGAGAAAGAGAATAGAATGTCAGAGGTGTCAGGGAGTAGCCTTGAACATGAAGGGAAAGCTGTGATTATTCCACAGAGAAGAATGAAGTCTCTGTTTGTGGTGCAAACTGACCCGATGGGCTGTCGGTTTGGAGGTAAAGCATGGGGGTGGGGGGAGGAGAGGTTGCGCCAATTTGTTTTCACCTCTTTTCTGAGCTAAGACCCCAGCTCTGCATGTTAGACATCATCAAAGTCCAGACCGGAAGAAGAGCTCGAAAGCGTGTCTCTCTCACCAGCACAAGTGGGTCCAGTAAGATATTGCCTGCCTCACCTTGTACTCAGCTGTTGGCGGTTGGCTGTGGAGAACCAATGTGCAAACTGAGACTCTAATGGCATGGAGTGCAGGTGGAGTCACAGAGTTTCGGCTGGCAGGGACCACCAGATCGCTTGTCTGACTCCTGTCCAGCACAGGCCACCCAGCCCCCACACACTAAACCCATCAGCCGAGATGAGCCCAGAGCGTTACGGCCAACAGGAGACTCGACTGCCGCAGAGAACAGGAGGGACTGAGGTGCCCCGGTGCCCGAGGCCCCGCAATGGACAGGCAATGATGAAGGGAGAAATAGCAATGGCAGGTGGCAGCGGAGGGGCTCAGGTTGGCCCCACGCAGGTGGACAGCTTGGGCTGGCCCTGTGTATGCGGGTGGCAGGGGTGGCTCGGGCTGGCCCCGCGTGGGTGGGGGGCTTGGGCCGTCCCCACGTGGGCAGGAGGCAAGGGGGGCTCGGACCAGCCATGCAGGGGGGCAAGGGGTTGGGATGACACCTCAGGCCAGCCCAATGCAGTGTCCCGTTTTCCCTTTGGGAAAATATGGTCACCCTAGGGAAAATCCCTTCCTGACCCTTGTAGGTGGGCTGGCTGAAGCTGTGAAGCACGAGCTTTTAAGAACATAAGATATAAACCGGAATTGAGCCCTGGGCCTCTTGAGCTCTGCCCCCCACGATTACAAGCAACCCTGTCACACAACTGCACTCATACATTTGTCCAGTTCTTTTAATTAACTTGTTTGTCCCCACAACTCCCATTGGGCAGCTGTTCCAGAACCTCACCCCTCTGATGATTACAAACCTTCTTCTAATTTTACAACCTGAATTTGTTCATGGCCAGTTCATATCCATTTATTCTGGTGCCAACATTGTCCTTTAGCTTACATAGCTCTTCACCCTCCCTGGGGTTTACACTCCTGATGTATTTATAGGGAGCAATCAGATCCCTTCTCAGCCTTCTTTTTGCTAGACCAAACGAGCCAAGCTCTTCCAGTCTCCTCTCAGAAGACAGGCCCTCGATTTCCCTGAGCACCCTAGTAGCTCTTCTCTGCACCTGTTCCTGTTTAAATTCATTTTTCTTGAACATGGGTGATCAGAACTGTACACAGTATTACAGATGAGGTCTCACCTATGTCTTGTACAATGGCATTAATACTTCTCTGTCTCTTTTGGAAATGTCTTGCCTGATACATACTGGGATCACATTTTCCTTTTTCCCAGCCACATTACATTGGTGGTGTATAGTCATCCTGTGATTGGCCAGTACACCCAGGTCTTTCTCCTCCTCTGTTGTTTCCAACTGATAAATCCCCAGCTTGAAACAGAATTTCTTACCTTTAGATCCTAAGTGTCTGATCTTGCACTTTGTACTATTGAATTCCATCCCATTTCTGTTACTCCAGCCTTCAAAGTCATCCGGATCTTCCGGTGTAATGTTCTGATCCTTCTCTGTATTGACGATGCCTGCCAACTTTGTATCATCAGCCAGTTTCATTAGCACACACCTACTGTTTGTGCCAAGATATTAATTAATAAAAATATTGAATAAGATTGGTCCCAAACTGATCCTTGAGGAACTCCACTAGTAACCTCCAGCCAGTCTGATAATTCACCTTTCAGCACAACCCGTTGTCTTCTCCCCTTTAGCCAGTTCCTTATCTGCTTTATATTGCTTGTACTGATCTCCATTTTCCCTAACTGAACTAATCATTTCCCATGCTGTACCGTGTAAAACGGTTTACTGAAGTCCAAGTACATTAGAAATACTGCATTTCCCTTATCTAAAAAAATCAGTTACGTGCTCAAAGGAGGAAATCAGGTTAGTCTGGCATGATCTTTGGTAAACCCATGTTGTATTACATCCCTTTTACCATCTGCCTCTACACGTTTAATTATTCTTTCCTCTACAATTTGCTCTTTAACTTTGCATACGACTGAGGTCAGACTAACTTGTCTGTAATTGCCTGGATCATTTTTTCCTCTTTCTTAAATATAGGAACAATGTTAGCAATTCTCCCGTCATATGGTATTAGCCCTGAATAGGTAGATTTATTACAAATCTTTGCTACTGGACTAGCAATCTCATGTGCCAGTTCTTTCAGCATTCTGGGATGGACGTTATCTAGTTTCTGAGATTTGAGCGCATTAAGCTCTTTACGTTTTTCTTCTACCTCAGATGTGATCATTTCCATTTCTAGACACTCATTTCCATCAGCCGTCCTGCCTTCAGGCACAGGTGCCATATTATCATCCTCATTGAAAACCAAGGCAAAATATTCATTTAGTTTTGGGGCCAGACCCAGATTATCTTCAATCTCCTTCCCATCCACACTGCAGAGCAGCCCAACCTCATCCTTCATTATTCTCTTTTTATTTATATAACTAAAAAACCCCTTATTATTTATTGTAATTTCCCTGGCAAGAGCTAATCCAGCCTGACTTTTAGCACTTTCTTCCTTTCCTACGTTTGCTAATCTCCATGATGTCGCTTTCTTGGCTGATCATCCCGTTTTTCCATTCCCTATACGCTCTCTGCTTACCCCTAATAACCTTTTCGAGGCAGTGATTCATCCACCTGGGTCTGGAGCCTTTCCCTGCACGTTTTTTCCCCCTTGCCTGGGTTGCAAATTTCAAATCGTTTTTGGATTGTGGCTCTGCTAGAAGAAAGGGGCTCTTGAAAACTTTAATGCTGAGGTCTGTAGAAACCAACTAGAGACACTGGGCTCCAGTAAATGTCAGCCAAAGTCTACAGAAATGTCCCGTGCCCCGTATCAGTCAGGAGAGATTATTTACAGACCAAGGCAGAGTTAAAATATAGCGAGTCAGCATATTCTGCCAAGATAGCTCGAGAGTAAATCGCAATGAAGTTGTATAAACAAAGGGAATATTTGCATTAGGAGGCAGCTGTACGGGAAAACCCAGCAGGCACCTGGCCGGTACAGATAACCCAGAACATGGCTCACCAGCCATAGACGGGAGTTATCAAGATTGTATTCCTTGATCCCTACCATGCCTAGAGGCCTGGCCCATGTAACACGCCCCGTGCTAAAGGAGCCGGAGAAATTGGAACAGTCACCGTGCTAAACTACCCCGAGTGACTTGGGTCACTCTCTGGTAAACCTCACTGTGGAGGGCAGAAGGGAAGGGAATAGCTGTGGTCTCGGAGAAATCCCTTCATCCCTAAACAGGTCAGTTGCACCCTAGACTTTGTTGAGAAGAGGTAGTGCTTCTCTTCCGGTGGACTGATGGATGGGCTCCCTCCTCCATCCTCCCCGCAGGCCATACCCCACACAGTGACTACCGCCGGGCCGCGAGCTTCAAGGTGTCACAGGATGGCTGGCTCTTTAAGGGGAGCTGGGCTCAGCGACCTCCCAGCTGAGACTGAGTAGCGAGGGATCAGGGGTGATAAAACCAGCAAATGGCCCGGATGGGGTGGGGAGGGCTACAGGAAGCAGGCTGGCTCCTGTGGCAAGCGAACTCCCAGGCAAGTGTCTGGAGCAGGCCTGGGAGAAGAGTTGCCAGGAAGGCACCGGGTCAGCGGGTGTGTGGGGATCAGTGATCCCTCCGTGCTTAAGGTGCCCGCAAGGGCTACACGTCACTCTGTGTCCACTTCGTGCTGACAGGGATAACACCACCGTGAGCCGCAGAGCCCCGCCCAAATGCTGTGCCGGGGAAACTCAGCCCTTAAAAGCACAGCCACGGGCAAAGAGCCCAATTCGTGGCTGACTCTTAGGCAAGTGGCCTGGACAGAGGAAACCTTCAGGGAATGGTTGGCCCCTGCAGAAGACCCTGGCTTATAGGGCAGGGACAATTGTTGTGCTGAATTTGTATTATTTGAAGGAAATAAAACTGAAGCCCCAAGAAATGGGGCCTGTACCAGACTCTGGGCATGGTACCAATCCCTCATGGGCTGGGAGACGGGCCAGCAGCCAATAGGAGATCGGTGGCATGTGATGCAGTAACTCCAGTATCATTATAGGTGAAAGGAAAGGACTCAGCAGAACTGTGATATTGTAGGGTTAGAGTCCAGCTCCTCTTATTTCTTTCTCTCATCTGTGGTTCCTGCACGTCTCCAGTCCCTGTGGGATCTGAGCATCTCCCAGATGAACATATATTGCTAGGTGCATACTTCATGCGACTCACTTTCTCTCCAGATAGCAGGGACTTGACTTAGTTTTTCTTTTAATGTGCTGTGACTGGGGGAGGGTTGGTGGAAGTAGAAGTGGGTTATTCCCTTTACTCTAAAGGCCAAAGGGCTTGAGGGTCGGCATTTTTTATTGGGCACAATCAACACTACTGATTTCGGAAGAAAACGGAATCCCTGCCCAAAGGAACTTGCAGCCTAGAGCAAGGGAGAAGGTTTGCCAGAGATACTGCAACTGGTGTTAATCATTCAGTATTTCTTGGTTTGTTATCGCTGCTGTGTGGGTGTTTTATTTGCTCAAGTATCTTCTATGGAAAATAGATGGTACAATAAGTTACAAAAATAATGCAACTCATTCACCTTGCATAGACTAAGGTCATTTCACCTTTCAAGCGGCTGCATATGGTCTTTGCATGTCTCTCTACCTGCAATCCCCCAGGAACCACATGGAAATAAGACACGGAATCCCTTGAATTTATTTCATCGAGCAGAATTATAATAACTACAACCACTCCATGCAAGGCACTGGTATTACATGCTGTGTTCTCTGGAACCAAGGTGCCATCATTCTTCTCAATGAACTGCAAAGAGCCCAGTGAGCCCCCAGAGATTGTTCTCTCTTCCTTGGAGCTATAATCCAAGACAAGGAATTCTGCTGAATTTACTGTATTGTCAAAGCAAAGAGTCACCAAAGCAATGAAGGGCCTTTGGAGCACAAGAAAAGAGGAGAATGTGTACCTACGTGAGGATCTACATGGGAACTTCTAACAGGAAATTGCTAGTGGAAAATGAGCGCAAAGACTGGTTTTCCACACTCACTATGATAACAAGCAATTTCCTCTTGTATTGGCTTAAATACATAAATGAATCTGCTCCAGCCATACCTGCCTCCTTTTGTGTGTGCATCCCAGGTGAAAGCACGAAGTAGGATAGACGCAGAGTCCTTCTGCTGGCCCTCTGAGCTCGGTGGCTTTCACCCTGCATGACCATTGGGGACAATCAAGATAGTGAATTTTTAAGTCAGAAGTGGGAGTCTTTGCTCCCTTCACAAGTAGCAGGATGCAGTGCTAGCAATTACAGTGCCAGGGACCGTGGGGATAGTACAGAATTACAGTGCAGTAAATGACACGCACTTGGCCCCTACCCAGTCTCCACTTCAACCCAATGGCCCAACCCAGACTCCACTGGCATTTAGTGCAGATGTGCTAGAAGAAAGGGGCTCCTGAAACTTGATTGCTAAGGTCTGTAAAAGGCAATGGAGCAAGCTAGAGGAATTGGGGTTAGACAAAATTGTGAAATTCAGTCAAGGTCTACAGCAACATCACGTGAACCTTATCAGAGGGGAGAGGTTATTTACCAAGGCACGGTTAAACTGCATCAAATGGTGTTCTGCCAGGTGTTCTGGAGATGAATTGCAATGAAGTTCTATAAACAAAGGGGGATATTAGCTTTAGGACACTGCTACCAGGGAAAGCACAGTAGGCGCACGCCCCCTACAAACTGTCCAGGGGGCACACCGGGTGGAGATCCCAAGGTGGTTGCCAGCGGGCCTGGGGCCTTTAAGACACACCAACTGAAACGAGCAGAGGCGACTGAGTCACTCTCTGACACACGGTCATATCCTAACATGATCAGGAAGGGCTATTCTGCAGTGCCAGCTGCCCCCTCCTAGAGACCCGTGATCCTAGAATCATAGGTAGGAATATGGCAGGAAACAGACTAAGGCAGAACATCGACTGAGGGCAGACCCTGGCCTCTAGTGTGCAAACTTCCTGGATGCAAGCCCAGGCCCCATGTAAGGTATGTACTGTAAAATGTTACATTTTCAAACAAGTTCCTTGGTGCTGTCTCCCTCTCCTGCTTGGGAGGAGCTCCCGATAACTATCTGCCAAGCAACCTCACTATCCACCTTCAAATCCCTTGTGCAAATCTTGGCATCGGGTAGGCTGCTAGTACACAAAGACCACCGCCAATGACGCTAACCAGAACTGATTCATTGTTTCCTTGTCCTTCCCCATCAGTCAGTCTCTAGCCCCCTGGTGTTCCAGACATTCCAGGGACTGACGTTTTGTTCTCGGTTTGTACAGCGCCATGCCCAACAGGGTCCTGCTCCACGAATGGGGCTCACGGTTGCTAATGCAATACAACTAATTCTAATAATACGGCTCTGTTTTCAAAGAATTCATTTGGAGACCAGGGTCTAATCCTACATCCTCAGTGACGTCTCTGCAACCTCGCTGAAGGCTGATATTTCTAAGGGCAGACAGTCTCTAGTGTGCGTGGATAAAACAGACTGTGTTTCCCTCTGACAGCATCACTTGCACCGTGGCTTAGCTAAGGTTATATCAATTCACTACATGATTTGACAAAAATCAGACAGGAGAAAAACACCTACGGTGTCAGACCTCATTTCCCATCCCCGACCAATGCAGGATTTATCCCTATGGTACATGAGCCTGTACTTTGTCCAGTTCAAGCTTCATTGACTCAAGCAATGGGTCTGTGACTGCCTCCCATTATTCCATGCACCCAGACTTGGCCCAACAGACAGCCTGAGTGTCCACTGGCCAGAAGTTGGAGAGCTTCTATTAATTTGCATTAAACAGATGGAATGAATTGTAGCCACCTCATCTTTAAATATGGAGGATGCAGGCTACTGAGACTACCTGTCCCCGCATGAAGAGATCCAGCCGGAGTTGAGTGGCTTGACGGCTTGTATCAAGCTATAATATTGCATGCGGGGACTTATAGTCTCTATGGGCTGCGTCTCCGTGTTAAAGGTGAGCAACCAGAGGATGAACCACTGAATTCTATAAGCAGCACTTATTTTTCAGAGGTTATTCCCCCAGCCACAGAACTACGTCCTGGGCTGAAACTTGGGTATGTGCCGTGCACTACTTTCCATCCCTACTCACGCTGTGTACGCTATCCATGTTTGCAGCGTCGGTCTAACCATGCTGGTCCCAGGATATGAGAGGGACAAGGTCGGGTATAAAAGAAATGACCTCCCCTACTGTATCTTTTACACCGTGGAGGTCATTGCTTTGACTGTTGAACATGTCTAGGGAACCCCTGTGGGCATGTTGGGGCTACAGGAGGACTCCCTATGGCTGGCTTATGTTAGACCCGTGCATACCACTGAAATGGGAGCTTGGCGCGTAGCTCCTTTGCGAGTCACAGCCCATAGATGCAAGCCACAGAGGGAGCCCCCGGAATGCCCCACCGTACTGAACTGGGACGTTTGCTTTCACAATGACAAGAGCTTGTGCGGCAGGAGATGCACAAAGGCCCATCTCTCGAATGAGGAGAGTGCAGACCCACGCCCTGGCATTGTGTTGTGACCGCTTCTCTTGGACTTTGCTGTGACAGCCGGATTGCACCATTTGGGGCTCCAGGCCCCAGGAACAATTTTGCGTCAAGTTTTAATAGCGTTGAGGGCCTGATCCTGCTAGGGACTGAGCATTCCCTGTGCAGAACAAAGCACCCTTCGGCTTGGTAAGGAATTATGATTATTTGTTGTACCATAGCTCCTAGCAGCCCATGACATATGCCAGGACCCCATTGTGCTAGGCACATTACACCCTACACAGCTGACACCCCTGGAAAACCATCCCTTTAAAGGCACCCCTGCTCTTTTCTCCTGTTTTTCTCTCACACACCCACTTTATACTCAGAGCCATATGCATGAAAGCAGGACCAGCATGAACATGTCCCGTCACTCTACAACCCAACAGCCCACGGAAAATCACAGTAAGAAACAGCTTTCCCGATACTCGCTGGCATGGTCTGTGCACTCCCACGGGAGCACCAGCGCAGCCAGCGCTTCCACATGTCCTACTGCTGGCCTCCTGCCCCATGTGCTGAACAGCAAGGTGCAAGCTACAGCATGCAACAGGGACAAACTATGGCCCGGTCAGGTGGGGGAGGAAAGGGAAAGAATGTGAAAGAGAACTGAGAGAAGAAGGAACAGGATGGAGAAAGGAAAACAGGGGAGGGTGAAATGATAGAGAACCTCCCTTCTGAAGGAGAGGAATTGTGTGCATTTATCTGTGTTGCCAAAGATAAGAGAGCAAGGGCTGAGCTCTACTCGAGTTGATTGAGAAACGCCAGTTCTTTACAAAAACATATTTCCTGCACATGTTTCTCAGTTTTCAATGTAAAACCAAAGCTGAAACCCACTTCTGGGCAAATATTTTAGTTTTTAGTAAAAATGTTCAGTTCCAGATTTTTGATCTGTGCTGAAAAACTAGAAAGTTACAATGAAACTGATGTCTTTGGAAATGTTTCATTTTGCTCAAAAAGCCATTTTTCACTGAACCAAAAAAAAAAAAAAAAAAAATCCAGCCGGCTCTAATCCCTATTTTCTGGTCCCTTCCCTGGTCTTTATTCTGCAAGTTTTGCCTTCCTCTCAGCTTTGCTTTCTGTCTTTTTCTGCTTTGAGGAGCTGGAGGAGCTGGGACCCTTCACTCCCAAACCGACGCATGTTGGACTTTTCCAGCAGCCCTCTCATTGCAAAGAAAGTGGGGGGAATTATGCAGTGGAAAAATGTCTTTCAATAATCTGAGCAGTTCAGGACATTCCTACCTGACCTAGAATTAACCTTCATTCAGATAACGAAACTCTCCAGTAGTTTCTTCTCTTAGGGCTAGGAACTGGGTGCCTTGGTCTTGTACAGCTCTTGCAAATGGAGCACTAAGGGAGTCAATCCCCAGCCTGGCAGCTGGAGACTTCAATGCGAATCCTGATTTCGGGCCAATGTGACAGGATCTTGGTCTCAGTGTGGTCCCTGCGGAGACGTGGCCCCATCTGAAGGCCTGCGGGAATGCAATGCAATGTCAGTGTTGTGTTCAGCCAAGGCTGAGGCTAGAGTAGCTAGGAGCCCCTCAGGACAGCCTTGAGGTACATGGGCAGAGTGTAGAGGGAGGAGGAATGGGTTCCCTAGGGAGGTGATGGAATCTCCTTCCCTAGAGGTTTTTAAGGTCAGGCTTGACAAAGCCCTGGCTGGGATGATTTAGTTGGGAATTGGTGCTGCTTTGAGCAGGGGGTTGGACTAGATGACCTCCTGAGGTCCCTTCCAACCCTGATATTCTATGATTCTATGAGGGCCTCGGACTGGGGAGTCATTTACATATATTATTCCTTGTCCTGGCTGCTCCAACAAGGTTGGAGCCAGTTAAAAATGTCTCACTTTCTATCTAAAAACTGGCCAGCGGCTGGACTCCACCAACCCCACAGACCTCATCTCTTCCTGTTGTCCCATCTCCTCCCTTCATTGTAGCACCAGGCCTCTCACTGTCCTGTCACCTTGCATCCATCTTACCACTGCTGATACAGGAGCTCTCTTCCCCAACAGCTTCTGCCCTATGGAGCAGCCTGCTTGTCTCTATCCAGGTCTCTTCCAATGTCATTTCAAGGCTCCCCTTCCCTTGCCTGTACCTCTTCATTTCTCTATTATTGGTCTTAGGACGTAGTGCTTGAAGTCCTTCCCCATGTGCGTTCGCATCACTTCTGCCCTTTACACCTTGCACTGTCTGCTGTCCAGTAGTATCTGCCATTGTGAGTACTGCTGGGGGAGCATTTGCCAGGAGGATGCAAAAAGGAAGCTGTATTTTCATATTCCAATCAGCTCTTAGATGATGACTCCCTAGTGAGATGGGCTCTGATTCAGCACGCATTGACCACAGCCAGAAACGTCCGATGGTTGCAATGACCCTACCTCGTGCAACACATTTCAACCTGGCTGCCCCAGAAGAGGAGATCCAAAGGCACCCTGGGCCACCCTGCAGCAAAGCCAGCAGCTGTCCGCTTGCTAGTGCTCTTCATGCTTCTGAATTCCATCCAGAATCAGGGCCTCTCAACCCCATGTCTGGACGAGAATAGAAGCTCCCACAATGGCCAGAGGACAGACTGCAGGGAGGAGTGGGGGAGCCGTCTGGTTGCTACGGCAACAATAAAAGAATCATTCTCATCCTAAGATTAACACATGCTGCGTTTTATAGTGGCCAGTCCCCGGCAGACCTCAAAGTGCTTTACAGACACAAGCCAGGGAAGCCTCACAACAGCCCTGTGAGGTAGGGAAGTATTTTATTAATCTCCTTTTTGCAGACGTGGGAAACAGAGTCACAGAGGGGCGAAGTCACTTACCAAAGGCCGCGCAATGAGTCAGTGCAGAGCCCCGAGCCCCTGACTCCCAGGCCCATGCGGTAACCACTAGACCATGCTTCCTCCCTTTTGGCGTGGCATCATCACAGGTTACTTACAGTAACTGGGAGTCCCATGTGTGTATTTATTCTCCCCCAGACTCTTCATGTGACCCACCAGAGTAATATCTAGGGGCAAAGCTAGATCCAGCTACCCATCCAGAGAGAGGGCTGTCCACTAACCTAATCTGCTACTTCTGTGGAGGGTACAGATCAAGTGCTGATTAAACCCGTCCCTCAAAGGAGGCCTAGTGGAGAAAAGTAACAGGTTTCTGCTGAGTTTACTTTATTGAAGCAGCACAGTGAGATATAGTGGTGTGAGGAGAGCGGAGAATGGGACTCCCCGGAGGGACCACAGAATCAGAGGAGCTAGAGCTGGGAAAAGACTGACTGGGCCATCTAATGCCATCTCCCTACACCTGAGCCAGTGCCGGACTGTCCCCTAGAGAGTGTAGGAGGAGGACGAAGGCAGGTTTTGCAGCACTGAGGATTAGAGCAACTTCCTTGATGCTTAACATCAATTCTTCCATGACTTGCCCTGGAGAGAGAGGGAGACAGAGCGCTTAGTGTCATCGTCCTGGAGGGCAAAACCTCTCTAAAGAGCGCTCGAAAAACCAAACAGTGCCCAGCTCGCTGCCCTCCTGGGGGAATCTAGCCCCACAGGCATGGCCCTGCATTACGAGGGGCCAGGGAGCAACACGCTCTGCAAAGCAGGCAGCCTGCGCCTCCCTTCCCCAGGGCAGCTCGGCCTGAGAAGGCTTGCACTCCGGCTGCAGGCGCTGGGATGGTTCGCTCGGGGGGTTCTCCCCAGTACCCGTGCACACCTGGGCGCTCTCACAGGCCCAGCCGCAAGCCGCCCTGGTTACCTGTACTGGGGAGGGATTCCCTCTGTCCCCATTTAAATCCCATCACCGCCCCCAAAGAAACAACATCGCAGGGCCCCTCTCTTTGGGTGCAGAGGGGTGGGTAAGGCTCCCCGCAGAGCCTACCAGCCAAGCGCCAGAGACCATGCAGGATTTGGGCTGCAAACCCTTGTTCTGGGGCTGTGCTCTGACCATAATGAACAAAGCAAAGATCTGGGCTTTCTGCAGAATCCCTGGGTGAAATTCAGTGTGGTTTGTGTTCTGCAGGAGGCCAGCCTAGATCATTGCCAAGGTCCCTTCTGGCTTAGAAACGTACGAGTCTATGAATCTGGACATATCTATCTAGGTGCTTGTATGGCCCCTCGTCACAGCAGCAGGAGCTGAGCATCTTTGTCTGTACCTTTGTCACGCTTCTGCTTTGATACTTGCTGGTGGTCTGAACTCCCTTACTTCTGGGAAGAGAGAGACAGAGCAAGAGGTGACCCTATCTGACTGCGTGAGCCTTGTTATGTTAAATAGGCATGTGGTCGTATGATTTACGCATTCATTTGTTGTGTGTTAACAATGTGCACTCGGTGTTGTACATTGAAACAACATTGTGGGTCACAAAAACAGGGTCAAGAAAACTGGGAACCTGCCAGCTAGAGGAAGTACCCACAACTTCAGCCTGAAGCTAACAACAATCGTTACTCACTTACGACTGGAGCACCTATTTTTTTCACTTTTTCTGTCTTCTCTTTTTTCCTACATTATCAGTCTGTCTTTGGTTGGGAAAATTGACTTGACAAAGCTAACAGCTTTGTAAGAGAGGTGAGAATGTCTGGGTGCAGCCCTGTAAACATTTCCATCATGTAAAAAAAGGGTTAAGAAAGAAAAACTGGATTTGCAAGTTTTTTTTCTGATGGGTTGTATAAAATAGAGAATGTGAAGCACCATGAGTGTGGTTTTTAAGTACTGAATGCCTTATGACAAGAGAAAGAATCCTGGAGTTTTCAGTACTAGGAAACGCTGTAACAATTTATTAATCCACGTGGGATTACAGCACCATTGACTCCAAAAGCAAACTACTCATTGGTTGGCGTCAGGCCCAAACCAAGAACCCAGAGAGGCGCTCGTCTGGGACAAGGCAGAGCACAAAACCCAGCGTGAAGCATGTGAGAGCTAGGCACAAAGCATTCTCCATTTGGGATATCTGGCTGTGCAACAATCTTCAGAAGAGATCAGGTGAATCCAGTGTCTGGCCATTTAGAAATGTTGCAAAGCCTTACTCTCTCAGAAAGCCTTTCCACCAGAAGTGACGCTCGCAATCTGAACCCCCTTTTATTCCCAAATCCCTGCCGACCCCCTTCTCCTCAAAACACCCTACTCCAAGCAGAGTTTTGACATCGAAAAGGGAGATATTCCAGGGACTCCTTGAAGTCCACTAGGGTCTTCTGCATCGCTATTGATTTTACGTGGAAAGCATCCAGATACTATGGTGATGAGTGGTAGTATAAAACCCTAAAACAGTCTGAACCCCAGCCTAAATGTAATCCAGATCTAAACCCCGTTTCCTTGCTCTGTCTCTAATTCTTTCCTGTCTCTCTCCCCGTAGTTTTAGGGCCGTAGCAGCAGATAGACACCACAGTTGCCAACTTTCACGTGGTAAATTAGCTCCCCGACTTTCATAATAAGCCAAAAATCAAGCTAATCCCATTTCAAAACAAGGCCAAAACAAGCCAATCCCTAAGAATCCCAACACTCTATGTGATTAGTTCCCCCAGCATGCAGTCTGGGACTGTGGTGGGCCTGCTGTGCACCCCTGACTCTCCCCCCCTTACCCCTGTTGCCGCTTGCCCCTGCTTGCAGCCTGGGAGCCAATAAAAAAAAAAAACAAGCAACAAGCTACAAGCCAAAAACTAGCTAACAAGCAACTCACAAGCCAATTAAGCCAAAAACAAGCCCAATTTCTGTGTTTTTTTCGCAGGTTTGGCATGTCTGGTAGACACGTGTCTTATCATTGTTATGTTACCAATGTGAATTATTTGCACAGCGGTAGTGCCTACGGGCCCTAGTCATGCACTGGGTCAGTATCGTGCCAGGCGCTGTACAAACACAGAACAAAACGATGGCACTTGACACAGAGAACCTGCACTGTTCTTGCATCTGGCCTCACTTGAATTAATAAGTAAAAGAGCTGGACAAACCTGAGCGCACGCTCCTATATGCTTTATACCAATCTCAGATCTCGTTTTCCTGGGGAAATAAAAGTCAGAGGAAGAGATTAGACAAAATGAATGCTCACTTTCCTCTAGGGAGTCACAGCTCTCCAGAAGTCACCACCACATTAGCTAATTTCAGACTCCAAGAGATGGGATTTATTACAATTTCCTTGGGACAATGTCTGAGCTCTCCCCAACTTGAGGAGGATTCATTCTCTCTATCTGTACGTCTCTGTCTTTCCATTGGGCCCGTTACCATGGCTTCTGACACCCTTTCTGATACTGGAAGGTACCATTAGCAACTTTCCCCTACATTTTCATAGCAAATGTTAAGTATCAGAGGGGTAGCCGTGTTAGTCTGAATCTGTAAAAAGCAACAGAGGGTCCTGTGGCACCTTTAAGACTAACAGAAGTATTGGGAGCATAAGCTTTCATGGGTAAGAACCTCACTTCTTCAGAAGAAGTGAGGTTCTTACCCATGAAAGCTTATGCTCCCAATACTTCTGTTAGTCTTAAAGGTGCCACAGGACCCTCTGTTGCTTATAGCAAATGTTAAATCCCTATTTTCGCTTCCGAAGAAGGAAGGGTTCCTTACGCTGCAAGCTATGATCAATTGCAGTAGCTGTCATGCACCACTGAGACCCTGACCCAAATGGCTCCCAGTTAGGAAATAAGAGAGGCCATAAGAGGGTTTCCAGGAAGTTGAGGTTATATAAAAGCGCTAGTCATGTGCCACAGAGCACAGCGAGCAGCACCAAGGTGAGCAACCAAGCACTCACTGTGCCAACTTTCCTGTGCTTGCAAGAGCTAATGTACTTTTCCCGTGGGTTCATTTGAACTCTCCTAGATATGTTTGTAACAAGACAAGGTCATAGGAGGCTGATCTGATTTTCAATACATGGGAGATTCCTCTATTTGGGGACCTTTGTTTGCTGTGACAAGTCAGTTCAAATAAACCAAGCCAGCCACAATGCACTATGATTCACTTAAGGGCTCTGCTCTCTTCCCTTCAGCTGCTCCTGGTCAATCTAATCTCACTTCTGGCCTCTCCTGCCCTGGAGACTCTACGCATACAACTGAGAGGAGATTTTAAGATGTCCCCCTTTTCCGTATACAGGTGTTGCGCCCCTCGGCATCACATGCTCCTGGCTCTGCTGCTGAGGAAAGCTCGTCGGAACGTTCCACTTTCAAGGAATTAAAAAGAAAGGGAAGCCAGTCGTGTGATTAAAACACAAGACTGGTGCCTGGATCCTCAAAGGCATTTATGTGCCTAACTCCCATTAACATGTGGACGTGGGAGTCTGTTCCCTGCTCAGCTGCAGGCCCCTGGAATGACCGTGGCCACATTGCTGCTCTCTCTATGCAAACAGAGGAATAATTGTGCTCCCATATTTCACAGGGCGTGTTGTGCAGTGTAACTCAGTCACGTTTGGGGATCCTGCCACTGGAGGGGTGAGGGCAAAGGAGAGCCAGGGTATTTGTATTTTCAGTAAATCTGGCACAGTTGCCTAGGAGAGACGCTCTTAGACTGAGCGGCTGGGATAGTGCCTAGGTAGGCCCTGCAGCGTGACCCACCCAAGCATTCAGAGAGTGCCGTTCCCATTGGAAACGTCCCAGAATTTCTCATTTGAGGAACTGTTTCAATAGCTGCTCCGAGTCAGAGCAGAAACTAACACATCAGCATGTCCCATGGGATGAAAAACCCACTTTCCATAGGGTTCAAGACCCTACAAGAGCTAAGGTCACCAGTGGGGAAAGCGCTCAAGCCAACCAACATCCACTCTGGGCAGCTGCCACTAGATAGCATCAATCCCACACGCTTAGCTGGTGCATTACCGAATTCAGAAATAACGACTTTGGCAGAGAAGGAAAACTGAGATCACCTGCACTGAATCAATCTATGAAACAAGTCAGGAAAATTAACTCTTCTCCTGCCACCATGCTGCTTGGGGGATTACCTGACTCATTAGAGCTCCCTTTCTAGAGCAGCTCTGAAGAACATTTGATGAGTCACTTATTCAACAATTTTCACACGAATTACCCAAGGAATCGTTTTTTCATTATTTACCCAGCTGGCTTCCTCTCAACTCAAATGACTTTACTAAAGTCACAAGGGAGGTACAGGTCATCCAGCTGTCCAGAAGTCAGGGGAGCAAAATTCTATTCCTGGCTCTGCCACTGATCTCCTGCGTGCCCTTGGGAAAGTCATTTAGCCTCACTGTTCCTCATTTTCCCAATCTGTGAAATGGGGAGAATATCACTTTGAGATCCACCTACGAGAAGAGCTCTATATAAGAGCTAGCTAGCTATATTATAATAAAAAGGCAGGGAGAGCAGCCTTGCCCAGAGGAGTATATGCTTCAAAGAGGGTATTAGTGTACTCACAGGATTCGGTCGCACAGCATACACTCGCTGCTGTGGGTCACACCATCTGTGCCACACACCATCTGGGAGCTCCGGGTGCACAGTACTCTCCCTTTGGTTTGGGGGTACTGACTGCAGTTGGCCTGTTGATATGACACAACAGAAGACTGGGGTGAGCGGTCACCCTGGGAGAACGCCCCTGCCCTGCTCTCTTTGTGGATTTGAGAATGGAAGGAAAGTCAGCGGGTGCCAGGTTTGGGAGATGTCCATGTAAATATTCAGCTTGAAGAAGAATATGTCTGGTTTTCTCTCTTGGGATGGAAGACTGGGCTTGTCTACACTTACTGGGGGATCGACGCGCGGCGATCGGTGCATCGGTGGAGACCCACTAAATTGACCGCAGATCGCTCTCCCATCGACTCCTGTACCCCACTGGATCGAGAAGAATAAGGGGAGTCGACAGGAGAGCGACACCGCATAGCATGAACCCCACGGTAAGTAGCTCTAAGCTACGTTGACTTGAGTTACGCTATTCACGTAACTCAAATTGCGTAGCTTAGATCACATTTCCCCTGTAGTGTAGACCAGGCCTTAGACAGTATAGGAAGGAGGGGTCTGCAGTCCAGTTCTAAACGTGAGTCACAACTGGGCCCTTTGTGGATAAAACGGCCTGATGGGAATCCAGCTAGTCAAAGCCACTCTGGGCCTGTTGGACGAAGAGACAGCAGCCACAGGACAAGTTCTGAGCTACCCAGGATGGGGCAGAGATGGAGATTATGTTTGCGGTCTCAGGTCTGCAGGGATGGCTAGGCGGGCAGCGGTGACTACCCATTACCGTCCACATGCTGTTGTTTTATGCTACCACTCCTTTCAGGGGCAGGGACTACCCTTCGTCTTCATGTCTGTACAGCACCTCATACAGCGGGGCCCTGATCCCTGCTGGGGCCGTGAGGCCCCACCGCAACCCGAATAATACTATCTTCTGTCCGTGACAACGAGACGCATTGAGCAGTCCCTGGCGTTGTGTATGAAATGCAGCCTCACCTTTGCTGGAGCAGCGTTGGCACATTCCCCCTCAGACATTACTGTAATCCCGTTTCCAGTTCTCCTGCAGAAGGGCGAAAGGGTAGGGAATGACATGCAGTTACAGTGCCACCGCCCTCTCCCGGGAGCAGAGCCAGGGTGAGTCCTTGGCACCTTCACCGCACTGGGCTGGGGCTTCCAAGTCTATGAGGACTTTTAAAATCACATTTTGCTGGGGCAGGAGGGGCCATGGACGCTTGTTGCATCGTAATTGACTGTCATCGTTTTAATCTTCCGCTCTTGCCTCTTCTGCTCTGTTTGTTTCATGGCAAGGCACCAAGGACCACGCACTGCTAGCCATGAGAGAAAGGACTACTCCATTACACTTGTAAAAGGAGAAAGGCAAGGTATTGGAAGCCGTTGCTCATACTCACCTCATCTCCGAACACAAGACGCATCTGTTGCTGTATGTTTTTCCGTCAGTGCCACAAATGGGTTCCCAGGAATTTCTGCAGAGAATTGCTTCACCCTTTATTCCATGCAGAATTCGCCTGCAGTCCACCTAAAAAGAGGGTGAAATAATATCTGATGTTTCTTTGCATCCTTATCCAGTTAGACCTTTTTTTGTGATTTAACAGAACTTGAGACCTATCCTCCCAGAAGGATTAAAATCATAGCATCTTCATTTACAACTACACTCCTCAGTAGCAGAGAACCACTAGGGTACAATGTTGCATACAACAAACACACACACCACAGCTCCTCTGATCTTTATTGAGACCACGTTTCAGTGTGTTAGGTCTCTCTCAGGGTGCGATTCACATAAGAAGATAACAGCCTACTTCTGCTACCTGCTAACAGAGTTATTCCTTTATTAGAGTAGCAAAAGCCTGTACAATTAGTGCTGAATGTATTAGGTTTCATCTTTGCTGACATTCCATGTCAGGGGATTATTGCATATACATTTACTGTAGAAGAAACGGCTGGGTGTTTTCTATACTGACCTCTTATGATGTTTGGTGGCTGCCTACCTACAAGGGCTCGGGACTTTGATATCTGTCTCATCCGACAGACAGCACCCACCAGATGGCAAAAAGGAAAACTGATGAGAGCTTGTCAAATAACACTAAAAACGATCAAAAAATAAGTATCGTGAGTTCACATTGTTGTTACTTGTGGGGCCAGATTGGCCATTGTGTGTGAGTATTCAAACCAATGCTGGTTAATTTGTAAAAACTTCCAGGAATCCTGAAAGTTTCAGGGATTGTAGCCTGAATATTGACTGGTCAGGAATTCAGACCAGGAGGCTGAGAGTCATTCTTATTTAAAAAATTTCAGACATCCATTCAGAGAGCAGGAACAAGATCATGTGACCAGGCAACCCAACAAAATAAAGAATGTCAAGTGGACCAACTTGGCTTGCAAACAAGGCTGAAATTTGTTCATATCAGCTGCTTGCACCTCAAATATACGTTGGTTCAGGTTCATTTTGTGAATGATTTATGAGCATTAAGATGGACCAAGCTCATCACATAGTTTATTGAAAGAGCTCTAAAACTGGCACGACGTAAGCGGATTCCAAGCCCCAAGCGGCAATGTTGCAGGCACACGCCCACACGGCCTTTGACCCTTACCAAGCTGAGGTATGTGAACATGCACTAATAATTGTGAGCGATTAACAGGAGCAGTGACATGTGTCCCTCTTCTTTCCTTGCATCCATAAAGACAGAAGATTTAGGTAAAGTCAACCCTGCCATCAGGTTACCATGTACATGTATCATGGTGAGGGGAAACACTCATGGCAAAAAAAAAAAAAAGAAAGCCATTTCTCTAAACTCTTTCATCTCAAAGGATCCCAAAAGGTTTCAGATTCTTAGGCCCCAATCCTGCAAACACTTGCACACCTGCAAACCCTTAAGTAGACATGGCGCATTTCAGCCAGGAGAGGGCACTGGTGCTCATTGTCTCCCTCATACATACTTTATTCTGAACTTTATTCTGAACAGGTAGCCAAATAAACCAGTGGGAGAAAGAATGGAGTCTCTTCCCCTCTCCCGAGAGCTCACTTCAAAGCCAGTGCTGTGTGAAGAGGCAATCTGGCCAGGCTTGCAATGACGAGGAGAGTTACATCCGGAAGAGAGGGGATTTTTAGCCTCTAAGCCAGGGGTAGGCAACTATGGTGCGTGTACCAAAGGCGGCAGGCGAGCTGATTTTCAGTGGCACTCACACTGCCTGGGTCCTGGCCACCGGTCCGGGGGGCTCTGCATTTTAATTTAATTTTAAATGAAGCTTCTTAAACATTTTAAAAACCTTATTTACTTTACATACAACAATAGTTTAGTTATATATTATAGACTTCTAGAAAGAGACCTTCTAAAAACGTTAAAATGTATTCCTGGCACGCGAAACCTTAAATTAGAGTGATAAATGAAGACTTAGCGCACCACTTCTGAAAAGTTGCCAACCCCTGCTCTAAGCTATAATCACTGTGCATAGCTCCAAATATTTTAAATCCTCTCCAACTTGCCGGTATTAATACGGTTGCGGGGAAAGGGATTCTCATTTTCTGATTTTATCGTTGACTGCTCTGGGGAACACAAAGAACGAGGGATGCTGTTCTGAAGAATGTTATTACAAGACTTCCCTGTTCAGCATCATCTGCTAATTCATTAATGTGCCATTTGCTCCCGCTTCCATGCAATTAATGAAGTTAAACCAGACAACTGTGACCTTTGCAGGTCCCCGCTAGACTCCTTCCTGTACTCAACACATTGCGTAGATCATCTGCCTTATGTGACAGTGTTCATATCCAAGGCAATTTGAAATCCTATCAAAGAGGATTCCTTGGAGTTGCATATCTCCCTCTAGTGGCTGGACCTCGTAAGTGCATATTAGCCTACTACCGCTGCCCCCTGATGGAATTTGCTCCTTTTGTTTATGAGGCAGGGCCCATGCTTTTGGATCCGGAGTTCCTGGGTTCTAACCCTGCTGATGACCCACGAAAAACTAGGTGGTGGCTTTTACTCTCCAAACCAATTCCAGTTATTCAATAAAGTCCTGTTGTATCACAAGCCGCTCCATGTCCTTCACACTTCCATCTGGAATTCTGTTAGAAAATATAACCAAGCTGTCGCTAACATGGTTTGTTCATTATAACCCAGAGCTTGTCATAGAACATAGGAGCACAGGAACTGCCAGATTTGAACAGACGCCAGGTCCATATACTCCAGGATTCTGTCTCTGACAGTGCCTAGTACCAGATGCTTCAGAGGAAGATCTCTGAATCCAACAGCAGGCAGATAGGGGCAGTCTGTCCCCCGCATTAGCCCTCATCCTAGTCCCTCGTAGCTAAAGATTAGTGTAACCATGAAGTTTTACATCTCTTCCAAAATTTTTGTTAGCATTAGTGATAACGCTGGATATTCTTATAATCCACATAAAGGTCCAATCTCTTTGAATCTTGCTAGATGCTTGGCTTCAATGACTTCCTGTGGCAATGAAATCCACTGTCTAATTATGCATTGTGTGAAAAAGTGTTTCCTTTTTGAATTTGCCACCTTTTTCATTTCAATGAATGTGTCTTTGTTCTTGTGTGGAGGACAGGGAAAACAGAAGCTCTAATCTACCTTTCTTTAGTTTAGAGACTTTTCTCGTGTCCCCTGTTCTCCATCTCCTTTTTAAGGTAACAATCCCCATCTTTTCAATCTTTCTTCATGAGTGTTTAGCCAGACTCCTCATCAGCCTGACAGCCCTGCTGTGAACCAGGGCTGATGGCTCGCGACTCCAATGCCAACTAGACACTTAGAGATTGCTCCTTTGTTCCTGGATTTTGCTAGAGAGTGAAGTTAGATTTACCGGAATGATAATGCCGTTGCCAACACCTTGGTTCTCTCTTCCGTTGCTGCCAGGCTGTGTTCCACAGTCTCCACCGTACGGAGCTGTGCCTTGCTGCACGCTGGAAGGAAGGGAGAGGTAGAGCATGAGCTTCTTGTAGTGTAGCCCTGGCAGTAAAGCCTCTAACAAGGGTGAACGCACAGACATCAGCTTCCTGCCTGTTCTTATTAGATGAAATTTCTCTAATACACCTTCAGGATCCAATTTCCAGGTCACCTACCTGCTTGGGGCTAAAACGAAGCTTTCTATGGAGCTGTTCCCCTCCATTCTCATTGTGTTTTCCTCCCTCTGTCTGGTCTTTTTAAGGGGTAGGGGACTGGGTAAATGACTTTGGTCCCTCATTGGAAAAGAAAGCCTAATATGGATTATCTCCATTAAGGTTACATTGAAACAGGAGAATGGCTGCCATCAGGAAGAGGCAACTCATGGGCAGGGTGGGGGACATGCTGGGTCACATGCTTCCCCCCCCCCCAGATTTGCTGCTTGGCTTGCAGTGAGTATGCTCACACAGACTGAGCATGGTCAGTAACACTGTGGAAGCTGGCTGCCCTCCCTCTGCCCCTCCCCGCCCCCACTATCAGCAGGCATGGGTCATTTCTTCCATCAGGGGAATCTTTGATCCAAAGACAATCACAGACAGAGTGGAAGTCAGTGGATGTGCCCAGTATTCTTTCAGACTCGATGGAAGGAGCAATTAAACTTGTTTACGGAGTAGAGATAGGTACAAACAATGAAGGGACTGCCCAAGGCACGTGGCAGGTTAGAGCTAAATCATGTGTGTGGAGGGGTTTCCCTGATTACAAATACGGTGGCTAGCAGATTGGTTGCAGGCTTTGTGTGCTGAAGGCAGAAAGCCAGGAGGAGGAGGAGGAGGGAGTTGTGAACATGACCCTGAAAAGAGAAGGCAGAAAGACAAAGCTTCTTGGGCACAGAGCCCCTTGAACTGGCAGACTAGGGGATTTTGGAGTGAGGAAACAGCCTGCTATAGTATTCTCCTGTGGTCAGGGCAACAGGACAGTGGGGACATGTCTGCAAGAAACAAGACTGCACCACGAGTAAACCTGACTCTTATCATCAATGTCTCCTCCTGGTGGAAACAGCCCTGCAAGGCCTCGCGTATTGGCTAAGTGCTCAGGCCAATGGGGCAACAATACTCTAGTCTCTGATGTCACTCACTGCAATGAGCACACCTGTCTGAACACCCAGCACCCATCCAGGTAGGAACGCAGGGACCCTGTGCTCTACATGCTGCTGTTTGATGGAGCAATCACAGAACAGCATGAGCCTGGCTCTCGGAAGGAAGAGACCACTGCAGGGGATAGCTGGCATCAGTGAAATTGGAGCCCAGTTCTGTCTGCCTTTCCCAATGAGCGGTGGCAACACGGCTCCTTGGCGTAGGGGTGGGCATGGTGGCGGAGAGACACAGTGCTATTTAAAAGTTGCTACAATATTCGACAGAGTGCAAACCACTGTAGCTTAGGTTAGTGTTATTCCATTATTATCTGGGGATCATTACTGTTGGCTAACATCAAAAACATTTCTCTGGGAGGACAGACTGATCAGATATGGGGGGTCAGAAGCTGGAAATATTTCTCTCCACTAAGAGTTAGTGCCATAACTTGTAACTTAGCCTGATTTCAGGCTGTTACCGTAGGTGGGGGCTAGACTGGGACAGCAGCTCGAACCATTGCTTGGATCATTCAGAAGTAGCTATGTGTTTCCATACTCACCCTCCACACCCGCCATTTAGTCCACTATTGCCCTGAACAGCCTGGCCATTGGCAGAGCAGGGAGAGGTCCCACCAGACTGGCTGCAGCTGTTCTGTGAAAGGGACAGAAGCACATTGGATGTGGGGTTTCCTCTGGGCTCTTCTATAATCTTTGAGATCTTTCTGCCACTCCAACCACCCTCGCTCCTGGCTGGGACTAGGAGCAGCACATCTGATATTCTGTTCCGGTCAGGCTCTGATACGCACCAGAACCTGTGGCATGACCAGAGGTAAGACTTCTGTGAGCCCTGATCCACCATTGCCTTGCTCCTTGTGTCATTGTTCCCACCAGTGCAGAGTGTGTGTGGGTGAGAAACACTATCCAATCTGAATGCACCCTCTTTGCACTGGTGTCAATGGTGCAGGTTACTGGTGAAGTGGGCCTTACATTCAGTGCTTCCCAGTGTGACCTGCTATGTTAGCATTAGTGGGAGTGGGACCCAGAGCAGCTTGCACATGGGGTTGGTTTAGAATAGCGGTGAAGTTCCCTCTATCTGTAATAGGGTTACCATATTCTGTACCTCCAAATGGAGGACACTCCACGGCCCCCGGCCCCGCCCCCAGCCCCGCCCATACCCCCTCCCCAACCCCGCCCCCTCCCCAAAGTCTCCGCCCCCTCCCCTGCTTCCCGCGAACATTTGATTCGCGGGAAGCCTGAAGCAGGTAAGGGGGGTGTGGGGGGGAGGAGGCGCAGCCCAGGCTAGCCCCCCCGGCGGCTCCAGCCTGGGTCGGCTCGGGCCCTGGGGTGCCGGCCCCGGCCCACCACCCCCGGCCCGCCCAGCACTGCCGGCCCCCGGCGGCCCGGCGCACCCCCGGCCCGGCTCCCCGGCTCCCCGCCGGCCCGGCCGGCCCGGCTCCCCGCCGGCCCGGCTCCCCGCGGGCCCGGCCGACCCGGCTCCCTGCCGGCCCGGCTCCCCGCCGGCCCGGCCGACCCGGCTCCCAGCCCGGACCCCGGCCCGGCACCGCGCCCCCAGCTCCCCGTCCGGCCCCGCGCCCGGCCCTGCACTGCGCCCCTGGTTCCCGGCCCGGCACCATGCCCCCGGCCCCGCACCGCCGGCCCCGGCCGAGCACCACCCAGCCCTCCCGATTTTCCCGGACATGCCCGGCTTTTGGGGATTTCCCCCCGGACGGGGATTTGAGCCCCCAAAAGCCGGACATGTCTGGGAAAATCCGGACGTATGGTAACCCTAATCTGTAAACTCCCTAAGCAGGCAACTCCGTGCACAGCCAGCCTGAGCACAACAATAACAATGCACAAAGCAAATATCACCCAGCCGTGGCACACGGTCACGGTGCAGTAATAAGCAACACAACAAAAGCCAAATGTAACCAGCCCAAACACCCGGTGTGAAAGCCCAGAACAGGAGAGGGGATTGGGGCAGAACAAACAGGGACTGCTCACTGCTCTCGGGAGCAGAGCAAACAGGCCTGCATTGTGACAACTCCTGGAATGAATAGGGACCAGGAGTGACAAAGCTGCTGTGAACTTGCTGAAGGTGAGAGCGTTACGGGAATGGGCTCAAAGATAAATACACCTGCAGAGCGAGCGGAAAGAGGAGGACACCAGATACACATATAATGCAGATGTAAGATCACTAGAGAAAAGTCTCCCATGGAAAAGCGTTGGCTACAATCAATGCAGGGACACAAAAATCCATGGAAAAGATCCAAAACCAACTGCAGGCCCCAAACATCAGAGTGCCAGGAAAATTCCTGTCCCCAGGGAACACAGGACCCTTAAACCCGTGGGACTATCAGGGGGAGGTAGATTCTACGTGCTCTGGAGCAGTCCTGGGTGTCACCATGGAGGCAGGCCCACTGGATTTACCTCAACAATTCCTCCAGGAGGAAGAATGAAGGCCAACAGTGAGACCTGTGCAACCTTCAGGCTGCACAAAACTTTCGTTGTAAAAACGCAGCAGATGGCTCACCAGCCTGGCCTGAAAAGCAGTTTGTTTCTGTTCGCTGCATTCTAAAAACCACATAACCGGAATATAAGGGAAGTGGGGAGGAAAACTGGCTGAATCCACAGACAACACTAAATTATTACAAGGATATCTCAAAAAAGAAATCCAAGCTGAAGGGCCATTTTCATGACCGAGAGTGTGTCAGCACAAGACTGCATTGAACGAGGAGTTTCTCTCATCCTGAACACAGCAACAGCCTTGTTTGTTTCCAGGCTGGGTCTCCCTCTGCTCAAACCACAGAAACCACTTTCCTCGGGGAGACAGGGCGCGGTGCCGCACCCGGTGTAGCCAGCAGGAGTTGTGCCATTGACTTCAATGGAGGCGGAATCAGGTTCAGAGTGAGTAACCGCTTTCTTTCATCTGATTAAAACTCTTTTCTCCTTGCCCTTCCCCGCCACCTCTGTGCAGCCTTCAACGGTGCAGGTCACTCCATCCTCAGGAACCACCTCCATAGCTACGCAGGCCTGTCTGATCCCCTCCCTCCCGGCTTTGCTCCGATGGTGCCTATCATGCCATTCCCAAGATTGAAACTACGACCGGCATCAGGAAGCTACATGAACGTTACTCTTCCAAATATTGCGAAGGGCATTATGTCTTATGTCCTCCTGCTGAACTCCCAGCCTGGTGAGAACTACAGTCCTTGGCTATGACCTGCACTTCGATCTCCTACCAAAGCAGCAAGACAATAAATAATAAAATTAAATACCAGGCCACTAGGCATTTGAAGGAGAATCTGGGTTTCCTTCCACACAGTGGTGAAGTACACAAGGACTGCGCCACTGTCCAGAGAGCATCAATGTATGTCCGTTACCTTAGTGTAAAGGGAAAGCGCTCCTGGGCAGGTAACAGTCTGCACAAAGCTGACCCTCACCTGATTCGTGCTCTTCCCGTGAAGGCTGTTCACAGTTGGTTGTAGGGTATTTCTCCCAAAATGGATGCCTCTTTGAGCTTCTTGTTTGCTGGAAGAAAGGGACAGGGAGAGAAGGTGAGCCCAGGACTGGCTGACTCCCACTTGCAGCTGAATCCTGTTTGTTCCAAAGCTCAACTGAAGCCTGAACAAAAATTCACTAGAAAACCAGTGCAGAAAACAGCAGAACAGAGTGAAATACGCAACCAAACAAGTCAACTGAAAAACAGGAGCGGGGAGGGGGGGCAGGAAGGGGGGTAAAATTTGAATGGAAACTAGATAGCCTGTATGCTGTGTACTGCCCGATTTGGGGGGGAAGGGGTTCCTAACTTTCATACATGACATAGGCTGCATGAACAACATGAGTGGATGATTGAATTGAATGCAGGGCCGGCTCCAGGCATCAGCTTCTCAAGCAGGTGCTTGGGGCGGCCGCTCCGGAGAGGGGCGGCACGTCCAGGTGTTCGGCGGCAATTCGGCGGACGGTCCCTCACTCCCAATCGGAGCGAAGGATCTCCCGCCAAATTGCTGCCGTTGATCGCGATCGCGCGGGGGGGGGGGGGGGGGGTTGGTTTTTTTGTTTTTTGTTTTGGCTGCTTGGGGCGGCCAAAATCCTGGAGCCGGCCCTGATTGAATGACCCTACAAAAAACCACGGATTCCAGTTATGGCATTACAGGGATATGGTTCATACTAAGTCAAAGAAGCTTTGAGACCCCTCTGCCACATCAAAGCATGCTGACAATTTCCCAAATCTGCAACTTCCCTCACCCAGGAGGTTTGCCCACCCTCAGTGAGCATGGCAGGTGTGTGCTGGGGAAACACCTCTGTTGAGCTACATGTAGAAACACTACTTCGGGGCATAACAGAATTCAGATAGAGTGCCTAATACAATTTTGAACCCCCCTCCATATTCCCTGAACACCCATCAAAATGTCCATGCTACCACACACCACCATCTCCTAATTAAACCCACAAGTTCCTGGTGGCTCTGTGCTACTCTCTGAATTTCTTTTCCCTGTTCCCACTGCACGCTACATCCCAATTGAGATGGTGCCTTCATATCAGTGCTGCAATTGCAGATGCACCAAGGAAGCTGAGTGGGGGACATATGGACGGCACAGGAGATGAGTGGAAGACTTTACGGGAGCTGCCAATAGCAGAGAGAACTTTCCCTCTAGCAGGGGTGGTGACTTTCGATCTTTACCCCACATCTCCTGGGCTTTACTTCTGCTCTGCTGCTTCTCACCTGGCCCCGGGGCCTTCGCACCAAACAGAAGGAGGAAGAGGGGCAGGTGCTGGAGACTTACACAGTAGCACCTCATGTGGGGCCACTTGGATTCAGGGATCTCAAAAGCACAGCGTGGGTGGGGACTCTATACCCGTGAGTTGCTCTGACTTGGAGCACGTGGTTCCACCTTTTGCTTGAGTTACTTGGAGGAAAGTTTCTGTACTCACAACTTATTTGCACACATAAGACACTTGTTGCTGTGCTGCCGGCCAGAAGAGTCATGCACAGGGTCATTCTCTTTTGTGCAGGTGAGGTCTCCGTTCGCGTCGACTTGTGATTGATATTCACTGCAGTCATCCTGCAGAAGGGAGTAGAACATTTCATGCAAGGTCTTTCCTGTGTTCTACTGGCTGAGTTTTTGGAAACATTGGCTCTCTCGCCAGGAAAGTATTACAGCACAACAAATGCAAGTATTCTAGCACTTTTCCCAAAACTCTTAACATACAGAGGGAGCAGGGATAACAATTTAACTTACAAACAGCTCCAAAGCAGCCCTGATTTTGCACATATCATTAAAATGGATTAAGAAGCAGTTAAATCTAAATGCACAATGCAACACACCAAACAAAACATGTAAAAGCCCAACAGCAGAAGTGGAAGGTGGCTTGGAGGAGGGTGGGTAAATCTGGTCACTGGTCTGAAACACTATTTTGTTGACATATCCAATGAATCCTAGTAGATTAGCGAGGCACGAGTTTTCCTCTACAGAAGCCACGCTGATTGGTCCTTGTCATATCACACTGATGTGTTGGATAATTCTATTTTTAATCATCATTTCAGTCATTGTAGCTGGTACTGAAGTAAGGTTCACTGGTCTGTAATTCCCAGGATCTCCTCCCCTGCCTTTTAAAAAGTTGTGTAACATTTGCTACGCTCCAACCATCTGATATATTTTTAACAGTTCAGTCATTTCATTCTTAGGTTCCTTCACAACTCTTGGATGTATTCCCATTGCTCCTGGTGACTTGCTGCTCTTTATCAATTTGTTCCTGCACCTTTATTCTATCAGCTATCATTTATAAACTTGGTTTCAAACAGGGGTGTGGGCAAGACCCTCTGTCCTAACCATAAAACCCAAAATTTTTGAATAGGTTCTAAATTAGGAAAATAGTTCTCCCAACCCTCACAAGTGAACACACTGATAAAGAGCTGAAACTGCAGGTAACAAAAACATCATTACAGGCTCACATGACTGAGGGGCAGTCATTTAACCTCCTGTATCCTGTGACTTTATGAATGAAAGCACAAAGCCACTCTCTCTCTCTCTCCAGCAACTTCTGCAGAACAATCTGCTCGAACACTTTCAGTCTGGATTTTGCTCTCCTCTGGTTTATTAATGATCTCCATATATAATTCACAACACTCCAGACTGTTCACAACTTTCCAGGTACTTTTATCAGGTACTTATCTAGCCCCCTTTATCATAACCTCTGAGTGCCTCATGATTGTTAATGTATTTATCCCCCAACACTGCTGTGAAGTAGGGAACAGACAGGGAACTCAGGCTCAGAGAGACTAAGTGACTTGCCGAAGATCACACAGGAAGCCTGTGGCAGAGCAGGGATTTGACCCTGGGTCTGCTGAGCCTCAGGCAAGCACCACTGAACCATCCTTCCTCTCTCTGGATCGCACTTGACTAAGCTCGGGGGAGTTTAGATTAGATTTCTCATGGAACAGCTTTCCCCATCTCCCTTGTGGATTTTTAAAGTAGCCTGGACACTCTAGGGTTAAAAGCTTTCACCATTTATTCAGAGAAAGAGTGAAGTGGGGATGGTACCCATATGATCTGACCCCCTGACCCAAACCACTCCACTTATGGACATAAAAAAAGCAAAGGGGGAAAAGGACCAAAAGACGCACTGCCTAGCAAACCAGCCATGTGAGAAAAGGGCCGGCCATGGAAGTCATCGAGATAAACGAGACACAATAAGGGCTGACTTGCTCCCACGCCCTGCCCTAGTCAGAGCTTCCACGCAGTGTTATTGCTATTAATTGTTTCTCAAGTGCCAGCAGCATGCTTGGAGCTTTACGAACAAGCACCATCCCTGCACTGAGAGCTTACGCTCTAGATCAGACGCAGGCTGTACATTGCAGGCTGGCACGTATCTGAGAGGGACCATGAGCAGAATTACGTATCGCTTTGAATTCTGGTTTGCCAAACGCTGCTCAGACCTGGTGTTCTGCCTGCATGGTAACAACAACAGACTTTGGTCCTCATCCTGTGGGCAAATGGGCTTTTATGGCCCTTTACTCGCAGATTAACTGAGCTTGGGTTTCCCATCATAGCAGTTAAGGTAACCAACACAAGGCCACTGGGCCAGACACATTAATCTAACCTCTTCCTTTGGGTGCACACAGAAACCCTTCATGCTTTGGTAGCAATCAGGATAACCTTTAGCCTCACCGTTATTGTTGGGCTTCTGTTCACATTTCCTCCTTGACCCGTTAGTCCATTATTTACTTGACTTGCCCTGAAAGAAGGGGAGGCAGTGAGTGACAGGGAGTTGCACAAACCTCAGCTGGAAAACCAAAATAGCTAACGACTACGGGCCTCATCCCGCAAACCTGTCCTAACTCCTGCAATGCCAGGCAATGGGACACAACTCAGGCTCTGAGTTAGCGACACCTGCACAAATTGCTTGGCCTCTCTCCATTTGCAGCTGCTCACCATTCTCTCTCTTTTCCCCCCAGACATTTCTGCCAGGCGTGTTCCATATCAAATTTCCCTTAAATGGCACATTTGCAAAACCAGAAGCTAAGAACATGCACTGATTTTTTTCTCGACATGTCCACTGTTATTTCCTGCCATTGCATTGTTGGCTTCAAAGGGTAACGGGATTCCTGGGGGGGAAGTGAAGGTTTTGGGGAGTCAGAAACTAACCTCTCTGAACTGGGGGTCAGAGGTTGCAGTATATCCCTCAGCCAAGGGGTTATGCCATACAGATGGAATTAAGTCCCACGAGAGTAGGACTGAATCTGGAGGAGGAGAGGAGACATGGAAAACAACCAGTCTAGCAGCATGAGCTGTTGCTTTAGCTACTCTGATGCAATTGTTTATTTCTCATACTCACATCATCTTTCTACACATGACGCATTTGTTGGTGTGTGTTTCGCCATCGGGGCCACGGACGGGGTTGTTATCTCTATTGCAATAGAAATGCCCACTGCGTAAGAGCGGCCAAAATTCCATGCACTCATCCTGCAAAAGCTAAAAGAGAGCATTGCATGGAGCGCTTCCCCCCTTACTGTGTGTGGGGGGGGGGAGCAGGGAGTTTAAGAATTGTTATCAGAGCTTGACATTTTTCTGAACGGAGTGATTAAAATTTCAGGACCTTTGCCCTTCCGAGGCAATAACCCATTCTTGTTGTGTCTTAGCATCCAGTCCTCATTGTCCATTATCCTGTCTTTAGCGCTTTGCACAACTTATTTAATATGGAGAACCACACAGCGGGGTCCAAAGAACTGGGTTTACTAACTACATGCATCATGCATAGCCTAACTACATACATACACTGCTGCTCCGGCAGGGCTGTGCTGGCTTCTGAAACATAGTGAGGGCCACTAGAAGGCAGTCTCACCAACTATTTAAAGGCATACGACCCAGTTCCTCTATGCTACAACCTTGGAGAGAAGAGTGTACGTGGTTATAACCCAAACGACTCACCCTCCTGGAAATTCTCATGCCTGGCAGTGGAATGAGCTAAAAGCAGCCAGTGGAGAGGCGGGAACGCAACCCTAAAAGGGGCCGCTCAGTGCAGACGTGGTGATTCTAGCCGAGCAGAGCGACCAGCATGTGATTCAGTTATGAGAGATGAACGTCAACAAAGCATGAAGCTCTCAGCAAGCCGGATATTACGCTCTCTACCAGAACCTCAGCCAACGCCCTCACAGGCGGACGGCTGAAAATGTAAACTGCGCAGAATTAATGTTCCAGCTAGTTACTGGTTTGGATTGCTCCTTATGGATGTGGGCTTTTACTGGGCACAAGCAAACGGGTCTGCATAAAATAAGAACTGAGATGATTCAGCTCAAATATTGAATCAAATCTTTTTTTGGAGATTCAAAAAAGTGGGTTTAAATTGCATGGGTTTTAATTGTCACCAGCGTGGGGTGCCAGTTGAATCAGAAACAAAAGCTGTAAAATACCAAGAGAAAAGTATCTCTCACACTATCTCTCACCTGCATCTCATGAGATCTCTGGGCCAAATATATTCAGATAAGCATCCCAAAGCCTGGCTGTGAGCTACACCCATTATCAATGATGGAAGTTACGTCTCTGAGAGATTTACAGTCTCAGTTCTACACCCGGGGCGAGAGGGGGGGGAGAATTCTGATCTTCTTTTAAAGTCTACCAGCCCTCTCATGTTATTTTTATGTGCTTTAACAAGCTAGCTTTGGAAACGTATCTAGCAGAAAGAGGTGGACTAACCTTATTTATATCTTTGCTGGCAACACCTGTGACAAAAACACAAACACAGACACAAACCATGAAATGTTATGAAGCCTGAGGAAAATGTAAGATAAAAGTATTCCCTTCATAAACTTAAATAATGGAAAAGATTGGATGAAAGCTAATCTAATGCACTCATGGGCCCAACGGATGTAACTTGTTAGCTAGTAATAGATCAGATTTTTCATGGCATGTAGAATTTGCCATTCCAGACCCACACTTCTGTACATTCCCCTTTTTCTCTCTCTCCTTTGCTGTGTTATTTTTCATGTTGTTAAAACCAAAGACTTGAAGACATTTCAGTTACTGCTTCTCCGCGCTAGACTCTAAATGCTTCGCTCCACCGCCTTGCCAGGGGCGCCAACCTCTATCAGATTTGGCTGTTTCTCCCACAAACCTCTTTGTCTTTTCTTCCACCCCTCCACTTACACCTGGAACACCTGAGCTAACCCACACTACTTCTCCCTCTAAATTCCTCCTCAAGCCCCACTTTGACTGCAATGCCTGAAAGAAATGAGTCAACTAATAATGGCTCAGCAGAGGGGCAATTCGGGAGAGCTGATATAAGTATCCCCCTGCTAAATCATTACAAGCTGTAGATAGTTTTATCTTTCTCCCTGGTGTCACAGTGAACCCACAAGGAACTCGCCAGTACATCCCTTTCACAATGAATGGGTGCATGGTAGAAAAGGTAACCCCACAGCATCGGCCTTTTACTTAACATTCCAGTGTAGGTTACTGGGAAAATACTTTCAGTGCTAACAGAGCTGGTGAAAAATTCCCATTTTCAGGAATTCACAAAACCAGTTTACATTTTTGATTCTGGCCTTGACTTCCATGTGCAAAAATTCAATTACCGTTTTTTGTTTTTCTTTTTTGTAATCTGGACAGCAAATTGTTCAATCTCCACAAACAAAGTATTTTGATGGCAGAATTATATTTTTTCCCATCACAATGAGTGAAAGTGGATGCTCTCACACTGCTGATGGAATTCCATCCTTTTCATTTACCGGAGAAAAGGCCAGTCACCAATGGCAAAGTCATGCATAGTGCCAATTTCACAAATACTCATCAAAAAGCCAGTTTTGTTACAAATGCTAAGAACGCAAAAACGATGGAGCTTTTTCCTAATACTGCTCTGGTTCTCTTTAGAACAAGCCACTTCTCCAGCTGGATGACATTTTAATCCCCTTAAGGACCCACCCTATCTTTCGTCAAAGCTTCCTACGATTTGAAGTGTCATTTATACGATCCTGAGCAGATTACAGCAAAAGTTACTCACCTGAGAAGCAGCAGAAAGATGCCAGAGCAAGGAACACAAAGGTACCTGCTGTCTTCATAGTAAGGACAGTGGCTGTTGGCCTGTGTCTAGTTTGTATCGCGTGGTAAAATCCCAGTGAGAGAGTTTGGATCATATATTTATAGGTGGCCAGATACTCCGCCTTGATTGTAACTTTCCCAAGAACCATCATTAGTTGTGAAACCAGTTTGCTGAGGGGAGTTTCAGATTCTAATGATTCCATCAACACCATTAATTTCCACAGGGATGGAACATGTTTGAGTCATGCCCTGGATCTTGTCAAAGTAAGGAATTTACAAACGGATCAGGTCAATTTCGAACACAACCAGAGGAGTCTCACCATGGGACACTCTGCAGGGTGACTAGTGAAATCAAAGTGCTTATCTAGGTGCCTCATATTTTACATCCTATATTTGCAGGCAATAGCTGCTAGGGGTTCTGTTTTAACGGCCTGGTTCCAGTGATGTCAACAGGAGCTGGGGGGTTCTCAGAGCCTCTGAAAATCAGGCCGCTTTGATTTGGGGGCCTAGGAATGAATGTAAATGCCTAGCTAGCTCTAGGCATCCAAGTTTGAAAATGCTGGACTTGGTGCCCAGTTGAACACAGCCAAGCCCTTTCAGACAGCTCCTAGAGTTCGCACAACAGCACACTACGGAAAACGCTCTGCAGCTCACCGGGATCCGGGATCCTTATCTCCTTCCAGCCGCTCCATGGCTTTGGACATGCTTCAAAAGACAGGACACTAGCACTGCTCATGTCACTCGTTAGATCCCACACGGGCACTGCTCCTCAGAAAGAAGACTAGCGTCTTTGTAAGGGTGATGTTGTCATTGTATAAGGCAGGAGAGGCGAAATCTCATGAGGCTCCTAAGGACCCTTATGTGCCAAGCTGGGGGCTGTCTAGCAGAAAGAAGGTCCTAGAGAGGGCACAGAAAATGGCACGAAAGACAATGCCTAAGCTCAAGAATGTGAGTCCTGCAGAAAGGAACAGGGAGCTGGTCTTGTTCTCAGTGGAAGAGAAGAATTTGTGGTGACAATGCCATTTCCCCAAATCAGGAAGAGATGGCTAAAACTAAGAAACAAATAGACCACCGTAATTAAAGGCTCAACAGTTGAAGGGCAGAGAAGTCCTGAATGCCAGGAGGAGAAGCAGGTTTGGTGACCTTGACCTGTTCCAAGCAAAGAAGAGGAATCGCCTTCTCTGGAAGGGTCCCACTTTGTGCGTGGCAGGGAAGAGGGCAAGGGGACAGCCAGTTATTTCTGGCCTGGAGACCCTCTGGATGAAATGCCTCTTACAGGTATGGAATTATCTGTGACCTGTGTCCAGGCACAACTAGCCACTACAGCTCAATTTCAATATGAATATTTAAAATAAATTGCTCTGGAACAATCTGCAGACTGAAGACCTAATTGCCAGAAACATTATTAATATTAATATTCTTTCTGGCTGGAGCCAAAGCCCCATTGAAAGACTTCCCTGGGCTTTGAGTCAGGTCCCTCTAGCACTTTTCATGTGTAGCCCCGAAAGTGAAGATGAGTAACATAGATTCATAGATTCTAGGACTGGAAGGGACCTCGAGAGGTCATCAAGTCCAGTCCCCTGCCTGCATCTCCCATCCACTTTGCAGGTGGAGAATTTGAGACACAGAGAAGCAAAGTGACTTTCCCAAGGTCACACCGAAGTTTATTGGCAGAGCTGGAGAACCAGTCCCCGCTTCCCATTCCAGGATCCTATCCACTACACCAGTCTGCTTCCGAATCACTTCAAGCAACATATACATGTGAGACAATCATATGCTGTTGAGGGACATTTTGTTAATAGAAATAAAGGGATCTGTAATGCCAAGTTTCAGAAAAGGAAAGAAAAGTGACCTCAGCAATCATCATCCCATAATTCTAACTGCCAAATAAAATCATGGAAGAGAAGAAAAATCCTAAACAACGATTTGGGGTAAAGGTCTGGCCCCCTTCACCACTAATTCCAATGGGAGCAAGGTCAGCTCCTAGGAGACCAATGAGGAATAGGTAGCATGAGTTTATACAATGTACATATTGCCCGAAACACTTGGTTGCTTTTATAGACCGCTTTACCAGATTCAATCAGAGTCCTGCAATGAGATGCAATGTAGCCACATTGATTTCAATGGGGCTCTGCCAATTAGAGCTGATTGCAGGAGCAGAGCCCGAGGGCACCAGGGGTACACTGGATTTTAGTAACGGATTTGGCAGTATCTTGTGAAATATGTATTAAATGATGTCACATAGATGTGTGAGCTGAACACCGGCATGAGGATTAAAAACTGGCTAAAAGACTATGAAAGCAAAGGACGAGGATAAACGGCTATGTATCAACTCGGGGGAGGTGTCGAATGGGAACTACAAGGAGTGGTGTTAGAAATACCAGTCATATTCAACATCGCCATTCATGGCCTGGAAGACAAAGTAAACAGCACACGACTGATGCTGAAGAGGGTGGAGCCGCACACCTCAATGAGGCCTGGTGCCAAGAGAACTCGAGGCATTAGAAAAGGAGGTTGAAACCAATAAGCGAGAATCAGGATGGAGGCATGCAGGCTCCTACTTGTGTGGGAAGTAATCTGAAATGCACACGTGCTGGGTGGGAAGCAGCAATACTGAGAGAGACCTCGGTGAGGCAAGGCGATGTAGCTGTTGATAAAAACATCAGTGTACATTTGGGCTGTATATGAAAAGCATCAAGTCTCAAAGCCAGAAGCGAACAGTGTCTGTGTCTTGCTCTGACTGGTGCACCCACTCCTGGAAGAATATTCTTTCATCTGGACACCGCATTGCCAGAGAGATACTATCAACCTGAGGGAAGTTCAGAGAACAATAAAACGGACAGTGACCAAACTAGCTATAAACTCTCAACAACGCCATCATCCTCTCAGTCCTTCCATCACCTCATCTCCACCCTGCCCCCCACTACTCTCTTTTATCCTTTCACAGATTTTAAGGCCAGAACGGTCCACCGTGATAATCTAGGCTGACCTCCTGTATAACACAGACCAGAGAATTTCTACCAACAATTCTTGCCCCCATTGTTGCCTCGTTGTTTCCTTGCTCCTCACATCTGTCTCTGTCCACCAGTTGTCTCTGGGGGCAGGGATCATGTTTGGTTCTCAGTTTGTACAGAGTCAACCACAAGGGGGTCCTGGTCCGTGACTGGGGCTCTTAGGGGCTCTGGTACTCCAAATAAATTATAATAATGGTAACAACAATGATCAGTCTCTTGTGCCTGAACTAGAGCATGGACCTTATTTTCATACCTGTCTCCTTTGTAATACATGCCCTTTCCGTCAGGCACTGGGGCAGATTGCGCTCTGAACAGGGCTTTCCGCAGGGTTGATTTGTGATAGGGGAATTTCGCAAGGCTGGGTTCAGATTCATTTGGGATGATAATAGTAATAAAGCTTCACGCGTCCCATCTTCAAAGCACTAATAAATCCCTGCAAATCCCTTAAGTATTGTTATCCGCGTTTGGCAGATGGATCAGCTAGCCAAAGCTGGGTTACACCTATCCTGACCTATTCATCCAGGTTGTTATGTTGGCGTCCATCACCATGGTGTCCGAGATCCTCCCAAGCGTCAAACCAGCAACGCTCAGTCTCCCTTCAAGTTGGGTGGCTCTTTCTAGAAGAGATTATCTAGCTTAGCCAGAAGCTACAGGGTTGATTCAGGAATCACTGGCTGGAATTCTATGGCCTGTGCTCTCCAGGAGATCAGACTGCACCTCCACAGTGCTCCCTACTGGCTTTAAAAATCGATGAATCTCCCTGACTCCAGGCTTGAATACAAAGTCCGAGGAGGAGGGTAGTAATGCGGGCAAAGGTGAGTTGCATTTAGCTGCAGAGGCAGACTGGTTAGGGGTCGTTCCCATTCCACCAAGCACATAGTCTTGGACCTGCTCATACTCCCAGTCATGAGTGTCCCCTGTTGGGCAAGAACTTTTGCTCCAGAAGAATGTAGCTGGTGTAGAAAGCAACAGAGGGTCCTGTGGCACCTTTGAGACTAACAGAAGTATTGGGAGCATAAGCTTTCGTGGGTAAGAACCTCACTTCTTCAGATGCAAGGTAAGAACCTCACTTGCATCTGAAGAAGTGAGGTTCTTACCCACGAAAGCTTATGCTCCCAATACTTCTGTTAGTCTCAAAGGTGCCACAGGACCCTCTGTTGCTTTTTACAGATTCAGACTAACACGGCTACCCCTCTGATAGCTGGTGTAGGAGGCTGTGGTTAGAGAGAGTGAGAGACACTCACGAAGCTGCAACCAAAGCCCCGTGGGGCTTTGAAAATCAGAACACTGCCCTTGACCTGGACAACGGGGAGCCAGCGTAGAGCACGGGGTACCAGAGCAACAGTGTTCCCCATGAGTTCTGTGGGAAATTTCACACTGCTCTAACGGCCACACCTGCACAGACATGATCTGCTCCCTTACAAACTATCACACTGGAGCAAGGGGCTTGGGTTTGCACATGTCCCTGCAGGAAAAGTGATCATATGGGGCAAAATCAACACAGCCTCTCGCTGAACCACAGGACTCTCTGACCCAGGAGGTGACCAAGTCCAATGCTCTGACTGTGTTTGCAAGAGCTGGTTTGCCGGTTGGAGAGGAGTCATCAAAATCTCATAATTCAGGGCATAAACTGATCACCTGCAAGGCTTAGAAAGGAACGTTATTTTCTTGTGCAGCGTTACACAACCAGACAAGTGCATTGGGGTATTTTATGCCTTCCACCGAGCATCAGGCATAGGCCACTGCTGGAAGCTAAATATTGCATGCTAGTGCGCCTGAAGCTGTATGCAAACCCTGTGTCCCAACGTAAAATCCCATTTTGACTGGTTCAGGACAAAGCAGAAAGTTTCTCATTGTATCTTTGAATTTCCCATGGGAATAAAAGGCGTTCTCTTCCCCACCCCAGGGAGAAAACTTTTTCTGTGCTGCCAATATGGCCGATTTCCATCCACCCAGAGGGAGGATATTGCTTGGAAACATTTGCATTGGCCAACGAGAACAGTGACATTTCACTCTGGATCCAATCTGCAGTGGCGTGCAAGTAAATCTGTTTTCATGCACAAACGTTTGTTGTGGAGCAGAAATTGGTCAGTTTAAACTGGGCAGCTTTTTTTGCCCCAAAATTCAAGTCCTAACTCGGAAACTTGACTGGCAGTCGGCCCCCAAAGTAAGAAGTGGCCTGTTCTCCCCAGATATTCCAAACCTAAGTGATGCCAGATGGGACCCCTCCAGCCCTGCAGGATGAAGGGAAATTACCTGCACTAGCAGGAGGAGGCCAAGAGATGCAGAGTCTGGCTGTCCATGGCTCTTGGCGTTTAGTATCACCGTGCCTGGCCTGTGGGATTGCTTAATTGCACTGTCAGAGCTTTAGAATATCCCACTGCAAACTAGAGAGCAATCGCCTTTCAAGTGTGCGCCTGATGCAACCGCCACCGTCGGTGGCCATTCATCTTGGGGAAGATACTCACCATCTGGACCCAGCCAGTAGCTATAAAATCCCTCTTAGTAGCTGTTCTCTAATTGCTTTCTCTGGAAAGGGTTAAAGAGTCTCACTGAGATGCATAGGTAAAAGGAAGTGAGTGGGCACCTGGCCAAAAGAGCCAATGGGAAGGCTAGAACTTTTTAAAATTGAAACAAGACTCCCCTTTTGCCTGGCTGTTATTGTTCTCTGGGGAGAGGCGGACAGGACGGAGCTATGCTGTAAGAAGCTTGGGGCCAGGTATGAAAAATCATCAGTATCATACCTAGAAACTACTCATTTGAAACCCCAGATATGTAAGTAGATCAGGAAATGTCTACAAAGATGCGATTAGGTTTATCCCTTTTATTTCTTTATGGCTTGTGGACTCCTCTGTGCTAAACCCAGGTGCTTTTGTTTTGCTTGTAACCTTTAAGCTGGATCTCAAGAAGCTATTCTTGATGCTTAATCCTTGGAGTTTTTTTTTTTTTAATCTAGCAAAAGCCTAAATTCCCAGATGTATTTTCTTCTTTTTTTTTATTTATAAAATTTACCTTTTTTAAGAACAGGATTGGATTTTTGTGTCAAGAGGTTTCTGCACATGTTGTTTAATTAGCTGGTGGCAACAGCTGATTTCCCTTTTTTCCCCTTTCTCAGCTCTTTCCCGGGAGGGGTGTGAAAGGGCTTGAGGGGACCCACAGGAAGGAATTCCCAAGTGCTCCTTCCTGGGCTCTCAAAGGGGTTCTGCACTTGAGTGGTGGCAGCATCTGCCAATTCAAGGTGAGAGAAAAGCTGTAACCTTGGGAGTTTAATACAAGCCTGGAGTGGCTAGTACTAATTTTTAGAGTCCTTGAGGCCCCCCGCCTTCTGCACTCGAAGTGCCAGAGTGGGGAAATAGCCCTGACACTATCCAATGGGGGCAAGGGAGGCTGGGGGATTTCTGTGCAGAAGGGGTGAAGAGCTGGAGGAAAGAGGAGGATATGGGAATTATGGGAAGGGAGGTGTGCACTTGAAAGTAGCTTTTCTAGAACTGGTCAGAAATGGGTGGTTTTGTTTCCATGGAAAATTTCGGTATCTGAAGAAAAAAAAAGAATACTGCAACTTTTTGGTTTTCGGCAACTGAAAAACAAAAATTTCAAGCCAAAAACTGCTGCAAATTGAAAACTCCAGTTCTTCTTCGAGTGCTTGCTCATATCCATTCCATTAGGTGTGTGCGCGCCGCGTGCACGATCGTCGGAAGATTTTCTACCCTAGCAACACCGGCGGGTCGGCTGTGGAGCCCCCTAGAGTGGCGCCTTCATGGCGCTGAATATATACCCCAGCCGACCCGGCGCCCCCTCAGTTCCTTCTTACCGCCCCTGACGGTCGTTGGAACTGTGGAGCGCGGCATAGCTGTCCTCCACTCTCCCTAGCTTAGTTAGTTATTCGCAGTTGTAGTTATAGTTATAGTTCTAGTGTTTGTAGTTAAATAGTTAAATAGTTTTAAAGTTGTTATAGTTGTTATAGTAGTCCAGGGGACTAAGGGGGTCGTCTCCCCCTTTCTCCCCCGGCCGCGGGCCCGGGCTCATGCCCAAAGCTCCCGGCTTCAAGCAGTGCGCCTCCTGCGCTAAGCCTATGCCCACGAGCGACCCGCACGACTCCTGTCTGAAGTGCCTGGGAGAGTCCCACCAAACAGATAAGTGCAAGATCTGTAAGGCCTTCAGACCAAGGACCAAGAAAGAGCGGGACTTTCGGCTCCGGCAACTCCTGATGGAGGCGGCACTTAGTCCGGACACTCCCTCTACGAGCCAAACCACGGCACCTAGCGCCTCGGTGCGCAGTGCCCCAGCAGCACCGGCAATGCCGACCGCGTGGGTGGTGTCGGACAAGCCTCCCCGGCACCGGACCGCGTCGGCACCGCAGCAAGTACCTCGACGCCGGTCATTATCCCCGGGGCATAAAAAAGCCCATAAGACGGGGACCTCCGTGCTGAAGGCGCCGGCTCCCCCAGTGCCGGGGGTAGAGCCGAGTCCGCCGGTGGAGCACCGGAAACAGGTGCCTCCAGCACTGTCGACTCCGGCACCGAGGCCGTTGAGTCCGATGCAGATAGCGTCTCCACCGAGACCGGCGATAATACAACTCCCGTCGACTCCGGAGACCTTCGTGGCGGCGAGAGACTTGATAGCTCTCACAGAGCCGGCACCGCCTCAACCACTGGCACCGACGGCACCGTTGACTCGCCCGGTCCAGTCAAGGGGGAAACCTGCCCTGATGCGCCCTCCATCGCAAGGGCTGGAACCTCGGCACCGGTCCAGGTCCCGAAGCAGGTCCCCACGCCGCTCGCAGTCCCGGCACCGAATATCACCTCGGCACCGGTCGTACTCGCGGCCAAGATCTTCGTCGCGGCACCGTTCTACGTCTCGGCACCGCTATGATCGTCGGCACCGATCAACGTCGAGACGTAGTTCTCGGCACCGCTACGGTCGACGCTCGACGTCGAGAGGCCGCTCCCGGCACCGGGCATACTCCAGGTCCTCGTCGAGGTCCAGATCCGGCTCCCGACACCGACGAGATCATCGGCACCGATCGCGGTCCAGGCACCGTTCGCCGGCACCGCGCAGAGATAGATCATCTCCGGACCGGCACCGTGCGGCACCGCAGCCCACGGGAATCGTCTCGTCTCTCTCGGCACCGCCATGGCCATCAAGATCGGTGTCTCGCTCCTCGGAGGACCTGTCGAGATCGGCATACCCCCCTCAAGGGCAAGCCGAGGAACGGAACTCGGGCCATTGGCAGGAGATGGCAGAGGACCACTCTCGTGGCCCATCTCACTGGTCGTTTTGGACCCCGTGGGCGTACCACCAGGAGCAAGGGGCTCCAATACCATCGACCTCTCGCTCGGGTCACTCAGTTAGAAGGGTCCCGGAATCCACCATCTCTCGGCCTCCGCCAGGGGGCATGGAGGCTTCCGTGTCCACGCCACCCGACACCATAGATCCAAGTACAGGTGATGCTCCGGCCCAGGAGCAGGGGGATCAGGACCCTCCATTGGATCTAGTACCACCGGAGGCATCTTCCTCTTCCTCTCCGGATGAGGCAGTGGCGGGCACGTCATGTACAGGTCCCCCTCCGATAGATCTTCGGGCTCACCAGGATCTCCTGCGTAGGATGGCCCGTAATATGGACCTGCAGGCGGAGGAGATAGTGGAAGTGCAGGACCCTATCGTTAACATCCTCGGAGCGGATGCCCCATCGAGGGTGGCGTTACCCCTGATCCACACGATACAAACCAATGCGGATACGATATGGCAAACTCCTGCCTCTATCCCACCCACAGCGAGAGGGGTGGAAAGGAAATACTTTGTCCCGTCTAAGGACTATGGGTACTTGTACACCCACCCCCAACCGTGTTCACTGGTGGTGGCATCAGTGAACGCAAGAGAGCGCCACGGTCAGCAGGCTGCAGCGCCTAAATCAAAGGAGCCTAAGCGGCTCGATTTGTTTGGCCGTAAGGTTTACTCAGCCGGAGGGCTGCAACTTAGAGCGGCGAACCAGCAGGCGCTCCTGAGCCGCTACAACTTTAACTCCTGGAACTCTATGGGGAAGTTTAAGGAGTTGATTCCCCAAGAGTCCAGGGAGGAGTTTGGAGCCATGGTAGAGGAGGGTAAGAAGGTGGCTCGGACCTCCTTGCAAGCCTCCTTGGACATAGCGGACTCGGCTGCGAGGACCATGGCTTCGGGTATCGCTATGCGGAGGATCTCCTGGCTTCAGGTTTCGGGGTTGCCCCCGGAGCTGCAGCAAACCCTACAGGATCTGCCCTTTGAGGGACATGGATTGTTCTCGGACAAGACGGACTCTCGCCTGCAGAGCCTCAAGGACTCAAGAACAATCATGCGCTCCCTGGGGATGCATGTTGCGGGCCCTCAGCGCAGACCATTTAGGCCGCAGCCTCAGCGCTTCTACCCCCCCCCCCCCGCCTCGTCAGAGACAGGACTCGACCCGGAGGCGAGGGCGAGGTGGTAGAAGAAGGTGGACCGGCCCTCAACCCGGCCAGAACCAGGGGCCACCTAGACCACCTTCAGGCCCCAGGCAGAACTTTTGAAGGTGCGGTCGAGGACGGCGCCCCAGTCATCCCCCAGGATCCAGCCCCCTCCTTCCGGGATCGCCTCTCCCACTTCCACCGTGCTTGGTCCCTTATAACTTCGGACCGCTGGGTCCTCTGCACGGTGGAGAAGGGATACGCTATCCAGTTTTCTTCTATCCCCCCCTCCCACCCCCCTTCCCCGTCCCTCTTCAGGGACCCTTCTCACGAGCAACTTCTTATACAGGAGGTTTCTACGCTCCTGGCCATGGGGGCCATAGAGGAGGTTCCGATAGAGTTAAGGGGCAGGGGATTTTATTCCCGTTACTTCCTGATCCCCAAGTCCAAAGGAGGTCTGCGGCCCATCTTGGACTTGCGCGGACTCAACAAATTCGTAGTAAAGTTGAAGTTCCGCATGGTCTCTTTGGGGGCCATTATCCCTTCCCTCGATCCTGGAGACTGGTTCACCGCCCTCGACATGAAAGACGCATACTTTCACATCTCAATTTACCCACCTCACAGACGCTTCCTGCGATTCGTGGTAAATACGGTGCACTACCAATTTGCAGTCCTTCCCTTCGGCCTATCCTCGGCCCCAAGAGTGTTCACGAAATGTATGGCTGTCGTGGCAGCGTACCTTCGTCGGCAGGAGATACAGGTGTTCCCGTACCTAGACGACTGGCTGGTACGCGGTCGCACCAAAGAGCAAGTTCAAGCTCACGTCCACAGAATAGTGCACACATTCAACGAGTTGGGCATCCTACTCAACAAGGACAAATCCACTCTAGAACCTACCCAGAGAATAGATTTCATCGGCGCAGTTCTAGACTCCAGACGTGCACAAGCCATCCTGCCAGACAACCGCTTTGGCACCATCACGAGCCTCATTCAAGGGCTACAGGCCTTCCCAACTACCACAGTGAGGTCGTGCCTTACCCTGCTGGGTCACATGGCTTCCTGCACGTACGTAACCAGGCATGCCAGACTTCGGCTTCGCCCACTCCAGACCTGGGTGTCATCAATATACCGTCCACATCGGGACAGCCTGAACATGGTGGTCACGGTCCCGAACTCGGTCCTGACCTCCCTCACCTGGTGGCTAGATCACAATGTGGTCTGCGAAGGGATGCCATTTCACGCCCCACAACCCTCTCTGCATCTGGTCACAGACGCTTCATCTCTGGGTTGGGGCGCCCATCTCAACGAACACCAAACCCGGGGCCTGTGGACTGCACCCCAGTTAGCCCTGCACATCAATGTTCTGGAACTGATGGCGGTGCGCCTGGCATGCCAGGCATTTCTCAATCAACTACGTGGGCGTTGTGTGTTAGTTCTCATCGACAACACCACGGCCATGTTTTACATCAACAAGCAAGGAGGAGCACGTTCGTCAGTTCTATGCCAAGAGGCCATTCGCCTGTGGGACTTCTGCATCGCCCACTCAATCCATCTCACGGCATCGTTCCTCCCTGGAGTCCAGAACACTCTAGCGGACCGACTCAGCAGGTCCTTCCAGACGCACGAGTGGTCTATCCGTCCGGACGTCATACATTCCATCTTCCAGAAGTGGGGGTTTCCCCAGATAGACCTGTTTGCATCGCGAGACAACAGGAAGTGCCACGTGTTCTGCTCCCTACAAGGTCGAGCTCCGGGCTCCCTCTCGGATGCATTTCTCCTTCCCTGGAAAGACCACCTGTTTTATGCCTTCCCTCCGTTTCCTCTGGTCCACAAGGTACTGCTCAAATTGCGCAGAGACCAGGCACAGGTAATTCTGATCGCTCCAGCGTGGCCGAGACAACATTGGTACACCACACTGTTGGAACTCTCGGTTCAGACACCGATCCCGCTTCCATTATGTCCGGATCTCATCTCTCAGGACCACGGCCGGCTGCGTCACCCCGACCTGCAATCACTCCACCTCACAGCGTGGCTGCTCCATGGTTCACCCAGGCAGAGCGGCAATGCTCGCACTCTGTCCGACAGATTCTGCTGAGCAGTAGGAAGCCCTCAACACGAGCCACGTATTTGGCCAAGTGGAAGCGGTTCTCCTGTTGGTGCGAACAACGAGCCACGTCCCCGTTACAGGCACCTATTCCTCTCATATTGGAATATCTCCTCTCCCTAAAACAGCAAGGGTTGGCGATATCTTCAATTAGAGTTCACCTGGCCGCTATATCAGCCTTTCACCCAGGGGAACTCACGTCCTCGGTATTCTCTAACCCGATGGTCGTTAGATTCCTCAAGGGCTTAGACCGGACGTACCCACAACAGCGTCATCCCGTCCCGACGTGGGACCTCAATCTGGTTCTCTCCAAACTCACAGGTCCTCCATTCGAACCACTAGCCACCTGTTCACTTTTGTACCTATCCTGGAAGACAACCTTCCTCGTAGCCATCACCTCAGCAAGGCGCGTTTCTGAACTCAGGGCGCTTACATCCGAGCCCCCTTATACAGTTTTCCATAAGGATAAAGTGCAGCTTCGTCCACATCCTGCCTTTCTCCCTAAGGTGGTTTCTCCATTTCATATCAACCAGGACATATTTCTTCCGGTTTTTCACCCTAAACCACATGCTACTCGCCAGGATCAACGTTTGCATTCTCTGGACGTACGCAGGGCCCTGGCCTTCTATATTGACCGCACAAAGCACTTTAGAAAGACGACACAACTCTTCGTTGCAGTGGCCGACCGAATGAAAGGCTCACCGGTCTCCTCACAACGCCTATCCTCCTGGATTACGTCTTGCATTCGGACTTGCTATGACCTGGCAGGTGTCTCAGCACCGCACCTCACCGCTCACTCCACGAGGGCCCAAGCTTCCTCGACTGCTTTCCTGGCACATGTTCCGATCCAGGACATTTGTAGAGCGGCGGTTTGGTCATCAGTCCACACGTTTACAGCTCACTATGCACTAGTGCAGCAGTCCAGGGACGATGCTGCATTCGGATCAGCGGTTTTGCACACAGCAATGTCTCACTCCGACCCCACCACCTAAGTTGGGCTTGGGAGTCACCTAATGGAATGGATATGAGCAAGCACTCGAAGAAGAAAAGACGGTTACTCACCGTTGTAACTGTTGTTCTTCGAGATGTGTTGCTCATATCCATTCCAAACCCGCCCCCCGTCCCCACTGTCGGAGTAGCCGGCAAGAAGGAACTGAGGGGGCGCCGGGTCGGCTGGGGTATATATTCAGCGCCATGAAGGCGCCACTCTAGGGGGCTCCACAGCCGACCCGCCGGTGTTGCTAGGGTAGAAAATCTTCCGACGATCGTGCACGCGGCGCGCACACACCTAATGGAATGGATATGAGCAACACATCTCGAAGAACAACAGTTACAACGGTGAGTAACCGTCTTTTTTCCAACAAGAACCTGAACATTTTCAAGGCAAGCAGGTACGTTCCACAGAACTGTTCATTTAGTAGAAAGCCCAATTTGGCCTTAATAAAGGTTTTGATGGACATTTTCAACCAGCCCTAATCTTTACATTTAACCCGCTGTGCTCCTGAAAGCCTCCCTGTGCTAGCCTTCCCACAACGTGATGCTTACATCTTGTTGTCCCCGGCATGGCAGGGTTATAGTGGTGTGACATGGACACCTGAGACATTGAAGACATTAAACTTCTGTTAGAAGGGGAATGGAAAATCTGATGGATTAAGTATCATTCTAATCCCTATTAACCACTGTCAGCTCAGTTATTGGGTCTAGGAAACTAAGATTCGCCTCACCAGATCTGTCCGTTGGTGTTGCACTTTCCTGACACTCGATGAAACCTGTCTCAATGCACGTAGCCAGTCGTGCAAAGGGAAAGTCCATCTTGACTCTTGCAAAAGATCATCTTGTGCCCTGGAGAAGGAGGTTGGGTTATCCAACAGAACATGCTCAAAGGGTTTATCCAGCGCAGGTGGATGAAGGTGGGGCATTGATAGGCAATGTCTGTTTCCACAGTGATTTCCCGGAAGTGGTGAATCTCCCCATGCCCTGGGTCCCTTAATGGTCAGACTAGTAGTTAGCACAGATCCACTGCCCACGAGGTTCTGTCCCAGTGTCTGAGTCATTGAGGGTATGCCTAAAGTGCAGTTAGACTCCCTCGGCTGTCCCGTGCCAGCTGACCCGGCTCATGGGGCTTGGGCAAAGGGGCTGTTTAATTGCGGTGTAGACATTCGGGCGTGGGCTGGAGCCCGGGCTCTGGTACACTCCCACATCAGGGTCCCCAAACCACAGATGTGTACACCACAATTAAACAGCCCCTCAGCCTGAGCCGAGTCAGCTGGCATGGGCCACGCGCGGGTTTTTAATTGTCGTGCAGACATACTCTGGAATGCAATACTCCAGATGGAATCCAAAAAGTCAGCTCCAAGTTTGCATTTGTCGATGTTCCTCTCTCTCTCTCTGCCTGCGAGCAGGCCTGGGATTCATCGCTCTGACAACCCGAGTCCTCCATACCAACCACACAGGCACAGCTCCGGGACGGGGAAGGAGTCGCCATGGCCCACCCTGGCACTTGCCTCTTTGTCAGGTTTGCCAAGGAGGGGGCCAATTGCGATTGTCATTATGGTGATGTGGACATTTGTGTAACCTTCTCTCCCCCCTTCCGCTGCCCCTGCTTGGATCCGCCGGCTTTGCCTGGAGTGCCGGGCGGTGCGGACCCCCCACCCCCAGCCCCGGAGCACAGGCCGGCCCCCATTTGCCCCACCCCCATCCTGGGGCCCCAGCCATGGAGGGAAGAGCCCCCCGCAGCACAGCGCCCGGAAGCAGGAAGGGGGCTGGGGGCGGAGCGTGGGCAGGGCTACGCAAGGCTGTTTGGGGAGGCTCAGGCTTCCCCGGCCTTCGATACCCGCCGCCCATGCAGACAGGCCCCCACCCCGGAAGGGCCGTTCCCCGGAGTCTGGCTGCAGATTCGGTCAGGGCTGGAGTTAGTGTTGGGGCTAAGCAGATGCAGTTGCTGTGTTCCAGTGCCCCCTTGGCGTCTCACGCCCTGGCATGCCTGCTCCTCGGGCTATTTGCCTTTCGTGCTGGCTTTAGGGACCAAGCTTTGCCATACTAATAGCCTTGGCTGGTGACATCATGGCATCTGCTTTCGGAGATGCAGGGCAGACGTACGCTTATGATGTGGTAGCATTAATTAGTACTGATTAAATATGAATCAGGGACATTTAATTGGACTGTCAAACCCGCAGCTGGATTCAGACCCCCAATTCATTTCATATAGGCTACAGGGTGGGGTAACATTAAGGCCCTTCCATCCCTTGAAAGAGATCCACAGATGATTTGGAAGGGTAAGTCCCAATTGCCCCTCACTACTTATGCAACAGTCTCTCTCCACACATCCCCTGCATTCCCACTCTGCTAGAGACCCTGCCACCCGCTGTTCTCACCACAGCTCCGGGCTGTTTTCCACACCTACCCATGGAACACCCTTCCTGAGCGCCTCAGCAAGGCCATTATTACACATTCCAGTCCCACCCTGGGAACCTGTCTCTGCCAGCGCACTTGCCAAAGGACGGACTTGAATGTACTGACTTATTTTTAGTATGTGTCATTTAAAAAACCCTTTGCTGCACTATGATGTGCACTAGGTCTTACTGAGTAAGCAGCCACCCCACCTTATAGTTGTGTGATCCCTAAATCGCGTTATCAGACTGCACATTCCTCGGGGCCAGGACCACACCTACAAGGTGCCTTGTATGCTTTTGGATTTGGAAATTTAACAAACAATATTGATAAACCTGAGATATTGGCTGAAAGGCCTGGGAAGCGTTCTGCTTCCTTAATTCCACTATCTGAAATAGGAAAAGCATTCTGCACTGATTGGCACCGGGTTTGCATGACTGCTGCTGCTGTGATATGCATTCTCCTGCCTCCTAGAGCCTGGCTGAATCCACTCTGTGATGATGCAGATTTGCTGAAGGAATAGAAAGTGTTCACACAGTTTCACTGGGGAAGTTTATAGAACCCAAAGAATCAACAGCCCTGTGAAAAGAGCCAAACTCTCATGAAAACAAGATAAATGAGGCCAGGATATTTACACTGGAACAAGCCAACACCCAAACGGATTAAGTGTCCAGCCAAGACACTCAAACAATTTGCAGTGACAACTTTTAAACAAACACATGGTGTGCCAAAGGACCCTAATAAAATTACAGAGAAATACAATGGATCCTTTGTTCCTTATCAGTGGCGCATCTGTGGGGAATCATTTTCCAACCTTTACTGGGATAGCTGCTTCCTTTGAATCATTAGCTAATGGGACGGTAAGTGTCTCACCACATTTTACAGCCCGGACTTAGGTTGGCATCCCTATTCAGAATGAGTGCTTAAGTGTTTACCTGAGTAGGGATGGATTTAGGCATGTATTTATGTGCATTCCTGAACTGGGTCCAATATGAGTAATGGGTGTGGATTAAGTTCTCTCAGAGGCTAATTGCTGAGCTGCTTAATAATTTATTAGACTATCCCTTGGATTTTCTAGGGTATTTTTATTATGTCACTGAATGATGTTTTAATCTGCGTAATACCTGCACAAATGTTAACAAGCGTGTGTATGAGTATAAAGAACAGGAGTACTTGTGGCACCTTAGAGACTAACAAATTTATTAGAGCAAAAGCTTTCGTGGACTACAGCCCACTTCTTCGGATGCATATAGAGTGGAACATATATTGAGGAGATATATATACACACATACAGAGAGCATGAACAGGTGGGAGTTGTCTTACCAACTCTGAGAGGCCAATTAAGTAAGAGAAAAAAAAAAAAACTTTTGAAGTAATATGTCTCACAATGCCCGAAACCAACCGCTCTGGTCAAAATTGTGAATTCCAGTGCCTGGAGTCACAGAGACCGGACGCCTCCCCCCAACACCAACCTGTTAAAGCACTGCAGATTTTTTTTTCTCTTACTTAATTGTAAGTCCACGAAAGCTTATGCTCTAATAAATTTGTTAGTCTCTAAGGTGCCACAAGTACTCCTGTTCTTTTTGTGGATACAGACTAACACGGCTGCTACTCTGAAACCTGTATGAGTATAGTGGGTTACTGGTACCTCTAAAATTAGCACCTCTACTGTCCAGAGTTTTTGAATTGAAAACTTCATTACAGACCTTCGTTTCTCAGTTGTGTTTGTTGCAGGGACTAGTCACTTTTGAGTATCTATGTCTGTGGTGTCATTTGATTGTGTTGTACAACCAGATCCTGTCTGAGGTACGATACTTTCTATTTTTTGTGAACTTTAAAAAAATACTTACACATCAAAAGGAAAAAAGATTAAAGTGTGTTGCATACACAGAGCAGCGCTGAAAAATAAACATTCTAGTGTATAATTTACTGGAGGCTGAAAATGAAACAGGAGACTCAGAACTTAAGTTAAGAGTGATGGTTGATAAAGCACTGGGGTGGTATTCAGGAGATTTGGGCTTAATTCCCAGCTTTGCCATAGACTTCCCATGTGACCTTGGCCAGTTTCTCATCTGTAAACAGGGATACGATACTTCTCTTTCTGCCACCATCATCTTGTCAATATAGACTGGCAGGGAACGTCTCTTGCTTTGTGTTTGTACCGCACCTAGCACAGCAGAGCTAGGGTCTCTAGGCATTATTGGATGCAACTACTGAATACTAGCAGACACAAGAGATATTAGGGTTACGCAGGACACAGTAAAGAGGTACAATGGTTTAAAATGAAACTATGGTGTGGCTTTAATTTAGGAACCTGCACTTCTCCTACAAAGACGCCTTCAACTTAAAAAGGGGTTTTTCAGTTTCACTTGATAATATATTTAGAGCCATTAACATTTTGCAAAACCTTCTCCAACACGGACAGAACTGATGCTGGGTGCAGATGGGTGGAATGTAATTATAGTCAGCCAACTAAAAAGGAAAGAATTCGTTATTAGTAACTATGAATAATGTGACTTAATGGGGTGAACTGGAATATGTCAAGCCGATTTTGTAAGTCAGTAGGGTCTGGGAATGGGTGACAGATACATTAAATGGTTTGAACAGGAACATGAAAGCAGAACCTTTTCTTACGTCATTTCAGATTGACGTCAGACAGAAGGCACATGGTAACAGCGCCAATGGGCGTATGGTACTAAAATTCATCCCATGGAGAGATTGTAATGTATAGGTGCAAAGCAAAGCAGAGACAGAGGCTTTGTGGGGGGAATTGTTGGAGGTGGGCTGAGGAGAATACGGTCTGGTTTACATTTGTATTTGAAGCTGCATTAGAGCTAATGTTTGGGGGTGAGTTTGGATTTCAAGCCATGGATATCTCATGAGCTGTTCTCACAAGATGTCAGCCCAAGGAGATCAATCTGGTTTTACAAGATTTGGGCCAGATCAGGAGTAGAACTAGACACAGGCCAGGGTTTCAATATGGGGGCATGGCCCAGAAGCAACATTGCGAGCATGCCTCTGGATCCAGTCATTTGAATCTGACCCCCTGCGTTCAAAGGTCCAAGTCTTGGGTTAGTCTGGTCTCTAGTTTGACTGGGTTTGCTGCTGGGTTTTAGGAGCTTTTCAAAATAGGAGCAAGATGGAACATGGGAGGAATTAGTAGTATGAATGACCCCTGAGATTATCTGCCCATTAAAGGAAACAGAAGAACGTCTTTCACTGGATGTCACGACTTATGCACCGGGCAGCCTTTCCCCTTCTAGCCCCTTAACAATTCTAACCACAACAAAAGCCATAAGCATCTCCTGGCTCCAGATGTTGTGAAACTCATTAGTTTCAGGGATGCAAACCAATGAGGAGGCTTTGGTAGCTGTCAGGTGGCCAGGACAGGACACTCCTGCCCTATTCTCTGCAACAACAAGCATGGGGTGGAATGGTACGTGGAAGAACTTGTGCATTCTAATGACAATGATTGCTCCACATAAACCACTTTAACAGGCCTCACTCAATCCCTTTGAACTCCACACCACGTAGCACCAGCCCTGCCCTCTGGCAGCATGGCAGTGAACCTTCAATGGAAACAGAAGCCTCCTCTCTGGAATGAACGTCTCCTGCAGGAGGTGTTGGAGGTGTCCTGCCCATTTACCCAGGTGGATTCCTAGAAATATCGGTTTCTATTGATTTTCTCACTCGCTGTCCTGCTGGTATAAAGCTCCTGGTTGTGCATCCATGAGACGGGGGAGCTCTTTATGCCCTAGAACAGACAGTGAAAGGTTTTCTCCTTCCTCTCTAAATCCCATGTCAATGTTCCTGCAGGATCCGCAGTCATGACACAGGCTGCAGGGCAAGTTGCACTTCCAATCATAGTTCTCTTTGCTAAGCCTGCCAACAGAGGTGTTCAAGTCAGGGCTGAAGGCGCTGGGGGTTGTTCTGAGTGATAAGAAAACTCCCATCCCTGGAACTTGGCTGGGAACTGCCTTCCAGACTCCCAGAGTTTGCAGTCGATAGACTCATACTTTGGAGTCCAATTGGAACCCGTGATCCCAAGATGAAAGGCTCCTTCTCCCGCTCCGGCTCCAGAGCCAGGCGGTGCCACACAGCTATCCACATTCTGAATCTTTTCAGCAGAGCCTCACTCAGACCATGTGCCACCCCCTGCAGCTCTGTGCCAGATGACAGAGGCAGATAAACAAATCCTGATTTGGAATCCTGACAAATAGCTCCTGGCCAGGTCCTTGGCAAGGCGGAGACTATTGTTGGGTTTGTCTAATCCATCCAGAAGCTGCTGCTCCCTCCTCCTGGAGGGATCCTGTTCTCCCTCCATATCCGCCTGTCTTATAAACTGCCACAGAAACGAGAGGCCCAAATGGACCCTGAGCAGTGGCTAATGCAAACACACCACACAAGGAAGCCAATGCTGACTGAGAACGTGGATTCTTCTCTCTGCCTGGCAGCCCTGCAGTTACGACTGGGTAACCGCACCAGTCGGAAAGCCTTAGCCAAACCATAAATAATAGGAATAGGGTTAATCTGAAACAGCCTGAGCAGCAAGGGTGGGGAATGAGCTGCTACAGAAGGGGGAGGGGAGAATAAAGCAAGCAAAAGTGTTTGGGGAACTTCACCAGCAGCTTTTTGGGTGGTTGGTTAATTTTGGTCAGCGAGGGACGAAGTGGAATTTGACCAAAGAGGCTGAGAGGCCTGATTCTTCTCACCGGTGCTGGGCAGGGGAAGTGGAGAGATCAGTGAAGGTTGCTTTAAAAAGCGTCACATCACAGAGTAACAGATTTTTTTAAAAAAATCACTAGAAGATGAGTCAAAAGTCCCCAGGCCCAACCCTTTTCCCTACAGGTTTTTCCATGCCCTGCACTGAAAGGCAGCTGGCAGGATCCATCCTCCTTGCCTGTCACTCTGGCCACGTCACTCCCTCTATGAATCCTTCCACTGGCTCCCTTTTCTGCCTCCTCAAACTCAAGTGTCTTGTCCTCGCCGCCAAGACCCCTGCACAGCTCTGCCCTTCCTGACTCATCTGCTCTCCTCTCCCATCACGCCGCCACCTCCAGCCCCACCTTCTCCGCTCCAACAGTCCTGCCAGTCTGGGACACCCGTTTTGCCCACAAACATCTCTGTAAAAAGAACAGGAGACTAAGGTGCCACAAGTACTCCTGTTCTTTTTGCGGATACAGACTAACACGGCTGCTACTCTGAAACATCTCTGTGCTTCCCTTGATGCATCAAGACCCGTCTCTGAACTAACCTGACAGGCCTCTGCCCTCTTTCCCTTCAGATCCTGCATTAAAACCCACCTCTGAGTGATGCCTGCCAGACCCAGAAGCAAACACAATCACTGATAACGTTTGCTGATGACACCAGAATTGGGGGAGTGGTAAATAACGAAGAGGACGGGTCACTGAAACAGAGCGAGCTGGGTGGCTGGGAAACTGGGTGCAAGGAAATGATATGCATTTTGATATGACTAAATTTCTCCCTCTGTCTCCACCCCCGCTCTGAGAAAAGGTCTCGCTTTGGGCCTACCTGTCCTGGTAGCCAAAAAGGGCCTGGTTTGGCTCCCTGCCACACTACAGTGCAGGCCTGAAGAGTGACTCCTTGTGGCCCGTCCCCAAATGGCATCGGGCACCATTTCCATAGCATAGCTGGCCTCAAAACCAAAGACCAGTCCTGACAGGGCCTCCATCTTGGATCTCTCAAGTGGGGCTGCTTTGCCAAGCTGGGCCCAGAATAGACATTTTTCTCTCATCCAGGAGCCTTTCAAAGAGCTCGCCAGGAAGAGACACTGGTGAGCAGAGACGCAAGGTGGGTGAGGTAATATCTTTTACTGGACCAAATTCTGTTGGTCGGAGAGACAAGCTTTCGAGCGTCACAGAGCTCTGCTTCAGGTCTGGTGAGCAGGGCACAGGGGACAGGACGGAGGTGTGTGGGTTACACTGTCACATTGGGACAGGACAATCCCTAATTTCAAGCAACTCGATTTTGCTCCTTTGCCCAAACTTCACCTAACTGACATTCAGGACAGGAGGACTTCCAGACAGAGCCTTAATATGACCATTAGCCTTAACTCTCTCAGTACTCTATGCATCCCACAGCATTTATATAGCGGTAGAGCTGAGAGCCCATGTGATTGCATGGCATTGGGTTTTTGTACCACAGCTTTCACAGCCGGGGCTACCCAAGGGGTTAACGTGGCTGGTTTGGGGAGGATTGTCCAAGAGCAAAACAATGTTCTGCTGAAAGGGGGGAAGACGTGAGTTATTTCCTGTGTGATGACTGAGCAGATGTGGGCTCGTTCTGAGTCAAGCAAGGCCTGGGCCGCGACGGGCATCCATTCTGCAATGGGCGCACGTTCTGTGCCTGCTGGTCTCTCTCTCTGAGGCCAGAAGAAAGTTCTTTGCTGTTTGCCTAAGGTCCCGCCTCCTCCCCTTTGAGACGCTCACACACATCACAGAGGAGTTCTGGTAAGTGAGCGAAACGTGCAAGGTTGGCTAAAGAAGCCTTTGCAGAGGTTGCCTCCTGAAAGGAAGCGCGGGAGTAAGATGGTAACAGAGCCTCATCCAAAGATCCCTGGAGTCAAAGAGTGTCCACTGACCCCAGTGGGGTCTTGGATCACAGCTTTGGAGCTGACGTCTCTGTAGACGTGAGACACTAGTGCCCCAGGAGGTCATGGAGCTCTGTGCACGGACCTGGAACCCAAGCACTTGGGACAGTCAGAGGTGATCACTCCGATGGTAGTTGGGATTCACAATAATGAGTCTGTTTGACCCTCCTAAAAGTACTTCCCGGGGGTTGTTCCCCCCCCGACATTCTGCAGCTGTGATCCAGGGATGGGCAGAGGGAGGATGTTTGCTCGCAGGGAGAGAGGGATGGAGTGGGTGGCTGGTCCCATCCACTTGTGCAGGGCAGCCACCCCAGGAAAACAATGAGTAGCACATAAAAATAAACAGTGCATTGGACTGCCTGCAAACAAAGACAGCCAGTACTGCCCCTGTCAGGGGAAAGGCGGCTGGCTGAAGACAGCAGGCTCCACGCAGGCAGCTGGCATTGCCCTGTCCAGGGCCAGCTTTTGGGGCTTTTCAGACACGTGTTTACAGGAGCAAATGAAAGTGAAAGACTTGAGAACCTTCCTCCTCCAGACTCTTCCTCTCTGCCTCGCCTTTCCCCCTCCAGAGAGAGACACCTCCTCCTCCTGCCAGAGCCCCAGGGTGGATGCTCGTCTTCCACCCACTCACAGCTCCTTTGATCTTCTTGCCAAACAACCCAGCCCACTCCAGCAGGCAGTTGGGTGGCAACGTTCATCTGTGTCCACGGGCTGCTGCCTGTTGCTGCACTCAACTCATGGCTGCAGCTGGGCATCTTGCCTTCATCTTCCCTGGCTCCCTTCCTCCCATCAGAATCCTCTCTCTTTGCTGGGGCCAGCACTGGCGTTCCTTGTGCAGGAGAGCAGGACCCCAGCAGGCTGGGGCCGCGGAAGCACATGCAGAAGGGAATTGCAGTGAATCTGCTGCAGCGTCCGAGTCTGGGTCCGGTGGCAACTCTGAGCACCACGCTTCTGCCATCGCTGGCTATCGATGTGGAACAGCTGGGCACAAGTGTTTACAGCACACACGCACAACAGAGCATGTTCACCCCTGCCGAAGCACGTGTCGCTCCCATTGGCTCCAGTGGACATTGTGTCTGTTTGCTTCATGTCTGAATGTTGCTTCACACTCTCTGGTGCACACACGGACCTACTGCCCACTGCTATATTATCTCCTTCCTTCAACCCTTGGCTGGGTCCCCCCCACCAAAGGCTCTCAAGCAAAGTGAGCCATCACGGGATAAGAGGGAAGGTCCTTTCATGGGTTAGAAACTGGCTAAAAGACAGGAAACAAAAGGTAGGAATAAATGGTCAGTTTTCAGAATGGAGAAAGGTAAATAACGGTGTCCCCCAAGAATCTGTACTGGGACCAGTGCTGTTCAACATAGTCATAAAGGATGTGAAAAAGGGGTAAACAGGGCCGTGGCGAAATTTGCAGAGGATACAAAATTACTCAAGACAGTTACGTTTAAAGCAGACTGAGAAGAGTTACAACGGGACCTCACAAAACTGGGCAACAGAATGGCAGATGAAATTCAGTGTTGATAAATGCAAAGTAATGCACATTGGAAAACATAATCCCAACTATACATGCAAAATGATGAGGTCTAAATTAGCGGTTACCACAGAACGTTGGGAATCATTAGGAAAGGGATGTAGTAGGAAGAGTGCCTAAAACATAAGCCCGTTTATTAAAGGCATGTTTTAAGGCAGGACCTGCTCACAGAGTCTGGCAAGAACAGGACTAATATTGCAAAAATACACATTCCTAAGTAGTGATAAGTACAAAATACTTACACAAACACATACCAAAATATCTCAATATTAAAAATGGTACAAAAACATTCCCCAAAAATAACAAAAACACACTAACCCCTCCTAAAAGATAAGGTCAGGAGGACAGTACGTAACTTGTTTATATCAGGGTATAAAAATGTATCTGAGAGGGAGTGTCTTTGGACAGCCTCGGGGGAAGTAAAAAGTCCCATCACTGACTAAACTGAGTCCATTGTCATGGGCATACATATCTTAGTATCCTCGTAAAGTCTGCCAGGTGCTATTACCATGCTTCGTCAACAATAAACCTGGCTGAGTGCCTTCGTACCTTAACAAATCTTGTGGTCATTGAGCAGCTCGCTCAAGGTCTGCTGTGCCAACTGTCCGTGCAAAGCTGGAACAGCACGCAGGAAAAACACACACACACAGCTTAACATCTAACCACAAGGGATAGATAAGAAGATAGAAAATAACATAATGCTACTATAGAAAACCCACCAGCTGCTCTTACTGGAACCCTACCCAAGCGGACTATGGGATACTCTGCAGTCTAGAATTGTTGGAGTGCAGAGTTCTCTGGCCACTCCTCTAGCCACTGCCCTTGGGCCAGGGACTGCAAGGAGGGGGGTGGCATAGAGGTGCATGCTGATCCTAAAGAGCCCTTGCATTGGAGGGAATTCCCACAAGGGCTGGAGATGCAAAAAGGGGCTATGGGGATGAGAAACAGACGCTGATCACTGTCTCCACACTTGCACCGTCTTGTGGCGGTGTCCTGAGATTTGTCCTGTGGCCTGATTCTGGAGGTGCTGGGTGCTATCTCTTCTCATTGACTTCAGCTAGTGTTGAAAGCACAAAAACCTTAAAAAGCCCTGATACTGAGAGGGGCCAGACAGTATGAACTGCAGTGCATCCATAGCCCCATGTACCAATACTGGGGCTGTGTATTTGTGTGTTCTTGGAATCACTAGGGAGTGATTCATGAAAAAATCCCAGCGCTGGTTTTGTACTTAGCCAGCCTTTGAAGCTTGGCCTCTGGGGACCAGTGGGAGGGATGGGTTCGACCTCTTTTCAGGAGTATGGGGAGCACAGCAAGACTTTGGGTAGAAGGGGCTGTATTGAAACAGACGCCGCACTTTCACTTTGAGCGAGCAAATGAGCAGGATCTTCTGCTCGATGCCCAACAGCCGTAAGGACCGGCAAGGAGGTCGGCCTACCCATCTCCTCCGGTGGGTGATGGGCAGTTCATGGTCTTTCTTTGACACTTTGCCCTTAACACTAAAGGCCTTTGCTTTGGGAGAGCTGGGGGTGGGGAGTCGCTGGTGAAACCACTGTCCTTTGTCCTCAGAGAGAAAGCGAGGCGCAGCTGCAGGCAGTTACGCCCGCTGGGGAGCGGAAGGCAGCGAGCTGGGCAGCCTTAAAAACCCCAGTCGGGTGGGGGAGTCTCCTCCACCCACGAGATGACGTCCGGGAGCCAGAAACTTTCGGTGGGTGCCCTGGAAGGGTCACAGAGTGGGGATACAGGTGCAGTCCCTGTGACGCTCTGACAGCCCCCTCTTACCATAAAGCAGTACAGCCCACCCCACAATTCCCTGCAGCTGCAAGCCCTCCAGAGGCCAGCCCTGGTCTGCTGGTGGGTGCACGGCTGTTCTGACAGCCTGGGATACATTGTTTTCTGCTTCAGTTTGTTGAGCAACCTCAAGTGGGTGGACACACACCCGCCAAACTACAGCCCTGGCTCTCACCACCCCCGGCTGCAATGGCTCAACCCGAGCCCAAAACACACTTGTTCTGGGCGCCCTGGTTCTCACACTCCTCCCGAGAGAGGTTCCCTCGTTGCGTAACGCCACACTGCGTCTGCTTCTGAAATGGCCGTTTAATGCCCTTTCTCCTGAACCCGAACCCGGGACTGAATTTCCTTAACCTCACAACGTGCCCTCCCCACTTCTCCACAGAGACTCGGGGTTCTGTGCTGAGACTGCGATTCTGAGACCCGGGTCCGTCTGCCAAGTCACCTCCCGTCGGTTGCTGAACAGACCCTGTTCTGGAATGGGACTGGTCCAGCCAGGCGAAAGGTTCCGTTCGCCCAGTCTCTGCTTGCTGGGCCGGCCAGTCCCCCACATTTTAGCAACCCTTGAATACAAGTCGGCCAGTGAAGCAGCTGTTTTGTGACTGCCAGAAGAAATAGGGCTTACAAGGCATTCTCAGTGTGGGCTTTACCTTCCTGTGTCACACCACCCACCTGTCATAAGTACTAATGATGAGGCTTAGCATTTCTAGGGCGCTTTTAATCTTCAAAGCAATTTACAAACATAATCCTCTCAATATCCTCGGTTGGTAGGTGAGGGTTGTTATTTCCAGCTCACTCCTGGAGAAACAAACAGAGAGAGGTTAAGTGACTTCCCGAGGCCACAAAGTGAGTCAGTGGCAGAGGCAGTAGATTCTGGCACCCAGCCCTGTGCGCAATCCACTAGGCTAAGCTGGCTCTTACAGGGGACTCCACCAGCATTTCTAGCACCAGTGGTTCGGCCGACTGAGTTTCAGCCCAAGGTGCGGAACTTGTTCTGCTGCGACTTGCATCCACCTCAGCTCCTCCATCCCGTCTATTAGGCTCCGATACTGCTCCCATTGAAATCAATGTCAAAGCTCCCCCAGACTGAAATGGTGCAATCAGACCCTTAAAACAGCCCCAAAACATATGCTTTCAGATATATTTTTGTCTTACTTCCTGTTGCCCCCTGTGATGATGTTACTTCACATGCTCCGAAAAATACATTTATTCTTTTATTTTCATTGCATTTTGAACCATTTCATTCAGCCTCCTTTGTCTCCTCCCTGGCGTCCCAGCTTCTCAGTTTCTCTCTAGCGAGGACTCTCATCAGCCCTTTCTATTTCTGCTGGGTCTTCCTCTGGGCCCGTTCAGTACTGTGCATGCTATTCTGGGTCAGGGCACCCACTGGTTTCTGTAAGAGCTTTAGAATGCTTTCCGGTTTAGTCACCAGCTCATCCTAACCTTTCAAGTTCTGCTGCACAGTGAACAGAGGTTGTCATTCACCTGAATCCTTTTCCTGAGCGGTTACAGCCATCTCCGGATACAGCAACACGTACAAGTGGTTCAGAGGACTCCTTCCAATGTGCATTATCCTTGCATTTGTCAGCACTGAATCTCATCTGCCATCATGCTGCCCATTCACCAAACTTGTCTAGCTTCCTCTGAACTTCCTCGGAGTCATCTCCAGTCTTAACTAACCTCAATCATTTCGAGTCCTCTGCTCGTTTTGCTCTCTCGGCTCGCTCCCTTTCCCAGATCACTGAAATCCATGACAGCACTCTGCCTCTGCCCCCATGACTTGCTTCAGCGTCATGAGCCTCGAGTGGGACTTTAGAACAACTTTCAGAAAGTCTTTGACAAATGAGGTCAGCCAGGTCTCCTTTGTCCACTATTGCCTACCCTCTTCAGGGACTCTTTTTGCACTATTTTGTGCGGCTTGACCCAGTTCAAAAGACAAACATGCTCTTCAGAATTGTAATTCTGAGCCTTGGGGATAGTTCATCTCTCTCGGCGATGGGGTAGCGGTATCCAGAGAGAGGACGAATTCCAATGGAAGCAGGGAACTCGCCCAATTTTGATGGCAAATTTTAACACGGGTGTCCTGCGAACCCCTTTCCAGCACACGAGTGAAAGTATCTCTGTTTGTGCAATATTGACAGAGACCTGGGATGAGACTGAAATTCCTTCTCCTCTCCCAGCTGTTCTGATATACGGGTGGGCACGCAGGAAAGCTCCCATTTGCTAGTTTCTCATAGGATCAACTCCTAATTACTGACAATTATTCGGTGTCATTCATCCAACAATCCCAAACTGCTCAGTAAAAGTCACAAAGCAATAGGGATCACTTCACCCATCTCTGAAATGCAGATGGCATCCTTTAAACAGCGAAGAGCAACACGACACCGCAGGTCAGGACAGAAAGGAGCTGTAAAAGAATCCCAAAAGCAGGAGAATTTCAGGCAAATTGTCCAGCTGGAATTTTCCAGGATAATGGGGGTAAAATCTATTCAATGAATTTCCTGTTCAGGTCTGAGTTCCATATTTGCCCCTCTAACGGCTAAGATTTGCACCCATGATTAGGGAGCTGTTGCCAAGTCTCACGTTGTCACATTTGCACCAGCAATGCAGTTGCAAGTCCAGTATTGTTGGTGCAAACTTTGCGAGTACCAGCTGGCCCCATGGAAGGGGGCTGCTCTTTAATGATCATAAGTGATCAGGACTTCAGTTTTATGCCTCATCTGCAAGACTGCAGCACAACCTCTTGTAACACCGCCCTGGGGAACGAGCTCAATACTGACTCAGGGCAAACACTGCCACCTGCTGAATTACCAGGATCACATTCTCTGACCACCTGGCGTTTTCCTGAATTCTCCAAAGGGATCCCACAGCCCAAATCAGCCGCTAATGCAGAATTCAAACAAAATGCCTTGAAAAGCCACTAGATTGCATATATTACCTGATGTTAGGAACCCTGAGTCACTTTCATCCCCTGTAAAAAGAACAGGAGTACTTGTGGCACCTTAGAGACTAACAAATTTATTAGAGCATAAGCTTTCGTGGACTACAGCCCACTTCTTCGGATGCATATAGAATGGAACATATATTGAGGAGATATATATACACACATACAGAGAGCATGAACAGGTGGGAGTTGTCTTACCAACTCTGAGAGGCCAATTAAGTAAGAGAAAAAAAACTTTTGAAGTGATAATCAAGCTAGCCGAGTACAGACAGTGTGATAAGAAGTGTGAGAATACTTACAAGGGGAGATAGATTCAATGTTTGTAATGGCTCAGCCATTCCCAGTCCTTATTTAATCCTGAGTTGATTGAATAAACTATGCAAACTAGACACAAACTCTTAAGAACATAGGCTATTTTTAAAAAAAATAAAATCTCCCCTTGAACATCATGGGATGAAAAGGCTCAAGAGTCCATTGAGTCTGACCAAAGGTAACCTATGGTATTTTCTGTCAAGGACAGGCTTGGAAGTATAGGGGTATTATGAGACCTGGCTCATGGGCTTCATTGAAGGACTGGAACTTTCATAGATTTGAAAGTTTGGTAAAAATGTAGATCAGTGTCCAAACATTTTTTTCTGTTTGTGGGTATTCAGCTCTTCTGAAAATCAGGCCACTTACTTAAATCCATATTTAGACACTGTAATGCCTGATTTTAAAGTACCTACATTTTTTTAAAAATAGCCTATATATATAACGTGGTTTCACCTATAATGTGGTAAGATTTTTTGGCTCCCGAGGACAGCGTTATATCGGGGTAGAGGTGTACTTTAACTAGCCACTTCATTGTTCTCTAGTTTCAGAAAAAATGATGTTTAGTCACTATTAATCTCAGGCATTATTAATCAGAATTGGCATTACAGTTGTCCCTGCAGGCCCCATCCAAGATCAGGGACCCACTTTGCTAGGCTATGCAGAGTCACGCACCTGGGAAGAGACAGACCCTGACCTCCCTGGGGTGCTGAGGGTATAGACACAGACAAGAGAGACATAGGGCAGGAGAAAGGAAGTACTATTATTACCCCATTTTACAAATGAGAGACAGAGATTAAGTGACTTGCCGAAGGCCGTATTATAAATGTTAATATTGAATAGATTGTTTTGTACAGCACCCAGTGTGGTATCTGAATAGCTCTCACTATGATGGATGTGCGCATCAGGGCTCATTTCTCACTCTCTACTCACTAGTCAGCAGGGACTAGGTTTTAATTTTAGATCTTCCCCCAGAGTATGCCTACACTGCAGCTAGTGCAGGTAGACAGGATTGCACGAGATCGGCAGCCTGCCCCACTTCCTGGGCCCGGACTTGGGTGGCTAGCCCGGGCCAGCGCCTGTGGGGCAGTGTAGACATACTCTGACAAAGGAAGGTGAAAGCCCCCAGTGAGGATCACTCCCAGAAGCAATGCAGTGGTAGCTAGTGGTAGGCCTGGCTCCCGTGGCTCCCTGGCTCCCCATTTCCCCAACCTGTCAAAACCCAAGCTTCTGATTCAGGCCTTTAGGTCCTTCAGCAGGGTCACCGGGTGACGCTCCTCAACAAGGCTGAAGTTCTACCTCAGCATCATCTCAGGGTCCTAATGCAGCATTCTTGAAGTCTGTTGTTTTAGACAATAAATAGCAAGAGAACACTAGATCTCTGTGGGAAGGAGATAGCAGGGTCCAGAATGAAGTCCCTCTAACAGCTGAGGAGGATGCATAGGCCCTTTCATAGAATCACAGAATATCAGGGTTGGAAGGGACCTCAGGAGGTCATCTAGTCCAACCCCCTGCTCAAAGCAGGACCAACCCCAACTAAATCATCCCAGCCAGGGCTTTGTCAAGCCGGGCCTTAAAAACCTCTAAGGAAGGAGATTCCACCACCTCCCTAGGTAACCCATTCCCGTGCTTCAACACCCTCCTAGTGAAAAAGTTTTTCCTAATATCCAGCCTGGACCTCCCACACTGCAACCTGAGACCATTGCTCCTTGTTCTGTCATCTGCCAGCACTGAGAACAGCCGAGCTCCATCCTCTTTGAAACCCCCCTTCAGGTAGTTGAAAGCAGCTATCAAATCCCCCCTCATTCTTCTCTTCTGCAGACTAAACAATCCCAGTTCCCTCAGCCTCTCCTCATAAGTCATGTGTTCCAGCCCCCTAGTCATTTTTGTTGCCCTCCGCTGGACTCTTTCCAATTTTTCCACATCCTTTTTGTAGTGTGGGGCCCAAAACTGGACACACTACTCCAGATGAGGCCTCACCAATGTCAAATAGAGGGGAATGATCACGTCCCTTTGCTGTCCCCTGGCATGCTGCAGTGTGTATGTGTGTGACTGAGTTGAGTAGATCAAATGAGCTGAATTCAAATCACTGATGCTGGGAAGGGTAATGCAGAAAGAGAATAAAATCACTGATTTCTAGTGACCCAAAGAAGAGCTCTGTGTAAGGTCAAAAGTTTGTCTCTCACCCCAATAGCAGTTGGTCCAATAAAAGATATTACCTCACCCACCTTGTCTTTCTAATAACCCTGACATTCACGCTGGAACCAGAGCTTTCTCTGAGTCGCCTGGCTGACTAAGTTGTTGAAAATAATGGGCGTGTGCATTAATACCAGCAGAGGAGACATCGTCTGAGAACTCACACACTTCACCACCACAGCTGGACACGCCTGCCCGGGAGCACTGGGGCATGCAGTACCTTTGAGATGTAACTTGCTCCTTTCACCTCTCTGAAAGTACTCTTGGTGGGAGACGCTTCGTGTCCCCCATAACCTTTTCTGCACCAAAACTAAGGTTTTTAAATTAAAAATGTTACTGCAGAGACAGGAAATGGGAACCAAATGCAAAGACTGCAACCAGGGAAGAAGTAAGACTATAATGGACACGGATTGACATTTGGATGAACATTGAGATAGGGCAGAAGAATGCTGTGAGCTGGGATCTCCTTAAGTATGTACACTTAATACACCTGTCTTCGTTATACTTGGATCATTATCAGGAACATGTTACAATGCAAATGTCAGTGTGTGATGTGCATGAAAGTCCCACTGGAAATTATCCTGCCATGTCCCTGAGAACAACCTTTCTATGCTGTACTACCAAGGAGCCTTCTAGTTACAGTCTCTTGGCTATTTCACACACTAACCTACTCAGACACCAGCCTCTCAATAGAAACCACCCCAAACACACTGGCTCCCAGCCCTCTATTTATAAGATCTGTCTGGGTCATATGACACAGATCAGCTGACCTTTCCCATAAAAGGCAGCTTTCCAGCCACTCCACTCCCTCCCTCTCAAAGCAGAATATCTCAGAGTGTAGGTGAAACAAATGCACTTAACAACAAAAGGTCTTTTTCTGGTCTGTAGTGAAGTTTGTGACCTGTGGCTAGAGAAGTGATTCTGATGTAAAAAACAGCTGAAGTCTTTTTAAAAAATGATAAACTGAAAAAAACGGTTCTTCTTCCTCAAACTTCCTCCTCTCTGAAAAGTGAGCCACAGGTGGAGACTGTGTGTTCAGCTTCACAGCAAGCAAACTCACCCAGCCCTCTGACCAGCCACACCTCTCCCAAGGCAGAGGCTTGCAATGAAACCCTCAACTCCTTCCAGCTCAACCACAGGTTTTTTCTTTCTTGCTTTGATGCCCCCCTTATGGACACAAGGGAAGGGCAGAATCATAGAATTTTAGGGCTGAAAGGGTTGAGATGTCCTCTGGGCCAGCCCCCTGCTCTGAGGCAGGACCAAGTCAACCTACACCATCCCTGACAGGGGTTTGTCTAACCTGTGCTTAAAAACCTCTAATAAAAGGGATTTCACAACCTCTCTAAGAAGCCTCTCCAAGTGCCTAACTATCCTTAGCATTAGAAAGTTTTTCATATCTAAAATTTCCTAAATCTCCCTGACTGCAGATTAAGCCCATTGCTTCCTGTCCTACCTTCAGTGGACATGGAGAACATTGATCACTGAGCTCTTTAGAACAGCCCTAGACATATTTGAAGACAGTTCTCACACTTCAGTCTTTTTTTCTCAAGACTAAACATACCTCGTTTTTTAACCTTTTGAATCTTTCCTCATAGGTCAGGTTTTCTAAACCTTTGATCATTTTTGTTGCTGTCCTCTGGACTGTCTCCAATTTGTCCACATCTTTCCTAAAGCCTGGTGCCCACAACTGGACACAGGATTCCAGCTGAGGCCTCACCAGTGCTAAATAGAGCAGGACAATTACCTACCGTGTCTTACATACCACACTCCTGTTAATACAGCCCGGAATGATATTAGCCCTTTTCACAACTGCATCAGACTGATGACTCGTGTTCAATATGTGTTCTGCTATAACCCCCAGATCCTCTTCTGCAGTACCACTGCCTAGCCGGTTATTCCCCGTTTTGTAGCTGTGCATTTGGTTTTTGATGCCTGTGTGTTGTACTTTGCACTTGTCTTTACTGAATTTCAGCTTGTTGCTTTCAGACCAATTCTCCAATTTGTCAAGGTGGTTTTGAATTCTAATCCTGTCCTCCAAGGTACTAACCTCTCTCAGCTTGGTGTCTTCCTCAAATTTAATAAGCAGCCTCTCCACTCCGTTATCCAAGTCATTAATGAAAATACTGAACAGGACTGGACCCAGGACAGGCCCCTATGGGGCCCCACCTGATACAGCCTCCTAGTTTCACAGTGAACCATTGATAACTACTCCTTGAGTATGGTCTTTAATCCAGTTGAGCACCCATCTTATAGTAACTTCATCTAGACCGCATTTCCCAAGTTTGCTTATGAGAATGTCATGTGGGACTGTATCAAAAACCATAGTAATATCAAGATATATAACATCTACTGCTTCCCCCCCCTCCCCTCATCCACTAAGCCAGTAACCCTGTCAAAGAAGGAAATGAGGTTGGTTTGAGCATGATTTGTTCATGACAAATCCAAGTTGGTTATCCATTATAGAGCCTTAGTGTCCTCTACATGCTTATAAACTAACTGTTTATACCAGTATCTTTCCAGATATCAAAGTGAGGCTGACTGTTCCCCTTTTTTAAAGATAGGTGCTACGTGTTCCTTCTCCAGTCCCCTGGGACCTCGGCTGTGCTTCAGGAGTTCTCAGAGATAATTGCTAATGGTTCTGAGATTGCTTCAGCTGATTCCTTAAATACTCTAGGGTGAATTTTGTCAGGCCCTGCTGTCTGAATACATCTAACATATCTAAATATTTCGTCGCCTGTTCCTTCTCTGTTTTCATTTGCTTTCCTTCCCCCTGGATGGTAATATTAATAGTGTTAAATATCTGGTCACAATTAACCTTTTCAACACCTCCGCCTTCTTGATGTCATCCATTATTAGCTCTCCTTCCCTCCCAAGTAGAAGACCTACATTTTTCTTCACTTTTATCTTGCTTCTAATGTACTTATAGAACCTTTCCTTATTGCTTTTATTTCTGTCCCTTGGTGTAACTCATTTTGTGCCTCAGCCTTTCTGACTTCATCCCTACAGGCTTGGGCTATTCCTTTGTACTCCTCCTTAGCAATTCGGCCATATTTCCACTTTTTGTAGGATTCCTTTCTGATTTTCAGATCATTAAAGAGCTCCTGATGGAGCCATATTGGCCTCTTACCATTCTTTCTTTCCTTTGCATTGATATAGTTTGCTGTTGTGCCTTTAATATTGTCTCATTAAGAAACTGCCAGCTCTCCTGAACTCCTTTTTCCATTAGATTTTCTTTGGTGGGACCTTTACCTACCAGTTCTCTGAGTTTGGACTTTTCCACATTTGCTATATTTATTGTATCTAAACCCAGTTGGAAACACTAGACTTCTATGACACAATGCTGTCTGTGGCCCATGAAAACCATGGCAAGTTGTGTTTAGTATCTTATCAGATAGTGGTGATCAAAACAGAGTCCTAGAGAAAATTATCGTGCCAAGGAGCCGTCTAATGGTGGAATTTTCATTGTGTATCATAACTGGCAGTAGGTTACGGACTGGAAAATCCAGATTTATGGCACCAAAGGTTCTGAACCAAAGCCCATTGAAGTCCTTGGGAGTCTTTCACTGGCTTCACTGGGCTATGGATCAGGAAAAAGAGAAGATCTGAGACTATTTCACGAGTGGCACCAGAAAGCAGCCAGTCAAACAGCAAACCAAATGGTCCCTTCTGGCTTTAAAATCTATGCATCTACGACCCCAAGAGGTGTCTGGGGATCAAGACCACCCTCCCTTTCCCAGGCTGTTACATGGGAAGTAAATACTGCCTGGATCCCAGCTAGACAGGAGTCCCAGTAGAGGACAATGTGGTTGCTACAGGAGGATGGCTGTAGGGTTTTTCCCTGCGCATGCTGTCACATATGAACCTCTGTGCCCTAGGAAGCCAGGGTGTGGTAGCTAAACAAACAGGTGTTATATCAGTAACCTCTCTGCCACTTATTGATAAGAATCCAGGTTCTCTATTACCATGTACTATATCAATAAAATATCCTGTTGGCCTGCCTTTCTTGTTGATATTGGGCCTCTCTGCAGCAGATAACTATAAAGTGATACCTTTTTTACACATGAAAAACAGACACTTGACAAAACGGGATTAAAGGCTCACCAAAGGCTCTTACGTAAATTAAGCTGTCATGGGATAAAAGGGAAGGTCCTTTCATGGATTGAGAACTGGTTAAAAGACAGGGAACAAAGGGTAGGAATAAATGGTAAATTTTCAGAATGGAGAGGGGTAACTAGTGGTGTTCCCCAAGGGTCAGTCCTCGGACCGATCCTATTCAACTTATTCATAAATGATCTGGAGAAAGGGGTAAACAGTGAGGTGGCAAAGTTTGCAGATGATACTAAACTGCTCAAGATAGTTAAGACCAAAGCAGACTGTGACGAACTTCAAAAAGATCTCACAAAACTAAGTGATTGGGCAACAAAATGGCAAATGAAATTTAATGTGGATAAATGTAAAGTAATGCACATTGGAAAAAATAACCCCAACTATACATACAATATGATGGGGGCTAATTTAGCTACAAGAAGTCAGGAAAAAGATCTTGGAGTCATCGTGGATAGTTCTCTGAAGATGTCTACTCAGTGTGCAGAGGCGGTCAAAAAAGCAAACAGGATGTTAGGAATCATTAAAAAGGGGATAGAGAATAGGACAGAGAATATATTATTGCCCTTATATAAATTGATGGTACGCCCTCATCTCGAATACTGCGTACAGATGTGGTCTCTTCATCTCAAAAAAGATATACTGGCACTAGAAAAGGTTCAGAGAAGGGCAACTAAAATGATTAGGGGTTTGGAACAGGTCCCATATGAGGAGAGATTAAAGAGGCTAGGACTCTTCAGCTTGGAAAAGAGGAGACTAAGGGGGGATATGATAGAGGTATATAAAATCATGAGTGATGTGGAGAAAGTGGATAAGGAAAAGTTATTTACTTATTCCCATAATACAAGAACTAGGGGTCACCAAATGAAATTAATAGGCAGCAGGTTTAAAACAAATACAAGGAAGTTCTTCTTCACACAGCGCACAGTCAACTTGTGGAACTCCTTGCCTGAGGAGGTTGTGAAGGCTAGGACTATAACAGCATTTAAAAGAGAACTGGATAAATTCATGGTGGTTAAGTCCATTAATGGCTATTAGCCAGGACGGGTAAGGAATGGTGTCCCTAGTCTCTGTTTGTCAGAGGATGGAGATGGATGGCAGGAGAGAGATCACTTGATGATTACCTGTTCTGTTCATTCCCTCTGGGGCACCTGGCATTGGCCACTGTTGGTAGACAGGATACTGGGCTAGATGGACCTTTGGTCTGACCCGGTACGGCCGTTCTTATGTTCTTATGTAAAATCAAATCAGTACCTGACACCAAGTGTCAGGAATGAGACCTGTATTAGAACAGGGACGAACCAGCTGATTGTGGGAAAACATCTCTGGTTCCCCAGACTGAGCTCTAGTGCCCTTCAGCCTCAGATAGACGCCCCATATTCCCACCCCAATATCCATCCTCTTTGTCAGCTTCCAAGCTAGCCAGGAATTGCTCTTTCCCAGTTATTCCCTGTTTACCTGCATTACTGCACATTCTGTGCTACAGCCTGAGACCCATCAGAGAAGATGGGAGACAAGCTTGTCCCCGCAGATATACAAACTTGGGTGCTGGAGGGATGCACCAGTGAGATGCGGAAGAGGAGGGTCATAGATCAAACTGGAACAGCAGGTATGAACTGAAAAAAGCTGGAGAATTTGACTGGGCCCAGTGAGGACAGAGAGAATTATGGAATGAATGAGGCTACAGGGGTAAGACTAGATAGAAGGAGGAGGAATGTATCAAGACAGACATGACCCCTCCAGTAGATTCTGGGTCAGTTTGTAACCCTGAGTGGCATTTTTGGAACAATGTTTTTAGTTGCAAAATTGCCTTTTTTTATCATGTGAAATTTTTCATGAACTATTGTACAGTTTTTCTAAATTTTTCATTTTCACTGGATTTTGGTGACATTTTTCCTGGTAAATGCGACAGACAGCATTATCAAAATCGCTGTCGAAAATTATTTCATTTCTGGGAAGCCAGGGTTTTTGGTCAATGACTATTTTGATAAAAACGTTAAAAGATTTTGCTTGCTTGCTGTGTTGTGGAAGCCATGTTGGTCTCGCTCTATTACAGTGACAAGGTGGGGGAGGTCATATCTTTTATTGGACCAACTTCTGTTGGTGAAAGAGACAAGCCGAGCTTTGAACTACACCGAGCATCTTTGGAGCTCAGGCTAGCTTGAAAGCTTGTCTCTTTCAGCAATGGAAACTGGTCCAATAAAAGATATTCCCTCACCCACTTTGCCTCACTAAAAGATTAGGGGGCAAATTCCCCAAAAATGAAAATAGTCCATTTTGAACCCTGTGAAGCAAAATCAACATCAGTATTTGGAAATTTTCTATGCAGTTGTTTCCCCAGGTTTCAGCTAGCTCTGCAAGCAGTTTGAGGAATGGACAGACGTTCAGATCAGTTCTTGTTTTCAGCAATCTGCTTTGCAGTGGTGGTTGAATGCTTTTTGCGCAGACTGTTTTCTCTTGAGGCTGCCTCCTACTGACTTGCTCTGCCATCTGCTGGTTGTAACAGCACTAGAGATACTTCCCTAATTGTAAATTAGTAATAAAATGAATTCCTTTTTCTGCTGCGCCATCTGCAGTCCCATTCAGAACTATTTGCATTGTGCTTAGTGAAACAGAATGGGGTAGCAGTTGGGCCCAAGACATTTGGGACCTTCAGATACAATTTATTTCCACTACTTGAGCTGCCTCTACACCGCTGGCTACTTCCCTCTTGATTGTTTCCTGCCTCTTAAATTCACTATGGTTATTTCATAGAGTCAGAGATTTTAAAACCATAATGGACCATTGTGATCATCTAGTCTAGTGGTTTTTAAACTTTTTTTCATTTGCAGACCCCTACAAAATTTCGAATGGAGGTGCGGACTCCTTTAGAAATCTTAGACATAGTCTGCAAACCCCCAGAAGTCCGTGGACCAGAGATTGAAAATCATTTCTATGGAAACGAAAATCTTTTGTGGACCCCTTAGACATAGTTTGCAGAGCCCCAGAGATCCACGGACCACAGGTTTAAAACCACTGATCTAGTCTGACCTCCTGCATAATAAAGGCCATACATTCTGACAAGGGTGGGAATGAGTGTACTGCGCTGATACCTGCTGTGACTAGACCCAGCCAGAACGTAGAAATCTCTTCCCGCAAAAATTCATGTCTTTTAAATCATTTTCATCCTAAATTGGAACAGAATTTTTGGCTGGCCGGATGCCCACCTACAAGGCTCTGGTCAATTTCACTTTCAGTGATAAAAATGTCCTGTAATAAAAGAGTACAACAGAGTGTATTGTCTAGAGCATCCTACAGCCGAACGCTTTACCGAGAGAGCCTATTGCCAACGGCCCTGCTAGAGAAGTTCAGGGGAAGTCACAAATTCCTCGCATTGAGCACATTGCCATCCCGGTTGAACTGGGTGGTGCTCTGCAGAGGGGAGCTCTTTTGAACAAGAAAAGAAGGTCCCATTGTAGTCTCAGCACGTCCCAATGGACAGTTGGAGTCACTCTGACGAAGCTGACTGACTTGCTTTGTACTGTCGACGTGGCCATCAGCGAAACCGGCCCCAGAGATAGCGCTGTGACTTCCAGTGAACTCGAGGGTTGATTTAAAGATTCTGCCGTAGACCTTGCTGGTGGAATTAACCAGGGGCTTGAAGAGAGCAGTAGGTTGGTAATGTCAGTCTCTGAGGTTTGAATGCAGAGTTTTCTCCAGCTCACAGTGAAGTCTTCACGTCAAGGCTGGATGCTTTCCTGGAAGATAGGGTTCAATCAATACAGAGGGGAACTGGGCTAAATTCTCTGGCCTGTGTAATACAGGCAACCTGACTCATAGATTCATCATAGTTTCTAGGCCAGAAGGGACCATTATATCATCTAGTCTGAGTCACTGGCAAAACTTTCGATGACTTTGATGGCCCAGGATCCAGCCCTGACTCCGCAAGATGCCAATGGGGGAACAGTTTCTTTTAACATCATCATGGCTATAGAAATAAATGAAGTTCTCCAATGACTCGGAAACGTGGGTGAGCAAAGGGGCAGTTTGCAGTTTCAGGTGCGGTCAATGTACCTCTCGGCCTGACTGCAATCCTAACAGTCTGTGTTAGTCTGTGTTAACCCTAACCCTAAATTATAACATTCAAAAACCAGTCGGAGAACACTTCAGCCTCCCTGGTCACTCAATTACAGACCTCAAAGTTGCAATACTCCAACAAAAAAACTTCAAAAACAGACTCCAAAGTGAAACTGCAGAATTGGAATTAATTTGCAAACTGGACACCGTTAAATTAGGCTTGACTAAAGACTGGGAGTGGATGGGTCATTACACAAAGTAAAACCTATTTCCTCATGCTAATTTTAACCCCTACTGTTACTCACACCTTCTTGTCAACTGTTGGAAATGGGCCATCCTGATTATCACTACAAAAGTTTTTTTTCTCCTGCTGATAATAGCCCACCTTAATTGATTACTCTTGTTAGAGTTGGTAAGGCAACACCCATTTTTTCATGTCCTCTGTGTATATATATCTTCCTACTGTATTTTCCACTGCATTCATCCAGTGAAGTGGGTTTTAGCCCACGAAAGGTTATGCTCAAATAAATTTGTTAATCTCTAAGGTGCCACAAGTACTCCTTGTTTTTTTAATCAGTATGGGATTATTTGTGTAGTACGGTGCTGCCCAGAGGAGCAGGGGTGACAAGGTCGCACCCTACATTAGCAGAGGGAAGGCGAATGGCAGCATGTGCCAATGACTGTTCACATTAGGGGCAAAAGCCTGGCCCAGGGAAGTGCAGGGGAGTTTTACCATTGATTTCTAATGGAGCTAGGGGGTTTCACCCTCCATGTCTAGTCCTCAAATTTCCATTAATAGGAACGGGAAAGAATTTTGGACCTGACAAATGGAGCCTGGAAAGCATCCTGCCTTTCCCTAGGGTGGTCCTTATTGGGTCACTCATTTTCCTTTCCTCAGCTGAGAGACTTTTAACAGAGGGCTTGTAAGGGTTCATGGTGGCCCCTCCCCGTCCGTCTTGGTGGGAGGCCACGCCCCCTCACTGCAGGGTTCTAATCATCTCCAAACACTCTTAACAACTGGCGAATATGCCCCCGTCTAGCACAAGTACACAGTATCCTGAGCAAGGTACCCGCTCCCCTTCGCCATCCCATGCAGCAGGGTTTTCTTGACAGCTGCTCGTGTGGCATAGCAGGATGGCAGATGCCTGAGGAAGAGTCTCGTGGCCAAGTCTGCTGCCAAGTCTAACAGAATCTGTGACCCTTTGTCGCACGTGTAGACAGTCTGGAGGGAAGAGGGGGAAGGTGCAGTTTCAACTGGAGCCTGTGTGATGTTTAAGTCAGACCATGTGGCTTTCCGTCACATTTGGCATGAATATGTGCTGCAGGGGCTGTTACAGCTGGACGAATGCTCAGTGTTTATGTTCTAAAATGCAAGTGAGAACAATAATAGCTGATTGGGGGACAATTCTCTCCCTTTTAGAATAATGAGGCTTAAAGTCCGTGACCTGGGAAGTGCGGACGTCTTGACTTATCCTTCAACTATCTCAAGTGATAGACAAGGGGAGATGCTTCAGATCTTAGCGCTATCCCTCACACTGCTTGGCCAATAAATTAAATACTGGGGTGCACTGTGACTTCATTATCCGTATTTATTAATAATAACAGGGCCCGTACCTAAGCTTTTTCCTAGAAGTTGTAATCAGTCGTTGGACTTTGGTTTTTAATTCACTGTCCATACAAGGGAGCAGTACCCTGAGTGAAAGCAATGGATATGCGAGGTAGCTTCCAGAGCCCTGAATACAGTAGGAAAGCTCGCTGCTAGCCAATGAGCTCCTATGGCTAAACACGAGGGCATGAATATCGATGGAGCAGAAAAGGAGATCGCTGACTGCAGGCCAGATACTAATGTAACTGGTGGTAGCTCTGTAGAACTCAGTGGACCTCTGCTGATTCCCCAGCTGAAGATCTGCCCTGTGTCTAACCGGCAGGAGGCCGACTGGCTCTGAGGAGGAGAGTGCAGAAGAATTGAAACCATCAGCGCCATGGTGGTCACCAACATCTGGAGATGAACAGAGGGTCTTGTGCAGAGCCTTGAGCGCAGGGGTCAGGCACACACTTCCCTGCCCTGCTTAGAACATTGGTAGGTGTTCGGTGCACAAGCTAAAGGCCCCTCTGCCGTCCTGGGCCAACAGCAGTCACCTTCCTAGTTAGCATTTCAGCTCTTTAGGGTGGGAGGGACCCCTGGCAAGTTTAAAGCAGACTGCAAGGACCCACTTGGCCACTGGATGTCACTGCTGTTCAGTTTGATGTTAATAGCAGCAGGGCATGAAGCTCGAACAGCGATTTATCAGCAAAATAGATGCATGCATACTGTACAGAATGATCCGCAGTACAAGCTACCTCCACCCACCCCTGCTTGGTGCATTTCCAGCATAATGTATCACAAAAAAGGAGGCCCACAATTAATCAGTGTACTCTGTGCTGCCGGGGGTATTTTAATTTAGGGAGATTGTTCTCTCCGTTCTTCCATAAAGCACACAGACTGGGTATTCTGAAGGCAAACTTTCCCAATCAATATTTTCTCTCTCCTGTGTCCTCTCCCCCTCAACTTCATACTGATTCTAATAAATTAATGATACTAATAACCCAGCTTGCATTGATTTCCCTTTGTAGATGGCACACACTTTCAGCAGCTTCAGTGTAATTAATTCAGTGGAGCAGCATGTCGCTGTTACATTTTTCTTCACCCACCAACACAGCTGAACAAAAGGAATTTGCTCGCCTGTGCTATTGTGAAGGAATTATTTTAATCTGTCGGTGATTCATTTGGGATGGAGAGTTGAAGTAATGGGAAAGTGGAATTACAGAACTATTTGAAGCAAGCATGTCCCTCTAAAGGACTATTTCAAGCCAACACCTTGAGTCCTGGACTATACCCGGTTGGAAAAGGGTCATGCCTTGTGGAAGAGGAAGTGCTCTGTAGCTCTAGGGCTCCAATCCTGCAAACACACAGGTGTGTCACTTTATTCCCATGAGTGGCCCCACTGATGTAGCCCCATTGAAACCATGGGGGCTATTCAAAGCATGACAAGTTAAGGATGTGTAGGTGTTTGCAGAATCAGGGCCTAGAAGCGTTGTAAAACATTGTTTCTGACTGTAACTCTCCACTTTGGACAAATAATTCAGCATTGAATTATTCGTTACACGTTCAGTGTCTTAAAGCCCCAGCTCCCGGAATCCCATGATTATGGGACGCTCTCAGCTTTCATTTTAAACAAAAGTAAGTTTCTAGCCCTATGGTTGTGGAGAAAAGCTTTAAAGTGTGACCCAAATGCACCCTCAAGGCTCAAAACCAGGAGGTAAATAATTATTGTGACGAATGAGAGCTCATTCCTCACTGAGATTATAATGTTTAGTGTGAGTTTGGAGAACTAGCTTAGAGGAGAGCAGCGATCAGACCGTGTGGAAAGGTTCCCATCTCGTGGAACTGCGATGACCATCCTCTTGGTTGGTCAACACGCCATGGACTAAACCAGAGACCACCAGAGGTAAAAGCCTGCATTGCCATAGCCTGAGCTAAAGAACCGTAGCTCTGTAAGTAGGGGCTGTAACACCTCATATCCTCCGGGGATCAACACAGTGCTGGACCTGCAACACACACTCACCAGTGGGTTAGAGAACTTTCTCCCACCTGGGGATCACAACAGCTGCTTCACCAACAGCTCGCTCTGCCTCCCACCTGCTCTGACTTCAGAAAAGACGGTTTGTACAATGTTCAGCTACATACAGAGAAAAACAAGGTGTGACTGTCCCCAGAGTAAAACGTGCCTGTTACAGCTGCCTCGTCCCCTGAGCAATCCAGGTTCCAGTGCTCCGAGGGAAGGCTCGACCAAGGGGATGAGGCAGGACGAGCAATGGAATTACACTGGGGTTGAACATAGTGACTCAAACTCTCCAACTTGGAACAGCTGACCAGGATTAACTGCGCATCTACTAATCTTCTCAGTCCTGGCCTGAATACTCTCACCCTCTGCTGGAGTTACAGCTGCTTCCACCAGGCCTTCGGTCCCACCAGACTATTGCAGTTACTAGTCTGTGCTGGTAATGACGGTTCAGAATGCTCTTCCTGGTAAGGTGGGGCTGCCTGAGAGGGCTAAGGGAGGTAAGCCCAGCGTCAGATGAGCTGTTCCTTCACCTCTTCATCTGGTCTTCCTCCTATCAACTGCCAATTGTGTGATAGTTGGGGGCCAAATTCACCCCTGGTGTAAAGTACGCTGCTCCATAGAACGTCAGAATCATTAACCTTGGTGCAGTTACATCTTCCTAAGCCAAGTTAGAATTTGGCCTCAAGAAATTTAATATACCAGTTGTTCTGCAACATACAAGTTACTGGCCAGAGTAGCAGGAAAGTACCAAAGTGACAAACAGGAAGGCAACTGTGAGTATCATGCCCGAGATGGCTGTGTCTTGAGTCTTGAGATTTAAATTGCTGCGCTCAGTGCACTCTGATTTGTGTCAGATGCACTGTTCCTGGATTTTCACTGCGGAACCTGCATCTTCCCCTCCCAGCGTATCCTCATGCGCTTAATCTGACGTCCCTTGCCCCACTAGTGGTCAGATCAAAGAGCCACATCTCCCTTGTTTCACATCTGCATCTCTGGGTCGGGGCTAAACTTTAAAGGGTCGTTCCACTCTGTTTTAGGAAGGCTACTGATCTCCATGCTGCACTCTCCTCCTGCAATGCAGACACGTGAAACATTGCCCGGGTCAAGCTGCTGGGACAGAGACCCACAGAATCTATCACAGACACGTACCAAATGGGAGGAATGTCTGAAAACCCAGTGTCATGATAGAGATGAAGTGGGCCCGTTCTTGTGAAATCTTGTGGCTGGCAGGCTGTTCCCAAGCGCTGTGCAACCTCCTTGCTCCAGACAAAGAGAGATTGGTGAGAGCACATGCCACGAGCGCCGTGCTACGGGGGACTGGTGATACACCAGAAGAAAATGGCGAAAGTGAAATAACTGGTAAAGGCCTTAGGGCTAAGAGTCTACCAAGCCAAAAGAGCTTCCTCTTGGCACGAACGTCCTCTGGTTCCCAGCCCTGATTCAGTGGGGCGGTTAAGTCCATTAGCAAACAGATTTTACGGCTGATGAATAATTTAAATAAATAGACAAAGCCACGTCATTCATAGAAGGGTGAACCTAAATAATCTTTGGACAATAATTCTTCACAGGTGTTCAAACCCTGCACTCCCATTCCCCAGCTGGGGTCATGGAAACCGGTGAGGTGGGAAAAGCTTCTCGAATGGATGCTCTTCTCAGATTGCCAAAAAAGGCAGGAAATTTTTCACAAAACATTTTTTACACTTTTTATGAAAACGTTTTGTGACCGTATGAAAGGTTTGAAAACGTTCAGCTGCAAGCAGAGGGGACAAAAGGCAAATATTTTTAAAGGGGAAAATGATTCATAATTTTCTATCAAAATTTGAAAAGTGCAAAAATATCTGACCAGCTCTAGCTAGTTAATACACCATTGACTTGGGCTCTGCTTGGCATATGGTGCTGAGTAATTCCATCATTCAGGAAAGGACTTAACCCCTTGCTTCGGAGCTGTCCTGGGTAAAGACAGACTAAAGCATTTGCTTAAATGCTTCCCACCAACCAGGGTCTTTCTGCATCTGAGAAATGTGTTTGTACTTTCTTCTGAGATCAGTGGTAAAGCCTGGATCCCCAAGGCTGTTGTTCATGGGACTCTCTGGATCGTCACTGCGTGGGGTACCTGGGCAGGGAGAAGATGTCTGATAGTAGAGAACGCTTTAATCTTGCAGAGGCTGGCTTAGCAAGACCCAGTGGCTGGAAATGGAACATGGACCCATTCTAACTGGGAATAAGGTGCAAATATTGGAGAAGGAGGGTAATTAGCCGTTTGCACATCGTACCAAGGGATGTGGTGGATTCGCCATCACTTTCATTTCAAAATTTACTTCAATTTTATTTAACAAAATATGTTTAAAAGGGAAAATCCCCCCACAGCAGCACAAGGAACCATTTCATGTTTGACACCCCCAAAAATTTTTTGTTTGACCCACAAGTACATTTCTGTTACTCACTTGGCCAGCCACCAAACTGCTCCACCCCTAGTGCAGAGACAGGAGCATTCTAGGCGCAGCACTCGGCGCATGCACTGGGCACAGGAGTAAACCTCAGCCTGTCACTGGTATGCAAATAGATCCTGGATCTGACATGTAAGGGCGGAGCAGAGCACCCAAAATTAGTGGGAGATCAGCCCCTGACAGTGCTGGTCCCACCCCCAGAGGACGAGGGTTTCAAGGTGAGCACGTGATGCTCTCCCTCCATCTCGCAGGCAGGCGGAATGGCAGCTTGTCTGTCTCCTCTCCTGGGCCACCTGCTGGCAGCAAATAGCCCCACTCGTCCTGTGCTAACGCAGGGGGGTGACAGAAGGATGGGGAAAGCTGCACCACTCTTAGCCCTTGCAATAGCCGTGCAGCCAGCACACCCAGGAGCGATTCCCATTTACACAGCAGCTTTGGAAAACTCCCAGGAGCCACTAGCTCAGCGTTTCTCCTGCTCTCAAGAGATGTACGAATGTTTCCAGGCACTTTCATCCTGCCTCTAAGTGAATCTTTTCTGTGCCTGAGAAAGCACCACGTGGATCCGTTTCTGCATGACGAATGTGACATGCATCGGGAAGGAGCCTGAGATGCATTTGCAGGAAGAGACGTGAGTGAGTGATTTGCTAGCGGAGTGCAAGGTGGTGTCTACACACTAGGTACGTTAAACCAGCGTGGTTTGTGTGGTCTGACACCCATGTGCGGGGGATTGTACCCTTTTGGCCCCAGCCTTCTCCATCAGCTGCTTTGGATTCACTTGTTTTATCTCAACCATATTTTACTCTAAAGACATAAAAGCACAAAGCAGGGGGCAAAGGGCGTGTGGCTGGAGTGGGAGTTTATCGTAGCAGCTGGTACCATTCACCAGAGGAGATGGGATCAGGGAAGGGAGGAGGTTTCCCTGGCTCATCCAAGTGCTAAAGACAGTGAAAAGGGGGATTCTGGTTGCACCTGTTGGAACTTCAGGGAATCTCTACCCATCCAGAGCAAAACCCTGAAAAACGCCGGGGAACAAAACCCCGAATGCAGCGAGCACCAAGAGGGACCCTCACAGACCCTGCCTGGGGCTCTCATGAAAGATGACGCTCCTTTGCACCAGGAACCAGGCAGAGCATGGCCGTTAGAGCTTCACTATGCACATTCTGCGACTGATGGGCAGGGAGCTGAAGATGCTGGGCCCCCAGAGACCCTTCCATGGTTCCAGTAGGTGTATTTAATGCTGGTTCCCCTTCCATTTGTGGTCAAGGCCTTTCCTGTACCTCTGAGATGTTACTAATTTATCTGTGCCTAAAGAGAGTTCTCTGCTGGATCTTGATAATACTGAGATTTTCAGGTGACGGGGAAGGGAGCCAAGAGGGAGAATCGGTCTGTCCCTCGGTGGGCCCAATACAGCAGGGAAGCCATCCTGGGTAGTTTGGCATATCAGGGTGAGAGAGATTTCTTTCTAGGGTGGAAACTGTGGAAAGAGATGGAGGAAAACCTCACTCCATCATCCTAAGTCCTGTAACACACACCAGCACACTTATGTTGTAGTCCAGTAGCTAAAGGGTTAACTATTGAGGTGCACTATTTTTCCATCAGGGAGCCAGCCTGAGTCAGTTTTCTGCAGGGAAATGGGGTTGGAGGAATGAATGTTACACCCATACCGGCCACTTCACCGTGAGATCACTGGGCATTTTACACCCACCTCACCCCGGGCACGCCAGGAACTCACAACAGCAAAAACTCCAGCTGTTCCCTATAATACACCTCAGACCCAAACCAGCCGCATCCTCTGTGTTACTCTGAGCAAAGCAGACGAAGGAGGAAGTGCATTGCAGGTAGTTTATTGAAACCAATGATTGGAGCGATGCTGAGCCCTCCCAGGGAGGTGAGAGCACAGGGAGCTTGGCTGCATGCAGAGATAAGAGAAAAGCTGAATTTAACGAGAAAGACGAAGGAGGTGTCTGGTATTCATTCATCCGTGATGCTTGCCCGGCTTTCTCCAGGAATGTTTTTGCTGGATCTTCAATATACGCTAAAAGACAGAGCAAGAGCAGTGAATGCAGAGCTGAGCTCCTGGCCAGGGGTTACATTGCACAAGACCAGTAAAGAAACAACTTAGAGCTGCAGTAAACAGCTGCCATATTGGGGGCGGCAGGGCCACTCGCACTGGCTGCTCGCTGTTCTCTGGGCTCCGTTGTGCTCTGGAGCGCCCCAGTTTGTGACGTTTCCCCCTCAGTTGTACACGACCCGGAACGGGCAGTTAAGGGACCGAGTCTGCGGCTAGGCCGGGAATAAGGCACGATGGGATAAGAAGAGACTTTGTCCTGTCCCAGGAGCTTGAATTCAATGTCTGTCAGGTTCCAGGCCATGGAGCGATCCCAGGCTGACACAGGCCCCTTAACAGGGAGCAGGGCCAGGGCACCTGTGCGCATCAGAGGACCCCGATTAGAGCTTATAAGGGAGTCCCTGGCCCTGGGAGGAGGGAGACCTGGTCAGTCAGAGTTAGGAGGCTGCCGGCAGCAGCACTGCCAGAGTCCCCAGGGCTGGGGAGTGAGTCGGAAAGGGAAAGGGGGGAAATCCCCTGGTGACAGTAGCCCAGGGGGGCTGAGGAACTGTTCTTCTTTGGTTAGGTTATGGGTGGGACAATCAAATACCCAAGAGAGACTCGGCACGGCAGTGTGTCCTGTGCAGGCTGGGGAGAAGCAGTGCCCTGGTACAGGGGCCATGCGGATTGGTGGCACGTTGCTTCTCCGCGCTCGGTTGTTGTGTGGATCTCCCCAGTTTGTAATGTTTTCCCTCAGCTGCACATTACCCAGGAAAATGCAAACGGGGAGCGAGTCCGTGGGCTGGGCAGGGAGTGATGCATGATGGGCTGTGAGCTCAGGAGAGGTTTGGACCTGTCCCAGCAGCACCGATAGGAAAAGCGGCAGAAATTGACAGCAATTTTTGTTCATTGAAATTCGTTGCTGAAAGGTACTGAAGAAAATCCTTGTCGGAGCTCAGCAATGGGGGTCTCTCCACAGCTCCTCATCATGGCTTCTCCTGGAGCCCCCATCAGTGTCTCCCACCCTGAACCGGAGATGCTATATACAGAGAAGGGACCCAGGACTTTAGGGTGCTCAGATAGGGAAACCTTTTGGTCTAATTCTCATTTGTTTGCTAAAAAGAATCAAGCTATTAAGGACTGAGCAAGAAAATACAGGTCAGAGAAACCATCCCATACAACATAGTACTGCCCTGGAATCCATGCCTGGGTATAAAATACAGATGGAATCTGCTAGCCATAGGAGTGATGCACTTATGGGCTGTATCAGCCGTTTGATTCAAGCGCCTGAGAAAGGACAAAGTCTCGTCTGTGTTTTCTTTCTTATCACTTAGTGCAAATTGATCCTGGGCACCAGGATATTGGGAAAACCTTCTGAGTTTTGTGTTTCTTTTATGTGTCCTAACTTGTGGGCTCATTCACTTCTGATATTCAAACTGGTATTAGTTTGGGTCCTTTTTACCCTATTGAATTTTCATGTAATAATAATAATAATAAGTAATAATTAGTAACAAATAGAACATTCAGGTTAGTAGGAAGTTAACATAATGAACTTTGTGTTAGATTGGGAGAAAAAGAAGGTGGATTTACCTGCAGTTTCTTAAGCGCAGAGAGCGCCTTGGGGGTGAACTTCTTCACACAGCCCCGCATCCCTTCAAGCAGGTCTTTCAGGATCTTGACAGGAACAGAAACAAGGTTTGGTCTAAGTGTTGGCACCAGCTCCGACACAACAGTTGGCCCAAGAGTTGTCCTGACGTCTGACACAAGGTCTGACACAGACGCTGACACAATAGTTGGCACGACGTCTGACACAATAGTTGGCACGACGTCTGACACAAGGTCTGACACAGACGCTGACACAATAGTTGGCACGACGTCTGACACAATAGTTGGCATGACGTCTGACACAAGGTCTGACACAGACGCTGACACAATAGTTGGCACGACGTCTGACACAATAGTTGGCACGACGTCTGACACAAGGTCTGACACAGATGCTGACACAATAGTTGGCACGACGTCTGACACAATAGTTGGCACGACGTCTGACACAAGGTCTGACACAGATGCTGACACAATAGTTGGCACGACGTCTGACACAATAGTTGGCACGACGTCTGACACAAGGTCTGACACAGACGCTGACACAATAGTTGGCACGACGTCTGACACAATAGTTGGCACGACGTCTGACACAAGGTCTGACACAGGGCCTGGCACAAGAGTTGTCCCGACGCCTGGCAGAGGATTGTCATCCATGCCTGTGATAGCAGAAGCTGCAAGACAAAATCATCCAACAAACTCAACAGGAGAACGAACAAACGTTTTGAATGTCCTTGTTGCTAAAGCGTTCGGGGTGTTCTCAGTGTTAGTAGGGGGCAGAGCATTGCATGGGCAATGGCCAAAGTTATAAAAGAACTTCTTGAATAACATGGATGAAAGCAGCACTCTGCTCCCAGGCCACGGACCTTTCCCTCGGGGGAAGGATACGCTGGGACCATCACAGCCCCTTCACCAAGCAGATCACTCCACCACCCAGCCGCACTGTGATTTAAAATTCTAAAATGTGTTGAGAAAGAAACAAAAAATGAAGGTTGAAATGATTCCCTTTTCAAAGTGAGCTTTTCCTCAAGTTTAAACTTTCAGTACGAATTTTTGCAACTCTGTCGACCAGACACAAACTGCTCATTAAAATCTTTGGCCAAGTGTTTGATTTTGCAAACCTCTTAATATTTTGTATAGAGGCTTGGATAGTTCATAGGTAAACTATTTTACAAAACAGAATAATTTCCAGTCACCTAGCTCAGTGTAAATCATGATTGAAGGATGGATGGTTATTCACTTTAAAGATAATGCACCGGATCTGATTCTTAATTACACCTGCGTAAATCTGGAGTAACCCCACCACACATGTGAGCAGAATTGGGCCTGATCCATTTACATATGAAATAATGACTCAAGAAGAAGCCAGGCTGTTGGTCTGTTGACATGTATCATGACAGATAGATCCAAGCTGCTCCCAGAGCCACGCACTGCAGCAGATTACATGGTATTATTTAAGAAAGTTCTGCAGTTTTGTTTGTTTAAGGTACAAACATTTAGGCTCAGGTTTGCTCTACATGACAGACCTATCTCGGTAGAACTATGTCACTCAAGGGGGTGAAAAATCCAAGACATTTATGCCAATCTAGCCGCCCGTGTAGACAGCGCTATGTTGATGGGAGAGCTTCTCCTGCCAAGGTGGCTAGCGCCTCTTGGGGAGGTGGATTAGCTCTGCTGACAGGAGAACTCTCTCCCATTGGCAAGAGGGTCTTCAATGCAGCATTTAAAGTGTAGACTTGCCCTGAGATGTTCAGAGGAGCCCAATCCCAACGCCATTTGGGGATTTAACTCCCTTATGTCATGTTCAAAAACCCTCCGTCTCTAGCTGCAGCTCGGATGTGACTGCTGCAGTTCCCATAAAGATGGCAGCCTGCAGAGATTACAAGACTGCCCTGTTCAGATCACTGACTATATTGAAATATTTGCAAGTTATTTTAAATGCTGCTTTGTAATTAGCATCCTTATTTATCGTACAGATTCTGACTGAGGGACTGATCCAGATCCCATTGGGGTCAGGAGTCTTTCCAGTCACATCAAAGGGAAGGGGATCAGGCCCTGAGTGAATTTTGCCCTAGCAGGAAGAATTGCAGTTTTCAACCAAGGCATCGTTGATTGCAGAGGTCCCATACGCACCGTGTTCTGCAGCCAACAGCTCACTTACCTGAGTAGCAGCAAAGCGCCAGGGTGACAAGCGTGAAGACAACTGTCAGCTTCATGGTGGAGATGGCTGTCTGTTCAGGGTCACGTCGTAAACTGGGCGAGACTTAATCAATTCTCCTGTAGAGCGGTACATGAACAGTGCCTGTATATATACTGGGGACCCTGCCTGTGCTCCTCCCAGTACCTCCGGTGGCAATTCCTCTGACATGTTTGCACAACTAACGGTCAGGTTAAAAATGCAAATACCCCTCCCTCTGTATCCTGCTTTGCAGGGGAATGGAAACCACTGAAGAGAGATACCTGCCAAGTTCTTCTAACGGCTGGGCACGTGTACAGGAGATGTGGCTGGGGAGAAGAGCGTTGTGCCCTTTGGCTGTAGCACACGTCAGACCGTTTCATAATGCAGTGGGGTTTCAGATTAGGCTTGTGACAAACAAAAACTCCTCTTTGCCATCTCACAAATCTCCAACTTTTCCCTGGGGGGAAACCAATAATACTTTGAATCTAGATGTGTTATTAAAATGGAAAGGAAATGGACATTCCATATCAGTCTGTTCTTAATACTACTATGTACTCTGAGTGTGCCCTGTGTATTCACGAAGACATACTGCATGAGAGCTGCACACACTGCACGAGTTGCTCAAGGAGTTGGATCCCAGGTTGGTACTTCAGAATTGCATTTTGGGGTCACAAATGACAAAAATCTGCCATGCATCAAAATAGCTTGTTCAGTCCTGGGTTGCTAACAGAAGGAATTCCTGAGGAGAGCTGTTGTGACAATAGAGCCTACAAATGTACCCAAATCGTGAGCTCAACTGCACAAAGTATGTAAAAGTTCATAAGATGTTACAATAACCTATAATCCCCAATGCTGATGGGGAAAGGTATGAAAGGAAGACAGAATAAGTGAATTATTCCAAACGAAAAGGCCAAGATGATATGATTAAAGGACTATCAAAGAATCATAGAACCATAGGGTTAGAAGGGACTACAAAGGTCATCTAGTCTCACCCCCGGCCAAAATGCAGGATTTATTGTGTCTAAACCATCCAAGACAGGTGGCTCCAGCCCACTTTTGAAAACCTCCAGTGAAGGAGCTTCCCTGACCTCCCTAGGCAGTCTGTGCTCTTGTCCTGCTGTTCTTACAGTTAGGAAATTATTCCTGAGATTTCATCTAACTCTGCTCTGCTGTGGTTTGATCCCATCACCTCTTGTCCTGCCCTTGATGGCGAAAGGGAACAACTTTTCTCCATCTTTTGTATTGCAGCCTTTCCAGTAGCTGAAGCCTGCTCTCATACCCCCCTTAGCTCCTCTTTCCAAACTCCACGGACCCATTCCTTCAGCCTTTGCTCGGATGGCTGCATTCCAGCCCTTTGATCAGCTTCGTCGTTCGCCTCTGGAGCCGTTCCATTTCTCTACATCCTTTCTATACACTGGTGACCAAGACTGGACACAGTTCTCCAGCTGAGGCCTAACCAGCGCCGAGGAGAGCAGTACTAGCACCTCCCGTGACTTGCTCTGCCTGTGTTAATGCACCTACAATTGCATTTGCTTTTTTTTGCTGGTTCACGTTGAGGTTGGGATCCACCACAACTCCCAAATCCTTCTCAGCAGCGCTGCTGCCAGGCCAATATTTGTGTATTTGTGCGTTTGGTTTTCTCCCCTAAGTGTCGCACTTTACATTTGTCTTTGTTTCATTTCATTTTGTTGTCTATACCCCCGTTCTCGAATTTATCAAGATCCCTCTGAATTGTAGCTCAATCGTCCAAAGTATTGGCAACCCCCCAAGCTTTGTGTCATCTGAAACTTGATCAGTGTGTTCTCTAGTCCTAAACCCAGGTCATTAATAAAGATGTTCAATAACATCAGACCCAGAACAGATCCCTGTGGACAGGGCCGGCTCTAACTTTTTTGCTGCCCCAAGCAGCAAAAAAAAGCGCCGCCCCACCGAGCCCCCGCCGCCGGAGCCTGCCCCCCCCACCGAGCGCTGCGCCGCCGGACCCCCCCCCCCTCGAGCACCGCGCGCCACGCTGCCGGAGCACCCCCCGCCGAGCGCCGCGCCACCGGAGCGCCCCCCGCCGCAGAATGCTGCGCCGCGCTGCCCCCCGCCATCCCAAGATTGGCTGCCCCTTACCAGGTGCCGCCCCAAGCATGTGCTTGGTTGCCTGGTGCCTGGAGCCGGCCCTGCCTGTGGAACCCCACCTTGAGACCTCCCCCCAATCTGACGTCATTCCATGAATAGTTATTCTTCGTTTGTGGTTCTTTAACCAATTATGTATCCACTAAATGGTAATTCTGTTGAGCCCACATTTCTCCCGCTTACCTACCAGAATGTCATGTGGAACTGGGTCAAAATCCTTGCTGAAGTCCAGGTACACAACATTCCCCCATCCACCAAACCAGTTACCCTGTCAAAGATGGAAATCAAGCTGATTTGGCATGATTCGTTCTTAGTAAATCCATGCTGGCTGCTAGTTGTTGGGATGGTACGGAATTATTATGAATTACTGTGGCTAATATGAATAAGTGTGGTAAGCATGAGTTTGGTATGGCTTGGTACGTCTGGATTTGCTAGAGGATTCTGGGAGCGGGATTCTCTTAGCATTAGATAGTTGGTGTCTGGGTTCCCTCCCCACTCTAAACTCTAGGGTACAGATGTGGGGACCCGCATGAAAGACACCCCCCCCCCAAGCTTATTTCTACCAGCTTAGGTTAAAATTTCCCCAAGGCAGAAATTCTTCCTTGCCCTTGGACGGTATCGCTGCCACCACCAAGTGAGTTAGACAAAGAGTCAGGAAAAGGACCACTTGGAATTCCTGTTTCCCCAAAATATCCCCCCAAGCCCCTTCACCCCCTTTCCTCGGGAGGCTTGAGAATAATCTACCAACCAGATAGGTAACCAAGGTGAGCACAGACCAGACCCTTGGGTTTTTAGGACACTAAAAACCCCAATCTGATTCTTAAAAAACAGACTTTATTATAAAGAAAAGTAAAAGAAGCACCTCTGTAAAATCAGGATGAAAGGTAATTTACAGAGTAATCAGATTCAAAACACAGAGGATTTCCCCTCTAGGCAAAACTTTAAAGTTACAAAAACAGGGATAAACCTCCCTGTTAGCACAGGAAAAATTCATAAGCTAAAACAAAAGATAATCTAATGCACTTTCTTGCTATTACTTACTATTTCTGTAATATTAGATGCTTAGTTCAGATATGGCTTAGGGAGACGTATTTTCCCTGCCCTGGTTCCTCGTTGACCCGGAGAGAGAACAAAGGAACCTGAAACAAAAACCTTCCCCCACAGATTTGAAAGTATCTTCTCCCCTCATTGGTCCTTTTGGTCAGGTGCCAACCAGATTATTTGAGGTTCTTTACCCTTTACAGATAAAGGCGGGATTAACCCTTTACAGGGTAAGGAGGGATTTTATGCTACCCTTAGCTGTATGTTTATGACAGTTGGTATGGGAATTTACTGGAAGTGCTGAAATGGCTCGATCTGCGGGTACATTTCAACATCGAACTTTGGAATATATCAGCCGGGGGGCAAGCTCATAAAGTAAAGAAAACGTAAAAACATGCAATCAGTGGGCTTGGTACAGGCTGACCTGGGTCAAAATGACCCCTCTGGATGACATCACACTAAGAGCTCAAGTGAATGATGGATAAAAGGGTAAACGTTGATTGAGCTTTGGTCTGTGTCTGCTTTGTAGTCCCTCTTCCAGAATATTTATTATAAAAAACCAGCAATGAACTCCTACAGGGCATATTTTTGGGACATGTGCCACTTTTAAGAACAAAAGGTATAAATGCTAAGAAGAGTAAATTAGTTAGTTAGTTCCGCAATTAACATCTGAAGAGGTCCGTGATAGTGTGAGACAGAAGATGTGACGAAGTGGCCTGGCTCTGGCCTGTCCGATTGCAATGTTCAATACCCTCGCACTGCGACTGGCCTGATCCTTGGAGCAGCTGAGCCCCGTGAGAGATGGGCAAGGGGTTTCACTGTGTATTGTTACAATATCAATTCCCTTGTCATTACTGTCTCACATGGCGCTTGCTGACGTCTAGCTGGGCCTGTGAGTTCCAATGGTTCTGAGCCAAACTTTGGATCCCAGCCACCCCAACCACTGGGAAACTCCATCACTCCCGGGGGTCTATTCATTTCACACAGTCACAATTACTCTTACGCAGGACTTAGAATGAAAAACTATTGGCCATGCGTTAGCTTGGCAAGACCCAGAGCGAGGGCGCCTCTGGCTAGAATGGAAGTTGGCCATCAAGGAAGTAGACTGTGCTATATTTACAGATCCTGAACACCTTGTGTCTGCGGAATACATGAATAGCAATAACGGCTAACGTTGAGTGCCAGCACTTCTGCAGCATGTGGGAGAGCCTGTATAGCGATGGCAGACTATGCTACGAATAGTGTAGCCCATAGAGCTAGCGTAAAGGTAATTTCATAGCACTAATAAAAGTAGCAATGCTGTGAGGATGGAAATTTTCTCATCCTGGCAGGAAAGAGAATGAGAACTTTTTTTCTCATGGTTCCTCAGCATGTCCGTTTCTCAGACATCTAGAAGTTGGAAATGCGAATGCTGCTTAAATCAAAACAAAATCCGCTAAACTTGCCACAGACTCCAGGAACTTTAAGGCAGTGTTTGTTTTCCCCTGAACTTGTTTGCTTATCCCTGTGCTCCATCGACAAAGTACCGCGGAATGGGCATTGTCGAGTTTGTTAAACACAAGTACTGGCTCTTTTGACCTGGCTCCCATTTGAAGAAGTTACCTTCTGGAAATCTCTCCACTGGAAGAGTTAAAACAACAACAGATGAATAGTGCAGTCAGTTAGTCCTGATTGCTTCAGAGATTGGTTTGATTTGTCATTCTCACATTTATATATGCAGATATACCTATCTCATAGAGCTGGAAGGGACCCTGAAAGGTCATCAAATCCAGCCCCCTGCCTTTACTAGCAGAACCAAGTACTGATTTTGCCCCAGATCCCTAAGTGGCCCCCTCGAGGATTGAACTCACAACCCTGGGTTTAGCAGGCCAATGCTCAAACCACTGAACAACTTACTCATCCCCTTCCTCTACTTTCAGAAGACTCATTTGACTTCCTTTTTCAATGTTATGAACAACCCATTTAGAAGGGGACTCTACCTCTTTCTGGGGAGATGCACCTCGCCAGAGGGACACCTCTGCATCCTCAAGGTGTTGTTACAACTCAAATAGAAAGTCTACTATGGAGCTTCCCTGATCTTTCCCAGAGATTCTCTGCATGGAGATGGAGACTTTCCGACCTCAGCTTTGTGAAGCCAACAGCAGACACAGTAACATGTGTGCTCTTCATGGTCCTTAGCTCACTGTAAAGTAAATAGATGACAGGTGAAGCTCCTCTAACAGCTGGCTTTTCTTAGGGTATGTCTACACTACGAAATTAGGTCGATTTTATAGAAGTCGATTTTTATAAATCTATTTTATACAGTCGATTGCGTATATCCACACTAAATGCATTTGGTCGGCGGAGTGCATCCTCACTACTGTGGCTAGCATAGACTTACGGAGCGGTGCACTGTGGGTAGCTATCCCACAGTTCCCACAGTCTCTGCCATCCCTTGGAATTCTGGGTTAAGCTCCCAATGCCTGATGGGGCAAAAACATTGTTGTGGGTGGTTTGGGGTACATGTCGTCAGTCGCCCCTCCCTCCGTGAAAGCAACGGCAGACAGTCGTTTCGTGCCAGACACCAGGGCGGTTAGAAGAGCACAGGTAGGCGCGCTGCACATCAGAGAAGCTTTGAAAACCAGTTTCATGACTGGCCAGGCTTCGGAGTGACAGTTGTGTGTGTTCCTCCTTGATGCAAACCCGCCCCTTTGTTGATTTTAATTCCCTGTAAGCCAACCACCCTCCCCCCTTCGAAATAAAGTAACTATTGTTTTGAAACCATGCATTCTTTCTTTATTCATTAAAAAAATGAGATAACGGTCAAGGTAGCCCAGGTGGGGTGAGGGAGGAGGGAAGGACAAGGCCACATTGAATCATAGAATCATAGAATATCAGGGTTGGAAGGGACCTCAAGAGGTCATCTAGTCCAACCCCCTGCTGAAAGCAGGACCAATTCCCAACTAAATCATCCCAGCCAGGGCTTTGTCAAGCCTGACCTTAAAAACCTCTAAGGATGGAGATTCTACCACCTCCCTAGGTAACCCATTCCAATGCTTCACTACCCTCCCAGTGAAAAAGTTTTTCCTAATATCCAACCTAAACCTCCCCAACTGCAACTTGAGAGCATTACTCCTTGTTCTGTCATCTGCCACCACTGAGAACAGCCGAGCTCCATCCTCTTTGGAACCCCCCTTCAGGTAGTTGAAGGCTGCTATCATATCCCCCCTCATTCTTCTCTTCTGGAGACTAAACAATCCCAGTTCCCTCAGCCTCTCCTCATAAGTCATGTGCTCCAGACCCCTAATGATTTTTGTTGCCCTCCGCTGGACTCTTTCCAATTTTTCCACATCCTTCTGGTAGTGTGGGGCCCAAAACTGGACACAGTATTCCAGATGAGGCCTCACCAATGTCGAATAAAGGGGAACGATCACGTTCCTCGATCTGCTGGCAATGCCCCTACTTATACAGCCCAAAATGCCGTTAGCCTTCTTGGCAACAAGGGCACACTGTTGACTCATATCCAGCTTCTCGTCCACTGTGATCCCTAGGTCCTTTTCTGCAGAACTGCTACCTAGCCATTCGGTCCCTAGTCTGTAGCAGTGCATGGGATTCTTCCGTCCTAAATGCAGGACTCTGCACTTGTCCTTGTTGAACCTCATCAGGTTTTTTTTGGCCCAATCCTCTAATTTGTCTAGGTCCCTCTGTATCCGATCCCTACCCTCTAGTGTATCTACCACGCCTCCTAGTTTAGTGTCATCTGCAAACTTGCTGAGAGTGCGGTCCACACCATCCTCCAGATCATTAATAAAGATATTAAACAAAACCGGCCCCAGGACCGACCCTTGGGGCACTCTGCTTGAAAACGGCTGCCAATTAGACATGGAGCCGTTGATCACTACCCGTTGAGCCCGACGATCTAGCCAGCTTTCTATCCACCTTACAGTCCATTCATCCAGCCCATACTTCTTTAACTTGGCGGCAAGAATACTGTGGGAGACCGTATCAAAAGCTTTGCTAAAGTCAAGGAATAACACATCCACTGCTTTCCCCTCATCCACAGAGCCAGTTATCTCATCATAGAAGGCAATTAGGTTAGTCAGGCACGACTTCCCCTTGGTGACTCCATGCTGACTGTTCCTAATCACTTTCCTCTCCTCTAAGTGTTTCATAATTGATTCCTTGAGGACCTGCTCCATGATTTTTCCAGGGACTGAGGTGAGGCTGACTGGTCTGTAGTTCCCCGGATCCTCCTTCTTCCCTTTTTTAAAGCCTTTTTCCAGTCATCCGGGACCTCCCCCGATCACCATGAGTTTTCAAAAATAATGGCTAATGGCTCTGCAATCTCATCCGCCAACTCCTTTAGCACCCTCAGATGCAGCGCATCCGGCCCCATGGACTTGTGCACATCCAGTTTTTCTAAATAGTCCCAAACCACTTCTTTCTCCACAGAGGGCTGGTCACCTTCTCCCCATACTGTGCTGCCCAGTGCAGCAGTCTGGGAGCTGACCTTGTTCGTGAAGACAGAGGCAAAAAAAGCATTGAGTACATTAGCTTTTTCCACATCCTCTGTCACTAGGTTGCCTCCCTCATTCAGTAAGGGGCTCACACTTTCTTTGACTTTCTTCTTGTTGCTAACATACCTGAAGAAACCCTTCTTGTTACTCTTAACATCTCTTGCTAGCTGCAACTCCAAGTGTGATTTGGCCTTCCTGATTTCACTCCTGCATGCCTAAGCAATATTTTTATACTCCTCCCTGGTCTTTTGTCCAATCTTCCACTTCTTGTAAGCTTCTTTTTTGCGTTTAAGATCAGCAAGGATTTCACTGTTTAGCCAAGCTGGTCGCCTGCCATATTTACTATTCTTTCTACACATCGGGATGGTTTGTTCCTACAACCGCAATAAGGATTCTTTAAAATACAGCCAGCTCTCCTGGACCCCTTTGCCCCTCATGTTATTGTCCCAGGGGATCCTGCCCATCTGTTCCCTGAGGGAGTCAAAATCTGCTTTTCTGAAGTTCACGGCCCGTATTGCTTATTTTAGCCACACTAAAAATCAAACTGTTTGACTGACAGCCTTCTGTTGCTTGGGCCATCTTCTGGAGTGGAGTGGCTGGGTGCTTGGAGCCTCCTCCCCCTCCCCTGGGTTCTTGGACGTCTGGGTGAGGAGGCTATGGAACATGGGGAGGAGGGTAGGCAGTTATACAGTGGATGCAGTGAGGGTCTGTGCTCTTGTTGGCTTTCCTGCAGCTCCAACAGATGCTTCTTCATGTCTGTTTGCTCCCCCATTAGCCTCAGCATCGCGTCCTGCCTCCGCTCTTCACGCTCACTTAATTCTTTCCTGGCCTCTGCCACTGAATGCCTCCATGCATTAAGCTGTGCCCTATCAGTGCAGGAGGACTGCATGAGCTCGGAAAACATGTCATTGTGAGTGCGGTTTTTTTCACCTTCTAATCTGCGATAACCTCAGGGACGGAGCTGATACGGGGAGTGTAGAAACATTCTACGTGCTACGATTCTGGGGGGATGGCATGGTCACCTGTGCTGCTGAGTTCGCCACGCTGGCCAAACAGGAAATTGAATTCAAAAGTTCCCAGGGCTTTTCCTGTGTATTTGGTTAGTGCATTGGAGTTCAAAGTGGTGTCCAGAGCGGTCACAATGGAGCACTCTGGGATAGCTTCCGAAGGCCAGTACTGTCGATTTGCGTCCGCATTACCCCAGATTTGACCCAGCAAAGTCGATTTTAACGCTACTCCCCTTGCCAGGGAGGAGTACAGAAGTCGATTTTAAGAGCCCTTTAGAGTATGTCAAAAAAGGCAGGACATTTTTTACAATTTTTTTAACTTTTCAGGAAAACGTTTTGTCAATAAGGGAATATTTGAGAATGTTCAACCATAGGTAAGTATCAGCAAAATTAACCAAACAATCAAACTGAAACAAACAGGTTTTTTTTAATGTAAAAATTTGCATCGTGTTTTCAATTAATTTTTTAAAATGCAAAAATGACTGACCAGCTCTATCTATTTTATTCACTACTGACCTTGGCTGCTGTTGGCAATGCTAAACATTTCCTGCATCCAGCTTGGAATAATTCCCTCTTTGGCCCATGATTCAAGTAAGAACTTAATCACCTGCTTAAGAGCTGTCCTGGGTAAAGATTGACTGAAGCATTTGCTTAAATGCTTCCTGGAATCGGGCCCTTTCTGCATCTGAGAAATGCGTTTGTACTTTCCTCTGACATCAGTGGTAAAGCCTGGATCCCCAAGGCTGTTGTTCATGGGACTCTCTGGATCGTCACTGCGTGGGGTACCTGGGCAGGGAGAAGACGTCTGATAGTAGAGAACGCTTTAATCTTGCAGAGACTGGTTTAGCAAGGCCCAGCGGCTGGAAATGGAACATGGACCCATTCTAACTGGGAATACGGTGCCAGTATTGGACAGGGAGGGTTATTAGCCGTTGGCGCATCATGCCAAGGGTTGTGGTGGAGTCTCCGTCACTTTTCATTTCAAAATTCACTTCACTTTTATTTAACAAAATATCTTTAAAAGGGAAAATCCTCCCACAGCAGCACAAGGAACCATTTCATGTTTGACCCCCCCCCCCCCCCCCCCAAAAATGTTGTTTGACCCAGAAGTACATTTTTCTTACTCCCTTGGTCCAGCCACCAAACTGCTCCACCCCTAGTGCAGAGACAGGAGCATTCTAGGCGCAGCACTCGGCGCATGCACTGGGCACAGGAGTAAACCTCAGCCTGTCACTGGTATGCAAATAGATCCTGGATCTGACATGTAAGGGAGGAGCAGAGCACCCAAAATTAGTGGGAGATCAGCCCCTGACAGTGCTGGTCCCACCCCCAGAGGACGAGGGTTTCAAGGTGAGCACATGATGCTCTCCCTCCATCTCGCAGGCAGGCGGAATGGCAGCTTGTCTGTCCCCTCTCCTGGGCCACCTGCTGGCAGCAAATAGCCCCACTCGTCCTGTGCTAATGCAGGGGGGTGACAGAGGGATGGGGAAAGAAGCGCCACTCTTAGCCCTTGCAATAGCCTTGCAGCCGGATTTCCGTTTACACGGCAGCTTTGCAAATCTCTCAGGAGACAGCAGCTCAACCTTTCTCCGGCTCTCAGTTTGAGATGTACAAATGTTTCCAGGCTCTTTCATCCTGCCTCTAAGTCAGGAATTCTCAAACTGGGGGTCAGGAGCCCTCAGGGGGTTGTTAGGTTATTACAGGGGGGGTCGCGAGCTGTCAGCCACTACCCCAAACCCCGCTTTGCCTCCAGGATTTATAATGGTGTTAAATATATTCCGAAGTGTTTTTAATTTATAAGTGGGGAGTCGCACTCAGAGGCTTGCTATGTGAAAGGGGTCACCAGTAAAAAAGATTGAGAGCTACCGCTCTAAGTGAATCTTTTCTGTGCCTGAGAAAGCACCACGTGGATCCGTTTCTGCATGACGAATGTGACATGCATCGGGAAGGAGCCTGAGATGCATTTGCAGGAAGAGACATGAGTGATTTGCTAGCGGAGTGCAAGGTGGGGTCTACACACTAGGTACGTTAAACCAGCGTGGTTTTTGTGGTCCAACACCCATGTGCGGGGGATTGTACCCTTTTGGCCCCAGCCTTCTCCATCAGCAGCTTTGGATTCACTTGTTTTATCTCAACCACATTTTCTCTAAAAACATGAAAGCACAAAGAGGGGAACAAAGGGCGTGTGGCTGGAGTGGGAGTTTATCATAGGAGCTGGCACCATTCCCCAGAGGAGACGGGATCAGGGAAGGGAGGAGGTTTCCCCGGCTCATCCAAGTGCTAAAGACAGTGAAAAGGGGGATTCTGGTTGCACCTGTTGGATCTTCAGGGACCTCTCCCCTGGCCAATGCACAGTCTCTACCCATCCGGAGCAAAACACTGAGAAATTCTGGGGAACAAAACCCTGAATGCAGTGAGCACCAAGAGGGACCCTCGAAGACCCTGCCTGGGGCTCTCACGAAAGATGACGCTCCTTTGCACCAGGAACTAGGCAGAGCATGGCCGTTAGAGCTTCACTATGCACATTCTGCGACTGATGGGCAGGGAGCTGAAGATGCTGGGCCCCCAGAGACCCTTCCATGGTTCCTGTAGGTGTATTTAATGTTGGTTTCCCCTTCCATTTGTGGTCAAGGCCTTCCCCGTAACTCTGAGATGCACTGATACCAGAAATGTTACTGATTTCTCTGTGCCTAAACAGCATAATCTGCTGGATCTTGATAATACTGAGACTTTCAGTCGAAGGGTAAGGGACCCAAGAGGGAGAATTGATCTGTCCCACCATCCCGGGTGGTTTGGCATATCAGGGCGAGATAGATTTCTTTCTGGGGCAGAAACTGTGGACAGAGATGGAGGAAAACCTCACTCCATCATCCTAAGTCCTGTTACACACACCAGCACACTTATGTTGTAGTCCAGTCGCTAAAGGGTTAACTATTGAGATGCACATATTGGCATCAGGGAGCCAGCCTGAGTCAGTTTTCTGCGGGGAAATGGGGTTGGAGGAATGAATGTTACACCCATACCGGCCACTTCACCGTGAGATCACTGGGCATTTTACACCCACCTCACCCTGGGCACGCCAGGAACTCACAACAATGGGAAAAACTCCAGCTGTTCCCTATAATACACCTCAGACCCAAACCAGCCGCATCCTCTGTGCTACTCTGAGCAAAGCAGACGAAGGAGGAAGTGCATTGCAGGTAGTTTATTGAAACCAATGATTGGAGCGATGCTGAGCCCTCCCAGGGAGGTGAGAGCACAGGGAGCTTGGCTGCATGCAGAGATAGGAGGAAAGCTCAAATCAGAGAGGAAGAAGAGGGGAGCGTCCGGTATTCATCCATCTGAGATCCGCGCCGGGCTCTGCAGGAATCCTTACCCCAGGACATTCAGTATACCCAGAATACCCTAAAAGACAGAGCAAGAGCAGTGAATGCAGAGCTGAGCTCCTGGCCAGGGGTTACATTGCACAAGACCAGTAAAGAAACAACTTAGAGCTGCAGTAAACGGCTGCCATATTGGGGGCGGCAGGGCCACTCGCACTGGCTGCTCGCTGTTCTCTGGGCTCCGTTGTGCTCTGGAGCGCCCCAGTTTGTGACGTTTCCCCCTCAGTTGTACACGACCCAGAATGGGCAGTTAAGGGACTGAGTCTGCGGCTAGGCCGGGAATAAGGCACGATGGGATAAGAAGAGACTTTGTCCTGTCCCAGGAGCTTGAATTCAATGTCTGTCAGGTTCCAGGCCATGGAGCGATCCCAGGCTGACACAGGCCCCTTAACAGGGAGCAGGGCCAGGGCACCTGTGCTGCACCAGAGGACCCCGATTAGGGCTTATAAGGGGGCCCCTGGCCCTGGGAGGAGGGAGACCTGGTCAGTCAGAGTTAGGAGGCTGCAGGCAGCAGCACTGCCAGGGTCCCCAGGGCTGGGGAGTGAGTCGGAAAGGGAAAGGGGGGAAATCCCCTGGTGACAGTAGCCCAGGGGGGCTGAGGAACTGTTCTTCTTTGGTTAGGTTACGTGGGGGACAATCAAATACCCAAGAGAGACTGTGGGCGTGGCAGTGTGTCCTGTGCAGGCTGGGGAGAAGCAGTGCCCTGGTACAGGGGCCATGCGGATTGGTGGCACGTTGCTTCTCCACGCTCGGTTGTTGTGTGGATCTCCCCAGTTTGTAATGTTTTCCCTCAGCTGCACATTACCCAGGAAAATGCAAACGGGGAGCGAGTCCGTGGGCTGGGCAGGGAGTGATGCATGATGGGCTGTGAGCTCAGAAGAGGTTTGGACCTGTCCCAGCAGCACCGCTAGGAAAAGTGGCAGCATTTTGTAACATTTTGTTCATTTATATTTGTTGCTGAAAGGTCCTGAAGAAAACCCTTGTCGGAGCTCAGCAATGAGGGTCTCTCTTCAGCTCCTCCACATGGCTTCTCCTGCAGCCCCCGTCAGTGTCTCCCACCCTGAACTGGAGATGCCAGATACAGAGAAGATACATAGGGATCAAAGGTGCTCAGGTAGGAAGGCCCTTTGGCTTAATTCTCATTCGATAGCAAAAAATATCAATAGAGTTAGCAATTAACAAGAAACATATCATCTAGATTTATATATCTTTCTTTCAAACACAGGCCAGAGAAACCATCACATGCAACATATTAGTGACCTGGAATATCCCCTGGGTATCAATTCTGACTCAAAGAGCCGGTAATCTCCTCGCCATAGGAGGTAATACACATCCGGTCTGTGTATTCTCTCAAATGCCATGGTGCAAATTAAACCTGGGCACCCGGCTATTGGAAAAACCTTCTGAGTTTGGTGTTTCTTTGATGCGTCCTACCTTTTGGCCCCATTCACTCCTTATATTCAAACTGGTATTAGTTTGGGTCGTTTTTTTTCCTGTAGCATTTCCATTTAACAACAATAATAATAATTAATAGAAAATCCAGGTTAGTAGGAAGTTGATATATTGAACTTAATGTTAGATTGGGAGAAAAAGAAGATGGACTTACCAGCACCCTATTAAGGGCAGACAGCGCTTTGGGGGTGAGCTCGTTCACACAGCCCTGTACCCCTCCAATCAGATCAGTGAGGACGCCAACAGGAACGGAAACTACGTTTGTCACTGGGTTTGGCAGAAGATTGTCAACCAGAAGAGCAGAAGCTGCAAGGCAAAATCATCCAACAAACTCAACAGGAGAACGAACAAACGTTTTGAATGTCCTTGTTGCTAAAGCGTTCGGGGTGTTTCTCAGTGTTAGGAGGGGGCAGAGCATTGCATGGGCAATGGCCAAAGTTATAAAAGAACTTCTTGAATAACATGGATGAAAGCAGCACTCTGCTCCCAGGCCACGGACCTTTCCCTCAGGGGGGAAGGATACGCTGGGACCATCACAGCCCCTTCACCACGCAGATCACTCCACCACCCAGCCGCACTGTGATTTAAAATTCTAAAATGTTTTGAGAAAGAAACAAAAAAATTAAAGTTTAAAAGTGCTTTCCATTTTAAAGTGAGCTTTCCCTAACATTAGGACTTTTGGTAAGAATTTTATAACTTTGTCGTCTAGACACAAACTGCTAATTAAAAACTTTTGCCAAGTATTCAATTTCGCAAACCTTGACAGGTAAAGTTTTCTGCAAAATCAAATGATTTCCACTCCCCTGGCTCAGTGTAAGCCATGACTGAAGGATGGCTGGTTATTCACTGTAAACACAATGCACCGGATCCGACTCTTACTAACACCTGTGTAATCTGGAGTAACCCCACCAGACATGTGAGCAGGACTGGGCCTGATCCATTTCCATATGAAATAATGACTCTAGAAGCAGCCCGGCTGTAGATCCGCTGACATGTATCGTGACAGGAAGGTCCAAGCTGCTCCCAGAGCCACACACTGCAGCAGATTTACACAGTATTTTTGATTAAATTCTACAAGTTTGTTCGTTTAAGGTACAAACATTTATAGAGATGCTCAGAGGAGCCCAACCCCAACAGCATTTGGGGATTTAACTCCCTAATGTCATGTTCAAAAACCCTCCGGCTCTAGCTGCAGCTCGGATGTGACTGCTGCAGTTCCCTTAAAGATGGCAGCCTGCAGAGATTACAAGACTGCCCTGTTCAGATCACTGACTATATTGAAATATTTGCAAGTTATTTTAAATGCTGCTTTGTAATTAGCATCCTTATTTATCGTACAGATTCTGACTGAGGGACTGATCCAGATCCCATTGGGGTCAGGAGTCTTTCCAGTCACATCAAAGGGAAGGGGATCAGGCCCTGAGTGAATTTTTCCCTAGCAGGAAGAATTGCAGTTTTCAACCAAGGCATCGTCGGTTGCAGAGGTTCCATACGCACCGTGTTCTGCAGCCAACAGCTCGCTTACCTGAGTAGCAGCAAACCGCCAGGGTGACAAGCGTGAAGACAACTGTCAGCTTCATGGTGGAGATGGCTGTCTGTTCAGGGTCAAGTCTTAAACTGGGCAAGACTTAATCAATTCTCCTGTAGAGTGGTTCATGAACAGCACCTGTATATATACTGGGGACCCTGCCTGTGCTCCTCCCAGTACCTCCGGTGGCAATTCCTCTGACACGTTTGCACAACTAACGGTCAGGTTAAAAATGCAAATACCCCTCCCCCTGTATCCTGCTTTGCAGGGGAATGGAAACCACTGAAGAGAGATACCTGCCAAGTTCTTCTAACGGCTGGGCACGTGTACAGGAGATGTGGCCGGGGGAGAAGAGCGTTGTGCCCTTTGGCTGTAGCACACGTCAGACTGTTTCATAATGCAGTAGGGTTTCAGTTTAGTTTTGAGACAAACAAAAACTTCTGTTTGCCACCTCACAAATCTCCTTCACGTCCCTGGGGGAAACCAATAATACTTTGAGTCTAGATGTGTTCTTGACATGGAAAGGAACTGGATTTCCCATGTCAGTCTGTTCTTATTACTGCTATGTACGTTGTGTGTTCCTTGTGCCGTCAGGAATACGTACTGCACGAGAGCTCACTTCTTGCACACACTGCGCGACTTTCTCAAGGAGTTGATCCCAGAATTGCTTTACTTCAGAATTGCATTTTGGTGTCACAAATGGCCCAAATCTGCCATACATCAAAACAGCTTGTTCAGTCCTGGGTTTCTAACAGAAGGAATTCCTGAGGAGACCTGTTGTGACAATAGAGCCTACAAATGTACCCAAATTGTGAGCTCCACTCGAAAATGTATGTAAACCTTCATAAGATGTTACAATAACTTGTAATCACCAACGCTGATGGGAAAATGTACGAAAGGGAGACAGAATCAGTGAATTCATCGAAACAAAAAGGTCAAACTGATAGGGTTGAAAGACTGTGGTAAAATTATGCTTCTTTAATACAGAAGATACAGAGCCAGAAATTAATGAACTATAATTGGTATGTCAGATATTAGTCCTAATTGGTCGAGAAAGTAATGAGGGGATGGGCTATTTCACCCTTAAAAAGATCTTTTGTGGGGAAAATAGGAAAGAACAAAAAAACGAACAGAAGGAAAGATCTGGCAGAGGTCACTGGAGCGAGCTTCGCTGTCATGGCTGCCGCCCCTCCGTTTCCTGGGACCCCGGGTCTTCATCCTGGCCCATGTTTATCCTATTAGTGCTTGATACCCTTTAGCTATGTGTTTACGTCCAATTAGCAGCCTTCTTCTTGCCAACTTCTGTGAGCAGGGCCTGCGTCTAGCTCACAGCTTAACTTTGCTTTATGTTGGTGTAAGCGGGGGAATGGTCCCGCTATTGTGGGGTACTTTTCTGGCTTTGCACTACCCCGGTGAAGTGGGCTAGCGAAAGGATTTGAGTCCTCGCTTCCACTTCCTTTACCCAGAGGTCTTCCTGCCCTTGAGGACTTCCCTTGCACTTTCCTGTCTGGCAGAGTTCTTGTAAACCCCGACAAGGCTGGGCCCAGGATTCCTGGGGGGCTCGACCCCCAACCCTGCTGTGGTCACCCAGGACAGGGGCTAGGGTGTCCCCACTTTGGGGTACTTTTTTTGCACTGGGCACCTTCCTGACCCATTGATTATTTCATACAATTTAAAGCAAATACAAGTTGTTTAATTAACAATTAATTTTAAAAAAGAATAAGGAAAAATGGGAAAGGTTAAAGGAAAACACATCACCCTGCTCTGTGGCCGGGAACATCACAACCAGTGTCTCTGGAATGTCAGGGCAGTTCAGTCTGTTCCTTGTAGGTCCCAGGCTCCTTCTCAGGCCCTGTCTGTGCTGCAGAGATGCTGCGGGTCGGACACTTGCTCGGGCGGTGGCTACACGCTCTCAGGCTCTAGGTGGCAGGACCCTTCTTCCCAGCGTTGCCCCTGCCCGGTCAGGGTTATGATCCCCCTCCAAGTCTGGCCTGCAGAGCCTCTTGGCTGAGGCATCTCCCTGTGCCGGGCCCACTGCTCAGGGTCCCCCTCACTCTCCCCAGCTGCTCCCCACACCCAGCTCCGGACGGCTCCAGCCCCAGCCCCAGCTCCGGCTCCAGCTCCGGCTCCACTCGGCCTCAGCCCAGCTGCTGCTGCTGCTCTGCCTCCAGCTCCCTGGGCTGCTTCTCTGGCCCCTCTGGCTCTGGGGCTGCAGCTCTCCCCCCAGGGCAGCTCTGCTCTCTCTGGGCTGTGCTCTGGCTTTGGGGCTGCAGCTCTGCTCCCAGCAGCTTAGCTCGGCCCCTGCTCTCTCCTTAGCTCGGCCCCACTCTGTCTGACCCAGGCCATTCCAGCTCACATGGAGGACGGGACCCCCCTGGCCTCCTGACTCTCTGATTAGCTGCCCGCCCTGTCAATCAGGCTGACCTGGAGCATTGGCCACTCCCCATTGCCCCTGGGGACTGTCAGTCTCAGGGTCCTGATTTGCCATCGACCCTCCTCCTTTCAGTGCTGGGAGCAGCCAACCAAACCCCCCCACTGAGTGTTAGTACGGGGGCAACAGTCCCCTTACATTGGCAAAGTCTTCACCATTCTGGACCAGAATCCCCCTTGACCATCCCCCTTTTCACTGTCTTTAGCACTTGGATGAGCCAGGGAAACCTCCTCCCTTCCCTGATCCCGTCCCCTCTGGGGAATGGTGCCAGCTCCTATGATAAACTCCCACTCCAGCCACACGCCCTTTGTTCATTGCTTTGTGCTTTCATGTCTTTAGAGAAAATGTGGTTGAGATAAAACAAGTGAATCCAAAGCTGCTGATGGAGAAGGCTGGGGCCAAAAGGGTACAATCCCCCGCACATGTCGGACAACACAAACCACGCTGGTTTAATGTACCTAGTGTGTAGATGCCACCGTGCACTCCGCTAGCAAATCACTCACTCACGTCTCTTCCTGCAAATGCATCTCAGGCTCCTTCCCGATGCATGTCACATTCGTCATGCAGAAACGGAGCCACATGGTGGTTTCTCAGGCACAGAAAAGATTCACTTAGAGGCAGGATGAAGGAGCCTGGAAACATTCGTACATCTCAGCTTGAGATCAGGAGAAACGCTGAGCTAGTGTCTCCTGGGAGTTTTCCAAAGCTGCTGTGTAAATGGGAATCTCTCCTGCGTGTCCGGGCTGCAAGGCTATTGCAAGGGCTAGGTGTGGCACTTCTTTCACCATCCCTCTGTCACCCCTCAATGCTTCCACACAGGATGAGTGGGGTATTTGCTGCAAGCAGGGGCCCCAGGAGAGGAGACAGACAAGCTGCCATTCTGCCTGCCCTGGAGACGAAGGGAAAGCATCATGTGCTCACCTTGAAACCCTCTTTCTCTGGGCCTGGGACAAGCACTGGCTGGGATTGGCCTCCCCATGTCCCTGAGGTTATCGCAGATTAGAAGGTGAAAAAAACGCACTCGCGATGACATGTTTTCTGAGCTCATGCAGTCCTCCTGCACTGATAGGGCACAGCTCAATGCATGGAGGCATTCAGTGGCAGAGGCCAGGAAAGAATTAAGTGAGCGCGAAGAGCGGAGGCAGGACGCGATGCTGAGGCTAATGGGGGAGCAAACAGACATGATGAAGCATCTGTTGGAGCTGCAGGAAAGGCAACAAGATCACAGACCCTCGCTGCATCCACTGTATAACTGCCTACCCTCCTCCCCATGTTCCATAGCCTCCTCACCCAGATCCCCAAGTACACGGGGGAGGGGGAGGAGGCTCCGGGCACCCAGCCGGTCCACTCCAGAGGATGGCCCAAGCAACAGAAGGTTGTCATTCAAACAGTTTTATTTTTAGTGTGGCTACAATAAGCAATGTGGCCTTGTCCTTCCCTCCTCCCCACCCCACCTGGGCTACCTTGATCGTTATCTCATTTTTAAAAAATTAGTAAAGAAAGAATGCATGGTTTCAAAACAATAGTTACTTTATTGCGAAGGGGGGAAGGTGGTTGGCTTACAGGGAATTAAAATCAGCAAAGGGGGCGGGTTTGCATCAAGGAGAAACACACACAATTGTCACACCGAAGCCTGGCCAGTCATGAAACTGGTTTTCAAAGCCTCTCTCCTTGCTGTGCTCTTCTAATTTCCCTGGTGTCTGGCTGTTCAAAATCAGACGCCAGGCGATTTGCTTCAACCTCCCACCATAAACGTCTCCCCCTTACTCTCACAGATATTATGGAGCACACAGCAAGCAGCAATAACGATGGGAACGTTGGTTGCATTGCGGTCTGACCAACAGCGCCAGCGAGCTTTTAAACGTCCAAAGGCACATTCTACCACCATTCTGCACTTGCTCAGCCTATAGTTGAACTGCTTCTTACTACTGTCCAGGCTCCATGAACGGATCCCCCGAGCTTGTCGCTGGGGAGCAGGAGAGCAGAGTTGCAGGGGAAGGTGGGAAAAATTTGCAGGCAGTTTTAGTCTCTAACAGACCTTGCTCACCTGCACATTTGTGAGGCCAACATGGCCGCTGTTGTAACTTAGGCCATCACGGGATGGGATTTTGGTTGTTGCAGTTCTGTGCACATGAGCAGCATGATTCTAGTGCTGCAAGTTAGATCCCCGGGATGGCCTAAATGTGCAAATGGCTCATGAATGCAAAAGTGGTTCCCAAGAACGTGATGTTGTTGCTTCTTTTTAAAAGAGGCATCACACCTGGGTAAGATCGCCACAGGCTCAGGCTACTCTCCAAGTACACAAGCTTAATCACTGGTGCATACAACGTCCATGGTTTGTGTAAACGTACAGCTAACTGTTCTGCTAAACACCTTGCATTTTGCTGGGACGCTGGGAGTTCCTTTCCCAGACCTGCAGAAGAGCTCTGTGTGGCTCAAAAACTTGTCTCTCTCACCAACAGAAACTGGTCCAATAAAAGATGTTACCTTGCCCACCGTAATATCCTGAGACAGACACAGCTACAGATGCACTACATACAGCCTTAACTGTGTACTCAGGGGCAAAGGGGGGGAGATTTTTCCTTCTTTAGAATCATAGAATCATAGAATATCAGGGTTGGAAGGGACCTCAGGAGGTCATCTAGTCCAACCCCCTGCTCAAAGCAGGACCAATTCCCAACTAAATCATCCCAGCAAGGGCTTTGTCAAGCCTGACCCTAAAAACCTCTAAGGAAGGAGATTCCACCATCTCCCAGTGTATCTACCACTCCTCCCAGTTGAGTGTCATCTGCAAACTTGCTGAGAGTGCAGTCCACGCCATCCTCCAGATCATTAATGAAGATATTGAACAAAACCGGCCCCAGGACCAACCCCTGGGGCACTCCACTTGAAACCGGCTGCAAGCCAGATATGGAGCCGTTGATCACTACCCGGTGAGCCCGACGATCTTGCCAGCTTTCTATCCACCTTATAGTCCTTTCATCCATCCCATACTTCTTTAACCTGGTGGCAAGAATACTGTGGGAGACCGTATCAAAAGCTTTGCTAAAGTCAAGGAATAACACATCCACTGCTTTCCCCTCATCCACAGAGCCAGTTATCTCCTCATAGAAGGCAATTAGGTTAGTCAGGCATGACTTGCCCTTGGTGAATCCATGCTGACTGTTCCGGATCACTTTCCTCTCCTCTAAGTGCTTCAGAATTGATTCCTTGAGGACCTGCTCCATGATTTTTCCAGGGACTGAGGTGAGGCTGACTGGCCTGTAGTTCCCCGGATCCCCCTCCTTCCCTTTTTGAAAGACGGGCACTACATTAGCCTTTTTCCAGTCATCCGGGACCTCCCCCGATCGCCATGAGTTTTCAAAGATAATGGCCAATGGCTCTGCAATCACATCCGCCAACTCCTTTAGCACCCTCGGATGCAGCGCATCCGGCCCCATGGACTTGTGCACGTCCAGTTTTTCTAAATAGTCCCGAACCACTTCTTTCTCCACAGAGAGCTGGTCACCTCCTCCCCATATTGTGCTGCCCAGCGGGAGCTGACCAGTCTGGAAGCTGACCTTGTTCGTGAAGACAGAGGCAAAAAAATCATTGAGTACGTTAGCTTTATCCACATCCTCTGTTACTAGGTTGCCTCCCTCATTCAGTAAGGGTCCCACACTTTCCTTGACTTTCTTCTTGTTGCTAACATACCTGAAGAAACCCTTCTTGTTACTCTTAACATCTCTTGCTAGCTGCAACTCCAAGTGTGATTTGGCCTTCCTGATTTCACTCCTGCATGCCTGAGCAATATTTTTATACTCCTCCCTGGTCTTTTGTCCAATCTTCCACTTCTTGTAAGCTTCTTTTTTGCGTTTAAGGTCAGCAAGGATTTCACTGTTTAGCCAAGCTAATCGCCTGCCATATTTACTGTTCTTTCTACACATCGGGATGGTTTTTTCCTGCAACCTCAATAAGGATTCTTTAAAATACAGCCAGCTCTCCTGGACTCCTTTCCCCCTCATAAAGAAGAACAGGAGTACTTGTGGCACCTTAGAGACTAACAGATTTATTAGAACATAAGCTTTCGTGGACTACAGCCCACTTCTTCGGATGCATATAGAATGGAACATATATTGAGGAGATATATACACACATACAGAGAGCATAAACAGGTGGGAGTTGTCTAACCAACTCTGAGAGGCCAATTAATTAAGAGAAAAAAAACTCCCCCTCATGTTATTTAATCATCCCGAGCATATCGCTAAAGACGTAGTAAGAGTTAGTTTGTTCTCAAACATCAGAACATATCACAGCAGCAGTTTAAGGTTTGGTTTAGCGACAAATAACGTAAATTGTTAGTTCTTAAGCCGTGTTAACATCTAAAAGCTTTAACTATAGTTCTTCTCATATTTAGTTGAGTCAGATTTGTAAATGCCAAGTTTGGCATAAAGAATTTGCAAACCTTAAAATATAACTAAGTACAATTGTGACAATTGGGCCTATACATTTACAGAAACTGTGAGCTCAACTATTAAAAGTATGGAAAAATCATACGATGTTAAAATAATCTAAAATAACAAATGTTGATGGGAAAAGGTCCTAAAGGGAGGCAGAAAAAGTGAATTAGTGAGATCAAAAAGGCCAAGATGATATGATTCAAGGACTCTGTTGAAATTAAAAACAAGACATGCAGAGCCAAAATAAAATAACCCATAATTGGTATATTGGATAATAGGCCTAATTGGTAAACAAAATAATGAGGGAAGGGGCTACTTCACCCACCACTCCCTTTTGGGGTTCTTAAAAAGAGAAATTTTGTGAGGAAAGTACAAGACCTTCATGATCCCGCTCCTGAGCGGTGTCCTGTTCAGAACAGGCCAGAGCGCGAGGGACCCAGAGAACACGCCCTCCTAGCAACTCCGGCTCCATCCCAACCACCACCTTAAATACTTGAACTGTTTTTCCTTTTCGGTATCTTTAATAAAAAGCTTAAAATATTTAGTAGTGTGTTTGTGTTTGTGCCAAACAAGCTGAATTGTCTGTAAACCAAGCTCCAGACCCTGCTTAACCCTGTTTAATGTTAATCAGTGTAGTAAGATGAGGCCTTGAAACATAAACTCTTGGTATCAGAGGCCTGGTATGAGGCCTGAGGCCTGAACCAAAGGAATGGTCAAGACTTTGCCAACATAAAGCAAAGTTAAGCTGTGAGCCAGACGCAGGCCCTGCTCACAAAAGTTGGCAAGAAGAAGGCTGCTAATTGGACGTATACACATAGCTAAAGGGTATCAAGCACTAATAGGATAAACATGGGCCAGGATGAAGACCCGGGGTCCCAGGAAACGGAGGGGCGGCAGCCATGACAGCGAAGCTCGCTCCAGTGACCTCTGCCAGATCTTTCCTTCTGTTCGTTTTTTTGTTCTTTCCTATTTTCCCCACAAAAGATCTTTTTAAGGGTGAAATAGCCCATCCCCTCATTACTTTCTCGACCAATTAGGACTAATATCTGACATACCAATTATAGTTCATTAATTTCTGGCTCTGTATCTTCTGTATTAAAGAAGCATAATTTTACCACAGTCTTTCAACCCTATCAGTTTGACCTTTTTGTTTCGACGAATTCACTGATTCTGTCTCCCTTTCGTACATTTTCCCATCAGTGTTGGTGATTATAGTTTATTGTAACATCTTATGAAGGTTTACATACATTTTCGAGTGGAGCTCACAATTTGGGTACATTTGTAGGCTCTATTGTCACAACAGGTCTCCTCAGGAATTCCTTCTGTTAGAAACCCAGGACTGAACAAGCTGTTTTGATGTATGGCAGATTTGGGCCATTTGTGACACCAAAATGCAATTCTGAAGTAAAGCAATTCTGGGATCAACTCCTTGAGAAAGTCGCGCAGTGTGTGCAAGAAGTGAGCTCTCGTGCAGTACGTATTCCTGACGGCACAAGGAACACACAACGTACATAGCAGTAATAAGAACAGACTGACATGGGAAATCCAGTTCCTTTCCATATCAAGAAACATATATAGACTCAAAGTATTATTGGTTTCCCCCAGGGACGTGAAGGAGATTTGTGAGGTGGCAAACAGAAGTTTTTGTTTGTCTCAAAACTAAACTGAAACCCTACTGCATTATGAAACGGTCTGACGTGTGCTACAGCCAAAGGGCACAACGCTCTTCTCCCCCGGCCACATCTCCTGTACACGTGCCCAGCCGTTAGAAGAACTTGGCAGGTATCTCTCTTCAGTGGTTTCCATTCCCCTGCAAAGCAGGATACAGAGGGAGGGGTATTTGCATTTTTAACCTGACCGTTAGTTGTGCAAACGTGTCAGAGGAATTGCCACCGGAGGTACTGGGAGGAGCACAGGCAGGGTCCCCAGTATATATACAGGCACTGTTCATGAACCACTCTACAGGAGAATTGATTAAGTCTCGCCCAGTTTAAGACTTGACCCTGAACAGACAGCCATCTCCACCATGAAGCTGACAGTTGTCTTCACGCTTGTCACCCTGGCGGTTTGCTGCTACTCAGGTAAGCGAGCTGTTGGCTGCAGAACACGGTGCGTATGGAACCTCTGCAACCGACGATGCCTTGGTTGAAAACTGCAATTCTTCCTGCTAGGGAAAAATTCACTCAGGGCCTGATCCCCTTCCCTTTGATGTGACTGGAAAGACTCCTGACCCCAATGGGATCTGGATCAGTCCCTCAGTCAGAATCTGTACGATAAATAAGGATGCTAATTACAAAGCAGCATTTAAAATAACTTGCAAATATTTCAATATAGTCAGTGATCTGAACAGGGCAGTCTTGTAATCTCTGCAGGCTGCCATCTTTAAGGGAACTGCAGCAGTCACATCCGAGCTGCAGCTAGAGCCGGAGGGTTTTTGAACATGACATAAGGGAGTTAAATCCCCAAATGCTGTTGGGGTTGGGCTCCTCTGAGCATCTCTATAAATGTTTGTACCTCAAACGAACAAACTTGTAGAATTTAATCAAAAATACTGTGTAAATCTGCTGCAGTGTGTGGCTCTGGGAGCAGCTTGGACCTTCCTGTCACGATACATGTCAACGGATCTACAGCCGGGCTGCTTCTAGAGTCATTATTTCATATGGAAATGGATCAGGCCCAGTCCTGCTCACATGTGTAGTGGGGTTACTCCAGATTACACAGGTGTTAGTAAGAGTCGGATCCGGTGCATTGTGTTTAAAGTGAATAACCATCCATCCTTCAGTCATGGCTTACACTGAGCCAGGGGAGTGGAAATCATTTGATTTTGCAGAAAACTTTACCTGTCAAGAAGAAGAACAGGAGTACTTGTGGCACCTTAGAGACTAACAAATTTATTAGAGCATAAGCTTTCGTGGACTACAGCCCACTTCTTCGGATGCATATAGAATGGAACCTGTCAAGGTTTGCGAAATTGAATACTTGGCAAAAGTTTTTAATTAGCAGTTTGTGTCTAGACGACAAAGTTATAAAATTCTTACCAAAAGTCCTAATGTTAGGGAAAGCTCACTTTAAAATGGAAACCACTTAAACTTTAATTTTTTTGTTTCTTTCTCAAAACATTTTAGAATTCTAAATCACAGTGCGGCTGGGTGGTGGAGTGATCTGCGTGGTGAAGGGGCTGTGATGGTCCCAGCATATCCTTCCCCCCCCCCCCCCCCGAGGGAAAGGTCCGTGGCCTGGGAGCAGAGTGCTGCTTTCATCCATGTTATTCAAGAAGTTCTTTTATAACTTTGGCCATTGCCCATGCAATGCTCTGCCCCCTCCTAACACTGAGAACACCCCGAACGCTTTAGCAACAAGGACATTCAAAACGTTTGTTCGTTCTCCTGTTGAGTTTGTTGGATGATTTTGCCTTGCAGCTTCTGCTCTTCTGGTTGACAATCTTCTGCCAAACCCGGTGACAAACGTGGTTTCCGTTCCTGTCGGCGTCCTCACTGACCTGGTTACAGGGGTACAGGGCTGTGTGAACGAGCTCACCCCCAAAGCGCTATCTGCCCTTAATAGGGTGCTGGTAAGTCCATCTTCTTGTTCTCCCAATCTAACATTAAGTTCAATATATTAACTTCCTACTAAACTGGATTTTCTATTAATTATTATTATTGTTATTAAATGGAAATGCTACAGGAAAAACAATGACCCAAACTAATACCAGTTTGAATATAAGGAGTGAATGGGGCCAAAAGGTAGGACGCATCAAAGAAACACCAAACTCAGAAGGTTTTTCCAATAGCCGGGTGCCCAGGTTTAATTTGCACCATGGCATTTGAGAGAATACACAGACCGGATGTGTATTACCTCCTATGGCGAGGAGATTACCGGCTCTTTGAGTCAGAATTGATACCCAGGGGATATTCCAGGTCACTAATACGTTGCATGTGATGGTTTCTCTGGCCTGTGTTTGAAAGAAAGATATATAAATCTAGATGATGTGTTTCTTGTTAATTGCTAACTCTATTGATATTTTTTACTATCGAATGATAATTAGGCCAAAGGGCCTTCCTAGCTGAGCACCTTTGATCCCTATGTATCTTCTCTGTATCTGACATCTCCAGTTCAGGGTGGGAGACACTGACGGGGGCTCCAGGAGAAGCCATGTGGAGGAGCTGAGGAGAGACCCTCATTGCTGAGCTCCGACAAGGGTTTTCTTCAGGACCTTTCAGCAACAAACATAATTGAACAAAATGTTACAAAATGCTGCCACTTTTCCTATCGGTGCTGCTGGGACAGGTCCAAACCTCTTCTGAGCTCACAGCCCATCATGCATCACTCCCTGCCCAGCCCCCGGACTCGCTCCCCGTTTGCATTTTCCTGGGTAATGTGCAGCTGAGGGAAAACATTACAAACTGGGGAGATCCACACAACAACCGAGCGTGGAGAAGCAACGTGCCACCAATCCGCATGGCCCCTGTACCAGGGCACTGCTTCTCCCCAGCCTGCACAGGACACACTGCCACGCCCACAGTCTCTCTTGGGTGTTTGATTGTCCCCCACGTAACCTAACCAAAGAAGAACAGTTCCTCAGCCCCCCTGGGCTACTGTCACCAGGGGATTTCCCCCCTTTCCCTTTCCGACTCACTCCCCAGCCCTGGGGACCCTGGCAGTGCTGCTGCCTGCAGCCTCCTAACTCTGACTGACCAGGTCTCCCTCCTCCCAGGGCCAGGGGCCCCCTTATAAGCCGTAATCGGGGTCCTCTGATGCGCACAGGTGCCCTGGCCCTGCTCCCTGTTAAGGGGCCTGTGTCAGCCTGGGATCGCTCCATGGCCTGGAACCTGACAGACATTGAATTCAAGCTCCTGGGACAAGACAAAGTCTCTTCTTATCCCATTGTGCCTTATTCCCATCCTAGCCGCAGACTCAGCCCCTTAACTGCCCGTTCCGGGTCGTGTACAACTGAGGGGGAAACGTCACAAACTGGGGCGCTCCAGAGCACAACGGAGCCCAGAGAACAGCGAGCAGCCAGTGCAAGTGGCCCTGCCGCCCCCAATATGGCAGCCATTTACTGCAGCTCTAAGTTGTTTCTTTACTGGTCTTGTGCAATGTAACCCCTGGCCAGGAGCTCAGCTCTGCATTCACTGCTCTTGCTCTGTCTTTTAGGGTATACTGGGTATACTGAACGTCCTGGGGTAAGGATTCCTGCAGAGCCCGGCGCGGATCTCAGATGGATGAATACCGGACACTCCCCTCTTCTTCCTCTCTGATTTGAGCTTTCCTCCTATCTCTGCATGCAGCCAAGCTCCCTGTGCTCTCACCTCCCTGGGAGGGCTCAGCATCGCTCCAATCATTGGTTTCAATAAACTACCTGCAATGCACTTCCTCCTTCGTCTGCTTTGCTCAGAGTAGCACAGAGGATGCGGCTGGTTTGGGTCTGAGGTGTATTATAGGGAACAGCTGGAGTTTTTGCTGTTGTGAGTTCCTGGCATGCCCGGGGTGAGGGGGGTGTAAAATGCCCAGTGATCTCACGGTGAAGTGACCGGTATGGGTGTAACATTCATTCCTCCAACCCCATTTCCCCGCAGAAAACTGACTCAGGCTGGCTCCCTGATGCCAATATGTGCATCTCAATAGTTAACCCTTTAGCTACTGGACTACAACATAAGTGTTCTGGTGTGTGTTACAGGACTTAGGATGATGGAGTGAGGTTTTCCTCCATCTCTGTCCACAGTTTCTGCCCCAGAAAGAAATCTCTCTCACCCTGATATGCCAAACCACCCGGGATGGTGGGACAGATCAATTCTCTCTTTCGGGTCCCTTACCCTTCGACTGAAAGTCTCATTATTATCAAGATCCAGCAGATTACGCTGTTTAGGCACAGAGAAATCAGTAACATTTCTTGTATCAGTGCATCTCAGAGTTACGGGGAAGGCCTTGACCACAAATGGAAGGGGAAACCAACATTAAATACACCTACAGGAAGCACAGAAGGGTCTCCAGGGGCCCAGCATCTTCCAGTTCCCTGCCCATCAGTCGCAGAATGTGCATAGTGAAGCTCTAACGGCCATGCTCTGCCTGGTTCCTGGTGCAAAGGAGCGTCATCTTTCATGGCAGGGTCTGTGAGGGTCCCTCTTGGTGCTCGCTGCATTCGGGGTTTTGTTCCCCAGTGTTTCTCAGGGTTTTGCTCCGGATGGGTAGAGACTGTGCATTAGCCAGGGGAGAGGTCCCTGAAGTCCCAACAGGTGCAACCAGAATCCCTTGATCAACGGCTCCATGTCTAGCTTGCAGCCGGTTTCAAGTGGAGTGCCCCAAGGGTCGGTCCTGGGGCCAGTTTTGTTCAATATCTTCATTAATGATCTGGAGGATGGCGTGGACTGCACTCTCAGCAAGTTTGCAGATGACACTCAACTGGGAGGAGTGGTAGATACGCTGGAGGGTAGGGATAGGATACAGAGGGACCTAGACAAATTAGACAATTGGGCCAAAAGAAACCTGATGAGGTTCAACAAGGACAAGTGCAGAGTCCTGCACTTAGGAATCCCATTCACTGCTACAGACTAGGGACCGAATGGCTAGGAAGCAGTTCTGCAGAAAAGGACCTAGGGGTTACAGTGGACGAGAAGCTGGATATGAGTCAACAGTGTGACCTTCTTGCCAAGAAGGTTAACAGCATTTTGGGCTGTATAAGTAGGGGCATTGCCAGCAGATCGAAGGACGTGATCATTCCCCTCTATTCGACATTGGTGAGGTCTCATCTGGAGTACTGTGTCCAGTTTTTGGGCCCCACACTACAAGAAGGATGTGGAAAAATTGGAAAGAGTCCAGCGGAGGGCAATAAAAATGATTAGGGGGCTGAAGCACATGACTTATGAGGAGAGACTGAGGGAACTGGGATTGTTTAGTCTGAAGAAGAGAAGAATGAGGGGGGATTTGATAGCTGCTTTCAACTACCTGAAAGGGGGTTCCAAAGAGGATGGATCTAGACTGTTCTCAGTGGTACCTGATGACAGAACAAGGAGTAATGCTCTCAAGTTGCAGTGGGGGAGGTTTAGGTTGGATATTAGGAAAAACTTTTTCACTGGGAGGGTGGTGAAGCACTGGAATTGGTTCCCTAGGGAGGTGGTGGAATCTCCTTCCTTAGAGGCTTTTAAGGTCAGGCTTGACAAAGCCCTGGCTGGGATGATTTAGTTGGGAATTGGTCCTGCTTTGAGCAGGGGGTTGGACTAGATGACCTCCTGAGGTCCCTTCCAACCCTGATATTCTATGATTCTAAAGAAGGAAAAATCTCCCCCCCCTTTGCCCCTGAGTACACAGTTAAGGCTGTATGTAGTGCATCTGTAGCTGTGTCTGTCCCAGGATATTACGGTGGGCAAGGTAACATCTTTTATTGGACCAGTTTCTGTTGTTGAGAGAGACAAGTTTTCGAGCCACACAGAGCTCTTCTGCAGGTCTGGGAAAGGAACTCCCAGCATCTCAGCAAAATGCAAGGTGTTTAGCAGAACAGTTAGCTGTACGTTTACACAAACCATGGACGTTGTATGCACCAGTGATTAAGCTTGTGTACTTGGAGAGTAGCCTGAGCCTGTGGCGATCTTACCCAGGTGTGATGCCTCTTTTAAAAAGAAGCAACAACATAACGTTCTTGGGAACCACTTTTACATTCATGAGCCATTTGCACATTTAGGCCATCCCGGGGATCTAACTTGCAGCACGAGAATCATGCTGCTCACGTGAACAGAACTGCAACAACCAAACAACCAAAATCCCATCCCGTGATGGTCCAAGTTACAACAGCGGCCATGTTGGCCTCACAAATGTGCAGGTGAGCAAGGTCTGTTAGAGACTAAAAATGCCTGCAAATTTTTCCCACCTTCCCCTGCAACTCTGCTCTCCTGCTCCCCAGCGACGAGCTCGGGGGATCCATTCATGGAGCCTGGACAGTAGTAAGAAGCAGTTCAACTATAGGCTGAGCAAGTGCAGAATGGTGGTAGAATGTGCCTTTGGACGTTTAAAAGCTCGCTGGCGCTGTTGGTCAGACCTCAGTGCAACCAACATTCCCATCGTTATTGCTGCTGTCTGTGTGCTCCATAATATCTGTGAGAGTAAGGGGGAGACGTTTATGGTGGGAGGTTGAAGCAAATCGCCTGGCGTCTGATTTTGAACAGCCAGACACCAGGGAAATTAGAAGAGCACAGCAAGGAGAGAGGCTTTGAAAACCAGTTTCATGACTGGCCAGGCTTTGGTGTGACAGTTGTGTGTGTTTTTGCTTGATGCAAACCCATCCCCTTTGTTGATTTTAATTCCCTGTAAGCCAACCACCTTCCCCCCTTCGAAATAAAGTAACTATTGTTTTGAAACCATGCATTCTTTCTTTATTAATTTTTTTAAAATGAGATAACGATCAAGGTAGCCCAGGTGGGGTGGGGGAGGAGGGAAGGACAAGGCCACATTGCTTATTGTAGCCACACTAAAAATAAAATTGTTTGAATGACAGCCTTCTGTTGCTTGGGCCATCCTCTGGAGTGGAGTGGCTGGGTGCCCAGAACCTCCCCACCCCCGGGTTCTTGGGTGTCTGGGTGAGGAGGCTATGGAACATGGGGAGGAGGGTAGGCAGTTATACAGTGGATGCAGCGAGTGTCTGTGCTCTTGTTGGCTTTCCTGCAGCTCCAACAGACACTTCATCATGTCCGTTTGCCCCCCACATTAGCCCCAGCATCGCGTCCTGCTTCCGCTCTTCGTGCTCACTTAATTCTTTCCTGGCCTCTGCCACTGAATGCCTCCATGCATTGAGCTGTGCCCTATCAGTGCAGGAGGACTGCATGAGCTCGGAAAACATGTCATCGCGAGCGTATTTTTTTTCACCTTCTAATCTGCGATAACTTCAGGGACGTGGGGAGGCCAATCCCAGCCAGTGCTTGTCCCAGGCCCAGAGAAAGAGGGTTTCAAGGTGAGCACATGATGCTTTCCCTTTGTCTCCAAGGCAGGCAGAATGGAAGCTTGTCTGTCTCCTCTCCTGGGGCCCCTGCTGGCAGCAAAAACCCCACTCGTCCTGTGTGGAAGCATTGAGGGGTGACAGAGGGATGGTGAAAGAAGTGCCACACCTAGCCCTTGCAATAGCCTTGCAGCCCGGACACGCAGGAGAGATTCCCATTTACACAGCAGCTTTGGAAAACTCCAATTCCTCTGACACGTTTGCACAACTAACTGCGGGGGATTGTACCCTTTTGGCCCCAGCCTTCTCCATCAGCAGCTGTGGATTCAGTTGTTGTATCTCAACCACATTTACTCTAAAGACATGAAAGCACAAAGCAATGAACAAAGGGCGTGTGGCTGGAGTGGGAGTTTATCATAGGAGCTGGCACCATTCCCCAGAGGAGACGGGATCAGGGAAGGAAGGAGGTTTCCCTGGCTCATCCAAGTGCTAAAGACAGTGAAAGGGGGATTCTGGTTGCACCTGTTGAGAATTCAGGGACCTCTCCCCTGGCTAATGCACAGTCTCTACCCATCCGGAGCAAAACCCTGAGAAATGCTGGCGAACAAAACCCCGAATGCAGCGAGCACCAAGAGGGACCCTCGCAAACCCTGTCTGGGGCTCTCATGAAAGATGACACTCTTTTGCACCAGGAACCAGGCAGAGCATGGCCGTTAGAGCTTCACTATGCACATTCTGCGACTGATGGGCAGGGAGCTGAAGATGCTGGGCCCCCAGAGACCCTTCCATGGTTCCAGTAGGTGTATTTAATGCTGGTTTCCCCTTCCATTTGTGGTCAAGGCCTTTCCTGTACCTCTGAGATGTGCTCACACCAGAAATGATACTGATTTCTCTGTGCTAAAGGGCGTTATCTGCTGGATCTTGATAATACTGAGACTTTCAGTCGACAGGGAAGGGACCCGAGAGGGAGAATCGGTCTGTCCCTCGGTGGGCACAACACAGCAGCGAAACCATCCTGGGTGGTTTGGCATATCAGGGTGAGAGAGATTTCTTTCTGGGGCAGAAACTGTGGACAGAGATGGAGGAAAACCTCACTCCATCCCCCTAAGTCCTGTTACACACCCCAGCACACTTATGTTGTAGTCCAGTCGCTAAAGGGTTAACTATTGAGATGCACATATTGGCATCAGGGAGCCAGCCTGAGTCAGTTTTCTGCGGGGAAATGGGGTTGGAGGAATGAATGTTACACCCATACCGGCCACTTCACCGTGAGATCACTGGGCATTTTACACCCGCCTCACCCTGGGCACGCCAGGAACTCACAACAGCAAAAACTCCAGCTGTTTCCTATAATACACCTCAGACCCAAACCAGCCGCATCCTCTGTGTTACTCTGAGCAAAGCAGACGAAGGAGGAAGTGCATTGCAGGTAGTTTATTGAAACCAATGATTGGAGCGATGCTGAGCCCTCCCAGGGAAGTGAGAGCACAGGGAGCTTGGCTGCATGCAGAGATAGGAGGAAAGCTCAAATCAGAGAGGAAGAAGAGGGGAGCGTCCGGTATTCATCCATCTGAGATCCGCGCCGGGCTCTGCAGGAATCCTTACCCCAGGACATTCAGTATACTCAGAATACCCTAAAAGACAGAGCAAGAGCAGTGAATGCAGAGCTGAGCTCCTGGCCAGGGGTTACATTGCACAAGACCAGTAAAGAAACAACTTAGAGCTGCAGTAAACGGCTGCCATATTGGGGGCGGCAGGGCCACTCGCACTGGCTGCTCGCTGTTCTCTGGGCTCCGTTGTGCTCTGGAGCGCCCCAGTTTGTGACGTTTCCCCCTCAGTTGTACACGACCCAGAACGGGCAGTTAAGGGACTGAGTCTGCGGCTAGGCCGGGAATAAGGCACGATGGGATAAGAAGAGACTTTGTCCTGTCCCAAGAGCTTGAATTCAATGTCTGTCAGGTTCCAGGCCATGGAGCGATCCCAGGCTGACACAGGCCCCTTAACAGGGAGCAGGGCCAGGGCACCCGTGCTGCACCAGAGGACCCCGATTAGGGCTTATAAGGGGGCCCCTGGCCCTGGGAGGAGGGAGACCTGGTCAGTCAGAGTTAGGAGGCTGCAGGCAGCAGCACTGCCAGGGTCCCCAGGGCTGGGGAGTGAATCGGAAAGGGAAAGGGGGGAAATCCCCTGGTGACAGTAGCCCAGGGGGGCTGAGGAACTGTTCTTCTTTGGTTAGGTTACGTGGGGGACAATCAAATACCCAAGAGAGACTGTGGGCGTGGCAGTGTGTCCTGTGCAGGCTGGGGAGAAGCAGTGACCTGGTACAGGGGCCATGCGGATTGGTGGCACGTTGCTTCTCCACGCTCGGTTGTTGTGTGGATCTCCCCAGTTTGTAATGTTTTCCCTCAGCTGCACATTACCCAGGAAAATGCAAACGGGGAGCGAGTCCGTGGGCTGGGCAGGGAGTGATGCATGATGGGCTGTGAGCTCAGAAGAGGTTTGTACCTGTCCCAGCAGCACAGCTAGGAAAAGTGGCAGCATTTTGTAACATTTTGTTCATTTATGTTTGTTGCTGTAAGGTCCTGAAGAAAACCCTTGTCGGAGCTCAGCAATGAGGGTCTCTCTTCAGCTCCTCCACATGGCTTCTCCTGCAGCCCCCGTCAGTGTCTCCCACCCTGAACTGGAGATGCCAGATACAGAGAAGATACATAGGGATCAAAGGTGCTCAGGTAGGAAGGCCCTTTGGCTTAATTCTCATTCGATAGCAAAAAATATCAATAGAGTTAGCAATTAACAAGAAACATATCATCTAGATTTATATATCTTTCTTTCAAACACAGGCCAGAGAAACCATCACATGCAACATATTAGTGACCTGGAATATCCCCTGGGTATCAATTCTGACTCAAAGAGCCGGTAATCTCCTCGCCATAGGAGGTAATACACATCCGGTCTGTGTATTCTCTCAAATGCCATGGTGCAAATTAAACCTGGGCACCCGGCTATTGGAAAAACCTTCTGAGTTTGGTGTTTCTTTGATGCGTCCTACCTTTTGGCCCCATTCACTCCTTATATTCAAACTGGTATTAGTTTGGGTCATTTTTTTTCCTGTAGCATTTCCATTTAACAACAATAATAATAATTAATAGAAAATCCAGGTTAGTAGGAAGTTGATATATTGAACTTAATGTTAGATTGGGAGAAAAAGAAGATGGACTTACCAGCACCCTATTAAGGGCAGACAGCGCTTTGGGGGTGAGCTCGTTCACACAGCCCTGTACCCCTCCAATCAGATCATTGAGGACGTCGACAGGAACGGAAACCACGTTTGGTAGAAGACTGTCAACCAGAAGAGCAGAAGCTGCAAGGCAAAATCATCCAACAAACTCAACAGGAGAACGAACAAACGTTTTGAATGTCCTTGTTGCTAAAGCGTTCGGGGTGTTCTCAGTGTTAGGAGGGGGCAGAGCATTGCATGGGCAATGGCCAAAGTTATAAAAGAACTTCTTGAATAACATGGATGAAAGCAGCACTCTGCTCCCAGGCCACGGACCTTTCCCTCGGGGGGGGGGGGGGAAGGATATGCTGGGACCATCACAGCCCCTTCACCACGCAGATCACTCCACCACCCAGCCGCACTGTGATTTAGAATTCTAAAATGTTTTGAGAAAGAAACAAAAAAATTAAAGTTTAAGTGGTTTCCATTTTAAAGTGAGCTTTCCCTAACATTAGGACTTTTGGTAAGAATTTTATAACTTTGTCGTCTAGACACAAACTGCTAATTAAAAACTTTTGCCAAGTATTCAATTTCGCAAACCTTGACAGGTAAAGTTTTCTGCAAAATCAAATGATTTCCACTCCCCTGGCTCAGTGTAAGCCATGACTGAAGGATGGCTGGTTATTCACTTTAAACACAATGCACCGGATCCGACTCTTACTAACACCTGTGTAATCTGGAGTAACCCCACCACACATGTGAGCAGGACTGGGCCTGATCCATTTCCATATGAAATAATGACTCTAGAAGCAGCCCGGCTGTAGATCCGTTGACATGTATCGTGACAGGAAGGTCCAAGCTGCTCCCAGAGCCACACACTGCAGCAGATTTACACAGTATTTTTGATTAAATTCTACAAGTTTGTTCGTTTAAGGTACAAACATTTATAGAGATGCTCAGAGGAGCCCAACCCCAACAGCATTTGGGGATTTAACTCCCTAATGTCATGTTCAAAAACCCTCCGGCTCTAGCTGCAGCTCGGATGTGACTGCTGCAGTTCCCTTAAAGATGGCAGCCTGCAGAGATTACAAGACTGCCCTGTTCAGATCACTGACTATATTGAAATATTTGCAAGTTATTTTAAATGCTGCTTTGTAATTAGCATCCTTATTTATCGTACAGATTCTGACTGAGGGACTGATCCAGATCCCATTGGGGTCAGGAGTCTTTCCAGTCACATCAAAGGGAAGGGGATCAGGCCCTGAGTGAATTTTTCCCTAGCAGGAAGAATTGCAGTTTTCAACCAAGGCATCGTCGGTTGCAGAGGTTCCATACGCACCGTGTTCTGCAGCCAACAGCTCACTTACCTGAGTAGCAGCAAACCGCCAGGGTGACAAGCGTGAAGACAACTGTCAGCTTCATGGTGGAGATGGCTGTCTGTTCAGGGTCAAGTCTTAAACTGGGCAAGACTTAATCAATTCTCCTGTAGAGTGGTTCATGAACAGTGCCTGTATATATACTGGGGACCCTGCCTGTGCTCCTCCCAGTACCTCCCGTGGCAATTCCTCTGACACGTTTGCACAACTAACGGTCAGGTTAAAAATGCAAATACCCCTCCCCCTGTATCCTGCTTTGCAGGGGAATGGAAACCACTGAAGAGAGATACCTGCCAAGTTCTTCTAACGGCTGGGCACGTGTACAGGAGATGTGGCCGGGGGAGAAGAGCGTTGTGCCCTTTGGCTGTAGCACACGTCAGACTGTTTCATAATGCAGTAGGGTTTCAGTTTAGTTTTGAGACAAACAAAAACTTCTGTTTGCCACCTCACAAATCTCCTTCACGTCCCTGGGGGAAACCAATAATACTTTGAATCTAGATGTGTTCTTGACATGGAAAGGAACTGGATTTCCCATGTCAGTCTGTTCTTATTATTGCTATGTACGTTGTGTGTTCCTTGTGCCGTCAGGAATACGTACTGCACGAGAGTTCACTTCCTGCACACACTGCGCGACTTTCTCAAGGAGTTGATCCCAGAATTGCTTTACTTCAGAATTGCATTTTGGTGTCACAAATGGCCCAAATCTGCCATGCATCAAAACAGCTTGTTCAGTCCTGGGTTGCTAACAGAAGGAATTCCTGAGGAGACCTGTTGTGACAATAGAGCCTACAAATGTACCCAAATTGTGAGCTCCACTCGAAAATGTATGTAAACCTTCATAAGATGTTACAATAACTTGTAATCACCAACGCTGATGGGAAAATGTACGAAAGGGAGACAGAATAAGTGAATTCGTCGAAACAAAAAGGTCGAGCTGATAGGGTTGAAAGACTGTGGTGAAATTATGCTTCTTTAATACAGAAGATACAGAGCCAAAAATTAATGAACTATAATTGGTATGTCAGATATTAGTCCTAATTGGTCGAGAAAGTAATGAGGGGATGGGCTATTTCACCCTTAAAAAGATCTTTTGTGGGGAAAATAGGAAAGAACAAAAAAACGAACAGAAGGAAAGATCTGGCAGAGGTCACTGGAGCGAGCTTCGCTGTCATGGCTGCCGCCCCTCCGTTTCCTGGGACCCCGGGTCTTCATCCTGGCCCATGTTTATCCTATTAGTGCTTGATACCCTTTAGCTATGTGTATACGTCCAATTAGCAGCCTTCTTCTTGCCAACTTCTGTGAGCAGGGCCTGCGTCTAGCTCACAGCTTAACTTTGCTTTATGTTGGTGTAAGCGGGGGAATGGTCCCGCTATTGTGGGGTACTTTTCTGGCTTTGCACTACCCCGGTGAAGTGGGCTAGCGAAAGGATTTGAGTCCTCGCTTCCACTTCCTTTACCCAGAGGTCTTCCTGCCCTTGAGGACTTCCCTTGCACTTTCCTGTCTGGCAGAGTTCTTGTAAACCCCGACAAGGCTGGGCCCAGGATTCCTGGGGGGCTCGACCCCCAACCCTGCTGTGGTCACCCAGGACAGGGGCTAGGGTGTCCCCACTTTGGGGTACTTTTTTTGCACTGGGCACCTTCCTGACCCATTGATTATTTCATACAATTTAAAGCAAATACAAGTTGTTTAATTAACAATTAATTTTAAAAAAGAATAAGGAAAAATGGGAAAGGTTAAAGGAAAACACATCACCCTGCTCTGTGGCCGGGAACATCACAACCAGTGTCTCTGGAACGTCAGGGCAGTTCAGTCTGTTCCTTGTAGGTCCCAGGCTCCTTCTCAGGCCCTGTCTGTGCTGCAGAGATGCTGCGGGTCGGACACTTGCTCGGGCGGTGGCTACACGCTCTCAGGCTCTAGGTGGCAGGACCCTTCTTCCCAGCGTTGCCCCTGCCCGGTCAGGGTTATGATCCCCCTCCAAGTCTGGCCTGCAGAGCCTCTTGGCTGAGGCATCTCCCTGTGCTGGGCCCACTGCTCAGGGTCCCCCTCACTCTCCCCAGCTGCTCCCCACACCCAGCTCCGGACGGCTCCAGCCCCAGCCCCAGCTCCGGCTCCAGCTCCGGCTCCACTCGGCCTCAGCCCAGCTGCTGCTGCTGCTCTGCCTCCAGCTCCCTGGGCTGCTTCTCTGGCCCCTCTGGCTCTGGGGCTGCAGCTCTCCCCCCAGGGCAGCTCTGCTCTCTCTGGGCTGTGCTCTGGCTTTGGGGCTGCAGCTCTGCTCCCAGCAGCTTAGCTCGGCCCCTGCTCTCTCCTTAGCTCGGCCCCACTCTGTCTGACCCAGGCCATTCCAGCTCACACGGAGGATGGGACCCCCCTGGCCTCCTGACTCTCTGATTAGCTGCCCGCCCTGCCAATCAGGCTGATCTGGAGCATTGGCCTCTCCACATTGCCCCTGGGGACTGTCAGTCTCAGGGTCCTGATTTGCCATCGACCCTCCTCCTTTCAGTGCTGGGAGCTAGCAACTAAACCCCCCCACTGAGTGTTAGTACGGGGGCAACAGTCCCCTTACATTGGCAAAGTCTTCACCATTCTGGACCAGAATCCCCCTTGACCATCCCCCATTTCACTGTCTTTAGCACTTGGATGAGCCGGGGAAACCTCCTCCCTTCCCTGATCCCGTCTCCTCTGGGGAATGGTGCCAGCTGCTATGATAAACTCCCACTCCAGCCACACGCCCTTTGTTCCCCTCTTTGTGCTTTCATGTCTTTAGAGAAAATGTGGTTGAGATAAAACAAGTGAATCCAAAGCTGCTGATGGAGAAGGCTGGGGCCAAAAGGGTACAATCCCCCGCACATGTCGGACAACACAAACCACGCTGGTTTAATGTACCTAGTGTGTAGATGCCACCGTGCACTCCGCTAGCAAATCACTCACTCATGTCTCTTCCTGCAAATGCATCTCAGGCCCCTTCCTGATGCATGTCACATTTGTCATGCAGAAACGGAGCCACCAGGCACAGAAAAGATTCACTTAGAGGCAGGATGAAGGAGCCTGGAAACATTCGTACATCTCAGCTTGAGATCAGGAGAAACGCTGAGCTAGTGTCTCCTGGGAGTTTTCCAAAGCTGCTGTGTAAGTGGGAATCTCTCCTGCGTGTCCGGGCTGCAAGGCTATTGCAAGGGCTAGGTGTGGCACTTCTTTCACCATCCCTCTGTCACCCCTCAATGCTTCCACACAGGATGAGTGGGGTATTTGCTGCAAGCAGGGGCCCCAGGAGAGGAGACAGACAAGCTGCCATTCTGCCTGCCCTGGAGACGAAGGGAAAGCATCATGTGCTCACCTTGAAACCCTCTTTCTCTGGGCCTGGGACAAGCACTGGCTGGGATTGGCCTCCCCACGTCCCTGAGGTTATCGCAGATTAGAAGGTGAAAAAAAACGCGCTCGCGATGACATGTTTTCCGAGCTCATGCAGTCCTCCTGCACTGATAGGGCACAGCTCAATGCATGGAGGCATTCAGTGGCAGAGGCCAGGAAAGAATTGAGTGAGCACGAAGAGCGGAAGCAGGACGCGATGCTGAGGCTAATGGGGGAGCAAACAGACATGATGAAGTGTCTGTTGGAGCTGCAGGAAAGCCAACAAGATCACAGACCCTCGCTGCATCCACTGTATAACTGCCTACCCTCCTCCCCATGTTCCATAGCCTCCTCACCCAGATCCCCAAGTACACGGGGGAGGGGGAGGAGGCTCCGGGCACCCAGCCGATCCATTCCAGAGGATGGCCCAAGCAACAGAAGGCTGTCATTCAAACAGTTTTGTTTTTAGTGTGGCTACAATAAGCAATGTGGCCTTGTCCTTCCCTCCTCCCCACCCCACCTGGGCTACCTTGATCGTTATCTCATTTTTAAAAAATTAGTAAAGAAAGAATGCATGGTTTCAAAACAATAGTTACTTTATTTCGAAGGGGGGAAGGTGGTTGGCTTACAGGGAATTAAAATCAGCAAAGGGGGCGGGTTTGCATCAAGGAGAAACACATACAATTGTCACACCGAAGCCTGGCCAGTCATGAAACTGGTTTTCAAAGCCTCTCTCCTTGCTGTGCTCTTCTAATTTCCCTGGTGTCTGGCTGTTCAAAATCAGACGCCAGGCGATTTGCTTCAACCTCCCACCATAAACGTCTCCCCTTACTCTCACAGATATTATGGAGCACACAGACAGCAGCAATAACTATGGGAATGTTGGTTGCATTGCGGTCTGACCAACAGCGCCAGCGAGCTTTTAAACGTCCAAAGGCACATTCTACCACCATTCTGCACTTGCTCAGCCTATAGTTGAACTGCTTCTTACTACCGTCCAGGCTCCATGAACGGATCCCCCGAGCTCGTCTCTGGGGAGCAGGAGAGCAGAGTTGCAGGGGAAGGTGGGAAAAATTTGCAGGCAGTTTTAGTCTCTAACAGACCTTGCTCACCTGCACATTTGTGAGGCCAAAATGGCCGCTGTTGTAACTTGGGCCATCACGGGATGGGATTTTGGTTGTTTGGTTGTTGCAGTTCTGTGCACATGAGCAGCATGATTCTAGTGCTGCAAGTTAGATCCCTGGGATGGCCTAAATGTGCAAATGGCTCATGAATGCAAAAGTAACGGCTGCTACTCTGAAACCTGTCAGAATGCAAAAGTGGTTCCCAAGAACGTTATGTTGTTGCTTCTTTTTAAAAGAGGCAACACACCTGGGTAAGATCGCCACAGGCTCAGGCTACTCTCCAAGTACACAAGCTTAATCACTGGTGCATACAACGTCCATGGTTTGTGTAAACGTACAGCTAACAGCTTCAGCTAAACACCTTGCATTTTGCTGGGACGCTGGGAGTTCCTTTCCCAGACCTACAGAAGAGCTCTGTGTGGCTCGAAAACTTGTCTCTCTCACCAACAGAAACTGGTCCAATAAAAGATGTTACCTTGCCCACCGTAATATCCTGGGACAGACACAGTGTAGCTGCACTGCATACAGCCTTAACTGTGTACTCAGGGGCAAAGGGGGGGAGATTTTTCCTTCTTTAGAATCATAGAATCATAGAATATCAGGGTTGGAAGGGACCTCAGGAGGTCATCTAGTCCAACCCCCTGCTCAAAGCAGGACCAATTACCAACTAAATCATCCCAGCAAGGGCTTTGTCAAGCCTGACCCTAAAAACCTCTAAGGAAGGAGATTCCACCATCTCCCAGCGTATCTACCACTCCTCCCAGTTTAGTGTCATCTGCAAACTTGCTGAGAGTGCAGTCCACACCATCCTCCAGATCATTAATAAAGATATTAAACAAAACCGGCCCCAGGACCGACGCTTGGGGCACTCCGCTTGAAAACGGCTGCCAATTAGACATGGAGCCGTTGATCACTACCCGTTGAGCCCAATGATCTTGCCAGATTTCTATCCACCTTATAGTCCTTTCATCCATCCCATACTTCTTTAACTTGGTGGCAAGAATACTGTGGGAGACCGTATCAAAAGCTTTGCTAAAGTCAAGGAATAACACATCCACTGCTTTCCCCTCATCCACAGAGCCAGTTATCTCCTCATAGAAGGCAATTAGGTTAGTCAGGCATGACTTGCCCTTGGTGAATCCATGCTGACTGTTCCGGATCACTTTCCTCTCCTCTAAGTGCTTCAGAATTGATTCCTTGAGGACCTGCTCCATGATTTTTCCAGGGACTGAGGTGAGGCTGACTGGCCTGTAGTTCCCCGGATCCTCCTCCTTCCCTTTTTTAAAGATGGGCACTACATTAGCCTTTTTCCAGTCATCCGGGACCTCCCCCGATCGCCATGAGTTTTCAAAGATAATGGCCAATGGCTCTGCAATCATATCCGCCAACTCCTTTAGCACCCTCGGATGCAGCGCATCCGGCCCCATGGACTTGTGCACGTCCAGTTTTTCTAAATAGTCCCGAACCACTTCTTTCTCCACAGAGAGCTGGTCACCTCCTCCCCATATTGTGCTGCCCAGCGGGAGCTGACCAGTCTGGAAGCTGACCTTGTTCGTGAAGACAGAGGCAAAAAAAGCATTGAGTACATTAGCTTTTTCCACATCCTCTGTTACTAGGTTGCCTCCCTCATTCAGTAAGGGGCCCACACTTTCCTTGACTTTCTTCTTATTGCTAACATACCTGAAGAAACCCTTCTTGTTACTCTTAACATCTCTTGCTAGCTGCAACTCCAAGTGTGATTTGGCCTTCCTGATTTCACTCCTGCATGCCTGAGCAATATTTTTATACTCCTCCCTGGTCTTTTGTCCAATCTTCCACTTCTTGTAAGCTTCTTTTTTGCGTTTAAGGTCAGCAAGGATTTCACTGTTTAGCCAAGCTAATCGCCTGCCATATTTACTGTTCTTTCTACACATCGGGATGTTTTTTTCCTGCAAGCTCAATAAGGATTCTTTAAAATACAGCCAGCTCTCCTGGACTCCTTTCCCCCTCATGTTATTTAATCATCCCGAGCATATCGCTAAAGACGTAGAAAGAGTTAGTTTGTTCTCAAACATCAGAACATATCACAGCAGCAGTTTAAGTTTTGGTTTAGCGACAAATAACGTAAATTGTTAGTCCTTAAGCCGTGTTAACATCTAAAAGCTTTAACTATAGTTCTTCTCATATTTAGTTGAGTCAGATTTGTAAATGCCAAGTTTGGCATAAAGAATTTGCAAACCTTAAAATATAACTAAGTACAATTGTGACAATTGGGCCTATACATTTACAGAAACTGTGAGCTCAACTATTAAAAGTATGGAAAAATCATACGATGTTAAAATAATCTAAAATAACAAATGTTGATGGGAAAAGGTCCTAAAGGGAGGCAGAAAAAGTGAATTAGTGAGATCAAAAAGGCCAAGATGATATGATTCAAGGACTCTGTTGAAATTAAAAACAAGACATGCAGAGCCAAAATAAAATAACCCATAATTGGTATATTGGATAATAGGCCTAATTGGTAAACAAAATAATGAGGGAAGGGGCTACTTCACCCACCACTCCCTTTTGGGGTTCTTAAAAAGAGAAATTTTGTGAGGAAAGTACAAGACCTTCATGATCCCGCTCCTGAGCGGTGTCCTGTTCAGAACAGGCTAGAGCGCGAGGGACCCAGAGAACACGCCCTCCTAGCAACTCCGGCTCCATCCCAACCACCACCTTAAATACTTGAACTGTTTTTCCTTTTCGGTATCTTTAATAAAAAGCTTAAAATATTTAGTAGTGTGTTTGTGTTTGTGCCAAACAAGCTGAATTGTCTGTAAACCAAGCTCCAGACCCTGCTTAACCCTGTTTAATGTTAATCAGTGTAGTAAGATGAGGCCTTGAAACATAAACTCTTGGTATCAGAGGCCTGGTATGAGGCCTGAGGCCTGAACCAAAGGAATGGTCAAGACTTTGCCAACATAAAGCAAAGTTAAGCTGTGAGCCAGACGCAGGCCCTACTCACAAAAGTTGGCAAGAAGAAGGCTGCTAATTGGACGTATACACATAGCTAAAGGGTATCAAGCACTAATAGGATAAACATGGGCCAGGATGAAGACCCGGGGTCCCAGGAAACGGAGGGGCGGCAGCCATGACAGCGAAGCTCGCTCCAGTGACCTCTGCCAGATCTTTCCATCTATTAGTTTTTTTGTTCTTTCCTATTTTCCCCACAAAAGATCTTTTTAAGGGTGAAATAGCCCATCCCCTCATTACTTTCTCGACCAATTAGGACTAATATCTGACATACCAATTATAGTTCATTAATTTCTGGCTCTGTATCTTCTGTATTAAAGAAGCATAATTTCACCACAGTCTTTCAACCCTATCAGCTCGACCTTTTTGTTTCGACGAATTCACTGATTCTGTCTCCCTTTCGTACATTTTCCCATCAGTGTTGGTGATTATAGGTTATTGTAACATCTTATGAAGGTTTACATACATTTTCGAGAGGAGCTCACAATTTGGGTACATTTGTAGGCTCAATTGTCACAACAGGTCTCCTCAGGAATTCCTTCTGTTAGCAACCCAGGACTGAACAAGCTATTTTGATGTATGGCAGATTTGGGCCATTTGTGACACCAAAATGCAATTCTGAAGTAAAGCAATTCTGGGATCAACTCCTTGAGAAAGTCGCGCAGTGTGTGCAAGAAGTGAGCTCTCGTACAGTACGTATTCCTGACGGCACAAGGAACACACAACGTACATAGCAATAATAAGAACAGACTGACATGGGAAATCCAGTTCCTTTCCATGTCAAGAACACATATAAACTCAAAGTATTATTGGTTTCCCCCAGGGACGTGAAGGAGATTTGTGAGGTGGCAAACAGAAGTTTTTGTTTGTCTCAAAACTAATCTGAAACCCTACTGCATTATGAAACGGTCTGACGTGTGCTACAGCCAAAAGGCATAACGCTCTTCTCCCCGGCCACATCTCCTGTACACGTGCCCAGCCGTTAGAAGAACTTGGCAGGTATCTCTCTTCAGTGGTTTCCATTCCCCTGCAAGCAGGATACAGGGGGAGGGGTATTTGCATTTTTAACCTGACCGTTAGTTGTGCAAACATGTCAGAGGAATTGCCACCGGAGGTACTGGGAGGAGCACAGGCAGGGTCCCCAGTATATATACAGGTGCTGTTCATGTACCGCTCTACAGGAGAATTGATTAAGTCTTGCCCAGTTTAAGACTTGACCCTGAACAGACAGCCATCTCCACCATGAAGCTGACAGTTGTCTTCACGCTTGTCACCCTGGCGGTTTGCTGCTACTCAGGTAAGTGAGCTGTTGGCTGCAGAACACGGTGCGTATGGAACCTCTGCAACCGACGATGCCTTGGTTGAAAACTGCAATTCTTCCTGCTAGGGAAAAATTCACTCAGGGCCTGATCCCCTTCCCCTTGATGTGACTGGAAAGACTCCTGACCCCAATGGGATCTGGATCAGTCCCTCAGTCAGAATCTGTACGATAAATAAGGATGCTAATTACAAAGCAGCATTTAAAATAACTTGCAAATATTTCAATATAGTCAGTGATCTGAACAGGGCAGTCTTGTAATCTCTGCAGGCTGCCATCTTTAAGGGAACTGCAGCAGTCACATCCGAGCTGCAGCTAGAGCCGGAGGGTTTTTGAACATGACATAAGGGAGTTACATCCCCAAATGCTGTTGGGGTTGGGCTCCTCTGAACATCTCTATAAATGTTTGTACCTTAAACGAACAAACTTGTAGAATTTAATCAAAAATACTGTGTAAATCTGCTGCAGTGTGTGGCTCTGGGAGCAGCTTGGACCTTCCTGTCACGATACATGTCAACGGATCTACAGCCGGGCTGCTTCTAGAGTCATTATTTCATATGGAAATGGATCAGGCCCAGTCCTGCTCACATGTCTGGTGGGGTTACTCCAGATTACACAGGTGTTAGTAAGAGTCGGATCCGGTGCATTGTGTTTAAAGTGAATAACCAGCCATCCTTCAGTCATGGCTTACACTGAGCCAGGGGAGTGGAAATCATTTGATTTTGCAGAAAACTTTACCTGTCAAGGTTTGCGAAATTGAATACTTGGCAAAAGTTTTTAATTAGCAGTTTGTGTCTAGACGACAAAGTTATAAAATTCTTACCAAAAGTCCTTTAAAATGGAAACCACTTAAACTTTAATTTTTTTGTTTCTTTCTCAACACATTTTAGAATTTTAAATCACAGTGCGGCTGGGTGGTGGAGTGATCTGCGTGGTGAAGGGGCTGTGATGGTCCCAGCGTATCCTTCCCCCCTGAGGGAAAGGTCCGTGGCCTGGGAGCAGAGTGCTGCTTTCATCCATGTGATTCAAGAAGTTCTTTTATAACTTTGGCCATTGGCCATGCAATGCTCTGCCCCCTCCTAACACTGAGAACACCCCGAACGCTTTAGCAACAAGGACATTCAAAACGTTTGTTCGTTCTCCTGTTGAGTTTGTTGGATGATTTTGCCTTGCAGCTTCTGCTCTTCTGGTTGACAATCTTCTGCCAAACCCAGTGACAAACGTAGTTTCCGTTCCTGTTGGCGTCCTCACTGATCTGATTGGAGGGGTACAGGGCTGTGTGAATGAGCTCACCCCCAAAGCACTGTCTGCCCTTAATAGGGTGCTGGTAAGTCCATCTTCTTGTTCTCCCAATCTAACATTAAGTTCAATATATCAACTTCCAACTAACCTGGATTTTCTATAATTATTATTATGTTGTTAAATGGAAATGCTACAGGGAAAACAATGACCCAAACTAATACCAGTTTGAATATAAGGAGTGAATGGGGCCAAAAGGTAGGACGCATCAAAGAAACACCACACTCAGAAGGTTTTTCCATTAGCCGGATGCCCAGGTTTAATTTGCACCATGGCATTTGAGAGAATACACAGACCGGATGTGTATTACCTCCTATGGCGAGGAGATTACCGGCTCTTTGAGTCAGAATTGATACCCAGGGGATATTCCAGGTCACTAATATGTTGCATGTGATGGTTTCTCTGGCCTGTGTTTGAAAGAAAGATATATAAATCTAGATGATGTGTTTCTTGTTAATTGCTAACTCTATGGATATTTTTTACTATCGAATGATAATTAGGCCAAAGGGCCTTCCTAGCTGAACACCTTTGATCCCTATGTATCTTCTCTGTATCTGGCATCTCCAGTTCAGGGTGGGAGACACTGACGGGGGCTCCAGGAGAAGCCATGTGGAGGAGCTGAGGAGAGACCCTCATTGCTGAGCTCCGACAAGGGTTTTCTTCAGGACCTTTCAGCAACAAACATAAATGAACAAAATGTTACAAAATGCTGCCACTTTTCCTAGCGGTGCTGCTGGGACAGGTCCAAACCTCTCCTGAGCTCACAGCCCATCATGCATCACTCCCTGCCCAGCCCACGGACTCGCTCCCCGTTTGCATTTTCCTGGGTAATGTGCAGCTGAGGGAAAACATTACAAACTGGGGAGATCCACACAACAACCGAGCGCGGAGAAGCAACGTGCCACCAATCCGCATGGCCCCTCTACCAGAGCACTGCTTCTGCGCAGCCTGCAGGGGACACACTGCCACGCCCACAGTCTCTCTTGGGTATTTGATTGTCCCACACGTAACCTAACCAAAGAAGAACAGTTCCTCAGCCCCCCTGGGCTACTGTCACCAGGGGATTTCCCCCCTTTCCCTTTCCGACTCACTCCCCAGCCCTGGGGACCCTGGCAGTCCTGCTGCCTGCAGCCTCCTAACTCTGACTGACCAGGTCTCCCTCCTCCCAGGGCCAGGGGCCCCCTTATAAGCCCTAATCGGAGTCCTCTGGTGCAGCACAGGTGCCCTGGCCCTGCTCCCTGTTAAGGGACCTGTGTCAGCCTGGGATCGCTCCATGGCCTGGAACCTGACAGACATTGAATTCAAGCTCCTGGGACAGGACAAAGTCTCTTCTTATCCCATCGTGCCTTATTCCCGGCCTAGCCGCAGACTCAGTCCCTTAACTGCCCGTTCCGGGTCGTGTACAACTGAGGGGGAAACGTCACAAACTGGGGCGCTCCAGAGCACAACGGAGCCCAGAGAACAGCGAGCAGCCAGTGCGAGTGGCCCTGCCGCCCCCAATATGGCAGCCGTTTACTGCAGCTCTAAGTTGTTTCTTTACTGGTTTTGTGCAATGTAACCCCTGGCCAGGAGCTCAGCTCTGCATTCACTGCTCTTGCTCTGTCTTTTAGGGTATTCTGGGTATACTGAACGTCCTGGGATAAGGATTCCTGCAGAGCCCGGCGCGGATCTCAGATGGATGAATACCGGACACTCCCCTCTTCTTCCTCTCTGATTTGAGCTTTCCTCCTATCTCTGCATGCAGCCAAGCTCCCTGTGCTCTCACCTCCCTGGGAGGGCTCAGCATCGCTCCAATCATTGGTTTCAATAAACTACCTGCAATGCACTTCCTCCTTCGTCTGCTTTGCTCAGAGTAGCACAGAGGATGTGGCTGGTTTGGGTCTGAGGTGTATTATAGGAAACAGCTGGAGTTTTTCCCATTGTTGTGAGTTCCTGGCGTGCCCAGGGTGAGGTGGGTGTAAAATGCCCAGTGATCTCACAGTGAAGTGGCCTGTATGGGTGTAACATTCATTCCTCCAACCCCATTTCCCCGCAGAAAACTGACTCAGGCTGGCTCCCTGATGCCAATATGTGCATCTCAATAGTTAACCCTTTAGCGACTGGACTACAACATAAGTGTGCTGGTGTGTGTAACAGGACTTAGGATGATGGAGTGAGGTTTTCCTCCATCTCTGTCCACAGTTTCTGCCCCAGAAAGAAATCTCTCTCACCCTGATATGCCAAACCACCCGGGATGGTGGGACAGATCAATTCTCTCTTTCGGGTCCCTTACCCTTCGACTGAAAGTCTCATTATTATCAAGATCCAGCAGATTACGCTGTTTAGGCACAGAGAAATCAGTAACATTTCTGGTATCAGTGCATCTCAGAGTTACGGGGAAGGCCTTGACCACAAATGGAAGGGGAAACCAACATTAAATACACCTACAGGAAACACAGAAGGGTCTCCAGGGGCCCAGCATCTTCCAGTTCCCTGCCCATCAGTCGCAGAATGTGCATAGTGAAGCTCTAACGGCCATGCTCTGCCTGGTTCCTGGTGCAAAGGAGCGTCATCTTTCATGGCAGGGTCTGTGAGGGTCCCTCTTGGTGCTCGCTGCATTCGGGGTTTTGTTCCCCAGTGTTTCTCAGGGTTTTGCTCCGGATGGGTAGAGACTGTGCATTAGCCAGGGGAGAGGTCCCTGAAGTCCCAACAGGTGCAACCAGAATCCCTTGATCAACTGCTCTATGTCTATGCTTGCAGCCGGTGGAGTGCCCCAGGGGTTGGTCCTGGGGCCGGTTTTGTTCAATATCTTCATTAATGATCTGGAGGATGGCGTGGACTGCACTCTCAGCAAGTTTGCAGATGACACTCAACTGGGAGGAGTGGTAGATACGCTGGAGGGTAGGGATAGGATACAGAGGGACCTAGACAAATTAGACAATTGGGCCAAAAGAAACCTGATGAGGTTCAACAAGGACAAGTGCAGAGTCCTGCACTTAGGAATCCCATTCACTGCTACAGACTAGGGACCGAATGGCTAGGAAGCAGTTCTGCAGAAAAGGACCTAGGGGTTACAGTGGACGAGAAGCTGGATATGAGTCAACAGTGTGCCCTTCTTGCCAAGAAGGTTAACAGCATTTTGAGCTGTATAAGTAGGGGCATTGCCAGCAGATCGAAGGATGTGATCATTCCCCTCTATTCGACATTGGTGAGGTCTCATCTGGAGTACTGTGTCCAGTTTTTGGGCCCCACACTACAAGAAGGATGTGGAAAAATTGGAAAGAGTCCAGCGGAGGGCAGTAAAAATGATTAGGGGGCTGAAGCACATGACTTATGAGGAGAGACTGAGGGAACTGGGATTGTTTAGTCTGAAGAAGAGAAGAATGAGGGGGGATTTGATAGCTGCTTTCAACTACCTGAAAGGGGGTTCCAAATAGGATGGATCTAGACTGTTCTCAGTGGTACCTGATGACAGAACAAGGAGTAATGCTCTCAAGTTGCAGTGGGGGAGGTTTAGGTTGGATATTAGGAAAAACTTTTTCACTGGGAGGGTGGTGAAGCACTGGAATGGGTTCCCTAGGGAGGTGGTGGAGTCTCCTTCCTTGGAGGTTTTTAAGGCCCGGCTTGACAAAGCCCTGGCTGGGATGATTTAGTTGGGAATTGGTCCTGCTTTGAGCAGGGGGTTGGACTAGATGACCTCCTGAGGTCCCTTCCAACCCTGATATTCTGTGATTCTATGATTCTAAAGAAGGAAAAATCTCCCCTCCTTTGCCCCTGCTTACACAGTTAAGGCTGTATGTAGTGCAGCTACACTGTGTCTGTCCCAGGATATTACGGTGGGCAAGGTAACATCTTTTATTGGACCAGTTTCTGTTGGTGAGAGAGACAAGTTTTCGAGCCACACAGAGCTCTTCTGCAGGTCTGGGAAAGGAACTCCCAGCGTCCCAGCAAAATGCAAGGTGTTTAGCAGAACAGTTAGCTGTACGTTTACACAAACCATGGACGTTGTATGCACCGGTGATTAAGCTTGTGTACTTGGAGAGTAGCCTGAGCCTGTGGCGATCTTACCCAGGTGTGTTGCCTCTTTTAAAAAGAAGCAACAACATCACGTTCTTGGGAACCACTTTTGCATTCATGAGCCATTTGCACATTTAGGCCATCCCGGGGATCTAACTTGCAGCACTAGAATCATGCTGCTCACGTGCACAGAACTGCAACAACCAAACAACCAAAATCCCATCCCGTGATGGCCTAAGTTACAACAAGGGCCATGTTGGCCTCACAAATGTGCAGGTGAGCAAGGTCTGTTAGAGACTAAAACTGCCTGCAAATTTTTCCCACCTTCCCCTGCAACTCTGCTCTCCTGCTCCCCAGAGACGAGCTCGGGGGATCCGTTCATGGAGCCTGGACGGTAGTAAGAAGCAGTTCAACTATAGGCTGAGCAAGTGCAGAATGGGGGTAGAATGTGCCTTTGGATGTTTAAAAGCTCGCTGGCGCTGTTGGTCAGACCTCAGTGCAACCAACATTCCCATCGTTATTGCTGCTGTCTGTGTGCTCCATAATATCTGTGAGAGTAAGGGAGAGACATTTATGGTGGGAGGTTGAAGCAAATCGCCTGGCGTCTGATTTTGAACAGCCAAACACCAGGGAAATTAGAAGAGCACAGCAAGGAGAGAGGCTTTGAAAACCAGTTTCATAACTAGCCAGGCTTTGGTGTGACAGTTGTGTGTGTTTTTCCTTGATGCAAACCCGCCCCTTTGTTGATTTTAATTCCCTGTAAGCCAACCACCTTCCCCCCTTCGAAATAAAGTAACTATTGTTTTGAAACCATGCATTCTTTCTTTATTAATTTTTTTAAAATGAGATAACGATCAAGGTAGCCCAGGTGGGGTGGGGGAGGAGGGAAGGACAAGGCCACATTGCTTATTGTAGCCACACTAAAAATAAAACTGTTTGAATGACAGCCTTCTCTGGCTTGGGCCATCCTCTGGAGTGGAGTGGCTGGGTGCCCAGAACCTCCCCCCTCCGGGTTCTTGGGTGTCTGGGAGAGGAGGCTATGGAACATGGGGAGGAGGGTAGGCAGTTATACAGTGGATGCAGCGAGGGTCTGTGCTCTTGTTGGCTTTCCTGCAGCTCCAACAGACACTTCATCATGTCCGTTTGCCCCCCACATTAGCCCCAGCATCGCGTCCTGCTTCCGCTCTTCGTGCTCACTTAATTCTTTCCTGGCCTCTGCCACTGAATGCCTCCATGCATTGAGCTGTGCCCTATCAGTGCAGGAGGACTGCATGAGTTCAGAAAACATGTCATCGTGAGTGCGTTTTTTTCACCTTCTAATTTGCGATAACCTCAGGGACGTGGGGAGGCCAATCCCAGCCAGTGCTTGTCCCAGCCCCAGAGAAAGAGGGTTTCAAGGTGAGCACATGATGCTTTCCCTTCATCTCCAAGGCAGGCAGAATGGCAGTTTGTCTGTCTCCTCTCCTGGGGCCCCTACTTGCAGCAAATAGCCCCACTCATCCTGTGTGGAAGCATTGAGGGGTGACAGAGGGATGGTGAAAGAAGCGCTACCCCTAGCCCTTGCAATAGCCTTACAGCCCGGACACGCAGGAGAGATTCCCATTTACACAGCAGCTTTGGAAAACTCCCAGGAGACACTAGCTCAGCGTTTCTCCTGATCTCAAGCTGAGATGTACGAATGTTTCCAGGCTCCTTCATCCTGCCTCTAGCTGAATCTTTTCTGTGCCTGAGAAAGCACCACATGGCTCCGTTTCTGCATGACAAATGTGACATGCATCGGGAAGGGGCCTGAGATGCATTTGCAGGAAGAGACGTGAGTGAGTGATTTGCTAGCGGAGTGCACGGTGGCGTCTACACACTAGGTACATTAAACCAGCGTGGTTTGCGTGGTCCGACATGTGCAGGGGATTGTACCCTTTTGGCCCCAGCCTTCTCCATCAGCAGCTTTGGATTCACTTGTTTTATCTCAACCACATTTTCTCTAAAGACATGAAAGCACAAAGAGGGGAACAAAGGGCGTGTGGCTGGAGTGGGAGTTTATCACAGGAGCGGGCACCATTCCCCAGAGGGGACGGATCAGGGAAGGGAGGAGGTTTCCCTGGCTCATCCAAGTGCTAAAGACAGTGAAAGGGGGATTCTGGTTGCACCTGTTGGGAATTCAGGGACCTCTCCCCTGGCTAATACACAGTCTCTACCCATCCGGAGCAAAACCCTGAGAAACGCTGGGGAACAAAACCCCAAATGCAGCGAGCACCAAGAGGGACCCTCGCAAACCCTGCCTGGGGCTCTCATGAAAGATGACGCTCTTTTGCACCAGGAACCAGGCAGAGCATGGCCGTTAGAGCTTCACTATGCACATTCTGCAACTGATGGGCAGGGAGCTGGAAGATGCTGGACCCCTGGAGACCCTTCTGTGTTTCCTGTAGGTATATTTAATGCTGGTTTCCCCTTCCATTTGTGGTCAAGGCCTTTCCTGTACCTCTGAGATGTGCTCACACCAGAAATGATACTGATTTCTCTGTGCTAAAGGGCGTTATCTGCTGGATCTTGATAATACTGAGACTTTCAGTCGACAGGGAAGGGACCCGAGAGGGAGAATCGGTCTGTCCCTCGGTGGGCACAACACAGCAGCGAAACCATCCCGGGTGGTTTGGCATATCAGGGCGAGATAGATTTCTTTCTGGGGCGGAAACTGTGGACAGAGATGGAAGGAAACCTCACTCCATCACCCTAAGTCCTGTTACACACACCAGCACACTTATGTTGTAGTCCAGTAGCTAAAGGCTTAACGATTGAGATGCACATATTGGCATCAGGGAGCCAGCCTGAGTCAGTTTTCTGCGGGGAAATGGGGTTGGAGGAATGAATGTTACACCCCATTCCGGCCACTTCACCGTGAGATCACTGGGCATTTTACACCCACCTCACCCTGGGCACGCCAGGAACTCACAACAATGGCAAAAACTCCAGCTGTTCCCTATAATACACCTCAGACCCAAACCAGCCGCATCCTCTGTGTTACTCTGAGCAAAGCAGACGAAGGATTGCAGGTAGTTTATTGAAACCAATGATTGGAGCGATGCTGAGCCCTCCCAGGGAGGTGAGAGCACAGGGAGCTTGGCTGCATGCAGAGATAGGAGGAAAGCTCAAATCAGAGAGGAAGAAGAGGGGAGTGTCCAGTATTCATCCATCTGAGATCCGCGCCGAGCTCTGCAGGAATCCTTACCCCAGGACGTTCAGTATACCCAGAATACCCTAAAAGACAGAGCAAGAGCAGTGAATGCAGAGCTGAGCTCCTGGCCAGGGGTTACATTGCACAAGACCAGTAAAGAAACAACTTAGAGCTGCAGTAAACGGCTGCCATATTGGGGGCGGCAGGGCCACTCGCACTGGCTGCTCGCTGTTCTCTGGGCTCCGTTGTGCTCTGGAGCGCCCCAGTTTGTGACGTTTCCCCCTCAGTTGTACACGACCCCGGAACGGGCAGTTAAGGGACTGAGTCTGCGGCTAGGCCGGGAATAAGGCACGATGGGATAAGAAGAGACTTTGTCCTGTCCCAAGAGCTTGAATTCAATGTCTGTCAGGTTCCAGGCCATGGAGCGATCCCAGGCTGACACAGGCCCCTTAACAGGGAGCAGGGCCAGGGCACCTGTGCGCACTAGAGGACCCCGATTAGGGCTTATGAGGGGGCCCCTGGCCCTGGGAGGAGGGAGACCTGGTCAGTCAGAGTTAGGAGGCTGCAGGCAGCAGCACTGCCAGGGTCCCCAGGGCTGGGGAGTGAGTCGGAAAGGGAAAGGGGGGAAATCCCCTGGTGACAGTAGCCCAGGGGGGCTGAGGAACTGTTCTTCTTTGGTTAGGTTACGGGTGGGACAATCAAATACCCAAGAGAGACTGTGGGCATGGCAGTGTGTCCTGTGCAGGCTGGGGAGAAGCAGTGCCCTGGTACAGGGGCCATGCAGATTGGTGGCACGTTGCTTCTCCGCGCTCGGTTGTTGTGTGGATCTCCCCAGTTTGTAATGTTTTCCCTCAGCTGCACATTACCCAGGAAAATGCAAACGGGGAGCGAGTCCGTGGGCTGGGCAGGGAGTGATGCATGATGGGCTGTGAGCTCAGGGGAGGTTTGGACCTGTCCCAGCAGCACCAATAGGAAAAGCGGCAGCATTTTGTAACATTTCCTTCATTTATGTTTGTTGCTGAAAGGTACTGAAGAAAACCCTTATCGGAGCTCAGCAATGAGGGTCTCTCCTCAGCTCCTCCACATGGCTTCTCCTGGAGCCCCCGTCAGTGTCTCCCAGCCTGAACTGGAGATGTCAGATACAGAGAAGATACATAGGGATCAAAGGTGCTCAGCTAGGAAGGCCCTTTGGCCTAATTCTCATTCGATAGCAAAAAAATATCAATAGAGTAAGCAATTAACAAGAAACACATCATCTAGATTTATATATCTTTCTTTCAAACACAGGCCACAGTAACCATCACATGCAACGTATTAGTGACCTGGAATATCCCCTGGGTATCAATTCCGACTCAAAGAGCCAGTAATCTCCTCGCCATAGGAGGTAATACACATCCGGTCTGTGTATTCTCTCAAATGCCATGGTCCAAATTAAATCTGGGTACCCGGATATTGGAAAAACCTTCTGAGTTTGGTGTTTCTTTGATGCGTCCTACCTTTTGGCCCCATTCACTCCTTATATTCAAACTGGTATTAGTTTGGGTCATTGTTTTTCCTGTAGCATTTCCATTTAACAACAATAATAATAATTAATAGAAAATCCAGGTTAGTAGGAAGTTGATATATTGAACTTAATGTTAGATTGGGAGAACAAGAAGATGGACTTACCAGCACCCTATTAAGGGCAGATAGCGCTTTGGGGGTGAGCTCGTTCACACAGCCCTGTACCCCTGTAACCAGGTCAGTGAGGACGCCGACAGGAACGGAAACCACGTTTGTCACCGGGTTTGGCAGAAGATTGTCAACCAGAAGAGCAGAAGCTGCAAGGCAAAATCATCCAACAAACTCAACAGGAGAACGAACAAACATTTTGAATGTCCTTGTTACTAAAGCGTTCGGGGTGTTTCTCAGTGTTAGGAGGGGGCAGAGCATTGCATGGGCAATGGCCAAAGTTATAAAAGAACTTCTTGAATAACATGGATGAAAGCAGCACTCTGCTCCCAGGCCACGGACCTTTCCCTCAGGGTAAGGATACGCTGGGACCATCACAGCCCCTTCACCAAGCAGATCCCTCCACCACCCAGCCGCACTGTGATTTAAAATTCTAAAATGTGTTGAAAAAGAAACAAAAAATTAAAGTTTAAGTGATTTCTGTTTTAAAGTGAGCTTTCCCTAACATTAGCATTTGGGGATTTAACTCCCTTATGCCATGTTCAAAAAACCCTCCGTCTCTAGCTGCAGCTCGGATGTGACTGCTGCAGTTCCCTTAAAGATGGCAGCCTGCAGAGATTACAAGACTGCCCTGTTCAGATCACTGACTATATTGAAATATTTGCAAGTTATTTTAAATGCTGCTTTGTAATTAGCATCCTTATTTATCGTACAGATTCTGACTGAGGGACTGATCCAGATCCCATTGGGGTCAGGAGTCTTTCCAGTCACATCAAGGGGAAGGGGATCAGGCCCTGAGTGAATTTTGCCCTAGCAGGAAGAATTGCAGTTTTCAACCAAGGCATCGTCGGTTACAGAGGATCCATACGCACCGTGTTCTGCAGCCAACAGCTCACTTACCTGAGTAGCAGCAAACCGCCAGGGTGACAAGCGTGAAGACAACTGTCAGCTTCATGGTGGAGATGGCTGTCTGTTCAGGGTCACGTCGTAAACTGGGCGAGACTTAATCAATTCTCCTGTAGAACGGTACATGAACAGCACCTGTATATATACTGGCGACCTTGCCTGTGCTCCTCCCAGTACCTCCGGTGGCAATTCCTCTGACATGTTTGCACAACTAACGGTCAGGTTAAAAAAGTGAATACCCCTCCCTCTGTATCCTGCTTTGCAGGGGAGATTGGAAACCACTGAAGAGCGATACCTGCCAAGTTCTTCTAACGGCTGGACACGTGTACAGGAGATGTGGCCGGGGGAGGAGGGCGTTATGCCTTTTGGCTGTAGCACACGTCAGACTGTTTCATAATGCAGTAGGGTTTCAGATTAGTTTTGTGACTAACAAAAACTTCTGTTTGCCAGCCACCTCAAAAATCTCCTTCACTTCCCTGGGGGAAACCAATAATACTTTGAATCTAGATGTGTTCTTGACATGGAAAGGAACTGGATTTCCCATGTCAGTCTGTTCTTATTATTGCTATGTACGTTGTGTGTTCCTTGTGCCGTCAGGAATACGTACTGCACGAGAGCTCACTTCTTGCACACACTGCGCGACTTTCTCAAGGAGTTGATCCCAGAATTGCTTTACTTCAGAATTGCATTTTGGTGTCACAAATGGCCAAAATCTGCCATGCATCAAAACAGCTTGTTCACTCCTGGGTTGCTAACAGAAGGAACTCCTGAGGAGAGCTGTTGTTACAATGGAACCTATAAATGTACCCAAATTGTGAGCTCCTCTCGAAAATATGTAAACCTTCATAAGATGTTACAATAACCTATAATCACCAACGCTGATGGGGAAAGGTACAAAAGGGAGACAGAATAAGACAATTAGTCTAAACAAAAAGGCCAAATTGACCTGATTCAAAGACTGTGTTGAAATTAATCTTATTAAAAACAAGAGCTGGAGAGCCGGAAGCTAATGAACCATAATTGGTATGTTGGATATTGGACTTAATTAGTTGAAAAAATAATCAGGGGATGGGTTATTTCACCCAGCTCCCTTTTGGGGTCCTTAAAAAAAAGAAATTTTGTGGGTAAAGAACAAAAAAAAAAAAGAAGACTAGGTGGAGAGGACAGAGGGAGGCACCCCCACCATTTCCTGGGACCGTGGAATCATCATCCAATCCTGGGAGGTGTCCTGACCAGAACAGGCCACAAAGAGAGGGACCCAGATCATATCACCACCACTGATGGCTGCAACTGAATCCCAGCCACCACTCAGGATGACAGTTATTGCCAGTTCTGATACCATCTAGGAGTCTGTCAAAGAAGGGGGCCCTGCCTTCTGAGACTGGCCTTAACAACCACAACAGCCGCAATATCTCCAGCCCAGCCCAACTCATTTTTTCTCTTTTCCACATCTTTGATACCATCTAAGAGACAGTCAAACACCAATGGGGGGAGGGGGGTTCCTTCTAAAAACTGTCCATAGCTAAAGGGAAAGGGAATAAGGGAGGTTGCAAAAACGAAAGCCTTTTTTAGCACTGTACATTTAACTGCTGTAATTGCTTTTCACTTCTTTTCTGTATCTTTAATAAAAAGTATTTTAAATATTTAATAGTATGTGCGTGACCGTGCTAAGCGAGCTGAAGTCCCTGTAAACCAAGCCCCGGACCCTGTTTAACGCTGTTTAATGTTAAAAGGAACTAGGTTACGTTAAAACCTCTGGCCCATCTGTTTCATCCAAGTTAATACAACAGGCCTACACATGCCAATCAAGTCTGGATGCAGGCAAGAGCGTGGCCTGTCTCTGGCCTGTCCGATTGCAATGTTCAATACCCTCGCACTGCGACTGGGCGGATCCTGGGAGCAGCTGAGCCCCGTGAGAGATGGGCAAGGGGATTCACTCTGTGTTGTTACAACATCAATTCCCGTTACTGTCTCACATGGCGCTTGCTGACGGCTGGCTGGGCCTGTGAGTTCCAATGGTTCTGAGCCACCCCAACCACTGGGAAACTCCGTCACTCCCGAGGGTCTATTCATTTCACACGGTCATATTTACACAGGAGTTAGAATGAAAAGATACCGGCCATGCGTTAGCTTGGCAAGACCCAGAGCGAGGGCGCCTCTGGCTGGAATGGAAGTTGACCATCAAGGAATTAACACTATGCTATAATTACAGAGCCTGAACACCTCTCATCTGCTGAGTACACGAAGAGCAGTAACGGCTGAAATTGAGTGCCAGCAATACAGCCTTTCCTATGGAATATGGATTTCCTATGGCATCTGCTGGTAGGATGACCCTATACAATGAATGCTCTGTGCTCTTACATGGACAGGACTGCATGGGAGCAGGGCCAGTGCAGGGCGCGAAACTTCCACCTTGGGCCCCCCCCCTCAGCCCTGCAGCAGCTCCCCTCCCCTCTGCCCTGAGGCAACCCCCCCCCCCCCCCCCCCGCGGCAGCTCCTCCCACCCCCCGGGGAGCCATGCGGCACCTCCTCACCCCAGCTCACCTCTGCTCCGCCTCCTCCCCAAGCACGCCGCCCCCCTCTAATTCTCCTCCCCTCCCAGGCTTGCGGCGCCGAACAGCTGATTGGCGCCGCAAGCCTGGGAGGCGGGAGAAGTGGAGCAGCGACCGCACGCTCGGGGAGGAGGAGTAGGAACACTGTAAAAAAAAATTGGGGGCACCACTTTTTGGCGCCCCCAAAATCTTGGCGCCCTAGGCAACCGCCTAGTTTGCCTAAATGGTAGCCCCGGCCCTGCATGGGAGAGCGGAGACACCCACTTTTTACAGATGCCAGGCTAATATGGCACTGAGCTACCCACATGCCAGACACTCTGCATGAAAAGCAACAGGCATCCGAACACGAAGCAGTCAAATGACAGATTTCCCAAGGACAACAAAACAGAAAAGTCCTTCGGCCAGTTCCTGATGTCATCCTGACGACATCAGAGCTGATGTCAATTGGCATAGCTCCACTGAGGTCCAAGGAATTGTGCCGATTTAAACTAGCTTGGGATTTGGCCCAGTGATTTCAGTGATGCAGCTTGCAGAATAAGCCACCGCCCACTGTGGGTAAGGATGGCATAACTGAACACGAGTTAAATTGACTTCTGGGCACAGGCCAGCAGATGGCCTACGTGTCACCCACACTAATGCAGTGTGGTTCCTTGTCCCCCCCAGAGGCTAGACAATGTCCAGAAGTTTATGAGTCTGCTACTGGCTTTGAGCTAATAAGCCTGATAGTTTAGCTTAGCCTTAACCCTGCAAACTAATGCTTCATCGGGCCGTATGTGGTGAATGGGGCTTGTGCGGGCTCTCTGCACAGGATGGAATTTCACCCTCTGACTGTTATCATTCAAGTTCCTTAGAGCTGTCGACCGCTACGGCTAGATGTAGATTGTGGTGGGCATTTGGGCATAGGAGGAACCGGCATTTCTACCCCGGCTGCACCAACATCATTCCTCAGGCCCACTAGGCAGTGGAGTTTCAGCATCCAGCAGGCAGACACATGCTGTGGGATAAACACTTTCCTCCCCATTTTGCAAACTGGCCCGCCTCATGCGGCATACTTCCAGCTCCACATGGATTCCCGGGGACAGCCAGAAGCAGATTTCTTCTTCTTCATTTGGCCAGAGGTTTGTGGCTGTTCTTCTCTGATCTGGACCTTGCCACAGATCTCTGGGCCTTTGAGAGCCCCAGAATGGATTACTTCACGGGGCGCTATTTGAACCTGCGCTTGAAGACCACTCAGACCCTTCCACGAGTGCGCACTGCGGCTACCTGCTTAATGCGCAGTGCTAGTCTGAGAGTGACTATAACACCCTGGATACCTCAAGTCCCACAGACATCAAAGGGGTGCTTCTCTCCCTGTTTGCTTTCACAGCTAGGATGCTCTTGCTAACCATGCTAGGTAGGAACTCTGGGAGGCTGGAGAATAGGATGTCCTATGGGGCAGGTCCTCGACCCAGCAGCTCACCACAGTCCATTAGAGCCCAAGTCTGTTTGCCTAGAGGGCCCAGGCACTAGACCCTGGAGGTGATTGTGTGTAATGTGCTGAGCTGTGGCTTGGGATGGGGATTCTGACTAGAATCATACTTGTCAACACCCCATGCTGCGTATACTGGATGAAGTTCTCCGCCAGTGTCCATTGGTGCGGCTCCACTGAATTCAGTTCCATTTAATAGAGCTGCACCCGTTTTCATCAGCAGAGAATTTGGCCGACTGCACTTCAAACCAGAGGCTTTTATGATAACTGCCACTGTATCAATTACACCAATAAACTAAATTGACCCCTGCAGCTCATATGTTCAGCAGGGGGCTGGAACAATGTGTATAGTGGGGGCGCTAAGAGCCATTGAACCAAACTGTAAACCTGGCATATAATGGAAACCACTTCAAGCCAGGGGGTGTGGGAGCACCCCCAGCACCGCTAGTTCCAGCCTCTAAGGATAGAACCAGAAACAATGGGTTTAAACTGCAGCAAGGGAGGTCTAGGTTGGACATTAGGAAAAAGTTCCTAACTGTCAGGGTGGTTAAACACTGGAACAAATTGCCTAGGGAGGTTGTGGAATCTCCGTCTCTGGAGATATTTAAGAGTAGGTTAGATAAATGTCTATCAGGGATGGTCTAGACAGTATTTGGTCCTGCCATGAGGGCAGGGGACTGGACTCGATGACCTCTCGAGGTCCCTTCCAGTCCTAGAATCTATGAATCTATAAGATCTTCATGTCAAAAACAAGGATCACTCCTAATTCCCTTTCTAATTCAGGCCTAATTGTATTTGAAGTACCTGGCGTCTCCAGAGACACTGCCTCCGAGATGAATCCTTGCTCATAGCCAATTAGTTTGCACTGACATTTAGCTAGTGTACTGTAAATTTCCGGGGTTTACATTGTTCTGTTGGAGTCTCATTTCATTTGCATGATAAACACTCTATGTTAATACTTAAGTACTCATTACCTTAAAGAACTGTGTGTCCAAGGTTAAATTAACAGTGACGTCTGGAGTGGAATCGTCCTTTGACAGCAATATGGCTACAGTTGACTGTTCCTATTTGGCTCAAGCTACTGTAATACAAACACTTTCTCTAATTGATTTTGGCATCTGCTTTTCTGTGTTCAATGAATTAAAACTGCCTTGTATTCATAAGCACCTATTAGTAATGTTTTACTCTGCTCTTCTCTAGTGATTTCTGGCTGAGATATCAAAGTGCTTCAGAAACATTAATTAACCCTTATAAAACCCAGCGCGGCATATCTGCTCTCCAATGCAAAAGGGCCATAGAATCATAGAAATGCAGAGCTGGAAGGGACCTCAAGAGGTCATCAGGTCCAGCCCCCGGCGCCGAGGCAGGACCAGGTTAACCTAGATCATCCCTGACAGGTATTTGTCCAGCCTGTGCTTAAAAACCCCCAATGACGGGGATGCCACAAGCTCCCTTGGAAGCCTGCTCCGGAGCTTAATTCCCCTGAGAGTTAGAAAGTTTTTCCAACTATCTAACCTCAATCTGCCTTGCCTCACATTAAGCCCATTGCTTCTTGTCCTGCCTTCGGTGACTTGGAGAACGTTGATCACTGAGCTCTTTAGAACAGCCCTAAACAGGGCTGGTGCTACCATTAAGGCAAACTAGGCGGTTGCCTAGGGCGCCAAGATTTGGGGGCGCCAAAAAGCGGTGCCCCCAATTTTTTTTTACAGCGTCCCTGGGCTGGGCTGCCGGTGGCGTGTTGACACGTGCGGCTCAGACTCCCTCTTCCAGCGCAGCGGCCGCTCCACTTCTCCTGCCTCCCAGGCTTACGGCACCGATCAGCTGTTTGGTGCCACAAGCCTGGGAGGGGAGGAGAATTAGAGTGGGGGCAGCGTGCTCGGGGAGGAGGCGGAGCAGAGGTGAGCTGGGGTGGGGAGCTGCCGTGCGGCACTGCAGGGGGTGTGCCTCAGGGCAGGGGAGGGAGCTGCTGCGGGGGGGGGGCGCCTCGGGGGGGAGGCGGGGAGCTGCCGCAGGGTTGGGAGGTGGGGCACAAGGTGGACGTTTCACCTAGGGCGCGAAACTTCCTTTCACCGGCCCTGGCCCTAAACAAATTTGAAGACTATTCCCGGGTCTCCTCACTTCAGTCTTCTTTACTCAAGATTAAACATACCTCAGTTTTTTAACCTTTTGAACCTTTCCTCATAGGTCAGGTTTTCTAAACCTTTGATCATTTTTGTTGCTGTCCTCTGCTGTCCTCCAATTTGTCCACATCTTTGCTAAAGCCTGGTGCCCACAACTGGACACAGGACTCCAGCGGAGGCCTCCCCAGTGCTAAGTAGAGCAGGACAATTACCTACCGTGTCTTACATACCACACTCCTGTTAATATAGCCCGGAATGATATTAGCCCTTTTCACAACTGCATCAGACTGATGACTCGTGTTCAATATGCGTTCTGCTATAACCCCCAGATCCTTTTCCTTCTTACTTGAAGTACTTTGCACTTGTCTTTATTGAATTTCATCTTATTATTTCAGACCAATTCTCCAGTTTGCAAAGGGCATTTTGAATTCTACTCCTGTCCTCCAAAGTGCTTTCAACCCCTCCCAGCTAGGTGTCATCTGCAAATGTCATAAGCATCCTCTCCACTCCACTAGTCACGTCATGAATGAAAATGGTGAATAGTACTGGACCCAGGACAGCCCCCTGCACGACCCCACTAGCTACATCCGTCCAGTTGGACAGCAAATCATTGATGACTCCTCTTGGAGTTCAGTCTTTCAACCAGTTGTGCACCACCTTATAGCACATCTCCCCAGTTTGCTGGCAACCATGTGTCACTGGCTGGCTGGCCCTCTGAGGCAAGCTGGACTCAGTTTACCTATGGCTTAGCAGCTATCCCTCATCCTCACTGATGAGCTGGCAACACAAGGGCTAATTAGTGACCCCCACTGGGTGTAATGGGGCTTAGCTAGAAAGACTGGCCCCAGCTGCGGTGGGGAGCAGGGCGAGCAGGACTTCAATAGAGTCAGGAGCCCAGGGGAGCAAGGGGAGCCCCCCTGCTGGGAAGAGACTGGCAGCATCTGGCTGAGGCACCCCAGGGAGCAGATTTGGCTCCTGCGGGGGAGCCCTGAGCCAGGGCCTACAGGGAGAAGGGAAGAGAAGAGAAGCCGGGGAGGGGCGGAAGACCAGGGGCTGTGGTATTTGGACCCCCAGCAGGAAAAGCCTGGGGTGTCAGAGCTCTGACAAGAGCAGGGAGAAGCGCCCCAGGAGGGGTGAAGGACCTTTCCTGCACCTCGACTGGGACTCTGAGTGCCCTGGCAGGGGAGTGAACTGTTACATGACCTGGCAGGGGGCCTGCCTCAGAAGACACCAGCTGAGACTGGCCATTGCAGCCAAGAAAGAGGTCCCCAGGGGAGGTGTGACAGGTGAAGTCCCTTGCAATCCTGCGTCCAGGCTCGAAGGGACACTTCAGAGGCCAGGATACAGCATGTCATGTGGGACTGACTAAAATCAAGATACATCATGCTGACAGCTTCCCCCATCCACTAGGCCAGTAGCCCTGTCAAAGGGGGAAATGAGGTTGGTTTGGCATGACTTGTTCCTGACAAATCCATGCTGGCTGTTCCTTATTACTCTGTTATCCTCCCGGTGCTTGCAAACCAAAGGTTTAATTTGTTCCGGTATCTTTCCAGGTATCGAAGTTAGGCTGACCGGGCTATATTTCCCCAGGTCCCCTTTGTTCTCTTTTTTAAAGACAGGTAGCACGTTTGCCCCTCCCCAGTCCTCTGGGATCTCAGCCAGCCTCCGGGAGCTCTCAACAATAAATCACTAACAGCCAAGATTACTTCAGCCAGTTCCTGGAGGACCCTAAAGTGAATTTCATCAGGCCCTGAGGACTTGAATACGTCTAACCTGGCTCAATATTCTTTAACCTGTTCTTTCCCTAAGCTGACTTGTGTTCTTTCCCCATTGCTGTTAATAGCAATTGTGTTAATTATCAGGTCACCGTTAACCTTTTTAGTGAAGACTGAAACAAAATAAACAAACAAAACAAACCCCTCAGCCTTCTTGATGTCATCAATCTGACGTAAATCCAGTCATTTCCCACGATGGAGTCTCCAGATTGAGACTGGTGATTTGACCCAATGTGTTTCTGTTGCGTGCCTGGAATAACAGAAATGTGTTGTGCTGGTCAAAATAAGAAATGTCCACAGAGGTCAATTAAATGCTCATTGGCTGCCTGTATTGTTGTTAGGTACATGAGTATACAGTTTAATTATTACTGCTGTGGTTAGGTGTATGTGTATAGGACTGTCCAGAGAGATGTGAAGTCACGCTCCCTTCCCTACGAAACGTACTCTGTGGCCCCCATCCAGCAGCGAGCGCCATGCAGATGTCCACACGAAGCCCCTGTATCGAAAACAACAAAGGCTGGAGGCTGGAGATGGTGGGTGCATAGAATAAGGCTCGTGACTGCTACAGCCACTCATAACCTCAGCTCCGGTTTATTTTCTGATTCATGCATTTCTGGAATTGTACCATTCGGATATTCCGGGCGGCTCTCGGCGGCGCTGTGAAAAAGGCTGTAAGGAGGGAAGAGGAGGAGCGGGAGGCAGCCTGGTGTATGGGGCACTGAGGGCTGCTCCAGACGACAGCAGCAACGGACTTGCTCCGTATGGAATTCTCTCCATGGAGCTTGTCAGCGCCAGCCGATTCGCTTGTGTTTACAAGGGGGAAATTGTTCTTTAACTGGTCAGTGTTTTTTCCCAGGCTGGATACGGATCCGTCTGTCTGTCTGTCCCAGGTTTTAAAACTTAAAATCCAGACAAGGGGCATCACAGACAAGGGGCATCACCAAACCATTCCGGACATGAAGAACTTATCACCCAGTTAGGTCAACTATAGAATGTTTTTACAAGATCTCCTCTAGTTCAAAGGGAATAATACTGGGGCCGTTCTCTGGCCTGCGTTACACAGGGGGCCAGACGAGATGATCACAATGGTTCCTTGGAATCTGTGAATCTAAGAATAATTGTAAAAAAATATCCGAGGGGTAGCCGTGTTAGTCTGAATCTGTAAAAAGCAACAGAGGGTCCTGGGGCACCTTTAAAACTAACAGAAGTATTGGAGCATAAGCTTTCGTGGGTAAGAACCTCACTTCCACAGGACCCTCTGTTGCTTTGTAAAAAAATAGGATTCACTCAATGCGATTGTGTGGTGCCCCCTTGTGCGAAGAGGCAGAAGTGCAGCCACTGTTAACGTGAAATGTTGCACTATGACCAGAACTGAGCAAATATCACAGCAAGTCTTCCACAAATATTATCTGATTTTCAAATAGACTGATTTCAGTGTGCTCGTACCTCTTTGTGTGTTTCCTTTCTGCTAACGGTCTCAGAAATGAGATTACTGGCAGGAATATTCCTGGTACCAGCGGACACTAGGGCATTATAAAATGTACTCCGGTTCATAAACACGAAATAGTCACGTGATTCTAAGCACCCACACATCCAGCTCCTCCCACTCACATTCATCCACAGCACCTCAGGAACGACCCCAGCAAGCTGCAGATGTCTTCTCCATATCCCTGCCTCTATTTCAAAAGTCTCTTCATCTGTTTAAGAAATCTGAGGCTGCCGCTGAACGTGGGTGCGCCTTAGAAGCAGAGGGGCGTGTTGCTGAGGACGGTTGCAGGCGGGCAGCCCGAGGCAGAGGGCTGTGGAGGGGCGGTGTCAGGGAGTGTGTTTGGGAAATGGTGCCTTAGCTGGGGAGATCCTTGATTTCCAGTGATTCCAGTCGTGGAAGATGCCTAACTGCAGGGACTGAAAGCAGAATTTGACCCTCTGTCCCACCCAGACAGGGCCTAGTCAAGCTCCTGTGTGAAACCGCCCTGAGCAGATGGGATCCCTGGGCGAGGTGTTGATAAAAGGGGAGGAGACGTTCTTGTCCGCTTCCTAAGCAAGCCACGCTTTGCATAGTTATTGCCCTGCCCTCATCCCCGAGCCACTTTTGTTGACTCTGGGCCCTGTACAGGGATGCAGTGAGCGAGAGGGGAAGGCTTAACAGGAATTTCTCTTCTCAGTCAAACCATTGTTTGTGCCGAGTCTTCGTGTAGCAGATAAACCCAAGGGGCCAGCCCTGGCCCTGATATGGCTCCACCAACGCCGTGGGTTTACATCTGGATTGGATTTGGCCCCATCTTGCGCTGGAACTTACCGGCCTCGTTTTTATTACTTCCTTGTCAGTATCCAGGTGACACCTACGCAGTTATTGCTCAGATAGGGAACTGGGTTTGGGGCTCATCACAAATGTTCAGGTTTTGTTCCTAATCTGCTGTTGGAATAGCAAATATCAAGCCCCCAGGAGGGGGAAAGATAGAGGGTGTCTAGGTGCAGAAACAATGTCCTTAGTGAGCTATAGCAGGCTATGTCTGGGGTTTGTCCTGCCTATCGGCTTCTATTATAATATCTGTGAGGGCATTAAAAAAACCCTCCTCTACCAGCCTCTCCAAGAGCACACCATGTCGTCCCTTCAATTCCTTCTCCTACAATGCAGTTATCGATGTCGGGGGCCATCTCTTGTCAGAGGACGGGACATAGAACTGACATCTGGGGCCAGAGCACTGGTCCATCGAAGGGTCTTTAAATCCACTGTAAGAGTTAGTTGGGCCTGGATCTCCAAACTCTTAGACAAGCGTGTCACTTTACACTTGGGATTAGCTCAGCTGGGGCCATTGGGATGAGTCACTGCGGGAGCAGCTCCTTGGTTTGAAACCCCAAATGATGATCTCCAGGTCTGACTTTGATGGGATGCTATTTGGGGCAGGGACTGTATTTTTGTTCTGTGTTTGTACAGCGCCCAGCGCAGTGGGATCCTGGTCCGCAGCTTGGATTTCTCAGTGGTTTTGTTGGCTCCAGCATCTCTCAGTAAAATAAAGATCCTATAGATGGTTAATGCAATGGAGTTCTTAGCTCACCCTTTCATTCACAGCTTACCACCCGGCACTAGAATCAGCACTGTGGTTACAGCTCTGCTGGGTATTGGGATAATACTGGGTTCGAGTTGCATTCTAATCCAGTTTTTAATGCACAAGGGCTGAGCTATTCCCTCTTCTTCCCGTGTTTATATGCAAGATGTGGCAGTGATGAATGGGTGGTCAGGACTAGTGGTTGGAGCAGGAGTCGGGGTGCCAAGAACCAGAGTCAAGGGTCAGAGCCAGAGTCGGGAGTGAGCAGGATAGGAACAGGACTGGGGGGGACAAGGCAGGCCCAGGGGTGATTGTAGCTGTGGGCAGCCAGTGATACCCGCAGGCCTGCTGGCTCCCTTCAGTCAATCAGGCAACCCTACCACAACTCAGCGGCACCCATCAATCTGCCTGGAGGCCAGGCTGGCTAGTCTCCAGGCTCTGCTGATGGAGCTCACCCCTGGCAGGCAAGTGCATCCATAAACTGATCCCAAGCCCCAGCGAAGCTGCTGCCCCAAGTGGGTGCAGTCAGGCTCCAGGCTGGCACAGGGGGCAGGAATCCACCTGCCCCACCCCTATGAGTTAGTTTCTTGCACAAAGCCCCTTTGCTCTGGCTTTGCATGGGAGACCAGGATCCCTCTTCCTGCAAGAGGATGGTGCTGTCCCGCCCCTGTGCCCACCACCTGTGAGCTGAGATGTTTCCCATTAACTCTGGCTGGCTCTTTGCCCTGACGCACCAGACTGCTCCAGCCAGGACTCAGAGTCTTCCTAGCAGTTTGAATGTTGTGTCCACCCGTTGGGCTGGTGCCGAGTCCCATAGAGCCACGGGCTGGCCTGGGCGGAGCCTGGAGAGCCGTAGAGTGGGTAGATATAAAGCTCCCTGCGTAGGCTTCTGGAGAGAGGGTTTCCTGGAGAGAGGCAGATTCTGACTCCGTCCGCAATAAACAGCCATGAAGGCAGCTGGCCTCTTCCTGCTCCTCGGTGTGGGGCTTTGCTGCTGCTCAGGTGAGTGTGACGGGTCATTTTCCTGCTCCCTCTAAACTTTCCCACATGCAGACTGCCAAGGCCGGGAAAGCAGCCACCGGGTGGTGGGGACCCAGCTCAGCTCAGGGCGAGAAACCCAGGGACCTGGCCAGCGTTCAGCATGGAAGAGCAGAGAGCCCTGACCCCTGCTCGGAGACGGCAGCAGACGGCTGGAGGGTCAGGCTCTGCGTTCAGCGCTAGAGCGAGACGCCTGCAGCCAGCGAGCGTGTAAGCCAGTCTATTCCTGGGACACGGGGATGCCGGAAAGTGAAGCGGGGCAACGCCACGTTGAATTACAATCCCTGAGCCGTGGGAGGCTGATAGCCACAGAGGTGAAAGTCCAGCCCTGCCTATCAAACTGCCATTTCCCCAAAAATCGGGACTGTCCCTATAAAATCAGGACATCTGGTCACTCTATCCGGCACGCAGTGCTGCGGAGTGTCTCTTTACAGCAGCAAGGAAGGAACTCCCTCCTTGCCTGCTTCCGAGGCCACCAGCCATTCGGCATCACGGGGCCTGATTCTGCTCTCGCTGAGCCTGCTGAGAGCAGCAGCGCCACCCACGCAGGCGAGAGCACAAGCAGGCTCGTAAACTGGACTTTATGGCTGTGGCCAATAACCGATTGTGGGCAATCGAAGGTCCCTTTGTTCCCTGGCAGCACCAGGTGGAGCTGGAGCGAACTGCCGGGAAGGTCAGTGTCATGGGGCTGGGTCACTGCCAGGCACCTGCTGTGGACGCAGTGGGTTTCCGGCCAGGGGACAAAGGCAGAGCGGGCTGGAGGTGGCTCTGCCGGCTGACAAACTGCCGGTGAGCGGAGCAGGGACAGGAGTGAGATCGAGAAGGAAGGACGCTGACGGGGGAAGAGGCTGGCCCAGGACAGTAGCCTGGTAGGGGAGCGGAGAGGAAAGTCGAATGGGGTCCTCCTCACAGGAGTGGGGTGAGGGGCCTGGAAGCAGCAGGAGAGTTTCTGTTGGACCTGTGCAAAGAACAGGCTGGGAGAAGCCAGCAGCCTATTTCATCTAAAGAGTTTCCTTTTCCCCCCGTGTGTTTTAGCCAATGCTGAACCGGATGGTGCTTCTGACGAAGGGAAAGAGGTAAAGACTCCTTCTGTGCAATGTAACTGCATACCCTTCTTTGGGGAGACCGTTCTGTCCTGGTGTCGTGGGAAGCCAATTCTGCTAAAAGCAATGAGGCAGCATTTCCCAGTGGCTAGTGCACTGGAGTGGCAGTCAGAAGACCTGGGGTCTAGCCCCAGCTCTGTCACTGACCTGCTGGGTGACCTTGGGCAAGTCACTTCCCCCCCCTCCCTGCCTCAGTTTCCCTACCTGTCAAATGAGAATAGTGATGCAGCCCTCCCATTGCAAAGTGCAGTGAGATCTCTGATGAAAAGTGTTAGATAAGAGCTGATTAATCATCTGAAATGCCAAGCTAAGATCCCAATTGTCAGAGTGAAAGTTAAAATGAACCTGCACAGTGGCAGCTACCCACGTTGCTTCTGAATTCTCAAGGTGGAGCTCTTAGCAAGCCAGGACTGGTCACAACGAGATAAGTGCAGAAGAAATTGAGGGTATGATACAGCTTCCATCCATCCTCCTGCAGGACCATTAGATTTTCATTTCTGTGGTTCCCCACCAGCCTAAAGCATCACCTTCAACAGGAAGCTCTTTTCTACAATGCCTTGTGTAAGGTATATTAATACTCCCCTTTACTCACCCAGCCTGACTGTGGCAGCTTTATATTGCCGGGCTGCCCAAAAATCTTGGATCCTGTATGTGGCACCGACAATTTGACGTATCCCAATGAGTGTGAGTTGTGTGCTAAGAACCTGTGAGTATCTGGACTCTTTTGAGAAAGCCGTGACTTTTGGCTTGGTGCAATATTCGGGGATAAATGTTTGCCATTCCCTTCTTCCCTGCTGATGCTCTCTTCCACTGGCCTAGGTAACACTATAGCCATCTTCATCGGCTCATCCCATGCTTACTGTTAGCTGTAAAATTATCATAGCACCTAGGAGTCCCGGTGGTGGACTGGGACCACATCGCGCGAGGCACTGTACAAACACAGAGCAACAAGACAGTCCCTGCCCCAGAGAGACAAGAGACAGACAGACTGATGAGGGAATACAATGAGACACTGGACCAGTGGAAGTGTATTAGGGCCTGAGCCAAAGCCTGCCCAAGTCAATAGCAAACCTTCTGTTGGTTTTAGTGGGCTCTGGGGCTGGCTCGTAATGAATCTGTGCATTGTGGGTATCCCATTTCGGATCAGAGCATGGAGGTAGGTGTGTGAAGGGAGTGAAGCCAAGATGTTCCAACACATCTGCTGCAAAGAAAATAAGACTTAGCTCGCGGTCTGCTGTGGTATGTGCCGGTGCCATTGCCGATAAAGAGGGAGACAGTTCTTTTGATGTGCATTCCGTCAATTGAATGGAAACTGAACCCAGCAATTAGCCCACCAGACGTATGAGAACCCGCACTGCGTTGGCAGGGGTAGCGGGCATCTCTAACTAGAGCTTCAGTCCTAACTTCTGTGATTCAACAAGAAGGGACTCCTGGGCCCATCTTCTGCTTCCAGCGGAGTTCCTCCCGATTTCCACTGGTGGAGCTGAGGGCAGAATTTGTCCCATAGGAAAGTGAGATGGAAAAGACCTAGGTGGCCTTGGCCATCCCCAGTAGTCTGCTCTACAGTGACTTCCTCATATCTGAAGGCCAAAGAGGAGGGTTTCTAAGGAGACGGGAGTACAAAATAGATTCAAGAATGCACCAGTGGATGAGACCTTGGCTAGAGAACCAGGATCAGCGACCCAGCTGTCCTGGGGCCCCCACCACATCCCTTTGAGATTCAGTGAGCAGCTACTCTGACCCCGCTGTCCTAGATCGCTGTGTCTGGCGGTCACAGGGTTTGCTATAGCACAGATTTGTCTAAAGACAACACCCATCTCCACCTCCATTGACTGCTAGATGATATGATACATGTAGGGGAGAGGGTTGGGTAGAATCCTGATTCCGCAGCATCACTAAGGGCTGGGCCAAGAGCCGGTTCCAGAGTGAAGAGAGGAGGAGGGTTTTCAAGTGACGCGGAGGGGTCAGGAGCAAAGGAAGGAGGAGATACGCGGGGTGGGGGACGCAAGAACAAAGTGCTCCCTCCCCACAGAGAGCTGCCAGAAAAGGAGAGGCGATAGGGGAGCAGGGGCACATGGGGCTGGAGAGGAAAGGTGGGGAAAGTCCCTGATGGAAGGAACTGGATTCAGGGGGCCTGGAGAAGCTATGGGAACCAGAATGACACTGGCCTGCGTTTTGCAGTGACAGGGCGCTGTCCTGCAGCATTTTTCTCAGAGGCCCATTCAGGGACCCCTAAAGATGGGCTGGGTGTGTCTTTAAAAAAGGGAAATAAATGACGTTACAGTTCTCTGTTAGCGTGGGAGCTACAGGAGCACAAGTTCAAATGAAACACCATGTGGTTTCACTCTCACGGTGTGTCAGGGCCGTTGATCTAGGGCTCAAAGCCCATGCAAAACACCTCCGTATCAGCATTACGGGAGAGATAAGAACCCTGTCCTTGGTCTCTGTAACGTCTCCTGGTTTGCAGGAATAGGGAGCTGAGAGGCAGGACTGAGGGGCATTGGCAGAGCTCTGTGAGTGGCCCAGGGCTAGACTAGCAGGGGGGCTGCAAGGTAAGATTGTGGGGAGCTGGCAGAGCTCTGTGTGAGACGGGGGTGCAGCAGCGTAGCAGGGGTGCTGAAGGCCAGGACTGAGATGTGGGTAAGGAATAGCTGGGGGTGCGGAATTGGTTAGTGGAATAGTCACTGGTAAAGGGCCCGGTTCTGATCTCACTTGTCCTGGTGTCACACTGGTGTCATTTCATTATGTCACTGTTATTGGGGAGCAAAATAGTCATCAAACTCCACACCGGCTTGGGGCTGTTTGTTGTTGGTTTTGGTATTTCTATGCGCACCTGAGTATTTCAAGAGAAAATGGACCCACTTTGGAGTCAACTTTGCTCAGCCGGGGGCCCAACTGTTATTTTTTCACATGTGCATGTTTGCATTTTCCCTGCTTGTGGCATTAAAATAGCCATGACGAGTCAGGTGGGGCAGGTGCAAATAAATGTGAATGAGACAAAGTGGGGCGTGTTTGCATGTGGAACCCCTGCCCAGAACATCGCAGCGCTGGCAGGAGTTGCAGGGTCTTGATTACCAGCAGGTGTCTGATGTCTGCTTTGCAACAATGAAGTAATTTATTCTGACAGGAGATGTCAGAAAGTATTAGCTCTGAGGTTTACAGGAATTAATTAACTCATGTCCCTAGTAACCCCCTCCCCACCCCGAACTGCCTGCCGCGAAGACATGGCATCAGCCTATGACTGGGTGTCATTTTAAAATTACAGTTTAATTATTATTTTCCACCTGATGTTTCTCCCTGGAGTCTCCCCTGCCAGGGGGTTTCGAGCTGCCCTGATATATCTAACCTGTCTCTTCAGGAGAAGGGGAACTAACATTCGCATAAAGAGGAGAGGGATGTGCTGAGTGCCTCGTGCGCTTTCGGCGTCTGCTCCGATCCGGGCAGAGAAGCACAGAAGTGGGCGTGTGACAATTCCTGATGAAGACGCACACAGCTGCCACTCCACCGTCCTGCTTCGCCGTTCAATAAACCTGACCGCATCGCAGCCACTTGCATGGCTCATTTTTTCCAGTTGAAAGGCGTGAGTGTGACCTTTGGTTTGGGATATGGGGGAAATCTAACGAGGTGTCAGCAGAACTATCAGCGGGGCTCCCTCCACTCACTGGGGAAGAAATAACCGGCCTAGCATTCAAAAGAGCCGATTCTGATCTCACTGACCCCAGTAAAAGTGAAGAATATCCCCTTGATTGTGCGTTGGTGTATCAAAGGTTGGGATCGGGCCCACTCCCTTTAACCTGGGCGCTCTGCTGGGAAGAGGCAAGACTGGCTACTCAGTGCACAGATGCTGCCAGCCTGCCTGAGCCAAGAGCGAATGGCCTGATGGTTCACCTGCCGCTCCTGCAAACTTCAATGGGGCTCGTGGGTGGCGGGTTCTTCTGCAGCCCTCAGCTTAACTCGGCAGAAACAAATTCCCCTTTTTGTCCTGCCTCGTAACCCCTACCAGCCGCCCCGGCACTGGGGCACCACTGAGTTGAACTGGGTGACTTCGGCTGGTCCCCTGCCCATGGGTGAATTTCACCTCTCTGAGCAGCATTTCAATCCAGATACCTCCGCTTTGACCCCCCAGTGCAGGGCAGGGCATTGAAAGCACTGAAAGGGGCTGGGTCGTGTCTGGCCGCTAGGGGCTGCTGTTGGACCACAACATTTTGATGGGCAGAGTTTGAAGGTGTGTTTTCTGCGAGGCTGGCAACATCCCAGGATCTGCAGCTGGAGACTTCAGCGCTCCCAGGGGGGCGCAGTCAAGGCTTTGGACTGCCGTGATTTAAATAGAAATTTGGGGGAAATCAACACGAGGTGTCTTGCAATTGCCTTGATGCAATCGAAATAGGGTGCCTCCACGTTCAGCCCCACTCATTTCTGTTTCTCAGGTGAGCCGGGGGTCATCCTCCCGACTGTGCACTGATGCTGGTTGCCTCTTTCTGTGCTGCACCCTGCTTAAAAAATGTCATTAGCCACAACCCCTCATTACATTCCTGGCTTCCCCTCTCCCAGCCTGTGGTGCTGACAAACACAGGCAGGCCCCTGTCCCACAGCTGGGGCCATCTGGGCAGGCCCTTGTGCCCGCATGGACCTTTGATTCCTCACAGGCAGCCTGGTGCATACGCACTGACATCAGGCACAGATCTGACCGCGGGCTCGGAGCCTAACACTAGGGTTACCATACGTCCGGTTTTTCCCGGACATGTCCGGCTTTTCGGCAATCAAACCCCCGTCCCGGGGAAATTGCCAAAAAGCCGAACATGTCCAGGAAAATGCCGGCCGGGCACTTCCCCTCCCGCGACTGCTCTGCTCCTCCCCTGATTCTTATGCTCTGTTTAAGAGCCGAGCTGCCCAAGCGCTATGGGCTTCAGGCAGCCCCCTTGCCTCCGGACCTCAGCCGCCGGCCGGGCACTTCCCCTCCCGGGCTCCGGCGGCGCAGGGTCCGGAGGCATGGGGGCTGCCCAAAGCCGGTAGCGCTCGGGCAGCTCGGCTCTTAAACAGAGCCGAAGAGTCAGGGGAGGAGCAGAGCCTCCGGCCGTGGCGGCTCTGCTCCTCCCCTGACTCTTCGGCTCTGTTTAAGAGCCGAGCGCTACGGGCTTTGAGCAGCCCCCATGCCTCCGGACCCTGCGCCACTGGAGCCCGGGAGGGGAAGTGCCCGGCTGGGGGCACAGGGTCCGGAGGCATAGGGGTTGCCCGAAGCCCAAGCGCTACCGGCTTCCTGGTTTGCCGGGCAGCCTCCAGACCCTGCGCCCCCGGCTGGGCGCTTCCCCTCCCGGGCTCCAGCTGCGCTGGGGAAGCGCCAGCCGGGGGCGCAGGGTCTGGGGGCTGCCCGGCAAATCGTGAAGCCGGTAGCGCTCGGGCAGCCCTTTCCGTGTAGCTGGGAGTGGGAGGGAGGAGGGGGCGGAGTTAGGGCGGGGTTGGGGCGGGGAAGGGACGGAGTTGGGGCGGGGCTGTGGTTGGGAAATGGGCGGGGCCAGATCCCCGTGGAGGGTCCTCTTTTTTTATTTGTTAAGTATGGTAACCCTACCTAACACTGAAAGTGGAGGTGCCAGGGCCAAGCACAGAGGCAAGGTTCTGCCCTATTGGGAGCAGGATCAGCGGGCTTAGAAGGGCTGTGCTCGTATCGGGAGAGCCTGGAGAGGTGTGACATGCAGGGGGAAATGGAGCTGCCAGACCCCAACATTATTTACCCAGCATTCTCAGAGCCTGTGGCATGCAGAGGCAGGATGCCATGTGGTTAGAGCACTGGCCCAGAACTTGCAAGATCTGAATTCAATTCCCTGCCATAGAGTTCTGTGACCTTGGGCAAAGTCACTTAGTCTCTCTGTGCCATTAACATAGCGCGTCCCTATCTCACAGAGGCATTGGGAGGAAAAATGCACTAAAGATTGTAAGGTGGTCAGAGATGGTGGTAACAGAGGCCATATAAGTACCATAGATTGCCCTGTGGTCAGGGAGAAATTGCACTCTGATGGGACTGGCAAGAGGAAGGAGGATTATGATTTTTCGCTGCTATTAAGAGTGGCTAGCGTTGCAAGCTGCACTGACGCCTTGAAAACCGGCTGACCGAGGCACCTGGTAGAATTGACGCTTCTGTCTTTAATTCAGACGAGTCCAATGTCCTGGGCTCACAAAGGCTTTGAAGCTGCTGGGCTCACTTGTGTCGTCCAGTTAGTGGGGGAGTTGGCGGAGCAGTTTAGATTTTACCAGCTAATTAGTCCTGGCAATTTTAGAACCAGGCAAAACCCAGGTGCGGCTTTAGAACAAGACTGGCTACCTTTGCGGCTTGAGCTGCGCTGGGATCTGGCGAAAGCGGAGTTCTGAGCTGCTGCCGGCCTTTTGAGTGTAAGTCCTGAATAGCTTTTCATTTGTATGCTGGGCAGGAGTTAGTTGCAAAACAACCCTTCTGTTCCTTGAGTAGCCCGGGTGTGCTAGAGTGCTACCAGCACTCCTTTCGTTTGGTCTTTCTCTACATTTCCCTTGAAAAATGCGGGTTCCAGAGAAATGGTTTTGAAACCCCAACAAAAGCTCTAAAGACAATGAAACTCAAAACACGCCCAGATGGAGCTGAGGGAGAGGGGTGGGGGTGACGACTCCTGGGTTCTTCTCCCAGATCTGCCGCGGAGTCTTTGTGTGACTGCGGGGAAGTCACATAACCTTTGTTTGCGCATCGCTAACATGGATGTAAGGACAAGAGCAGCCTCACAGGGGCTTGTTAATGTTGGTGCTTGTAAATTGCTTTGAGAGCCTTGGATAAAAGGGGTTATTATCTGTCTAATGGGGCGTTGTTAAGGGAGCAGGACACTCAAAATCCCTTGGTTCGCTACAGTTTTGATTCTTATTGCACGATAAGAACTGTTTTGAGTGCGTAGGTCCCAAAGCCCAGGGCGTGAGGAGGAAGTCGGTTGGAAAGGCAGCCATGCCCTCACAGTTCACTGCTCTGCCCCTTCATTGCCCTGGTGACTGGTGTCTGAGGGCTTCTGTGCATTTGAAACACTACAGCACGTCCATGTAGACACTAGCTACGCCGATGGGAGGGGTTCTCCATCTGCACACGTAATCCGCCTCTCCGAGAGATGGCAGCCAGGTAGATGGAAGAATTCTTCTATTGACCTACCATGGTCTACATCAGGAGTTGGCTTAATGACATCACTCAGGGGGGTGGAATTTTCACACCCCCTCGTGACGTAGCTGGGTTGACCTAATTAGTGTAGACCAGACCTAAGTCTTTGCACCAACACCAGATGGCTCCCACCTATGGGAGGGGGGTGGTGGTTCTGTAGAATGCAAACCGATGCCAGCCTCTGACATGCTAAACACTGGTCAGCAGACGTCCTGTCCAGACAGCATCACCCACCTCTAACCAGAGTATTTGCCTGTTCATGGAGGAGCTGCCCCAGCGTGGCAAACATCAGGTCCCTGGAGAGTAAAGGCAGGCTCAATGCTATGTCTACTCAGGGTTTCAATCCACTGCGAATTATGGATTCTTGCTCAACACAACCCAGATGAACCCAGGCTGCGAAGTCCCAGATGCATTCATGTAGTCTGGGGGAAGAGGTAAGCGCCAATGTAAGTGGGGTGCTCTGGAGTTTCAGTGTAGACGGAACACACGGCAAGCCTTTGGGGAACAGAACATGTCCCTACTCCAGTCTGGGTGATTTCACCCCTGTGCAGAGCCAGCACTAGACCTGTGCACCTCTTCAGTCTGGATTAAGCCCCAATGGGAGAGTCCATTGGTCCTGTAAACTCTGTTTGGAGCTCTTCATACGACTCACATGGTGTACAGGTGGCCTTCCACGCGGGGGTAAATTTCACTCACTGGAGAATTACCCTAGAAACCAGCTTCCTGACCAAATGGGAATTCATCTCTAATTCAGCCTTGTGAATTACACATTGATCCAGTCCTTAACTGAAGTACATCTGTGCCACGGCTGATCGTGCCCCTCACGCCTGAGCTAGACAAAGGGGAGCCCTTTCTAACGCTTTCCTTGGTTCAGGGGCTTGCATAAGAACTCATTAGTAATTGCTTCCATGTCTGCACTCTGCTAGGAGCCAGGTTTGTTGTTCTGAGCCATCAGTTAGTTTTTCCAAGTCACTATAATGCTGTTCACATCACCAGCAATCTGACACACTAAATGGGGGGAAAGAACAAAATTGTACTTCAAGGAAGGTGGCAAATGGCTCCTGTTTTTGTCTGAGTAGTTGCAGCCTTTCATCTGGTGTTCCAAGGGTAGCACTTCCAAAAATTATTGTCCAGGGGAGCCATGAATGCATTTTAAATGACTCAATTAGGTGGGGAACCAGGGCTTGTCAATGCGCAAGAAGGAACACTGTTCAGTCGTCCGCCTCTCTGCCACTGCTCCCCTCCCACAGCTTTTCGGATTGTTCAGCCAGCCAGGGAAATAAGAGAGGCAGAGGGGGCTGCGGCGCCCAAGGAAGCGAGGAGATGTAATTAAGCGCGATGGAGGAGTTGACGGGCAGAGGTCTCTCAGTTGGGCTGCATTGCCTCATTCGGGACTCTGCCAGGGAAAGCACTTGCTCCGAGAACTGCGGCGCCTGCCCCAGCAGCCTGCTCTGGGATCAGAAGGGCAAAGATTGCAGAAGAGCTGGATGCGAGCATTGCAAACGAGAGGGTCGTTGCAGCAGCGCTTCCTCCCTCACCCAGAAATCAGGGTGCCCAGGATGGGCTAGATTCACTCCTGCCGTATGCTGGCTTCTGAGGGAACCAGGGCACGGGGTCCCGAGGGAGGAAAGGCCGCTGGTGTTGGAGGAAGGTCAGAGCTGACTCGAGGAGGCCGGGCCACTCCTCCAGGGGCTGGAGCAGCCAGCCAGATGAAGGAGCAGCAGGCGCTTGCCCTGTTGAGCCCTGCTCAGAGGAAAGAGTTGCTGGAGCTGGCTCCAGGGCCTGCAGGGTGGGCACGAGGGGCTGCAGAGACCCCTCCCTCCGTTCTGCAGGTCTGCTACCTCCACAAAAGCCAGCCACTCTGCTGTGTCCTCCCAGACGGGCGCTGACTCTCTCCTGGCCTTCGCACCCCCTTTATTCCTCTGGGGCAAGGGGAGGAGCAACAGGCTGCAAGAGCCACCCTGTCTGCAGGGGGTGACAGTTTGCACCGGTGCAGGGAGTTTTGCTCCGTAGGTGAGCCCTGGCTGTGCCGTGCTGCTGCCAGGACGAGGATGCACCAGCGGGCAGCTGCACTGAATTCTCCCGGTGGTTTCCTTTGGCCGCAGCACTCCCCTTCGCTGCTTGCCCTGGCGCTGCGTGGGCCATTAAACAGCTGCTGCATTTCAGGGGTGGGCGGAGGGACTGGGTAAAAGGCGCTGCATGGAAATGTGAATCATTCGCAGATTACACTGGTTTAACCAATCAAGATGAAAACGGCTCATTCATTCCAGCACGGCACAGTCAGACCAAGCGCCCTGTCGCGGGGGGAGCACAGTGTGATGTGGGCACTAGCTGCAAAGAGACAGGGCCGCCCTCGCTCTCGTGGCAGGCTGGACAGTTCCTAGCTCTGCAGCAGCTACATAGGGATAAGGGGGAGTATGTGCCTCTGCCCAGTCACTCCACGGCCACCTCCATTGCCCTCCTGGCTTTGCAGAGCACAGCAGGGCTGGACTGAGGGCAAAGGCTCCACGGAGGAGCCCTGCATGAGTCGTCCGACAGGAAGGAACCGTAACGCAAGGGGACAGATTGTCAGCTCCTTGGGCAACTCGGGTACTCCCTCAGTGCCTCGTCTGTGAAATGGGGAGATCAGAGCCCTTCTCTCCCAGACATCGTCTGTCCTAAAGGCTCTTCGAGGCAGGGACTGTGGGTGCAGGGTGCCTAGCACTGCTACTCAGCCTGAGCAAGGGTTGAAGCCTCTGGTCCACAGTGAGCAATTGTCAGTCTCCTGGGCCAACATCCGGCATCCGGCTGGGCTGTATCCGCGTCAGCCATTTCACCTGGCGCGAGGTTCTAGTTTTCCGACTTCGAAACTAAACAAGCCCTTCCCCAGACATTTCTGCGGCCGGCCCCGACCAGTCCCCAGGCCCGTGCTCTGCTTCCTGTGAGTTATTCCTTCCGTTCACTGTAAGAGACTACATCGAAACTAGAGCTGGTCCAAACCCAAACGCTGACGGAAAATGCAGTTTTGTCAAAATCTGTTTTGTGGGACCACGTCGATTTTGATTACATTTTTTACAGGAAAGTCTGAACAGATAGTTTCCACTTTCTCATTTCGATTCGTTTCCTTTTGGCTTGTATAGGCTATCAATTTATAATAGTATTAAATTTGATAGTACATATAATACAGATGACTGCACAATGTTTTGACATCAAAAGGAAACGTTTTTACTCTATCAAAACAAAGCTTTTCAATGGTCATGCACTGACATTTTTTCAATTTTCATTTCATGGACAAATGTGAAATCTCAGCTCCTGGTTCTAACTCGGAATGACAGAAAGTTCTGCGCCATCAGCATTTCCTGGAGAACGGCAATTCTGTTTTCTGAACAGCTCTAATAAAAGCCAGTTTAGAAAGCAGGCAAAGAAACAAAACTCCAGCTGGGGCCTCCCCAGCACCAAGTAGCGCAGAACAATTACCTTCCATGGCTTACAGACAACCCTCCTGTTACTACACCCCGGAACGCTATTTGGGGGGTTTTCACAATAGCATCACACTGTAAATTCATATTCAATTTGTGATCCACTGTAACAACCAGCTTCCTTTCACCATACTACCACCTAGCCAATTATTGCCCACTTTGAATGTGTGCACTTGATTTGTCCTTCCGACGTGTAGTACTTTGCACTTGTCTTTATTGAATTTCACTTTGTGGACTTCAGACCAGTTGAGGCTCCCTTCGTTAAAATTGGTAGAAAGTGAGGCCAGCCAGTCCAGCCAAAATCACACAGCAAAGGTACAAAATACATTTCCCATCAGGCAGTGTGTACACCAGGCATTTTCTCTTTACTCCTCCTCTGGTTGCCATCACATGTGCAGTCCCAGCTGTACTGTCAATAGTGGGAGTGCTAGTATATACAGGCTCCCAGCAACTGAACCACTATATCATCTAACCCTGCCTAGAGCCAGTCTAGAGAACACAATAACTTACCCGGTGAGTTACATCTGATGAAGTGGGCTGTAGCCCACGAAAGCTTATACTCAAATACATTTGTGAGTCTCTAAAGTGCCACAAGTACTCCTGTTCTTTTTACCCTGGTAAGTCACACCAGAACAGCCCATGTCTGTATTAGGGGGTTGCCCTGGCATAGCTAAATCAATGCAAATTTCCTCAGCCCAGTAAGTGGAAATACCCACTTAACTCCCAGGATTGCGTTCTTGCATTTCAAAGGGACGTTGCCTGTGAGACAATGGGTGTTGTAGGCTCCCAGAGTTGGAAGCATTTTAAATTGCAAATAGTTCCTGTTTATCTAGCCACTGATGAAAACATCCTGTGCAAATGCATCCCTGGCAAATAAACAAATAAATAAACAAACAAATAAACTATCACAATATAAGCACCATTATACCACTATAACTGTGTCCGGTTTCCATCCATATTGTTGTAGTGACAGAAAATCTGTGGCCAACTCTTGGGTTACATGAGAAATGAATCTGGCCCGTTGTCTGCAGTCTGTGAACAATGTTGATGCTCCCTTGCACTGGAACAGGGCGTGGGGGTTTTCAGAGGCTGGTCGAAGGGTTGGAGGTCTGGACTGCACACAGCCTCAGAGAGCAATTGAGCAGAATGACGGTCTGGATGGGGAATGGGGCAGGGCTGCTGTCTGAAGTGGTGCAGATCCAAGCTGCACTTTGGCCCTTGCACATATCTCTGCTCAGGAGTGTGTTTGTATCAGATTCCAGTGAAGGCTTGGGGTATCTTTGTCCACTCCAGTTCTCTCTCCAAAAACAAAATAACCTTCTCTAGGAGGCTGGAGCATCCTCGCTGCTCTGAAGCCATGGCAGACAGAAAATCAACTCTGCCAACATTTCTGCCCGTGTTTTATGTCCATCACTCCCATGTCAGACTCATGCCGCATGGAAGACAAAACAAGAGTCTGGGGAAGTGCCAGCACTTGTAAGCTCAACGTGGTGCCTGGAAACAAAGCTGGATTCGTTCTGCTTTGTACATTACCATGGACACTGAGCATTCTGGGATCCGAATGTAGCAGCCACAGGTACTTGTCATGCTGAAAAGCACCATTTCCTTCCCGCCCCGCTGATCAGAACTCCTGGGAAGTTGGCAATAGGATATCATTTCCTGTATCAAAACATGAACAATGGTTTGTTATTGTAAGGATGAGCAGCCGAGCTGGACTGCAGCCATTTAAGAAAGAGTGAGAGCTGAAGTATTTGCTTTGAAAAATATAGCGCAAATAAAGAATTAGGCACTTCCCTGAAAGACACAATCTAAAAGCCCAGAGAGAGGCTGCTGACCCAAGGCAGGGAGCTAAGAGCTCTTTTAACGCCAGCCATAGCACGATAGAATATAGTCCCTCTAGCCCCAGGCTGGGTCTACGGTGCTGCTGAAATGATCCAGCTTTGTTGCTAAATTAAACTAATGCATCCCAAAGCCACACTGGGAGCAGAGATGCCGTGTTTACAAGAGGCACTTCCCGAACATAAACATCACTCTCAGGTACAAACAGAAGAGTGTCTGCTCCATTAATCGGAGAGAGCTAATGGCTCTGGGTCCTAAAGCGCCAGCCAGCCCGGGGAAGGGAGAAGATAGCATTCGCTCCTCAGGAAGAATGGGCATTCTAGTTTGGTTCAGTGTATGCACTAGGGTTTCAAATGGCAGCTAGATGGCATAAAGGCCTGACTCAGAGTCTGCTGAAATCCACAGGAGTCTTTCCATTGACTCCAGTCGGTTTTGGATCGGGCCCTGCGAGCAGGATGGCAGTAAACACACTGAGGGGAACATTTTTCTGCCAGCTAGTTTGCCATCATCTAGGTGTGAATTGCTTCTCCTCTCCTCTCTTCTCCTCATTGGTCTCAAATGCACAGGAATTAGTTAACCCAAGAAAGATTTCACTGCCCGCTGCGAGGCATGATGGAATGTCCAGTTACTGCCTCTTGTTGCAGAGTTGCAAGTGCTTCCAGACTTTGGGCCAATGTAGATGGTGACTTAGGTTCTGCCCCTGTGTCCTGCTTCTGCATCATTTCCAAGAAGCAACTGGAAATAGCCTGTTTCGCAGGCTAGGCCGTGGGGCACATGCACATCTGTCCTGGCTTTGGTGACGCTAGCAGGATCCATCTCATTTTAAAAAACGCCTCTTTCTGAAGCAGTTAATTAGCTGTGAGTTGCAGGTCCAGGATTTTCCTGCTAGCTCCAGGAGGAAGTGCAGGCATTGGCCCAAAGAAGAAAGCCAACCAGGCACGTAGGCACAGGATAGATATATTTAGAGTTATATAAATGGAACTATCAGCGTCAGGCGTGAGCGTCATGAGCGCAGGCAACACAGAACTGTCTCACCAGCTGGCCCGGGGCTGTCGACCTAACTTCCAGGCGGGATCAGGCTGCCCAGGATCTCCACACCTGCCGAATGAAATGCATGCCCTGCGCCCTCGGCCAGGGAAGAATGGTATTGTCGTTGAGGCATTGGGCCAGGAGCCAGTGGATCTGGGTTCAAGTGCCAGCTCTGCCAGAAACCTCCTGCCTGGCCTTGGGCAAGTCACTTGATCTCTCCAGTTCCCCTTCTGTAAGCAGGGGGTCGTGACACTGTTGTGAGGATCAGTCCATGGGAGGCGCTCGGCCACTGTAGTGATGGGGGCATATAAGGATACGTCTGTGCTGCAATAAAATACCCTTGGCAGCGAGTCGCAGACCCGGGATTGCTTGCGGGGCTCAGGCTGCGGGGCTAAAAATTGCAATGTAGCTGTTCAGGCTTGGCCAGAAGCCCAGGCTCTGACACCCGGTGTGACCGGGATCCCAGGGAACCCACAGTGAGGTCACTCACTTACGATGAACCGCAAAGAATGAGGCAGGCAATCCCCAAAGCTGGTGGATATTGTAATACTTAGATTTCCCAAGCCAGCACAAAACAGGTTCTACAATACCTCACTGGTTACCCAGAAACCAAAACACAGTTCCCTTAAAGCAACCCGGCCTCGGGCTTCCACCCAGAAACCCAAATCAGATACGATAAAGATTACTTAAAATCTTATTCCTCACAGAAGAAAGTTCTACCAATCCCAAAGGATCAGACACATTTCCTCCCAAGTTACTGAATGTTTCAGATCCTACCCAAATACACGCTTAGAGCCAGTTCCTATTAACTAAACTAACATTTATTGAAAAAGAAAAGAGTGAGTATTGGTTAAAAGATCACTTTCCATACAGGCACGAGCACAGTTCTGAGATCAGTGTCACAGCAGAGATGGGAAGCTTTGGCGTTACAAAGAGTTCTTAGAATTAGTCCATAGATTCAGTCCAATGTTCATACCCAGAGTGATCCAGGTGGGACTGGAGATCTCAGTCTTAAAACTTAAACTTCCCCTGCATAAAGCATCAGGCAGATCTGAGATAAAAAGGATCAGGACCCAAGGGGTTTTTATACAGCTCCAGGACTTCTCTTGACAGCTTAGAGTTCTTAGGTGAACACCAGGCAATCATGGACACTTTGAAGTAGCCCTATTTCCTACCCATCGCCAGTAATTAGCTCCACAAATTAACATAAGGCAATTGCCTGTTTTCCACCATTCGCAGGTGATTTGCTATATATGCATCAAAGAGAAATCAATACAGTGATGTCACTATATTTACGGTTCATTTAAAAGTTAAGATGTCCTTTTGATCTCTGAACTAACAGAATACAGCATAGACAGGAACCGTTTTGGTTACATTGTTAACCTCGAACAATAGATATGTAAACACACAAAACCACAAACATTATCTACCAATATGTCCCGAAAGGGTGAATTCGGGTCATTTATCCTGCAGGATGCTTAGCTCTTTGTCACATCCAGCAAGAGGGAGGGTCTCAAAGTCTGGGCCGCAGCCTGAGCCCGAATGTCTACCCTGTGATTTTTAGCCCCGCGAACCCAGTCCAGCCATGGCTGTACCACGGTGTAGATGTACCCACACACACATTCCTGCCACCGGGGGATAGCGAGTGAGAGAGAAATGGGGACTGTGCGTTCTCCTTCATAGTGTGTAAGGAATTCTGCTGCCACAATGAGGGGTAAATTCTAGAAAGCTAGATGCACCGCTGGATAGCTCATGTGGGCTCGCCAGGCTGACCAGAGGCAGAAAACGACATGGAGTGTGGGGAAGGAGTCGCCGCTCTTGCTGCTCTCAGCCCATCTTTGCAGACTTGAGAGCTTCCGAGAAAGGAAAGGTTCCGATCACTGTTTGGATTTCGGGGCTGGTTTTCTAAACTGAGCCCAAGATTTCCCAGAGTGACGTGTGATTGTGGGCGGCCAACCGGAAACAGGGGACTCGTTTTCAGAGGGCTGGTGCTCAACACTTCTGAAAATCAGGCTGTTCTAAAGTACCTGGTGCTGGGTAGCTAAACCTGAGACATGCAAAATGGCTAGTGGCTTTAGAAAATCTTGGCCTGACCCTCTGATCTACCAATTGGCAAAGGGTGGAGAAAAATGCTTTTGAACAAATGATATAACTGTGCCCAGAGGACATGCTGGAGCAAGTTTGCTGGGTGTATTGGTCAAAATATTTGTGAATCACTTTGTACATTTTCCAGCCAGCTCTGGATCTAACATCTCAGAGTTATCTAGCGGATGGGAATGAGAAATTAATTAAAAACCAGTTTGGAATAATGTAGCATCACAAAACAACAACAACTGCTTTATTTCAGCCAAGATGTAGCTACCGAAACAAGGAGAACATCTGGCAAAAGACTAAAAATATCTCTGCAAACTTGTATTCCTGCAATATGCCTAATTAGGCATTGCCTATAGCTGGAGCAAGCGCATTCCTGTAAATGGCTAATTTCTTGGCAAGAGCCCTACCCGCTCTATTATGTAGATGTGCTTTCAGAGAAATGTCTGTCCATAGAAAGGTAGGAGAAAAAATGTAACTGGAAATGACATGTGGTGCAAAAATTCCCTTCCCTCTGCAAACGACTGTGTTGAGGAACATCTTGCAAACATTCAGCTAGAGTGTGAAAAATGTCTCATCAGCGGATGCCAAGGCTGGGGCAGGAATTTTGGTTTTGAATCTTAAAGGGAGTTGAAATAAATGCTTTAAAAGAAACATGAAGCTCTTCAGCCATCAAGAGAAGATGTGTGTAGCTTCTTGACATTTGCAAGTGGACCCAGCGAAGCTACAAGGGGCTTGAAAAGGGACGTTCACAAGGAGACCTGTATCAGGTACACTTCTGAACTGCCCTGGAGCCTTCCATTCCACCGCCCCGGGGAAGGTGTTGTTCCAAACACTGGGGACCAGTACATGTTAGTGCTTTTCTGTGCCCTCGGCTCGGAGGGTGAGGCGGGCTGTGCAGGTGCCTGGATAGAATAGACCTGACACTCTGCTGTTGTGACTTCCCTACTCAGGTCTTTTTCACGACCACTGAGAAATGCATTAAACACGGTGGTCCTAGGCACTCAATTCAGAACAGCACTTGAGCATGTGCTTAACTTCAATCATATGCTCAAGTGCTGTCCTGAACTGGGTCCAAGCCAGGAAGCTTAGGAGACCTCCAGTGACTGCTTTTTGCCATACTGAAAAATTGACTCTTTATTCCAACTCTTTGTTTTCTGTCTCGGATCGCTTCTAATCCATGCCTGAACTTCACCCTGCGCCCTGTCCTTGCCTTATTCCAGCCTCTTGTGAGGCACTTGGTCAAAGGCACCTTGAAAGTGCAAATAAATTATGTCATTTGATTCTTCTTTGTGCTCTATTTTCTCCCATAACTTCCGCAGAGAGGCCCTATTTTGCTTGACAGAAGCGGAGCTGGTTTTCCCCTATCATGATCATCCAGGTCTTTCTATGTTTTTATTATCGATTCAGCCAGTATACCTGGCACTGAAATACAGCCCACAGGTCTGAAATCCCCAGGAAAACCCCGACAGCCTTTTGGTAAGATAGTTCCTCTCTTTGCCACCCGCCAGTCCTCTGTGATAATCACTGGTTGTAGGGAGACGTTGCATTTTTTTGTTAGCAGTTCAGAACTCCTGCATGTTCAGCCTCTGGTGCAGGTGATTTCTTGCTTTCTCTAGGTTCTCAGTTTGGTCCAATTCAGCACCTCCTGTGTTGAGACCTCAGTCCCTGAGGATGCCTGGTGGTTATTCCTCAAAAAAAAACACATGAGAATCCGCTTCCTCCTTAATTCCTCTTCATTTCATGGCAGCCCAGCAGAGCCAATGGTTCTCTGGCAGAATTCCTGGAAAAGTCCTGGCTAGGTCAGTCACAGTTGGCCTTGAAAGATGACTGGTCTGATTGGACACCACAATTTCAATGTCCCAAAGAATTTTCTGAGCTTGCTTACCGAGCAGCAAGAATGAATCCCTTTTTTAAAGAACATTTGGTTAGTTATTTAAGAATCAGTTTGCTTTGGTTTGGGTTTGTTGGCCAAGAATGCTTTTTCCATGGCTGAAATATCGACATCAGGACTGGGTCGGTAATAAATCTTAGGCTTTATTTCTGAGTCTGCCTTGCTTCCCCTGGGTGTCTGTTTGTTTATGAGTTCCTCTTCTGTGTCGGTTCCATTATGGGGCTTCTGGGCTGAAGTGGGAATTAAGCCCTTTGTAAATATTCGACAGTTTCTCACATAATCACCCTGTGAGTGAGGTCAAAGTGTTACCAGTGCATTGGTCTATGGGTCACCCAAAGAATGTGATTCTATGGGAACTCGGCAGTAAGGGGAGCTTACAGCCTCGGCTGGCGGCCACATCTAGATTAGCATTAGCATTGCGCTCAGCAGGCGATTAGGGGAACAAATGAGCTTTCATTGAACAAGGGTCTTTGGCCTTCTTAACTTTTGTGAAGCTGTGAATTGCTGTTTTTATTTATTTATCTGGTTTGCCACTCTTTGCCCTAGAGAATGAGCCTGCTATACAGGAAGACCTGAGTTCGAGAAGGAAGAAGCAGGCTGGCTATTAATGAAGCCATTACAAACATTGAATCTATCTCCCATTGTAAGTATTCTCACACTTCTTATCAAACTGTCTGTACTGGGCTAGCTTGATTATCACTTCAAAAAAAATTTTTCTCTTAATTAATTGGCCTCTCAGAGTTGGTAAGACAACTCCCACCTGTTTATGCTCTCTGTATGTGTGTATATATATCTCCTCAATATATGTTCCATTCTATATGCATCCGAAGAAGTGGGCTGTAGCCCACGAAAGCTTATGCTCTAATAAATTTGTTAGTCTCTAAGGTGCCACAAGTACTCCTGTTCTTCTTTTTGCAGATACAGACTAACACGGCTGCTACTCTGAAACCTGTCATTAATGAAGCCTGATTCTTTGAACAAGCTTATTAATAAGAGGCTTCTCCAGCCTCCCTCACTTGGAGAAAGGAGAACAAGCTCTGGCTTTGAGTCCTTAGAATTGATCATGGCTCTAGCCTCTCTCTATACGTGTGCAGAAGGAAATGAACACAGACGTTTCTGTGCCATTGATTTTCATCATGGGGTAGGGGATATTTTCAGATTTTTTATTATACTTTCTTAAATCAATCCATTCCCAATTAACCTCTAATTAAATGAGTTCTGTGTTTTCGGAGGCTATTTTTGTAGTGCCTGGCAGCCTAATTACAATCATTATCTTGCCTTGAACTATTTAAAAGAAGTTGTATTTAATTGTGTGTGTGTATGTGTGTGTGTGTGTGTGTGTGTGTGTGTGTGTATGTGTGTGTGTATGTGTGTGTGTGTGTGTGTGTGTGTGTGTCTCTATATAAAAAGTATAATTCTATAATTGATATATATAATTAAATGCAACTCTGTGTGTGTCTGTATACACAAGTATGTAAATAGGTGTAGGTGTGTAACTAAATGCAACGATTTGCATTTCATCCATGATCAAGGTCACACAGGTTAAAGGTTACATGTTACACAAAGTTAAAAACCCCAACGTGGCAAAAAACGCCATCCCAACAGCAGCGTTCGCCCAGGTGCATGGCCTGCTTGTGTCTCTAAGTAGCATGTGCCCATCAGGGAAGAGTGTTGTAACAATCACCTACTGTTGGTAAAACTGTTTCTACCTCCAGCTAATTTTACAAGATAATTACCAGCCTCACCCAAGTCACTGGCAACAGGTTCCCAGTAGAGCTGTGGGGTTGGGACTATCCACCCCCTGGACTCTGGAGATCTAAACTCCCCAGATGTTTTATTGAGAGCTGAATTTGAGATTAGAGATCCGGTTTATCAGACTCTTAGCCCATTAGACCTTTTTAAATGAAAGTTTCCCCTTGCAAATGCCCACTGCCTAGTGTCCTGCTTCTTCCTAGGGAAGCAAGTGTACGCTGCTCGGTGATTCAAATGTAGACACAACGAGGAGTCCTTGTGGCACCTTAGAGACTAACAAATGTATTTGGGCATAAGCTTTCCTGGGCTAAAACCCACGTTCTTCCACCCAGCTCAGAGGGTCAAAGCCATAGTGTTACAGGGGGACTTTTAATTATGGTTTATTACTGGCCTAACAGTGACAGATAACACTGATTAATGGTGTATGTTTTGCCTATAGCAATATTCACATCCCTGCCAAAATAAGTAACCACTAACTTCCTGGCTCCCGGGGATGGGATGAGGTTGGTGTATGGCAGCCAGCGTGCGTATGCCATTGCTATGCAGCTCTATGGTACCAAACAGAGCCCTAGAGCTTCCTCCCATAAATATAAATGAGACCAACTGAAGACAGAGATACATGCTTGATGGGGCTGAGTAGAGGCATAAATTATTCTGCAGCACATTTGTCTGTCAGAGCGAGCTTTGTTTGTGCCTTAATGCAGCGTTGGGATGTACCACAGATACGATGTTAGAGTCTCGTTTCTGACGCTCTCTTCTGCCAACAGAGCTCCCAAAATGCAATTGTAACCTGGCATCCATCATTGCCCGGGCCTGGGTCCGGGCGGGTCCCGCAGGGTTTGGCTCTCGGCCCTGTGCTATTTCATGGTTTTCTCAATGACCTGGAAGAAAACATAAAATCATCACTGATAAAGGTTGAAGATGACACAAAAATTGGGAGACTGGTAAATAATGACGAGAACAGGTCGCCGATACCAAGCGATCTGGGTCACTTGGCAAACTGGGTGCAAGCAACTAATATGTGATATAATACCACTGAAATGTAACTGTATCTATAAGTCTCAACCAGGGGAACAAATATTTAGTAATGGGGCTTTTCAATCGAGCAGAGAAAGGCCTAACACGATCCAATGGCTCTAAGTTGAAGCTAGCCAAATTCAGACTGGAAACAAGGTGTACATTTTTCACACAGAGGGTAATTAACCATCGGAAGAACCTACCAATGGTTCTGGTGGATTCTCCATTGCTGACCATGTTCAGATCAAGACTGGACGTTTTTCTAAAAGCTCGGCTCTAGGAATTATTTGTGGGCAGTTCTCTGGCCCGTGCTCTACAGGAGGTCAGACAAGACGACCACAATGGTCCCTTCTGGCCTTGGAATCTATATTTTTAGGACGTGTGTGAATAAATAATTCAACCAATTAAAAAATGAGGAGGAAAGAAAGCAACAACGCAAGTAGCAGCCCCATCATCTTTCACCAGGCAGCGTGCGAGGCGCGTGAATGGCTGTGGTTAGGCTGCCAGGCCATCCAAAAATAGAGTGAAAATACAGGGCTTGTTTAATTCGAGTTTTATTGACAACAGCCTGACTTAACTAAAGTAAAACACATCTGAACATTCCCCCACCGCCCAGAGGAAAATCAATGACACCGAAACTTCTGGTTTCTTTTCCTTTAATCCCATGTCAGTGATAAAGACCAGTCCTGTTTACTTGGCAATTGGGAAGTTTGTGTTCCACGGATCCCCGGGGTGTGCACTGCTGGGATGTCATTGTAGTGTGTGTCATGCTTGTGCAAGGTGCTACGCAACAGGGGGAAGGGGCTGTTTATCCAGAGAACAACAGCAGCGGAAGCTTCCCGTTACCCCACAGCCAACCCACAGAGGCCTCACCTCGGCAGCCCCAGCTCAGTTGTTCACTCCAAGATTCAAAGCTGTTGTGATCCTGAGACTTCTCCTCTAAAGGGAACTCAACCTAGACTCCAGACCGTGTCCACAGAAGAACACTGCACAGCTGAAAGTTACCAATAACGTCTGGCCTCCAGTCATTTGGCCTGGATTTGAACCAGGTTCTTAGACATGAAAGGTCCAGTAGTCCATTCCCCAAGCCCCCAGCTGGGTGGTGTGGGACTATTTTTTCAGGCATTTGGCTGATGTTTGTTAGATTTAGCCTGAGATGATCGAAGCCCCGGAAGCAAATCGAAACTAAACTCTTCTCTAGAAAATCCATCAGAAACCAACCTGAGGGCCAGTTTGTTTTGGTAAATTTGATTCTAGATGATTGGATTTAAAGTCAGTGGGAAAGTTTACATTAAATTCCTCGGCCACCTATAGATCTTTGGGCTCCCTGCAATATGTCTGCCTAGCAGTTAACTGTTCGTCTGGCACTGAAGAACTCTCTTGACAGGAAAACTCCAGCAAATCTCCAGGTGGCTTTTTAAACCCATTGGTCCAATCCACATGCACCTCTTCCGGCTAGCATGGAGGGTTTTTTAACCAGATAAAGAATAAAACTATGATTTGTTAACAGGAAAGACAAATCCCTGGCAGTATAATCAATGCCCAACAACTCCTCTCACAGTCTTTGCATAGTGTAGTCAGTAGCGTAGCTGGGGGGGTGCAGGGGAAGCATCCGCTTCCCCTCAGCACATTTTCCAAAAGCGGCGCCTTAGTTAGGGGTTACCATGGCGCCAGCGGGTGGGGCCCACGCTCCGCTCTGAAGCTTGGCCTGCCAGGCCGGAGCTGGGCTCCTGCAGGCAAGGGGGGCAGCGCGGCCGGAGGAGCCATGGGGGGGGGCGGCCAAAGAAGCGAGGGGGGGTGTAGCATGGCAGCCCGCAGCGCGGCCGGAGGAGCCATGGAGGGGGGCAGCGCGGCTGGAGGAACGAGGGGGGGGCGCAGCATGGCAACCCACAGCGCGGCCGGAGGAGCCATGGGGGGGGGCGGTGCGGCCAGAGGAACGAGGGGGGGGCACGGCGCGGCTGGAGGAGCCTGGCTAATTATTGCCATCCATCCAGTCTCCCATTTCTGGCTGGGTTTATGGAAAAGACTATGGCAAAACAAGTGTGCAGATGTCTCAGACTTCCCTGGCCCTTGTCAGTCTGGGTTCAGGTCTGGGAACGGCACTGGTTGGTGATCTGCTCCCGGAGACAATTGGAGATCAGGTCTCCAGATGATGTTATTAGCTCTGTCAGTTGCTTCCCATGTTGCTGACCACGAGGGGTTCTCATCTTGCCTTGACGTTGGCAGGAATGCGGGGGGCACTGCTGAGCCTTCGTTCCTTTCTTCCTGCTGCTGCTGCTGGGCTGGTGCGGCCACAAAGCTCTGAGGCACGTGGAGAGAGCTGACCGGCGGTGCTCCATTCCTTGGAGCAGACGGTGACATAAATATCCCTTTCGTGGCGTGCACAATACAGTGTGAAGTCAGCAAACCCCGGTAGAAGAATATGCTTTGAGCAGATGCAGGGTATTCCCCCTGGCCATATTTGACACTTGTCTTCGATGCATCTGCCAGCTGCAGTGGCTCCCATCGGTAAACAGACCCATTGTCTCACGCTGGATGCCCAGGCAGTGCGTGCTTTGCTGTGGAAGCAGATAAAAGCTTCCCTGAAATGGGCAGTTAGCAATGCTTTGGTAACAGACCAGCCAGCTCACTGCTACTTGCTTTGGTGTCTTTGTGTTTTTTAAATCTCAATTACTGGTGTTTCATGGCCATGTTCCATACCCGTCGCTATTTCTCTCCAAATGTCTCATCAATTACTACTAATGAGTTGGAGCTCCCAGCTTTTTGGCATTCCAATGTTGGCAGAAATCCCTCCGGAAAGGTTGTTTAAAATGATAATTGTGTTGTGGAAGTTTGAGGTGTGACACCAACAGCATCTGCCATCTAACTGTTATTAGACACAGTGGAAACCTGGTTAGACTTGGAGCCGATACACTGAGCAGAATCTGTAGGTGCCCAGTTTAATAGCAAGTGCACAGCATTGGGTTCCAGTTGGATACTGCGTTCAGATGTGGTCGCCCCACCTCAAAAAAGATCTATTGGAATTGGAAAAGGTTCAGAAAAGGGCAACAAAAATGATTAGAGGGATGGAACAACTGACGTATAAGGAGCGGTTAATAAGACTGGGACTTTTCAGCTCGGAAAAGACGATTAAGGGGGGATATGATTGAGGTCTATACAGTCATGACTGGTGTGGAGAAAGTGAATAAGGAAGTGTTATTTACTCCTCATAAAACTTCACCAAATGAAATTAAGAGACAGCAAGTTTAAAACAAACAACAGGAAGTATTTTTTTCACACAATTCACAGTCAAACTGTGGAACTCCTTGCCACAGGATGTTGTGAAGGCCAAGACTATAACAGGGTTCAAAAAAGAACTAGATAAATTCATGGAGGATAGGTCCATCAATGGCTATTAGCCAGGATAGGCACGGATAGTGTCCCTAGCCTCTGTTTGCCAGAAGCTGGGAATAGGCAACAGGGGATGGATCACTTGATAATTTCCTGTTCTGTTCATTCCCTCTGGGGCACCTGGCATTGGCCACTGTCAGAAGACAGGACACTGGGCTAGATAGACCTTTGGTCTGATGCAGTATGGCCGTTCTTAGGTTCTACTGCAGCTAGTCAGACAGTCTTGACAGGCACCAAGCCACGCAGACACCACTTCGGATACCACGACCTGCTGAAAGCAAGGGTGAAAATAAAACATTTGAATGTGTTGGGATGTGATAGCAGCTGGGTAGGAGAGGGCCCAAAGGGTTTTAAATATGATAATGTGCACGCACTGGCACAAACTCATCCAGCCAGCTTCCCCTAATTGGTTTAGGTCTCTATCTTCTGTGTCCAGATGCCAAGCTATTCCAAGCATGACACAAAGCACCAGAGGCACCATCGTACTGATTTTAGAAAGTTTCCCATTTTGACTGGGTTTGGGCATAAATTCTGTGATGTGAGCAATAATGAAACCAGAAGTTAAGCAAGCCTGCAACCCAGAACACCTCTGGGCTTGTGATTTCACAAGCTTGAGCCGGTTTTTACTTGGATGAGACTTCCCCAGGAATTACCCAGGCCCCACAGTTTCTGTTGAAAAATACCAAAACTTTTGGCAGGAACGTGTCAATTTCTATGAAACTGAAAAAAAAAATGAAGCTAAGCATTGCAATAATGTTGAACTGCTCTGTCTCGTTTTGATTTTGAAACAACTTTTCATTTCAAAATTTATTTTATAGTCTGTTCTAACTTAGAATAGAATATCAAAACTTTAAAAGTCAAAATCAAAACAAAGCATTTTGATTGACCCAAAATAATTTTTTCCCCCAACAGTTGGTTTTGGGGGACATTTCAGAATTGGTTTTCATTCCAAATTGGAAATGTCATTTTGGTCCAGTCTGGAACGAAAACAAATTGTGAAATCACAGAATTGCTCATGAAATGGAAACTCCAGATTTCGGCTCCACACTGCCAGCAAACAAAGGGATGTGCCTCTAAATCTGAATGGACCAGCCCATTGTGAATTACACCCCATATCCTTTATAGGGATATTATTATGATATGAGTATGGCATAATCATGATGTGTTTTATGCAAAATAGGCCAGGTGAGGTATCATTGGAGTGGTTTGGAGTTATTTAATATGATCATCCTATTTGTATGCATGTATCATTTCTGTATCTGAAGTTAGGAATATTGACTACGTATCTGTATTACAAATGGGTTTACACCTGGGGAACGCCCACTGGATGAGATGCCTCCATTCTGAAAGGCTGGGTGGGGAAGGGCCATTAGAGAAACCAATAGGCCTTAGAAGAAGGTTATCTCACCCCTAGAGAGCCTCTCTGAGGACCCTTCAGACAGCCTCCCAGTAATGGCTGCCGTGATGCTACCGGGACATGTGACCAGGTCACCTGGTGCTGGACTCCATCTGGGGATATCAGTATTTTTCCACTGACTGGGCGTGGGAACCACGCTTTGAAACAAAGGGTTCCTGCCCAGAGGTGCCAACTGAGGGGGGCAGAGGGGCAGGAGTCGACCCCCCCCGAGTTTCATACAGGAGGTGTGCGAGCTCCCAGGTGGAGCTCTTACCCATAGGTGCTGACTTCCCCTCCTTGCCCTAGGTACTCAACCCCCCCACCCGGCCCCACCCTCACTCTACCCTGTCCATGAGGCCCCGCCCCCATTCCAACCCCTTCCCCATAGTCCCCGCCCCAACTCCGCCCCCTCCCTGCCCCAATTCCAATCCCTTCCCCAAATCCCCACCCTGGCCCCGCCTCTTCCCCACCTCCTCCCCGCCCCCCGCATGCTAATGCTGCCAAACAGCTGTTCGGCGGCGACCAGGCGGAAAGCACTGAGAGATAGGCAGAGGAGCGGGGACGCGGCATGCTCGGGGGGGAGGAGGAGGTGGAGGGGAGGGGAGCTTGGCTGCCGGTGGGTGCAGAGCACCCACTAATTTATCCCCGTGGGTGCTCCAGCCCCAGAGCACCCACAGAGTGCGCACCTATGCTCTTAACTCTGCCCAGCATTAGTGTGAAATGTAAGTTCTGCAGGAAAGAGGTGCCCCTGGGGCAGGGAGTCAGTATTTTGTTTACAAACAGAGGCAGGGTGATTAAGATAAGAAAATGCTGGTGATTAAATTAAGGATATGGAAGTTTAGCCTTTAAAAGAGAAATCCCTCTGTGGAGGGAAGAGGGGTTGTTTTAGAGAGAACAGAGGACTCAGAAAAAATACAGCCAAACCCTCTGAGCCAAGGTTACATTCAGAAAAGAGGGAGATTTGGGGGTGTAGGTGAAGAGAAGGGGCCAAACCCAAGGGAAGAGATAGCAGTGGTACAGAGAAGTTCCTACTCTCCCTCTGATACTTATGTGGTCCCATCACCATAATATCTAAGCTCCTCACAAGGTCTAACTTATTTCTCCTCCCAGCTCCTCGGTGAGGTAGAGCAGGGCTGTTATCCCCATTGTACAGATGGGACACTGAGGCACACACAGACTAAAGGCCAGATTTTCAAAGGTATTTGCTACCTAGTGGGATTTTCAAAAGTGCCTAGAAGGTTAGGTGCTTTGTAAACCCCACTAGATACCTAGCTGCATTTTTGGGTGCTTAAAAACCTTTGAAACTCTGTCCCTAAGGCACTGCCCTCGGGTCATACAGAAAGTCCACGGCCGGGGGGAGTAGAACCCAGGTCTTCAGGGCTAGCTCCCTATCCAGCAGACCAGCCGCTCTCTCTGCTGCATGCTGCAAAAAAAGACTCTGATAGATGGGAGCAAAACCAGCTCTCTGAACAACAAGGAGTCCAGTGGCACCTTAAAGACTAACAGATTTATTTGGGCATAAGCTTGGTAAAAAACTCACTTCTTCAGATGCATCTGCGACTCCAGCGAACGGTCCCAGGAGGTTGGGATGGAGGTCATGGTTGACAGCATGAAAAGCAGCCCAGCGGTCAGGAAGGCTGGAGGATGAGAGTCAGATGAGAGGCAATGACTTAACTCCCAAGGGGTGGCAGGTTCTGCCCCAGGCTGGGTTGTAGATCAATGGCTGCTGGGCAATTTTACATTTTAACTGAAAACCATTTTGCTTTGTCATTTTTTGTTCTGAGTTTGAGAAAAGGAAGGAATCAGAAAGTGTCATATAAATATCCGATGTGTTTGTGCCTCAAATTCGTAGGGTTTCAGCTGTATCCAGGCCAATTCCAGAACATCCACAGAGTCCATAAAGTCGACGATGATTGTCCTGATTTGTATTATTCACTGGGTACCAGCCATGTACTCAGCACTCTTCAGAATATGCCAGAAAATGTAGTCCCTGAGCCAATGTGTATAAAACGTGTAGCCCGGGATCTGTAAGTCTGAAGCGTATAGTTATTCAGCACACGTTAATGTCTGTAAGTGGCGGCACCAATGGCAATAGAAGTTTTACTTGATTAAGGACTAGAAGATGTGATCCTCCGACTTTCTTTCTAGAGGAAGAACTGCCCAGAGCTCCTGTGCCTGTTTATTTTCCTTTCTTGCCTGCAGTGGCCCTGAGAGACCTCAGACGTCTGTTTTTTCTCAACTTTAAAATATAGAATTTTCTTGGTGTTTGGTTTTAAATATTCTCCTGTGAGAGCTGCAACGCAATCGCTGTAGTGTTGTGTTTAAGAGCCTTCTGGAAAGTAACTAGCCTTTAAACAGAAGGAAAAGCAGTGTTACCAACTCTCATGATTTTGTCGTGAGTCTCACAATAATTGTTTTCCTTAGAGCCCCAGCTCCTGGAGTCAAGTGGATTTGTGATGATTTCAACCTTCATTCTTAAAGAAAAATGAAGTTTCTAGCCCTCCTGACTGTGGAGAAAACTTCAAAATGTGACCCCAGTGCACCCTAAAGGCTCGAACAGCAGAAGGCAAATAAAAAGAACCCCAAATCTATTATTTTTACATTATCTCATGATTTTAAAGCCAATCTCCTAAAGTTAGCTTCTAGTCTGTTACTTGCAGTGGGATAACACTACTAGAGCCCCTGGCAGGTGCAGTATAAACTCAGGGGCCCTTGTTGCCCTAGTAGGATGTTTCCAACGTTAAATGATCTAGTCCAAGCTTGATGAACTGCAAAAAAGTGATAGAAAGTCATCTAGGGTTTTCTACAGTTGTTTCAATTGTTGTATTCCAGAGTTAGTAACAAAGAATATACATTACAATTTTAAGCCTAACCAGTGTCCCTTAAGTGACTTGACATAAGATGTGAGAACATGTTAGTATTAGAGCTAAGTGGGTCTAATGTTTATTTAATCCTCTTTTTTTTTATATAGGAATTAGATACAGTGCTCTATCAGCTAATTTATAAGTTATCTGCAAAAAAACCCTAGAGTTTTCAGGGTTAAATCATGGTTAAAGTTGCCCCTACACACACACCAAAATCTGAAATGGCACCCCAGTTCCTGCCATATGCAAAAGCTATATAACGCAGGGGAGTGACATCATCTAGGTTCTGCACTGACTCCCCACCCAAGGAGACTCCTGGAAACACCTGAGGAACAAAGACTGAACGGGGGGAAGTGCTGGACCCAGGCTAAAGGGCTTTTTAGCCTGTGAATGGAACACCTGTTTAGTATATTAAGCTTAGTTTACATTTTTGTTTATTTGCTAGGTAATCTGCTTGATCTGTTTGCTATCCCTTATAATCACTTTTGTAGTTAATAAACTTTATTTTTGCTTTGTCTAAAACCAGTGTGTGAGAGTCATAACTCAGGGCAGAAAGCGGTGGTATAGTCCTCTCCACATTGAGGGAGGGGGCGAATTTTATGAGCTTGCGCTCATAGACAGTATCATTTTGGGTTTACACTGCAGAGGGGGGGCGTCCTCGAGTAGCTGGAGCCTTCCCATGCAGGGCTGATCACAGCGTCTGCATGTAACTGCAGCTGGCTGTGTCCCTGTCTGTATGGGTGCTGGTGACAGAGCAGGCTGGAGCCTGGCCAAAGCTTGTCACAGCAACACAGTGTCAAGGGAGCCCAGGCTGGTGGGTCAGGGGGGCTCAGTGGTACCCCAGTGCCAGGTGGCACCCCGGGGGGGAACCCGCCACACCCATCTCAGTCCACTCCCTCCTTTTGAAGGAGGCAAGAGCCAACAGCTGGATACAGACAGGCAGAGGAATACAAGGAAACAGCGTCATCGACTGTGCTCTCAACACACCCAGCAGCCTGAGTATTGCCAAGTTTTTTACAGGCATCATGGCAAAGGAGAGGTTTGAGGAGGGATCTGAAGGTGGACGACTGTTTGCACTGTGGCCCCCATGTAATTGTATTAAGCTATTGACTTGTGCTCAGTATTTAGTGCTTCATGGAGACTGAGAGGTGATAATCCTCAATCCACTTCTGCAGCCCTCATTCACCGGGATAATTCCAGAAGGCTAGCAAGCCTGGTCTCGTTCACATTTCAAGAGGACTAGAGCAAATATTAGCTTGGAAGAAAACTAAATAACACAATCAGACATCAAAGCCTTAGCGCCTTAGACTGGTGACACACTGCAAAGCCTCCCAAGCTCTTGGGAAAGACAGAATATCCAAGGTTACCTGGACTGGAGAGGTGGCAGACCAGGTGCCAGCTCATGCCAAGTTTCCCATGTCTCAAATGACCACGGACAAATACACAGCTGGAATCAGTCTGGCTCACCTGTGTGTTAGTGTTGTTAAAACAGGTACTCGGATTGTAAGAATGTGTTTGGTGTTTACACTTTACTGAATGCCTTTGAGCTGCATTAATCTCACTTTTAACAGCTGTGTCCCATATTGTAAGGTAAGAGGACAAAGGAGTTTCTTGTGTTGCCCTTCCCCCTGTGAAGAGGAGTCGTACAAGTGGATTCCTCCCAACAGCTGAATTTGCAGCTCAGAGCACATGGGGGGAAGAGACTAAAAACCCCTAACAAAAAGGAAGTGTGTCTCTATGCTGCTTGGAGGGCAAGGGTTACTAGGCATGAGCAAGAAGTACCCAGCTGTTAATCCTGGGTTAGCCCTAAAGGACATATCGAGCTTGTTTATTACAGAAGTTTGTATTACCTTTTGAAACGTAAGATTGTAACTGATTTGTGTATCTATGTTCACCTGCTTTAACTCTGTAAATAACTCTCTTGTTCCTTGTCCTATTTATAAAGATTTATTATAGTTTATTATAGGCTTGGCTACAAGCGTCTTTGGTGTGAGATCTAAGGTATGACTGACCTGGGGTACGTGACTGGTCCTTGGGGACTAGGTTTAACCTGAATATCGCTGTGATTCTTGGTGTAAGGGACAATCCATCACAAAGACAGGCACAGCCGGATAGCAAGACCAATCGGAGCACCCAAGGGGACAGTCCATGACTCCAGGTGAAGGCTGTTCTAGTGCCTGAGGAGTTCACACTTGATACTCGGCAGGGAAATCCAAGCGTAGAACTCACAACCAATTTGGAATATGTATGTGCCCTAGTTCCTAACAGTCTGCCCTGAGGCTGGTCCTCACGCTCTCGAGTCACTGCAGGGAGCCTGACAGATGTGCAGATCACTTGAGATGTATCAGACACCGGAGGCTGCGCATTTCAGAAACATCGAATTACCAGAATTATGTAAGATGGAGGATAGACTCAGGCTCTCCCCTGCCCCTCCTGCCACGCCAGCGCCTTTCGCTGTCCAGGCCGTGCTCTCACATGACACAGAGGTGCACAGAGCCCTAGAGAAATGAAACCACTTCTTGATTACTCTGATGCATAATCTGTAGGAATGAACACACGCCATCAACTGCAGCATCCCACCTCTTCAGCAGCCCAGGTGCACCTCGCCCGGGTGTTCTGCTCGCTGCACAGGCTCTGCACTGTATGTAGTGCAGCTCAAGGCTTGTTCCGGTTTTCAAAGCCTTTCGTGGGAATGCTGGGAGCTGCCTGCGAAACACCTACCCCTCCAAGATCACGATCTCCATCAGGGAGAATGAAACAACTGCCGAGCAATAGGGGGAGAGTTGTCGGAGCAGGAGGCAGAACTTTCAGAGGAGCTGAGCGTAGACTGTGTAACTGCCTGCCACAAGAGAGAATAATGATGATTATTTTGATAGCACATTACAGAGTGGACAGACAGACAAGCACATGCGCTAATGAGCTTACAGTCTCCTTTGGGACATGATGGATTAGATGGGGAGGGAAAGGTGAGGAAGGCTATGAGGGTTACAGCAGAAAGCTTGGTTACTCAGTTTAGGCTCGTAAACATGCTAACAATTCAGTTAAAACTTTTAACTGATTATTCCTTTCCTAGGAGCATCGCCGAGGCTGTATGGTCAGATTTGGAATATTAGTGGTGAAAGCCAATTGTACATCACCCAGTGACGAGTCCCTGAATGAACACCACACTAGCTTCCTATCAACAAACTTGGCTAGAAAACCTAGAAACAGGGAAGCCAAAAACAAAACCTGCTGGGGTTGGGGACTGTTAATATCTATGACTTTGACCTTCCTGATAGCATACTCGCAGGTTACAGAACCGACGCACACAGATTGCAGAAAGCCCTGTGCGCTTTCCAGCTCGGTGTTTGCTTTGGAAAAGTCCTTTCTTTTAATGTCTGGACTATTGTTTTCCAACTATATTCAGTTCCATTGAACTCTGTGCAAGGACCTTCAGGTCCATGAACGTTTATATCGCTACAAATCAATGGAAGCCAGAGCTTTGATTGTTTGGGGTGAAATGCAAAGATGAAGAGGGGCATTAGCTTCCATAGGCTGGTGGATTCCAGGCCGTCTCTCTTGTTTTACAGCTGGCAGAACAGAGCCGGAGGCCCCAGCTCCTGCTGCCACGTGAGTGTGAAAAGCTCAGCTTTCTTGTTTTTTTTAAAGTAAGTTTCTAGCCTCACTGGTTGCAGAGAAAAGCTTGAAAATGTGACCCCCAACGACTCCAGGCCCAGCCGTCTCCTGAGTTCTAAGCCACTCACAGGATATTTTGGGGCCTGACTCATGTGTTTTGAACCTTTTAGTTTTACAACAGTGGGGAGGACAGAAGGATCCGGCGAGGTGCTGCCGTTAACACCCCAGCTGCTAGGAAACGCACAATTAGATCTTTAATGATCCGAAACAAGCTAACATCTGAATGTCGCTTTTTGTCATGCAAAACCCTCTCAGCGTTCGCCCTAGTGCTGGGCAAACCGCTCCCAGTGAACCAGTTATGAGATGAATTTCACCCTTCTCCTGTTTGTAAATTGCCCCCGAACACTCTTGGATCTTAACTAATCGGTTTGTTATTTGCAAGTATTTAAATGTCAAGGGAATTGTTCAAGTGAACCGATGTTGGCCCCCAGGCCTGGTGGGTTACGCTCCAGCAGGAAGTTTAGATTTGCCCCAACTCGGGCAGGACACTTCCTGCTGCCTCTCACAAGAACCATTTGCAGAGGCTGAGAATGCAGCCCAGCCAGATACAGCAGCCTCAGGCCTGTGCTAAATTATTATCTTCTTGCAAGTTCACTAAATAAACTCCCCTCCAGCCTGCCTTGCTCTTCACTGAGCTATCACAGGGTTGCCCAGGAGGCCTGCTCCCCACCTGGGCGTGCTGTTCCCTGGCCTGGCAAGAGGCTGTTTGCAAGGAAAACGCCCCTCTCTGCTCAAGACACTGCACAAAACAAACCAGGAATCTTCCAGAGACTAGCTAGGTATGGCGGGTGTCTGCTGAGTTGCTGCTGCTGTCGTCTGTTCTTTCAGGGACACTTGGAGGAAGGAGGGCTCCCAACAAGCCACCTCTACCCAGAAGACACCTTGCCTGCTTCTTGCTTTGGGTCTGGTCATTTGACCCTTCTAAACAAATAACGTGAATCTCTGGTTCTGAACATAACCCTTCCCGCCGCACCCGCCCGCCTGTCTGCGAACGGCATGGAACTAACGGCTCGGGGAACGCCAAGCAGCGTGCGAGTTCCATTGCAGGACCCATGATTCGGGTGGTATGTTTTGATTTATGTTTATTTATTTTGTCTGTGTGAGGGTGGGAGGTGAAGAGGCTCTCCGAATATTTTCTAGCTTCCAGCGGGAGGCTGAGATGCTCTCTGCGGCGTTTGTTTAGATGCATTATGAGAACGGCACTTGAAGGCTTAGAGGAGAGAAGTGTCTGACTCAACACCCCCGAGTCAAATATACAGAAGCTTCGATCCCAATCTGCGTCTCGTTTGCAACTGGCCCCCTCTTCAGAACAGGCTGTGCCAGAAACCTGCCAACCTTGGGAAAGTTCCCCTCAGGATTCGGGCCCAAACTGCAGCTCAGACCTGTCTTTTATTCGCAGTGGAAGCTGTGGCCCCAGAGGCTGGATTGGAGACTTTAGCCCGTCCTCCTCCGGGGCAAAGGCTGGAGAACTGCCATTGGGTCGCCCTGGTCACCGAACAATTATTTTTAAAACTCTATCCTCCCATTTCAAATCCCCTTTTCCAGGCATGCCTTGCACTGGCCCAGGGCCACGTCTCCGATGCTGGGTTGGGTGGGCCTTTCTCAGGACCGCCCAGAGGATTCAGGGGGCCTGGGGCAAAGCAATTTCAGGGGCCCCTTCCATAAAACAAAGTTGCAATACTATAGAATACTATATTCTCGTGGGGGCCCCTGCGGGGCCTGGGGCAAATTGCCCCACTTGCCCCCCCCCCCCCCCCCCCCCCCCTCTGGGCGGCCTTGGCCTTTCTTCCCATGGGTTGCTAATTCCCAGAATGCCAGGGGGCAGGGCAGAGGGGACCTCGCAGCAACAGCAAACTGCTGCTTAAAGTTTCATTTTCATTTCGCTCCTGTATTGCCCCCCAGACCTCCAAACCAGGCCTGTTCCCTGTGCGGAACGCCATGGGGGAGAGGGAGATCTGCTCCTTGCGCTCTGATCAGCCTGATCCAGTAAATGTGACTTTGAAGCTGGACTCCTGACAATCTCCCAAAGCCTCATTAATCCCGTTTCCCCTGGCCAAAGTCAAACAGGAAATAGCAGTAACAAAAAAGGCCTGGGATGAACACCAGCTGTGGCCCAGTTCCCGCCAGTCCCAAGCTCTTCGTGGTGTTTACCCTTGCCAGCCCGGCGTGTGTATCCTGCCTCACATTCTTATCCCAATACATGGGGCTAGCGAATGGTCCACGTTGCTGTGTCCAGCTAACGATGCAGCAGTGTTCCCGCTTCCGCAGTGTCAGCGATAACGGCTTGAACCTGTTGAAAGCACAGAAGCTGGCTGCCCACCAACAGGCGTGCGCACTGCACCGCACCACGTGAGTCACACGAGAGTGAGGAGACGTGCGAGGGTATCAGTCTGATCTATCGGCATTCTCACTCCAGAGACTCTAGGTGACTGCTGGGGAGTTGCCTTGTGGTTGGGACTGCAATGGGCTTGCCGTCTTGGAGTGGGGATGCTGGGGTTTTTTTGCATTTCAGAACAGCTGGGGTGCAGGGCATTCTGGCCACAATCTCTGCCTCCCTGGAAATGCCCCTACTGCCCCAGGACCCCCTCACTCTGTGGATGGGGGGGAGAAGACTGCAGGGCTGTTCTGCCAGCCCCCTCATCAAGGGAATTTGTGGGTGGGGAGATCTGGCTGGTTTTCAGTCACAGGAGCAGCCCGGAGGGGCTGGAAGGCAGCCCTCAACGGGGACCAGACCCTTGATGAAATATCCTAAAATGTGAAGAAATCAGCCATAGGAAGTGCTCACCCACTTCCTTTGGCTGATTCTCACACCGTGCAATACTTCCCTCTGGAGGAGGACAGACAGGACAGGACCTGCTCTGCCTCCAGGATCAGGTCCACGTCTTCCAGCCCCAGGCAGAGACACCTTGATGGTGCAGGTAGTCCAGCATGGAGTGCGCTGGCGCACGCCTTCCTCCGCCACCTCTGACGGCTCCGATGCAACCGACAGCTCTTTTACCTCCATCCCAGGGGTCTCCCGCAAGACCTCTCTGAGCTGCCGGTCTTCTACCAGGACCTTCTCCAGACCTGGAAGCTGGGCTCAGCAACCCGGTCCATAGCGGCCACCAAGGGGGAGGGCCTCCTCGCGGAGCCCCCGCTGCACAACTCCCAGCTCGGTGTGCAGGTGGCGGAGTCCCGCTCTGTGTGCCGGAGGTTGGTCCTGGCAGGTAACACCAGGATTGGAGACTTCCTGGTCTGGGTGGATCCCCTGGTGCCCAGCCAGTGCATGGGGCTCTCCACCCCTCGTGTCCCCGGTGCATACACCAGGAGGTAGCCTTCCTGCCCGCCTCTTGGGCCTTCCTCAAGCGGGTCCTATAGGACGGTGCTCCCCGCCAGCCTCTCACCCATGGCCTTCCGGACCTCACCCTCGGGCCCCTTCCCTGTGAGCCTCCCCAGCCACCCGGGCCGGCTGTGCATCCTGCAGCTGGTCCATCTCTGAACCATGCCAAGGAAACAGCTGTACATGCTCGTGCGCCATACTCTTCACTTCCTCACCCTCGTGCATAGGCCCTGACTTCTGCTGGTGCCGGTGGGTGCTCGACCCCCCTCTGCCCCCGACCCCACCCCGACTCCGCCCCTATCCTGCCTCCCCGGCCTTGCCACGCCCCCATTCCAACCCATCCCCAAAGTCCCCACCCCAACTCCACCCCCTCCCTGCCCCTATTCCAACCCCTTCCCCAAATCCCCGCCCTGGCCCCACCTCTTCCCCTGAGCACGCCGTGTTCCCGCTCCTCCCCACTCCCTCCCGGAGCGGCAAGTGCTGGGAGGAGAAGCAGGGATGCGGCGCACTCAGGGGAGGAGGTGGAGGAGGAGGTGAGGTGAGCTGGGGACGGGAGCTTGGCTGTGGTGGGTAAGCACCCACCAATTTTTCCCCGTGGGTGCTCCAGCACCTATGCCCTCATGTCTCGCCCTGACACCAAGTGGCAGGTGAGGAGCGCCGCTGGGCCAGGCTGTATTCCACCCCAGTCCCCCGGCCCGCAGGGGATATTAGTTGGCAGCTCCTTCCAGCACCTATGTACCAGGAGGAGGAAGCTGGATTGGGAGGTGCCCTGCAACTGTGGGGCCTATTTCCAATCCTCCCTTAGGTCACCTCTCTGAGCAGACTTCCTCTGGGCCGCGTCCACCGGCTCCCTGGACACCTTTGAGGAGCAGTGGGCACTGTCCGGGGTTCTCTGCTCGGTGTCCCTCTCTGGCTTCTTGCTTGTGACCCTGTGACCCTCACTCCCATCCCTGTTTTATCATTTGTTTCCCCCTGAACTCTTCTGATGCCTGGGTCTAGTGTCTCCTCCCCTTAGGCTGGGTGGGGGCGTTAGCCATGGGCAGGCTTGTACCCATCCCTAGCAGTCCAGTGGCACCAACCTAGATGATCACAGCAAGGATGGGGCGGGGGGTCAAAGAGATTTCCCTCCTCAGGGTATAATATGCTTCCTGTGAAGCAGTTGGCTTTGGCTGCTGTCAGAGGGCTGCATAAGATGGACTGTTGGTCTGTTCAATCTAGGGTGACCAAATGTCCTGATTTTATAGGGACAGTCCCGATTTTGGGGTCTTTTTCTTATATAGGCTCCTATTACCCCCCACCCCGTCTGGATGTTTCACACGTGCTGTCTGGTCACCCTAGTTCCATCATGGCATTGCTTGCGTGGCTCAGGAAGTATATGCAGCCAAGCCCTCCATGCCTTCAGTGGCACTTGTATCCCTGGGATTGCTTTGAGCAAAGCTGATCATTATTGTCATCAAACATTCGGGTCCCTTAAAAATATATTGAGAAAGGGTGAGTCGCTGCAGTGGCTGGGGCCAGACCCTGGTCATGTGGGGGACTGAACTGAAAAGAAACCTTTGTCGTTGAGGAGCAGAATTGAGAAGTAATTCCGTGTGTGGGAAACATATGCAGAGACCTCGCGGGTTCAGGCAGGTCACAGCAAGTAACTATCGTGTCCTGTGTGACAGAGGCAATCTAACTGGCCAAGCAGTAGCAACAGTGGGATGACAAACGGCATAAAGCACTTGGCAAACTGCGAACATCTTTAGCCAGCTCAGGGCAATGTAGAGTATCTCTGCAGGGGGAACGGTTGCAGTAATTACCAGCCGTGACATTAACTCTTCTACAACCTGCTCTAACTACCAACACCTGTTTGCAGGGGAGGCAGCCCTGATGCATCAACCTGCACACCAGCGTTGCTGATTAGATATCTATTAGGATCTGTTCCTGAGCCACAGTAATCAGATCAACTTTCTAATGAGGTGCAGCGGACAGAAGCCAAGTCTAGCACTGACATGCTGCAGCCCACAGAATATATTTGTCTGATTTTTAGCAGCACCCCCAGCTCCCACCGGAGATAACAAGACCTGGGCCTGCTCAACACACTTGATTACTGTGACTTTCCCCAAGTGTGCAGCTGCAGCCCCTATAAAAGAGAGCACAGAGGGGTGGGGCCTCTGCCCCGCAGAAGGTCCCAGCAAACTCACTGCAGGGCACAGACTGTTAGCACTTCTCTTTGCTTGTGGGTGGGGTGACTTTTAGTTTGGCCTGGGATTTTGCAAACAAATGCCTCTGTACTAATTGCAGCTCTGTTTAATGGGTTTTCAGGGGAGGGGAAGAGAAAGAAAAGTCGGGTGGCTAGAAAGAGGAAGCAGGAAGAGGATCAGAGAGAGGTAGCTGTGCTAACACAACGCGGGAAAGAAATCACATGTTCACACACACACACCAGGGACGCCTGCAGCTCGCAAGCACGTTTCTAGAAGCCTTGTTTCACTTTCAGGTGCCCACCGAGCTGTGCAGCCTTTTCTCTCCCCACACCCCCCTTTGTGGTCTAACCACTTGGGTTCACAGCCCACGCAGTGACTTCCCATCCCATGAACTGAGCCAGTTCTCTCCTTTGAGTGGGTGAGCTCCACCCCTCAGCCGCCTTCACAAACAGGCTGTGTAAGCCGGGGCAGATACAGCGGCTCTGATGGGGAAAATCAAGCCCCACACTCCAGTTCAGACTCACTCCCTTTCCTCAGGGCACAAAACAGATTTCAAAACAGGAGCAAGGTAACCCGGACACTTGCTAACAGCCCTCAGAGTTGTTTCTGGCTTCCAGCAGGATGGGAGAGGACGCAAGCCTTTTCCCTAGGTAGACTCTGTCCTCCCCTCCCAGGTCACCCAGGTGAGGGGCAGGCAACCTGGGCTCACTTTGTAACCCCTTCCATGCTGGAACACAAGGAACACCCTTATAGCTTGTCACAGGAGCTCCACGTAGGCCTGAGGGTCTGCCCGCGCTGCTCTGATTGGGCTCAGTCTGCAGATATTGTAGTGTCCCCCAAGCCAGACTCCATTTGCTCTGAGCAGGGGAATGGCTGTTTTCCCAGGGGACGACTATGTGCCATGGTCCTGCAAGTGCCATAGCAAAAACCTCCTGTCCAGCTGTGCCGTGCTGTGACTCGGTACCCGACTCGGGGCTGAAATAGAATTCAAGGCCTAGGCACAGGCCATCAGCCCAGCTTCCAGGTGACCCCCGCCCTGTGGGCTCACAGAGGAGAACCCATCCCATTAAGGAAGCACTTTGGAGCAAACACTGTCAGGAATCCTGCCTCTGCAGACAGAGGAACAACCAGCTATCACTCCTTTCCGTGCGCTGAGGCTGTTCGTTGGTCAGGGAGGTTCTGATTCCAGGCTAAAGCAGTGACTTAGAAATCAATAGGATTCCATGCCCCCCAGGTGGCATTCCGTAAATGAGAACCGGTCCAGAAACTGGTCTCGAAAGCAGGAGGCGGGTTGCTTAAGCGTGCATGGCATGCAGGAGTCGGACTGAACAAATGAACAGACCAGTCCTGGCATACAGTGTAGTACATTCTTGACAATCCTCAGGGTAGCTCTCGGGGTGAGGTCAAGAAGGGTGTGACTACTTGGGTACACTGCATCCATGTGGCATCCTTTTGAAAGCTTTTGAAGGATTGGGGTCCGGAGGTTAGAGTGGGGGACTGAAACCAGAACTCCTGGGTTCTAGTCTGACTTGCGTTACTGACTTGGCGTGTGTGACCTTAGGCAAGTTTGGCCTCAGTTTCCCGCCCTGCACAATGGGAGATGATGATACTTACTGCAAGGGTGTTGTGAAGCTTAATTCGTGTCTATCGGGAGACCCTTAGCTAGCAAGCTCTGTGCAAATTACCCGAGTGTTCCGCAGCCATTCGCTTTTACTGACTTCTGAGACATGTGCTTCGTTTTCAGTCTCTGTTGGGTTTTTCCAGCTGCCAGTTCAGCCCAGGGCCTGAAAAACCCAGTGGTTCTCTCTGTTTCTTACCTCATCACCAACGCTCAGCCCATCCTTCCGCAGCTGCTGTTCCAGCTCTGCAGGGCTACGGGCAGTAACCCATCTCTGAGCCTAGTCCCGCACTCCCTCCTCACACTGAGTAGTGCTTACTCAAGCTAAGCGCTTCACATGTTGTTGGCTACTCTGTGTGTTATCTTCCAAATGACAACAAAACGTATCTTGGTAGCAGCATAATCCTCCCTCCTGAAGGGATCCTACAGCACTTGGCAAACTGCGTTCAATGGTCACTTCACCCACCACTGAAATGCAGCCACCTCTGGGGCTGAGCACGGCAGCTGTGTTTAAAGTTAAAATGCAACAAAAAGAAGTTAATTGCATCCTTACTATTGCTCTCAGTGGTGATCTCTGGGAACTCTGGAAGTTGGGAGAGCCCTACCACATTGGCATAACACCCATTGAATCCAATGGGGCCACAAGTCGGTCTCCAGATCACTGAGCCTCTCAGCCAGCTCCTTCTCTTCCATCCTAGGCTGAGGGAAGCGGCCAATGATTATATCACAGATCAGCAGAACAGGCTTTTCTGCCACTTTATGTCAATGAAGGGCCTGAAAGTCTCCGGAGCACCAGAACTGGGAAGGCTGGGAGGTAACCCAACAACTGAGTGGAGCGTCCGATTGGCCAAGTCTATAAGAACAGCCGCACCGGTACTCTGGGGTCCTGTTCACAGGAGCCAATCCCATATGCTTTGAGGGAAGCTACACTCCACCAATTCCTTCTGCCCCCCAGGGGCTGGGGATCAACTTCTGCCATGAAGCAGGAGGGTTTGATAACCTTTGTCATTTCCTAGTGTGCATTAACTGCAGCTGTTGTTCTTGTTCAAAGGACCAAATTCTGATCTCAGTCATGCTGGTGTGACAGACTTAAAATGTCAGATCTCCCGCAGAGCTCTAAATAACACCATGCAGACTGGTAGCAGTGGGAAGGAATGTCTTTTATAACAAACCTGTTACATATAGTTTAGCGCCTAACTCTATTTAACCCTTTAAATGTCTCTTTGCAGAAAGGAGAGACTCTTTTAGCTGCTTATAGCTGAGGGCTTGCATGGGTTACTTAGAGCTATTTGGAAAACACGGTCTCCACCCCACAGGAAATTCTGATATTTCAACATTTGTTTTCATCTGGAGTCGAGAAAAGAAAGTTGAAATGTCGAAAACTTTCACCGAACAAAAAGTTTCAAGATGGAAACTTTAAACTGAAAAATGCCGATGTTTTCGATTGCAGCGGAATGTATTGACGGTTTGAGTCAGAATGTTCATTCCAAATGATCATTTCTAGTGTATTAGAGCATAAGCTTTCGTGGGCTACAGCCCACTTCTTCGGATGCATAGCTTATGCTCTAAGAAATGTGTTAGTCTCTAAGGTGCCACAAGGACTCTGTTCTTTTTGCGGATACAGACTAACACGGCTGCTACTCTGAAACCTGACATTTCTAGTTTGTTTGCAACCAAACATCTTTCAAAGTGTGGATTCAAAATGAATTTGTTGGTTTCCATTTTCCTGATGGAAAATCAGAAAATTCAATCAAAAATGGCATTTTTCCATGGAAACCTTTAATTTGAGCTGTTTCTACCTGCTACATTTCAACCAGCTCTAATAAGACCCTGATTGGACATGCATTTTAATCCCACTGAGCCAGGCAGTGTTTGTGGCTTGCGTGATCTGATGCAGAATCTCCTATCAGCTGACTTCTGAGTTCACAACAGCCCCCTGATCAAATTAAAGGCAGAAGCTGTTTGGCCCCAGGTGTTCATTTGCTCTCTATTTGAATCACTTATACATCTTCCAGAGCAGGCTTTTTCAGTGAAACCACTCTTGTGTTTTTCATAGCGTCAGAGCCTGTGACTCAAAGCCTTGAAGTTGTAAATGGCATGAGATATGATCTATTCCAGGCTACAGGGGACCTTCACGCTATGACTTGCACATGCTGCGTCTCTAATGAGGTTCCCGTTTGCTGTCACAGCATGTTCACAACACTAACCAGAACCAGAAAGGACGCGGGGGAATATAAAAAGACTGTGGCTTAGTGTGTCTGCGTGTGGGGAGGGAGTTGTGTATGCGTGTACGGATACACGGGCGGGGGTGAGCATGTGAGACTTCAGCCACCCTTCAGTGGCCGTTCCCAAACAGCCTTTTGGTCTTTCCATTTCGTCTGGGAAATGTTAAAAATCGTGCAAATGTTCGACACGGAAGCTTTTGAAAGAAGTTAAAGGGGGTCTAAAGTGCAGCCCAGTTAGTCACTTCCTGGGTCTCCAGGACATGCTTACACCTAAGAATAGTAGGGCCAGATGCTTAGCTGGTGTCAATCGATGCAGATCCGTTGGTTTCATTTCCACCAGGGAGGACTTGGCCCATAGTCTGCTATTTGTATCTGAAAGAGGAAGTGTGCCACGCTCTTGACCCGCCCTAGAATCACACACAGCTGCCAGCAGCACTCCCCTCCCAGTTTGGGTGGTGCAGTCCCAGACTTTGAACACCAGCCCTGGAGAGCCCGCTATGGACGCTGGAGAAGCCAGCATGATGCAGGTGCTGTTCTGCACAAGCCACTCCCCGCCACACCGGAAAACCAGCAAGACCTGCCCTTTAGGGTAATGACCAGGTCCCTCTCTTCTGCTCCCGGGGGGGCTCTGCAAAGAACTAGCTCTGTTTAAATGCAATCCCTCGAGGTGCATATCGGGTACATTTAGTGCGTGCCTGCAAAACATATACAAGCATGTGGGCTGACTATGAAGGGCCGATAACCCCACAGATACAAGGAGGTGCAGTTACGTGCCACTGCTTCTCCTAGGTATTGTGGGTATCGCCAAAGGCTTTCAGAGCCCTGCAGTGTCACAGAAGAAGGAATGAGGGATTTTCAGTCCTGACACTGACTGCCGTGGCTTTGAGACTGTCAGACTCCGTGCAGCGACTGCTGCTAGCAGTCCTGTTGCCTGATGCACGACTGGAAGGGGCTCGGATACTGCCCTGATGGGTGTGGTACAAGAACTGGGATAGAATAGAACAGTGTCTAGAACAGAATTGCTGCTCAAAGGCGAGGCAGGTGTTGGGAGGTTCTTTGTTAAGTTCTACTCTTATGTTCAGTATTTACCCTCTGGACTGCAACAGCTCCTGTCTTTCAAATGGTGCATGCAATATTCATAGCTTAAATAAACAAAACATCTTGTAGTCACTGCCAGACCAGAGAAGACAGTTTATCTAGACTAATATCCTGCCTCCAGCAGCAGCCAGTCCCAGGTGCCTGGGAGAAAAGACACAACCCCCCGGTAATGTACCTAACGGTGAGGCACTGACTCAGAGGGAGAATTTCTTGCTGACCCCAGATAGTGATCAGTTTATGTCTTGAAGCATGAAGATTAATTATCCTTGTCATTGTTCAGCCTGCACAATGTGATTACAGATGTTGTTTTTCTGCACAGAACTTTCTAATCCTGTCACTGGTCTTATTAAGCTAAGGAAGTTTTGGATTCATCTTTGTGTCTTCAAAGCCAGCCAGCCTGATTTTACTTCCATATTTGGGAGACGGGCGGAATGCATCCCAGCTCCCCATTGTCCATCACTCCGGCGATATCCTGCATCAGAAAGTGACTATTCAGCGGCCCTCTAAAAAGCCCTCCTCTCCTTCTCCCTTTTCTTGGCAAATGCTGTTTGTTGATCCAGCGTCCTCCCAGCTCTGCTATATTGAAAGGAATATTTGAATGCCCTTAAAAAGTGCCAGATTGCTCACGGGGCGAGTCTAGCACAAAGTCTATGGACCACTTAAATTCCATCTTCCATGAAGATGTCTCCACCAGGGCACATGTGGTCCATAGACCTTTTGCTGGCCCTTTGTGCCAGGCTGAATGTGGCCTTCCGTGCACAGAACAAGTACAGAGCTAGTGGCAGCCCCATATTCTCCTGCTGATGGGTCTCAGCCCTCACCACCACTGACCTGATCTGTATAGTTCAGTCTCCAGGTTCCATTCAGTGCTAAACCAGCTGACAAGCCAGCCAGCTGTGCTGCTGGAACTTGGACTGAGGACACCGGTCACTACACAGCTGTAACCCTGGGTCAGTTTTGAACCAGCAAGGTGGGAAGGGAAGGATCTTTACCAAGTTCCTGGTCCCCTGAGCCTTCTGCTTCCCCGGCGTGCATGTCAGAGCTAATCTACCGCACTGATCTCTTCAAGGTCACCATTCTCAACGTTAACAAGAAGATCTCACCACATGATGGTCAATGGGAATTTTGCAGCTAAGCCCCTGAGAAAACCTCACTCAGATCTGGGTGTGAAGTGCGAAGCATTAAACCAACTTGACCTCAGAACACTCCCTCTTCGTCCAGAATAACCAGCCCGTCTTCTCTGTCCTTCCCTGAGCACTCTGGACTTCTACCTAATCTCTTGTTTATACATGATAGTGGAACTAAGGGCCGTGTCCTGCTCTGAACTCGGTGGGCATGTGGCTGGAGACATGAGCACAGGATCAGGCCCCCTGTCTGCATCAATATTCCAGTCACGGAGGCTGTGTTGACATTTGTGTATTGTTTAAAATGCCCCTCTGCGGCTCTCGAGCCCTTGGGGCTCCATCAGAGGCCAATGGGAGCGCTAGGATAGACCGTGCGCCAGGGGACGAGCCTCCCCCTGCACACAGCTGGTCTCAGTGAGATGGTGGTTAGTGTGTCTGCACGCCTGCTCCCACAGTTGCTGCCGCTGATGGAGCTGCACCCCCTGGAAACAATGCTTGCCACCTCCCCCCCTCCCAACGACGGACGGTGCCTCATCCCAGAGGATGCCTCCAGGGACCTGTGTCTAATGGGTTTGAGACAAGCATATTATGCAGACTCTTCTAATGGTCGCTTTGGGCTGTTTTCCACATTATGAGCAATTATAGCACCCAGCCACCTGACCTGCATAATACTCTGGGGGGAGGAAAAGGCAGACGCTGCTCTGGGGCAGGGCTCACTGTTGATTAGCTAAGCTCAGCGGCTAACAGAGGAGGTAACAGAGCTAACCCCCAAGAGCACACAAGGCCACGCCAGTCCGAGCAGGTCAGGAGATCTTCTCCCCACCCCAGATCCAGCCAAAAGCAAATCCTTCCTTCCTACATGTGCATTCAGCAAGTTGAACCTTATCGGTGGTTTTCCTGTGCTCATTTCCCTTTATAGCCAATTCACCACAATTATTTTATTGTTTTTAAAGTCTCAGCTCTCCCCTAGCCACTGTGCCATAAATAAGGGGTTGATGGTCTGCAATTGCATCGCATGTTTTCAAAGACGGAGTCTCCAAATCCACCTATGATTGGGGGGCTCCACAAGACATCAGAGCCCACCTAATAAAGAGGAGTCGATCACCTGGACTTTTCTGCATCCTCCTGCTGCTGTGTGGCTGGCAAAGTTACCCTCTGGCAAGCAGCCCATGGATTCTGCTAGAGCTCTGGCACTAGAGAAAAGGAGCCCCAAGCGCCAAATGACAATCGGGCTGGGAAGGGAGGCTTCCCAAACGCTGTGTTAAGAGGAAGAACGCTTCAAGCTTCATGGAGATGTTTGCTGATGCTCTTTCGCTGTTTACTCTTGTCATGTAAACTCTTTTCCAAACACGCCCCTAGCTAGATTGTCTAGCTTATTTTTAGTACATTTCAAGTGTACAGCTTTAAGCAAAGCTGATGGGCAATGCATTCAGATGCAGAGGCCACTGGACTGGGTGTCAGAAGGATCTGGGTTCTGTTCCTGACTCTGCCATTGCCCTGCTGTGTGAATTTAATGTACACCATGACCTTCCTGTTCCCCTCTCACTGCAACCAAACTACCCACACTGCTCTTGGTGGCAATCACGCTCCAGTTAGCAGGCCCCATTCTTCTCCCAGTTAGCAGGAATGGATCGCTTCCCAGCTAGCAGGAACTTTTCCTGGACTTCTAAAACTTCTTGAGAAGCAGGCCTTTGCCAATCTCACATGATGGGGACAGCTGAGTTCACTTGGCTTCCCACGGGCACTGGCTTTCTTTATCCCTGCCCTCCCCTTTGGGTTGGAATCTTAGCGCCTCAATCCTTTTGCTGTGTTTATGCCTATAATTGGGGCACTAAGTCCCATCATACTCAGTCTGAATCTGTGTGTGTGTGTGTGTGTGTGTGTGTGTGTGTGTGTGTGTTAAACTTTTTATCTTTTTCAGCCAAAGTTATGCTAAGCGTCCAGCAGAGAAAAAATCACCTTGGGCAAAATGAGAGACTTGTGGAGGTTAAGCGTGGCTGAGATGAGTAAGAAGGGAAACGGGAAATGGTTACATCTAATAACACAGATATGGATGAATCTTCTGGTCTACTCGAAATGCCAACGTCTCCTGCCAATCTCGGTCATCAGAGAGGAAGCATTGCATACCTAAACCAGTGCTGCTACCAAGCCAACCAACCACTTGCTAGAGACGGGATTTCACGGTGCAATAATATTAATTATCATTTGTTGGTACTTTTATCATCCTGCAGGATCAGCTCACTGAGCTCTCTACAGAATGGGTAGGTGCAATTTAAGTAATCTACATGTCTAAACACCTGGCGGATGCCTGCAAAATGGTGAGCACAAGAGAGTCCAGTTATGGCTACGCTGAAAATCAGACCCTCTATAAAATAGTGTAAAATCACCAGTCACGGAAATGCAGCCCCCTCTGGGCTGGAATTCAGCAGCCAATGCCATCCAGTAGCACCAATGCTCCCCTGAAGTTTGGAGCGGGGGGTTAAGGTGAGCATGTGAAGAAGAAGAATTTCTCCGTTTGATTCCCACTGGAAGGACTTGGAGGGGCAGGATGTTGGCTCCAAATGGCATGGGGCCCTATGATATTGCTTTCTCCCTCTCCGCTCGTGTTGCGCAGGGATGCGAGGGAGCTAGGCAAAGGACATGGCTGGGAAGAAGGTCATTTATTTTTTATTAGTAAATAATATTTTTTGGAATTCTGCTTCTTGGGCCCGGTTCTTCCCTGGAGATGAAGCTCCATTGACCACGGGTAGGGCTACGCCAGGGATGGGGGCAGCCATATACGTGCAGTGGCTAATGGCTTCAAAGGAAGGAGCAGAATGCTGCAGTGAGCTGGGAAAGGGGGTTTCCAGTCTCCTTCTAGTTGGCTGGAACTTTTCCTGGATTTCTAAGACTTCTTGAGAAGTGTGTCTTTGCCAATCTCACGTCATGGGAGAGCTGAGATCACTTTGCTTTCCTAAGGATACTGGCTTTCTTCATCCCCCCCACATACTAATGAACCCACAAAGTCCCAGCAAAGCCTCCTGCCTGAGAAGTGAGGGGCAGAGGGCACGGAGAGGGCATAAGGAAGAGAAGACTTCGGGAACTAGACATAGTTCGCATCCAGCTTTGAAGCCAGCCCAGTGCGTAGGAGGGGGACTGTACTGACTATTTGTGCTTGGATCAGGCTTTGTGACGGCAATGAGCTAATTCATCCTCATTCAGCACTGTGACACCGTAGGTCCCTTTTAGTGTCCCCTGGTGCCCAAGGGGCAAGAAGCCTTCCCATGCCTCCAACGCCCTGTGCAACCCTGCACAGGGGTGGGCACAGTGGAAGCCCACACACTGCACATGAATACCAGCGCCAGCATCCCTGGAAGAGGAGGGGTAGGGTCAAGGCAAGGCCCTGCCTTCTGCACGCCCCACACTGGTGTACCTTACCCTCCCTTCAGGCTGGCAGAGGTGATGGGACAGACCTTCCCCTAGGGGCTCTGGCTCCGGCCCAACTCCCCACACATCCCCCTCCAGCTTGGGGTCATGGCCCATCCTCTTCAGGCAGCCCCCTCTCACTGGCTGGCATGCAGTGCCCCTGGCACCGAAGGAAAGCAGTGGCAGGCGTCTAATGTGCGGTAGTGAGCAGAGATTAGCCTGCTCATCGCAGGGAGCTTGTGATTAGCACCCACCAGGCAGGGGAGGAACAAAAGAAAATGAGAAGTGGAAACAGAAGGAGGGTGTTGGTTTGTAAGTACAAAGAATTTATTATAAAGCAAAAGATCTTTAAGTAACAATTTCCCACCAAAAAATGAGAAGTATAAATTTAGCAGCTGGCTATTATGCACCATCCTGGCCAGCAGCAGCACTCTCTGGCTTCAGTGGAAAACCAGGGGTGGAGGTGGCTCCGTCTGCCTCGCTGTTCCCACGCTGCACAAAGCGGCCGAATCCCAGACAGAGTTTCCTGTGCTGCCCACTGGACTGAAACCTGCTGTTCCCTCTCCAGGAGCCAGGCTGCAGAGCCCTGCGCCGTCTCCCAGCACCACTCCAGACATGGGCGCACACAGAGCTGTCCAGCAAATGACTTTCCCATCCCAGGAACCTTTTGGAGATTTTGAAAATGGTTCCATTTCGCATCAGGCCGGAACTGAGACCTTTGGAGACACTCCAGAGACTCACTAGTCACTAGGCACATGGTTATTCTGGGGGGGTCTCTCTTTCTCTCTGGCTTTAACCAGACATTCTTAGCTTGGCCAGAGAAACTGGTCCCGTCAAAAGCGATATGATTCTGCAAAACATTTCCATCTCAATGCGTCAGCCCTTTCCAACAAAAAATTGTGTAATCAAAAAACTCCAGACAGGAAGCCCCAAAAATCCCCCAGTGGCAAGTAAACAGAGGATTTCAAGTATCAGGGGGTAGCCGTGTTAGTCTGTATCTACAAAAACAACAAGGAGTCTGGTGGCACCTTAAAGACTAACAGATTGATTTGGGCATAAGCTTTCGTGAGTAAAAACCTCACTTATGCCCAAATAAATCTGTTAGTCTTTAAGGTGCCACCAGACTCCTTGTTGTTTTTTTAGAGGATTTCAACTGAGCAGAGCTTGCCCAGGAGGGGCAGCCAGGGACTGGCAGCTGGGGAGAAGGGAACTGGTGGGAGAATGCATCACACTGCTCTCCAAACCACCATTAGACCCACTTAGCAGTCTGGAAATGGCTCTTCTTTGTAATTAAAGCTTGCTCATGTTTCCACTGTAATTAATAGCAGCACTCTCGCTGGCTGCAGAGAGAGCAGGGCCCACGCCAGCCAGGAGACATCACTGGGGAATAAGGCAACAACTGCAAATTCCAGAGCTGAACGTTTCCAAAAGCTTTGAAGATTTTGGATATGGGACTAGGTTTCTAAGGCAGGGGTGGCCAACCTGATCCTGAGAAGGAACCAGAATTTACCAGTGTACATTTCCAAAGAGCCACCGGAATACGTCAGCAGCCTCCCAGCACCTCCCGCCCATGCTCCCAGCACCTCCCGCCCACTGGCAGCCCCACCGATCAGCACCTCCCGCTGGGTTGAGCAGTGAGCACCCCCGGCACATTGGAAAGTTGGCACCTGTCAGGGCCGGCTCAGGGTTTTGGCCACCCCACGCAGCCAAAAAAAAAAAAAGCCGCGATCGCGATCTGTGGCGGCAATTCGGCGGGAGGTCCTCCGCTCCGAGCGGGAGTGAGGGACCGTCCGCCGAATAGCTGGACGTGCCGCCCCTCTCCGGAGTGGCCGCCCCAAGCACCTGCTTGCCAAGCTGGTGCCTGGAGCCGGCCCTGGCATCTGGAGCTCCAGCCCCGGAGTCGGTGCCTATAGAAGGAGCCGTGTATGAACTTCTGAAGAGCCACATGTGGGCCACCCCTGCTCTAATCATTGCACTGTTCGGAGGAAAGATGCCCTCAGACTGAGCTCAGCACTACCCTGGACCGCTCAGATGGGCTCCAAGAACCACAAGCCCAGCCTGCGGTTCATGATCCCTTCCGCCCTGTCCCAGCTGGGAAGGTAGAACCAAATCTGGGGGGGCAAAAATAGACCAAATCCAGCCTTGGGAAAGGCCAGTGCTGTTTATTTCTGCTTTGTCACTACAAACTTAGGAGCCGACATGACTTTAAAACAAAACCTGTCTGCTGCTGAGCCTGGACTAGAAACCAAGACTGGCTGAAACACGGCACTGAACAGCACTTGATACACAGAGGTTCTGCCAGAAACTGAAGTACCAGGGAACAAGATAAAAAGATGCACTCCAGTCTAAATCTGCACCTCGCAGAGCCAGGCTATTAGCAATGGGCCACCTACTGTCCCCCATGGCAAAAGGGGGCAGAATCATCGCAGTCGGATTAGAACAGGTACGCCCGCTCTAATTCCTGAACACCTACCTGGTTTTGTATTTGAAAGTCCCACCTTTGAGGATGGGTGTCCAGCCAGGACCTTGGTTTCATCATATCCAAAAGAGAGCAACCCTCATTATCTTGCCTGAGCCCACGGTCAGTATTGCCTAGCAGAGATTGTCAGCTACTGAATAACCATTGGCACTGTCTGTAGGAGGTGCTTGTCCTGGAAGGTCTCCCATCCACATATGGCCCAAGCCTAACCCTGTTTAGGTTGTGAAGACTGAGAAGAAAAAGAAATGCAGACAAAAAATCATGAAACTACCTATAAAGATCACTATTTAATCCTAAGAACATAAGAACAGCCATACTGGGTCAGACCAATGGTCATCTAGCCCAGTATCCTGTCTGCCAACAGTGGCCAATGCCAGGTGCCCCAGAGGGAATGAACAGAACAGGGAATCATCAAGTGATCCATTCTCTGTCGTCCATTCCCAGCTTCTGGTAAACAGAGGCTAGGGACACCATCCCTGTCCATCCTGGCTAATAGCCATGGATGGACCTATCCTCCATGAATTTATCTAGTTCTTTTTTGACCCTGTTATCGTCTTGGCCTTCACAACATCCTGTGGCAAGGAGTTCCACAGTTTGACTGTGCGTTGTGTGAAAAAATACTTCCTGTTGTTTGTTTTAAACTTGCTGTCTCTTAATTTCATTTGGTGAAGTTTTATGAGGAGTAAATAACATAAGAACATAAGAAAGGCCGTACCGGGTCAGACCAAAGGTCCATCTAGCCCAGTATCCTGTCTACCAACGGTGGCCAATGCCAGGTGCCCCAGAGGGAGTGGACCAACAGGCAATGATCAAGTGATCTCTCTCCGGCCATCCATCTCCACCCTCTGACAGACAGAGTCTAGGGACACCATTCCTTACCCGTCCTGGCTAATAGCCATTAATGGACTTAACCACCATGAATTTATCCAGTTCTCTTTTAAACTCTGTTATAGTCCTAGCCTTCACAACCTCCTCAGGCAAGGAGTTCCACAAGTTGACTGTGCACTGCGTGAAGAACTTCCTTGTATTTGTTTTAAACCTGCTGCCCATTCATTTCATTTGGTGGCCCCTAGTCAGGGCCAGCTCTAGGCACCAGCAAAACAAGCTGGTGCTTGGGGCGGCACATTTCTAGGGGCAGCATTCTGGCGCCGGCCATGCCGTCCCTAAAAATGTGCTCCGGCCGCCCTAACTCACCTCCGCTGCTGCCGCTCGCGCACCGCTGCTCGCCTTCCCTCCCAGGCTCTCAAACCCGGGAGGGAGGGGGAGATCCCGAGCGGCTGCGGCGCGCGAAACAGTTGATTCACGCACTGCTGTTCATCTTCCCTCCCAGGTTTGAGAGCTTGGGAGGGAGGGGGAGACCCCGAGTGGCCACGGTGCACGCGCAGCTTCTCCCTCTCCCTCCCTCCCTCCTAGGCTTGAGAGCCTGGGGGGAGGAGGCAGGGCTGAGGATTTGAGGAAGGGGCGGAGTTGAGGCGGGGCCGGGGGTGGGGTAAGAAAAAAACGGGGGGCGGCCAAAATTGTTTTTGCTTAGGGCGGCAAAAATCCTAGAGCTGGCCCTGTCCCTAGTTCTTGTATTATGGGAATAAGTAAATAACTTTTCCTTATCCACTTTCTCCACATCACTCATGATTTTATAGACCTCTATCATATCCCCCCTTAGTCTCCTCTTTTCCAAGCTGAAGAGTCCTAGCCTCTTTAATCTCTCCTCATATGGGACCCGTTCCAACCCCCTAATCATTTTAGTTGCCCTTTTCTGAACCTTTTCTAGTGCCAGTATATCTTTTGTGAGATGAGGAGACCATATCTGTACACAATATTCGAGATGTGGGCGTACCATCGATTTATATAAGGGCAATAATATATTCTCCGTCTTATTCTCTATCCCCTTTTTCATGATCCCTAACATCCTGTTTGCTTTTTTGACCGCCTCTGCACACTGCGCAGACTGTTTGAGACTGGTGGGATTGGGGCAGTTTGTCTGTGCGGCTGTGGGGACGAGCTGTCCTACATGCCAGTGTCCCTCCTCCCATGCAGACAAGGCTCTTCGAGCACTGAAGTTTCATTGGTTGAAGGAGCGTTTGAAATGCGTCTCCTCATCCCCCAGCCTTGTTCATCTGGGCTTCAGGTGTAGCTCTCGCTCTTCTCCTCAAAGTCCTGGGAGATTTTCTAGCCAAAGCCCCAGCTCTGCGTAAATGCAAAGCTGGGCCCATAGCCCGCGGCAATCAGCTAAGCCAATGCTTTTATGCGCATACAGCAGGTCCCATTTCTAACTGACAACCACTGTAGGGTCCAGCTGTCCTGTCATTTTGTTTACTTCACTCATGCTACCTTTGAATCACTCAGACGCCCTGCAGTGAGGAAACTATCCCACCACTGGACATAGCCCACGCTTGATTACACTTGTGTCTGTCTGTGAGCAGCAAAGTGCTGAAGGGAAGGATATCTTGAGTATTGCGGAGGAAGCTTTAGGTGGGATAAATGGGCTTGAGAGGGAATTTTAGAGCCCAAATCGCCCCATTTCCCCTGGCAGCCGGTTTTATCTGCACTCTGCAGAGGGTATTTTTTAAAAGTGAACCAAGTTGGATTGTTTCCGTCTGAGCGTTCTGAGCTCTTGGCTCCTCTGACCCCAGTCAGAGCATGATTTCCTTCCGGCGGGTTCACCTTGTGTGCAGCGGCCGGCGACGGCCACAGAAGCCCGTTCCCATCTCTGGCTCTCTCTGATAGAGCAGGGCAGGATATTTTTTTCCCAGCCCATGAGCATTTGAGATTTAGAAATGTTTTCCCATCCTGACTGGGACCAAAACCTCTCACCTTTTCGCAAACTGATCATCTGGAGGGGGAAAAGGTAGAGCCACGTCCATCGAAAAGCGTCGTTTGGATCATTTCTGAACATTTTGAATTTGACTTTTTTTTCCCCCACTATAACTAAACTGTAACTGACATTTCGAAACAAAGTTCTTTTGAAGTAGACAACAAAAGGTTTCATTTCAAAAATGTCACATGTCAAAACTGCTTTTAAAAATGTTTTTTTGAAGTAGGTGATTTGTCAAAGGTGACCAGCAGTTTGGGTTTTGACAAGTCAACATTCTTCAATGGGAAAAAGAAATGTCGCTAGAAAATTCCTGACCAGCCCTCCCCATGACTAGTGCTTGGTGTCACTAGCTCACCTGTCAGTCACTCAGGGTGTGTCTACACTGGAATTCAATACCCGCGGCTGGCCAGTGCCTGCTGACTCAGGCCTGGTCTACACTACGGGTTTAGGTCGACTTTAGCAGCGTTAAACCGAATTAAGCCTGGACACGTCCACACAACGAGGCCCTTTCTTTCGAATTAAAGGGCCCTTTAAACCGGTTTCTTTACACCACCTCCGACGAGGGGATTAGCGATAAAACCGGCCTTTGCGGGTCGGAATTGGGGTAGTGTGGACGGAATTCGATGTTATTGGCCTCCGGGAGCTATCCCACAGTGCTTCATTGTGACCGCTCTGGACAGCGCTCTCAACTCAGATGCACTGACCAGGTAGACAGGAAAAGACCCGCGAAGGTTTGAATTTCATTTCCTGTTTGCCCAGCGTGGAGAGCACAGGTGACCACGCAGAGCTCATCAGCACAGGTAACCGTCATGGAGTCCTCCCAGGATCGCAAAAGAGCTCCAGCATGGACCGAACGGGAGGTACGAGATCTGCTCGCCATATGGGGAGATGAAGCAGTGATAGCTGAACTCCGTAGCAGTAAAAGAAATGGAAAAGTATTAGAAAAGATCTCCAAGGCCATGAAGGACCGAGGCCATAACAGGGACACACAGCAGTGCCGCGTGAAAATTAAGGAGCTAAGGCAAGCCTACCACAAAGCCAGAGAAGCAAACGGAAGGTCCGGGGCAGAGCCGCAAACTTGCCGCTACTACGCGGAGCTGCATGCGATCCTAGGGGGTGCAGCCACCACTACCCCAACCGTGTGCTATGACTCTCTCACTGGAGAAACACACAGGGAAGACGGTTCGGGGAACGAGGAAGATGACGATGGAGGTACTGTAGGTAGCTCACAGCAGCAAGGAAGCGGAGAAACCGGTTTCCCCAACAGCCAGGATATGTTTGTGACCCTGGACCTGGAACCAGTAACCCCCGAACTCACCCAAGACCCTCAGGGCACACAGGAGACCTCTGGTGAGTGTAACTTTGTAAATATTTGTAAACATTACAAAAAAAAAGCAAGCAAGTCTGTTAACGTGTATGGGGATGGGGCGGAAATCCTCCAGGGACATCTCCAGAAAGCTCTCCTGGTTGAAATGGGGTGATTTTATTAAGGGGGACATTCAGAGGCGCCCGTTCCTGCTCTTCTGACCAGAAATGTTCCCCGCTGTTAACCACGCGGTGGGGGGGAGGGGTGAAGTGATCATCCCAGAGAATCGTGTGTGTGTGTGTGGGGGGGGGTGGTTTACTTGTGTTTGTGCCGCATGTTAACCGGGAAACCGCAGCCCCCTCCTTTTACATTGAAACCCCATTTTAAATGGACAACCCAATTCATCCTTGATATGGGAAATGCGCTGCTGTTTGCAACCTTTCCCGCATGTTAAGAAGGTTAAAAAAGCCAAAACACTGTGGCCTACGATGGCTGCCTGCAAGCCGAAATATGCGACCTTGTAATGAAAGAGTGTACCCATTGTTCCCTAAAATGTGTCCTTTTTAACCACCTCTCCCTTCTCCTCCACCAGCTGCAAATGTTTCTCCTTCGCAGAGGCTCGTGAACATTAGAAAGAGAAAACGTAAGACGAGGGACGAGATGTTCACGGAGCTGCAGATGTCCGCCCAGGCTGATAGAGCACAGCAGAATGCGTGGAGGCAGTCAATGACGGAGATGAGAAAAGCCCAATATGAACGAGAGGAGAGGTGGCGGGCTGAATCGCGGGAAGAACAGAGCAAGTGGCGGGCTGAAGACGATAGGTGGCGTCAGCTTGCAGACAGACGGCAAGAGGCAATGCTCCGTCTGCTGGAGCATCAAAGTGATATGCTCGAGCGTATGGTTGAGTTGCAGGAAAGGCAGCAGGAGCAGAGACCGCCGCTACAGCCCCTGTGTAACCAACAGCCCTCCTCCCCAAGTTCCATAGCCTCCTCACCCAGACGCCCAAGAACACGGTGGGGGGGCCTCCGTCCACCCAGTCACTCCACCCCAGATGATCGCCAAAGCATCAGAAGGCTGGCCTTCAATAAGAGTTAAAGTTTTAAAATGCAGTGTGTCCTTTTCCATCCCTCCTCCCCCACCCATCCCAGGCTACCTTGGCAATTATCCCCCTACCTCTGTAAGGAACTAATAAAGAATGCATGAATGTGAAAAAACAATGACTTTATTGCCTCTGCAAGGGGGAGGGGAGGGTGGGGTGGGGTGGTTGGTTTACAGGGAAGTAGAGTGAACCGGGTCGGGGGGGGGGGTTGGAGGGTTCATCAAGGAGAAACAAACAGAAGTTTCACACAGTAGCCTGGCCAGTCACAAAACTCGTTTTCAAAGCTTCTCTGATGCGCACCGCGCCCTGCTGTGCTCCTCTAACCGCCCTGGTGTCTGGCTGCGCGTAATCAGCGGCCAGGCGAGTTGCCTCAACCTCCCACCCCGCCATAAAGGTCTCCCCCTTACTCTCACAGATATTGTGGAGCGCACAGCAAGCAGCAATAACAATAGGGATATTCTTTTCGCTGAGGTCTGAGCGAGTCAGTAAGCTGCGCCAGCGCGCTTTTAAACGTCCAAATGCACATTCCACCACCATTCGGCACTTGCTCAGCCTGTAGTTGAACAGGTCCTGACTCCTGTCCAGGCTGCCTGTGTACGGCTTCATGAGCCATGGCATTAAGGGGTAGGCTGGGTCCCCAAGGATCACGATAGGCATTTCAACATCCCCAATGGTCACTTTCTGGTCCGGGAAGAAAGTCCCTTCCTCCAGCTTTCGAAACAGAGCAGAGTTCCTGAAGACGCGAGCATCATGTACCTTTCCCGGCCATCCCACGTTGATGTTGGTGAAACGTCCCTTGTGATCCACCAGGGCTTGCAGCAGCATTGAAAAGTACCCCTTGCGGTTTACGTAGTCGGTGGCTTGGTGCTCCGGTGACAAGATAGGGATATGGGTTCCGTCTATGGCCCCGCCACAGTTTGGGAATCCCATTTCAGCAAAACCATCCACTATTGACTGCACGTTGCCCAGAGTCACTACCCTTGCTATCACCAGGTCTTTCATTGCCCTGGCAAATTGGATCACAGCAGCCCCCACCGTAGATTTGCCCACTCCAAATTGATTCCCGACTGACCGGTAGCTGTCTGGCGTTGCAAGCTTCCACAGGGCTATCGCCACTCGCTTCTCAACTGTGAGGGCTGCTCTCATCTTGGTATTCTGGCGCTTCAGGGCAGGGGAAAGCAAGTCACAAAGTTCCATGAAAGTGGCCTTACGCATGCGAAAGTTTCGCAGCCACTGGGAATCGTCCCATACCTGCAGCACGATGCGATCCCACCAGTCTGTGCTTGTTTCCCGGGCCCAGAATCGGCGTTCCACGGTATCAACCTGCCCCAGTGACACCATGATTTCCACATTGCTGGGGCCTGTGCCTTGTGAGAGGTCTATGGCCATGTCAATTTCCTCATCACTCTCGTCGCCGTGCTGCAATCGCCTCCTCGCCTGGTCCGGGTTTCGCCTTGGCATGTTCTGGCTCTGCATATACTCCAGGACAATGCGCGTGGTGTTCATAGTGCTCATAATTGCCGCGGTGATCTGAGCGGGCTCCATGATCCCAGTGCTAGCTATGGCGCCTGGTCAGAAAAAAGGCGCGAAAGTAGTATCTGATGGACCAGGAGAAGGAGGGCGGGAGGGAGGGAGGGAGGGAGGGAGGGCCAAGTGACGACATGGCGTACAGGTACAGGAACAGGGAGAAACACAAACAACTGTCACACAGAATGGTCCCCCCAAAGATTAAACTGGAAACCCTGGGCTTAGCAGGCCGTTGATTTCACGGAGGAAGGGGAAGCAAATGAACACAGAATAAATCTATTTTTTACATCTTAAGGTGGCAGCCGACGCTGCAGCATGAGTGACAGCCATACCAGTATGATGATGATGGGTACCAATCATAATATACCATCATCTGCCAAAAGGCAAGGGGCTGCTGCTGTGTAGCAATGCAGCCCCATGTCTGCCAGCCCCACGTCCGCCAGCACCCAGCATCGCCCTCGGCCTCTTCTGGGTGCTTAGCAGACAATATTGGGCAATTGGCAGAAAATAGTACATTATGACTGGTAACCGTCATCATCGAGACAGTAGCATGTCTGCCCAGGTGGCCATGATTGACAGCCACTCCAGTACGACGACGACGGGTACCAGTCATAATATACCATCGCCTGGAAGGGGCTGGTGCAATGCAGCCCTACGGCTGCCAGCCCCACGGCTATCACTCATGCTACACCGTCTACTGCCAAAAGGCAGTTAGCAGCTGCTGCTGTGTAGCAATGCAGTCCCACGTCTGCCGGCACCCAGAGGACATATGGTGACGGTGAGCTCAGCTGTGCTGAGCGGGCTCCATGTTGTCTGCACAGGTAACCCAGGTAACCCAGGTAAAAAGGCGCGAATCTATTGTCTGCCGTTGCTGTGACGGGGGAGGGAGGGGCCTGACGACATGTACCCAGAACCGCCCGCGACACTGTTTTGCATCATCCGGGCATTGGGATCTCAACCCAGAATTCAAAGAAAAGGCGTGAACCGCTTCGCGGCTCGAGCTGTGGCGCAAACGTAGTATCTGACGGCCTAGGGGAAGGAGGGAGGGGGGCCGAGTGACGACATGGCGTACAGGCACAGGGAATTAAAATAAAGAACGGTGGCTGTGCATCAGGGAGAGACACAAACAACTGTCACAGACTGGTCCCCCCCAAAGATTAAACTGAAAACCCTGGGTTTAGCAGGCCGTTGATTTGACGGAGGGAGGGGGAAGCAAATGAATACAGAGAAAATCTATTTTTTACATCTTAAGACGACGGTGCAGCGTGACTGATAGCCCTCGGCATCTTTCTGGGTGCTTGGCAGCAAATACGGGGCGGTGTATGACGATGGTCTTCAGGCCTATTGCACGAGCTGCTGCTCAGGGAAGACTCTGCTAATGTGCGATGACCCGACTTGTAATAGGCCGGCTAACAGTCATAATACACCATTTACTGCCAAAAGGCAAGCCCCACGGCTGCCAGCACCCAGATCGCCGATGAAGGCTACCAGTCTACTGCACCGTCTACCGCCAAAAGGCAGTTAGCAGCTGCTGCTGTGTAGCAATGCAGTCCCACGTCTGCCGGCACCAAGAGGATATATGGTGACGGTGAGCTCAGCTGTGCTGAGCGGGCTCCATGTTGTCTGCACAGGTAACCCAGGTAACTAACCCAGATAAAAGGGCGCGAATCTATTGTCTGCCGTTGCTGTGACGGGGGAGGGAGGGGCCTGACGACATGTACCCAGAACCGCCCGCGACACTGTTTTGCATCATCCGGGCATTGGGATCTCAACCCAGAATTCCAAGGGGCGGCGGAGACTGCGGGAACTGTGGGATAGCTGTGGGATAGCTACCCATAGTGCAATGCTCCGGAAGTCGACGCTAGCCTCGTACTGTGGACGCGGTCTGCCGACTAGAGCACCTAGAGCATTTTATTGTGTGGACATACACAATCGGCTGTATACAACCGATTTCAATAAAACCGGCTTCTATAAATTCGAACTAATTTCGTAGTGTAGACATACCCTCAGACAGCTCCTTAGCCAAGCTCCAGGAACCTAAGGGCGGTGTAGATGTTCGGGCCCAGGCAGGAGCAAAGTGAGATGGTCTGAGAGCTCGGGCTGCAGCCGTAGCCCTAACGTCTACACCGCAATCAACCAGCCTGGGGAGCCCAAGTCAGCTAGCCCAGGCCAGCCACAGGTTTTGAATTGCAGTGTAGACACACCCTGAATCACCCAGTGCTGGAGTGCAGCTGGATTGGAAGGTGCTGCTGATTAAAGATCTCCTTCCCAAGCCATGGTGTTTGTTGCCACTGGAGTCCCTAATGAACTAATCCATTGTAGGGTGTGATCTGGGAGGGGGTCTCCCTTTCTTCCTCCCAACTTCGTCTCTCCCAGTGCAGAGATGTGGCAAGACCAATCTGCAGAAAGAGGAGCGACGGCAGGGCACTGGGAGTGACACCGGCTACAAACTGCAGACCGGGCGCTTGTCTCCTAGGCCGCTACAGGAGTTCCTTGTGCTGCTCTGAGGCAGAGCCCGCGGGGATCTCCTGGTAAAGGCAGAAGCTGTTGCCCGGGGCTATGGGGACTGGGGAGAGGCATTGGGTCTTGAAGGGCGAATGTGCGTAGGATGACCAGATGTCCCAATTTTATAGGGACAGTCCCGATTTTTGGGTCTTTTTCTTAAACAGGCTCCTATTACCCCCCACCCGCTGTCCCGATTTTTCACACTTGCTGCCTGGTCACCCTAAATGTGCGTGATACGACACCACCACATGGTGTCCAGTTCTCTCCGATTGATACAAATATCAGACTTTAAAGGGGATCCGATGCTCCTCTTGAGCTATATTTCTCCCCAAAACTACACACTACGATCGTTTTACCCACCACTGAAGTGCAGCCACCTCTGGGTGCAACCCAGCAATTGTTTGAACGGTGCACAATAACAGTATAGGGCAGGAAGTGAAGATTAGCCCATTGGTTATTCTGCCAACACTGATCTCCATTTTACCACTCCGCTCTCTTGGCAGACTGTACTCCTCTCACAATTCATGTCCTGTTGTACATTTATTTAAGAAAATGCTAAAAAGTCTAAGATCTGTGCACACAACTCAAAGCATGTGGGCTTCAGACAATAGCTTATCTCAGAATCTTTACCGCTCTAACCCTTATCTTTCCCACACCGAGTCCCTCAGTTCCAACTCTCACATACACCCCTCTCCTCTCGTTGGCCTTGATCTGATTTGTATTCAGTGGGACTTCTTGCATACTCACCGTGAGCATGGGCTACAGAATCCAGCCTTACATTGCAAGCTCCTCAGGGCAGGGACTTGCCTGTTTAATTGTCTGTCATGCACTGTGCACACTTGGAAATAACAACTACTTGCACGTGGGCAGAAAATAATTGTCATGGTCAAAATTTGCACATGACACTGTCGGATGGTGAGTTACCACAACCTGTGAGGACATTGGTTTCATATCACCACCGAAAGACCGCACCTCCAGCGGCAGTGACCTGTGGCATTGCACTGTGATGTTGCGTCAGCAGGAATCACCACAATCACTCCCACCCACAAGCTGGGCTCTCATTAGCAGTCTCCCAGCCAAATCCTCCTTAGCTTTAGGCAGGGGCGGCAGTAAGGGCGGCAAGCCACGTGGAGCAGCATGCCGGTTGCTGTGAGGGCGGGAGTCAGGCTGCCTGCGGGAGGTCTGCCGGTCCCGCGGCTTCGGCAGCAATTTGGCGGTGGGTACGCCACAGGCGTGGGACCGGCAGATCACCTGCAGAAATGCCGCCGAATCCGCGTGACCAGCAGACCTACCGAAGGCCACCTGACTGCCATGCTTGGGGCGGCAAAAAACATAGAGCCGCCCCTGGCTTTAGGATCGCAGGCCAACAGTATAGCACCAGGCCATCAGGGTCATTCAGCCGGGAGATGGGGACATAAATTGTTATACCGTTACCAGCATTGCCTAGATTATCTCAAGCATATTTATCTGAAATTTTCCACGAATTTTGCAAAGCTGTCTCTCATTACTCAAATTGTTCTTGAACGTTCCCTTCTGACTCCAGGCTGTTGGGCTTTGCAGAAAGCATTCTCTCCAAAGAGAGCACATTCCTATTTTTGTCAAAACAGCAAACATTGCCTCTAAATTAAGATCATCTGTTTCAAGCCGCCTACTTTTGATCAGTTGCGTTTTCTCCAGATTAAGAGCTACGCAAGGAATAGATGAGTAGCTGCTCCAAATTAAAAGCCACTTCTTGCTTAGCAATTTCTCTATCTGCAATAATGAATTGATCAGGGAGAATTCACAGCCCAAGGTTTTTGGACTGGTTCCAGGTACTGGAAGACAGGGAACAGAAAGTATTTTGCAATGTATTACTTAGCCCGGTCAACCCTGTAGCCTGTGGCACCCACTGAGACATACAAGACCACTCTGAGAATTCTACCTACTGATAGCGAATCCCAGCCCTGGGTTTCTTTTGCAAGCACGATTGTAACTGAATGGATACAAGATACACAATGACCATAAGACACAGCATATATGTTGCACATAGGGAAGTTATCCATAGGTGCGCAAATACCTGCAGCTAGTCACATGTTTCTCCAAGCTAGCTAGTTTCCTGCTGTGCTCCTTCATCATTTAAGGGCATTTTTAAATCAGCAGGTGCAGATTACTTGCCTACAAGAGTTATAAAAGATCTGGCTCAGGAACTCATTGGACTATTAATGTTGATTTTCAATAAGACTTAGAACACTGGGGAAGTTCCAGAAGATTGGAAGAAAGCTAATGTTGTGCCGTATTTAAAAAGGGTAAACGGGACGACCCGGGTGATTATAGGCCTGTCAGTCTGACATTGATTCTGAGCAAGATAATGGAGCAGCTGATGCAGGACTCAATTAATTAAAAATTAAAGGCGGGTAATGTAATTTAACGCCAATCAACATAGGTTTAGGGAAAATAGATCCTGTCAAACGAACTTGAGATATATATATATGGAGAGAGAGAGAGAGAGATTACAAGTTTAGTTGAAAAAGGTAATAATGTTAATGTGATACATTTAGATTTCTGTAAAGCGGTCCCAGGATATTGGAGAGACAAGGTGGGTGAGATAATATCTTGTATTGGACCAACTTCTGTCGGTGAGAGAGACGCTTTTGAGCCACACAGAGCTGATCTGAAGAAGAACTCTGTGTGGCTTGAAGGCCTTTCTCTCCCACCAACAGAAGTTGGTCCAGTAAAAGATATTCCCTCACCTTCCTTGTCTGTAAAAAATGAACATGACACATATTAAATGTATTTAAAACTGGCTGATAGGTCTCAAAATGTAACTATAAGCCGAGAATCATTATCATGCAGGTGTGTTTCTACTGGGGTCCCGCAGGAATTGGTTCTTGGCCCTATGCTAACATGGCTAGAGGAAAACATAAAATCATCACTAATAAAGTTTGCAAATTAAACAAAAATTGGAAGAATGGTAAATAATGCAGAGGACAGGTCACTGGATCACTTGGTAAACTGGCAAGCAAACAATGTGTGTGGCTAAATGTATATATTGGGGAGCAGAGAATGTTTGCCATACATACAGGGTGGCGGACTCCATCCTGGGAAGCAACGACTCTGAAAGAGAGTTTGGGGTCGTGGTGGATAATCAGCTGAACATGAGCTCCCAGTGTGACTGTGGCCAAAAGGCCATCCTGGGATGCATACAAACAGGGGGATCTCCATAGAAGTGGAGCGGTTATTTTACCTCTACATTTGGCATTGGTGCAACTGCTGCTGGAATCCCGTGTCCACTTCTAGTACCCACAGTTCCAGAAGGATGTTGGTCAATTGGACAGGGTTCAGAGAAGAGCCACGAGAAAGATTAAAGGATTAGAAAACCTGCCTGATGGCAAATGACTCAAAGAGCTCAATCCATTTAGCTTAACAAAGAGAAGGTTAAGGGGTGAATTGATTCCAGTCTATAAGTACCTACATTGGGAACAGATTTATTTACTGGGCTCTTCAGTCTAGCAGAGAAAGGCATAACCTGATCCGATGGCTGGAAGTTGAAGCTAGACAAATTCAGACTGTAAATTAGGTGTAGATTTTTAACAGGGAGGGTAATTAACCATCTGAACAAGGGTTGTGGTGGATTCTCCATCACTGATCATTTTTAAATCAAGGGTTTTCCTAAAAGCTCTGCCCTAGGAATTATTGTGGAGCAGGTCACTGGCCCGTGCTACGCAGCAGGTCAGACCAGATGACCTCTGTCCCTTCTGGCCTTGGACTCCATTAATCTAGGTAGTTAGGATTCTGATCCCAGGCCCAGTGAACTGAGTGGAAAGACGCCCATTGACTTCACTGGGGTTTATACCCAGACTTCAGTGCACTAACTGGATAGCACTGACCTGTCAGTGTGGTGGGTCCTACCCGTGTCCCTTGTGGACATTTGCCCATGTCACAGAAACTCCTCACAGTCTGACACAGTGCCACAGCCAAGATCTCCGAGGACCAGGAAGAGCGCAAGGGGCTGCAGGTCAGGGCTGCCGGGGGATCCTAGGAGTTGGAATAGCGGGAGGATTGCAGTGAATTGGCAGAGCTTGCACACGGCCCCCTCTACCAAACACCATCTGCCTCCCCCATCATACATACTGAGCTCTTATATACATTGAAAACACAACCTGTTGTCAGCTGGGCTTCACAAGATGTTCCCTGGAATCCCCATGTGAAACCAGCCGGCCCAGGTACCCATCCTCCTTGTGCACCCCCCTCCCCCCCCCCCCCCCCCCACACACACACAGTCCCCCATCTCATTAACAAGCCGAGGATGCATTTTCCACAACGGTGGTTCTCATTTATACGTCTTTTGTAAGGCGCCATCAGGGCAGGATAATTCATCGGTGCCCCGTAAACAGCTTGGCGTCGGTTAATGAGGGCATTGGTCTCACGACCGCGCATCCCAGGATGGGGGAGCTGAACGTGCCCTTTCCAATGGGTTATTTTCAGCAGCGTCTCTCCAGTTTCTCACAGGCTTTTGGGAAGTCACCTGAAGAAATGGGCACCTGCTTTCCTCCATGAAATCCAGCCCTCCTCAGTATCAGGGGGTAGCCGTGTTAGTCTGTATCTACAAAAACAACAAAGAGTCTGGTGGCACCTTAAAGACTAACAGATTTATTTGGGCATAAGCTTTCATGAGTAAAAACCTCACTGTGCGGGTCTGTAAGTTGTGTGTGGGGGGGGGGGTTGTCTGTGTGTCTGTCCACAGGTGTGTGTCCAGGGCTTTCCACCTGGGCGTATTCGTCCTTGTGGCTGTCTCTCCTGGATTAACCCCATAACCCTCCGAGCAGCACAGCTCTGACAGGGCTCAGCACAGACTTTCCTTAATGCTCCCCCCGAACACGACTGCCCTTCCAGCCTCCTCCAAGCCACGCCTGCCACACGCGGATCTGGGACTTGGGGGGACCATAGCAGCCTCTGGTTTATGAGGAGCAATGTGGGAGATCTTCTATGACTGGGGAAAGAGGGGTTGGGGCTGATCTTTGAGCTGGCCAGAACCAGCCTCCCCAGGTAGCAGACCTCAGCCCAGACTGTGTGAGGTTGTCTCAGGCCAGTTGGCCCTGATTCTCCTCTAGCTGGCACAGGCCTGAAGGAGGGCTGATGCTATTGGAGATGAGAGCGATCAGACTCAGGATTCCACCGGGTTGTATGGCTTATTAGAGACTTGTGAGCCATGACCCTGGACCGCGCCCAGCCAGCCGCTGCCCTGCCCTGCAGACCCCATCCCAGGAAGGCCAGCTGGAGATGGGATTCCAGCGTCCGGTTCACCTGCTTGGTAGTAAAAAGCAGCACCGGCGCCCCAGCTCCAGCCACCCCCCGTAGCTAGTAAGCTGGGAACCCTGCCTCCTATTCCCGCCCAAGATAGCAGCCATCCGTACAGGGTTACCCAGCAACATATTGCACCATTGCCGGGCAAGGTCCCCATAGGCTTGTAGGCCCCCCCGGCTCAGGTAACAAGTGCCGTAGGGTGACGCTGGGCTCGAGTGGATGAGGAAGGGAAGGAAAAGGGCATCTGCAACTCACTGTCCTCATAAAGCCAGCTTGTGCCAGGCCATGAAGAGAGGCTCTCGGGAAGGTTCCCATGTCTAGCTGGATACAACGGGGTTTGAATGGGCTCCAGGTGTGGATACTGGCCAGGCCTTGGGTTAGCAGCAGTCGATAATATGATCCAAACTCACCAGCTGTCTACTCAAGCTACAGCCCAAGCACCCTCTGCGCTGTTCTTGTGGCCACAGTCACCTGGTTTGCTAGCCCAGCTTGGCTGGCCAGAGTGAGCTGTGTTGGAATTCCAGGCTAGCCAGACTTGCAAACGTTGATTTGCCCCACCCATGCCAGCCCAGCCTGTTAGGACCTTCTTTAACCCCCGATTAAACATGGCTCCTAAACACAGTAAAAACTCCAGAGCAGACAGGACCTCGGAACTTGTAGAAAGTCCTCTCACCTGAAAAGGGACATCTAATTCCTCTAGGGACTGGCCAGTCAGACTCAGGGAAAGATATAACAGACAAACAAGGGGGCAGGGATTGAAAAGATTGGACTACTTGGAGTAGGGAGGAAATGAACACATACCCAAGGAACTGACAGTAATGAGCGGATGCTCCTCTGAAGCCCTTCTCCTAGCACAAGAACAACCAGAAAAACAGCACACTTAAAACTGATGGAAGGAAATATTTTGCACAACACAAAATTAGCCTGTGGAACTCCTTGCCACAAGATCACAGGAGCTTAGCAGCAGTCAATGAAGGATTAGATATTTATCAGGAAAATGAGAATGTCCATGATTACTTTAAACAGAAATAAAGAATTAGGGCTATAAATCCTTCTGCTTCAAGGCAAAAGTCGACCACGTGCTGCCTGGGAACTTCCTGGATGGACAAGTTGGTCCATCCGTGCCTATGATGGGGATTCTTGTGCCTCTCTCTGAGTCAGCCGGCCCCCTGGTCGGAGGAGGTGTGCGCTCCTGTCTAGAATGAGGTTATAGGATGTCACAAACTGGAATGCAGCAGCACGTTGCAAGTTTACACTCTTCCTCTTCCATTTTTAATTACAGCAACGAAAGTGCAAACATCAGTGCTAGAACCCCAGGGTCATCCTGATGAGACTCACGCTCATTCCAGCCTGACAGCAGTAAAGTCTGGGTTTAGGGCTATATCATTTGACTCAGGCGTGACTCAAATGGAAAAAAGATTTGAAAACAGTTGCTGCCTGCAAGCATCATCAACCACCGCACAATGCTTCATTGCTGTTGACATGCTAACAGCAAAGCTCTCCGGGGCTGTGAATGCTTAGCGTGTCCGTCAGCCCATGCCCCTGGGGCAGCATGCCACTGTCAGTTATCAAGTAACCAGCAGATCAGTTTAGTCTGAAGTGAGGATCTGCCGACACCACCACCTTCGAAACTACTCAGAAGATGCTCATTCCTAACATGAACATGGCCAAGGCGGTCTGATCCTGAATGGACGCCGGAGTCCTGCGTGGAGCACCGAGAGGCAGAGCAGCAACATGGGTTGCGGAAACAAACCTCTAACATCCTGTCTCCACACTGAGGACAGTTCAGGAAAATTCAACACTGTGGCAACATTGGGAACCATGACAGGTTTCAGAGTAGCAGCCGTGTTAGTCTGTATCTGCAAAAAGAAGAACAGGAGTACTTGTGGCACCTTAGAGACTAACAAATTTATTATGCTCTAATAAATTTGTTAGTCTCTAAGGTGCCACAAGTACTCCTGTTCTTCTTTTTATTGGGAACCATAGCATTGGGGCTTTCAGCTGCCAATGCTGTGGTTTAGCTAATCTTGCCGGGAACAAGTCTGGTCAACACAGCTTGAAGGGAGTGTGATCAGCTGAAAAACAGCCATCACTAGGTCTCCCTACATTGCAAACAGCAGTGGAGCTGAAGCAGGGCTAGGGAAGATGGAGCCTTATCATCCTTCGTCTCTGCAGGGCATTGTCCCAGCCCCATATTTCACATTCAGAGCTGTTAGGGGACTGGGGGTCACTTGTGCCAGCAGTGACTGCATGGTTCCCAAAGAAAAGCCGGCTTCCCCGGACCATGTGTCGGGAGGGCTCCTGGACAGGACTTTGCTCTGTCTACAACCTGCAGAGTGTGTCTAGCATTTCGCACTGGCCACGGGACATGCTTCCACTGGAAAATGCAGCATTGCATTGTTGAATTTCAAACGATTTGCAGGAGTGCATCGATTTCATTGAAATCTGACGACAAATTTTCAAAGCGTTTTGACGGAGCGCTTCGACCTTAGCAAACGAAGCATCTCCGTCCGACCCGTGGCTGCTGGCCTGACCCTTCAGCCCAGGAGAGAGGGGCACTGAACCCAGAGTCCGGCTCAAGCCCTTTTCTAAGGGTGTCAGCTTTATTTCTTCCCCACAGAGCTAGTACAGCACATCAGTCGTCCCTTCCCCCACCGCACAGGGTTTTCTGCAAGGGCCTATCGGTTTCCTACATGTTTCCACTTTACAGGCCACTTCTCTGTGAGCCTGCCTGCTTCCTGTAGCTCGTCCTTTTACCCACGGGCTTCCTGCCATAGCCTCTCCGTTCCCAGCAGCTCTTTCCCCAACAGGGCAACAGGCTGGCTTTTCTGGTCCCCTGCTCCCTAGCTGATCGGTCCCAGCTGGGAGACAGCTGATCTGTCACAGGCGAGGCTGGGCCCAGCTCCCCTTACATTTCTAAATGAAATTTTGTGGGTAGGGTGACCAGATGTCCTGATTTTATAGGGACAGTCCTGATTTTTGGGTCTTTTTCTTATATAGGCTCCTATTACCCCCCCCACACACACACACCCCCGTCCTGATTTTTCACACTTGCTGTCTGGTCACCCTATTTGTGGGAAATGTCAAATGTGTGATGGCCTGTTCCAATCTGGGATGAAAGGACATTTTGCAATGTCGACATCTCCCATGGAATGGAGTGTCTGCCCTTCGACAGTTCTAATTCACAGCTCATGCCCAGCCCAGGGTCGCTCTCTCTGCCTCACCAGCTCCCTGCATGCAAAACCCACTAGTGGATGTGGCAGAGATGGGTCCCAGGGGCCTAGAGCTGGCCGAATGGTGCTCGGCCCAGCCTCTGCCTGGCCTTTGACAGAGGGGGCATACCAGAGGTGGTCGGAGTGCTCTGGGCTGCAGCTGTTCGCCGATGGGAGTCCACTGCAGCCCAAGCATGGGTTAGAGCAACCCTGAGGCCTCTCTAACATGTTGAGGGCCAGGCAGGCACAAGGGGGAGCACATCGCTTCAAGCCACACACCCTCTGGTTCCTGAGCTGAGCCGAGGAGCTGAGAACTGGCCCCGTTCTATGGGTGGCCCATGGGCTCTTTCACTTTGCAGGTCAGACTTTGTGATGTGATCTGTACAAAGACCCTGGCCAGTATATTCACGTTTCCTATATACCACAGGCCAGGCACCAGCATGTCTTAACACCCCCTGGCTTTATTTCAATGTGCTAAAGCCCAGCATGGGGGGCTTTGCAGGTGACCCTTTTGTGTGAGATTAAGAGTCTATTTCTCCAGGAAACCTGAGTCGAGCTGCCAGGCCTGGTGAAAAGGCAGAGGAAGGATCAGGCAAAGGGGTTGCATTTGAGGATTACACACTAATCACCCTAACACTTTGCTGGCACATCACACACCTTTCTCCCCTGCACTGCCAACCCTAATGCCCCCTCCCCCATGGGTTCAGCGCCACAGCCCCGCCCCCGCCCTCTCCCGCTTGGACCCTAGGAGGAATTGCTTCAGCTCTCCGCAGTAGTAGGCTATTATCCTTCAGCCGGCCCAGAGGAGAGGTGACCCCGGGGAGAGCTGGCCGAGAGCCGCAGCTCAGCAGGGTACAAGGCGACAGGGGTCTCCGGGAGCTCTGGGCTTTGGCCGTAGCAGACCCAGCCCTCCTGCCCCGAGAGGGACCCCCCCCCGCCCCGCGCTTGGAGATCGGCCGGCGAAGGGCGCTGCTGTCACTGGCGGAGGCTCCGCGATCCAGGCGCTCCGGCCGGCCCCTCTCCCCCATCACGTGGGCGGGGAAGGCGCCCGGCTCCCGGCGGCTCCCGGCGGAGCTGCGCTTAGTTCAAACCTGCCGCGGAGCAGCGAGCCCGGCGAGCTCCGCGCCCCGCTCCCCCGCACACCGGCCAGCAGCGCCCCGGGTCCGCGGGCAGCCAGGTAGGGGGTCCGCGGTGCAGCGGGGGCGGGGCTCGGTCCCGTTCGCCCCCCCCGAGCCCATCCCCGGAGGATCGGGGCCGCAGCGGGCAGGGGCCGGCCAAAGCCCCCGGCTCGGGGCGGGGGGAGAGCCCGGAGCCCGCCGGCGGGGAGGGAAGGGGGGACCCTGCACTCGCTCTGTCCCCTCGCCTGGAGAATCAACCCACCAGCCTGGCAGCCGCAACCCAACTTCTGACATCCCAGAGACGGGTACCGGGGCCTGGACACCCCTGCCCCCCGGCACACGCCCCAAAGGGAGCGCCCCGAACTGCCCCTGGCAGGTTGTCATGGCGGGGGGGGGACGGTGGTATCAGCCCTGACTCTGGTTTAGGGCTGGGCTGAGATTTGCCCAGCAAGATTAACCCCGCTACGCCCCTCTGCGACCGGAGTCTCTCCACGGGTCACAGCAGCATTTCCCGACAAACCGATACTGCCCCGGGCAGAGGCGCCCTCCAAACAGTCGGCTCGACCGGGCGCTTGGCCGTGTTTTCAGCCCACGTCTTTGGGGTCCCCTGGCCACCTGCTGAGCCCCTCCCCCCAGCTGAGACCCTCCTCCCCTAGAGCATTATGCCAAGGCCAGGGTGCCCACAACAACCCTCTGGGGAAAGAAACGTGGTGCCCACACCTTCTGCTAACCTCCCCCAGCCACTGCCAGGGGTCCCTGGGGGAAGGGAGCCCTCCAAGCCAGCAGCCCCTTCTGCTCCCCACGAAATGCACACAGGAACGGGGCAGCGTTGTGTTGCTGCTTTGCCGTGTTGTGATTGTCTGAGCACCCCGCCCTGCACTAGCCCTGGTTCCCTGCAGTGCCTCTGGGGGCCATGGGTGTGGCCCTGCCTTGGGGGCACAGAGCTTGCTGGGGGGAGGGGGTTGAGCTGGGGGGCGAGAGAGAGACTTGTGATGGGGTGTATTGCCACTGTGCAGGTACTGGGGGGGTGGGGAGGAGATTCCAGTGTGTCCCAGATCACACACCCCCGCCCCGCTCCCTCCTCAACCTCACTCGCCCCCCCTCATTTCCCCCAGATCACTAGGCAGAAACTGCACAGAGCACAGGTGGGGAGAGTGCCCCTGCGGAAGGGGCATGGAGGGGAGTGAGCAGCGGGGAGCTGGGTTGTGGCGGGGCCGAGGGCTGCACAGTGTCCCTTGGGCGGGTGCAGGAAAGTTGTACTGAGGACTGATGGGGAGACACGGGCCAGCAGGGGAAGGGAGGGGAGCTGTCCCCTGACAAAGCCCCTCTGGCGGATTTCTGCCAGAAGGTCACTCTTCGGGGCAGCTGAGAGTGTGTGAAGCAGGGCTCAGAATGGAGGTGACCGTGACATTGACCAGCAGCTGGAGAAAGCGGTTTCCACCCCCGCCGCATGAGATTTTGGTTTTGCTGACATCCTCTCTCAGATCCCTTCCTTGGCGTTGGTAAATTTAAGTCTTGTTCAGATTGAGAAGGACAAAGAGTTGGTCGGGAAGCTGGAAGCAGCACTGTCAAAGGGTTCCTGTTAGACCCACAGAAAGTCACCGCTCTGGGGTCAGTTCAGTCTTTAAGGCCAGCAGGGACTGTTGTGATTACCCGGTCTGAGCTCCCACAGAGCACGGGCCAGGGAACCTCACCCCGGGATGCCTGCCGCCAGCCCAGTCATTTCTGCCTGAGCTAGTGCCGGTCTATTGGAAAGAGAGTTATAGCACTCCAGTGAGGGAGTAGCCACAGGACCCGCAGTTGTGCCCACGGTTAACGGCCCTTGCTTAAAAACGTGCAACTGACAAAGTGCAGAACCAAAGACCGACCCGCAGGTCTCTGCCCCAGGGACGTACCATCCTCCCAGGAGGGGGCTATACATTGTGCTTGAAGTTTGATCCCCCGTCCAATTCACCATTCCTGATCCGGCAACGGCTAACCATTAGCCTGGCACGACGGAAGGAGCTGGCGTGTTTGCCAAGCCCTTGCTGCTCTGAAGAGTTTTCCCTAAGGGAGACTGCTGCACTCCCTCTCCACCTCCAAACCACGCAAATGTATTGTCCCCTTACTAACACTCAGTGGGGGGGTTGGTGGCTAGCTCCCAGTACTAAAAGAAAGGGGAAGGGTCCAGGGGAAATCAGGACCCTGAGACTGACCATCCCCAGGAACAATGGGGAGAGGCCAATGCTCTAGGTCAGTCTGATTGACAGGGCGGGCAGCTAATCAGGGAGTCAGGAGGCCGGGGGGGTCCCGTCCTCTGCGTGAGCTGGAATTGCCTGGGTCAGACAGAGTAGGGCTGAGCTAAGGGGAGAGCAGGGGCCTGAGCTGAGCTAAGGGGGGCAGGGCTGTGCCAGCCAGAAAAGCAGCCCACAGAACAGACCTGCGCTGGGAGCAGAGCTGCAGCGACCAGAGCCGGAGGGGGCAGAGAGGCAGCCCAGGGAGCTGGAGGCAGAGCAGCAGCCGTGCTGGGGCTGGAGCCGTCCGGAGCCGGGGGCGGTGAGCAGCTGGGGAGGGTGAGGGGGACCCTGGGCAGTGGGTCCAGCGCAGGGAGACGCCCCCAGCCAAGAGGCTCTGCAGGCCAGACTTGGAGGGGGATCGTAACCCTGACAGGGCGGGGGCGAAGCTGGGAAGAAGGGTCCTGCCACCTAAAGCCTTAGGGCGTGTGGCCACCGCCAGAGCAAGTGACCGACCCGCAGCGTCCCTGCAGCACGGCCGGGGCCTGGGCAGGGGCCTGGGACTTGTGAGGAACAGATTGTGAACTGCCCGGACATCCCAGAGACGCTGGCTGTTTTCCCATTTTTTCCTTATTTTTTTTAATTGGTTGCTGTTTAATAAATTGTATTTGCTTAGAAGGGTATGGAATGATCAGTGGGTCAGGGAAGTGTCCAGTGCAGACAGAGCACCCCGGCGTGGGGACACCCTGGCCCCTGCCCTAAGGGACCACGACCAGGTTGGGGGTCGAGCCGCCCAGGAATCCTGGGCTCAGCCTTGTCGGGGTTATGAGGAAGGGGAGCCAACGAGGTCAGGCAGGGCTCGGGGGAAAGGGAGTGGGAGCGAGGACTCAGATGGTAGCGTGTAAGCCAGGAAAGTTCCCCACAATAGCAGGACCATCCCCCGCTTACACAAATAATATCTGACTTAGTGGCTTACGTGCATGTGTTGTAAGCAATTCACATTTGGCAGCCTCAGCCGCATTCTTTTCTCCTTGACCCTCCTTCCCCATGAAGCCGCCCTGTGTGCTCAGTGACTTGCCCTGGATCAAAGGGAGAGGCCTGGGGAACAGCTCCGGGGTGATCACCCAGCAGAGAGGGGTAGAGGCTGTCTCTGCTGTGCTGGCTTTCCTCTCTGGGGTTCACAGCTCCAAGCACCTGCATCCTGCAAACACCCATGTCCCTGGAGGATGGCTCAAGCTGCCTGGTCTTTGCAGGGCCCTTTGACTTGAGGAGGTGCTGGCCCGGTGCTGGCAGTGCGGCTTCCCAGCTTCGAGCCAGGAGCTCAGTAGTTCTGGAGGGATGCAGAGGAAGGCTGAAATGAAAATATCCTTGGCCCAAACTCCGCCCAGGCCCCACCGCTTTCCTGGGACACCAGCTGAATTCCAGGGTCTCCCTTTCCTTGTCTTCGGCTCTGTGTTTCCCAGTGTCGCTGGGATGGGACACAGCTGGGACCCCGCCCAGAGCGGAGACTCTCCCCATTGTTCTGCCAGGGAGCCCATCTCAGGACATTGCCCCGTGGAAGAGATTAGGGTACCCGCTGCAGGTGTGGATGGAGCCTTCCCTTCCTCTGGCACCTCTGTGCCGGGGCTGGGTCAATCCATGGCTTGGCAGTGCACAAGGCCAGTGAGTCCAGTGCCTTGCCACGGAGCAGCCCAGCTGCCCCTGCACAGGCTGTGCCCACCGGGGGCGCCCAGCAGTGTGCCTGGCAGAGGTGCTTTCTACCCCATCCCTACTGCGAGCACCAAGAGCCCTGAACTTTGCATGCGTAGCTGGCACGCTGGCCCTTTGCGGTTCTCATATAGCAGAGAGGGACATTGGCTTCCCCTAGGTTAAAGAGACCCAGCTCCTTCCTGGTGGCATTGTGAAATGCATTCTGCTCCCACTCTGATGCAGGAATGTAATTAACAAAGCAGGGGGAGACTCGCCTTCTCATTTGTAATCCTGAACTAAGTAGCAAAGCACCAGAGATGAACCCGTTAAAAGGTGCTAACAGCCAGGTCCGCAGCCCATCCATCCATCCATCCATCCACGGAGCTGCACCTTTAGGGCGGGTGGAGCTGAAGTGTTGGTCTGGGAAGGAGGAGGTTACGCCGTACCAGCCTAATCTAACCTCCCCAAGCCTGGGCTGGATTCCCCACGTTGCTGAACGAATTACAGGCCTCTTGGATATTCAGAGTCTAACTGTTCCTTGTCAATTGTCTTCATGGCACCGATGTAATGATGGCGCAGGGTTTGAACTCCGTCCCTTCAGCACCACCCTCTCCTGCTTGAGCTGAAAGAGTAATTCTGTTAGCTGCTAGCAGTAGTAGGGTGTTATCCTCTAGTGGATAACGGTGTGTGACACATGCACATGCTGATTCAGTGCATTACACTGAATTTGACTTATCCTGCCACTGCCAATTTGTTGTTGGTAGCAGGGAAAACAAGCCTTTCCCTTGGAAATACCTTTCAGTGGGAGCAAGCCGCCCTCCTCCTCCCACCAGTCAGCAAGTGGATTGTTATTAAGTGTTCTTTGCTTCCTGCCTTAAACTTACTGCATGCCGGTGCTATGCGCTGCTAAAAAGCTGCAGCATTCCAGCCCAGAGAAGGCTGCTTTTCAGTGGGAGCTGAAGTGGTCACCATCTATAGCTGTGTATCAACATCCGTAAAACTCTTGGGAGTGGCAGGTTCCGCAGAAGCTGCGATGATGAACATTGTTCACTCACCTTTACAGCTGCCGAAAAATGATCAGAGATGCTCTTCCCCCAGCCCAAGGGCTGAGGGCATTGCTGCCACGCCCCGGTGTGTCTCTGGGATGAAAGGACTAATCTGCGCCCCCAGGTTCACTCGGCGCACTGCGCTCCCACTCGTGTGCCATGCGGGCCCATTCATCACGTTCTCGGACGTTCCACAGCTTCCCCACAGCCAGATCGTTCCCCTGGGGGGGACGGGGACCACTCAGAGCTGGGCCACGGGTGCAGCACACTCGCCCTGTGTATGCCCTAGCCCAGAGCTCGGTGCTTCGCCTCCATTTTTCCCTCATGCAGAACCAGGAAATCTGTGAATGATTTACTCATCTTATCTCTCAAACCCCGCCCTATGCTTGGCTCTGGGATTTTTGACTTACTGCCAATGCTATAAAGCATCTCTATGAATCTTACATTTTAATCGGATCTGTTTTGTTTTTTCCTGGCAAAGAGAGTGAATTGGAGTCTGAAAATGTACCTGAATCATCTCCCTGATCTGGTGCATTTACACACCTGGAGTTACTGCTCTTGCTTCATCTCTGCAGTAACTTTCCAAGGCTTCTCCGGTAGCTGGGGGTTCTGGTGCCAGGTCTTTGCGCTCTCTGCAGGTGCATGGATGGCAGAGAGCCTCTTCCCATTTGCACTAGGTAACTCTGTCGCTTCAGTGGAGTTACCCAGGCCTAGGCCTCTCAATCTGTCCACAGGGGGAAGTCTCGCCAGGCCCCTGATCGTCTCCATGTGGAACACACACATCTGGGGAGAGAAGGAAGGAGGATGTATTGTCCTCTTCAAAGCCAGTCCGTCTGAAAGGGAAAGGGGGTCACTGCTCAATGTGTGAGATCACACGTTCACTTTCTCTTAAATCAGCGGCTCTCAAAACGGGGTATACAGGGTCTTCCGGGGGTACATCAACTCAGATAGAGATTGGTCTAGTTCTCCAACAGGCTACATACAAACCACTAGCAAAGTCAGGACAGACTAAAATTTCATACAGACAATGACTTGTTTATCCTGCACTGTATATACTGACATGTAAGTACGATATTTATAGTCCAGTGGATTTATTTAATTTTTATATGGTAAAATGAGAGTCAGCAAGTGTTCAGGACTAGTGTGGCTGTGACACTTTTGTATTTTTATGTCTGATTCTGTAAGTGAGTAGTTTGTAAGTGAGCTGAAATTTGGGGATACACAAGACAAATCAGTCTCCTGAGAGGGGTACGGTCGTCTGGAAAGATTGAGAGCCACTCTCTTAAATATTCAGTGATACAAACACTTTCCTGGGAGGGAAATAGATGAATCCTAGGGCTGGAAACGGGGAAGTCCTGAGTTCTAATCCTGATTCTGACTTCCTCTGTGGCCTTGGACAAACGAGAGCTGCTTCCTGCCTCAGTGCCTCAGTTTCCCCTTCCCGGAGGGGATAAATAATGCTGCTTGCCTGCCACTCAGGGGATTGCAAAGGTCCATTAGCTCGAGTTTCAAAGTGCTTTGGAGACAAATCCCATGGTGATCAGCTGCCAAGCACTCTTTTGTGTTGTTGGAGTTTTAGTGTTATCTTTACCCTACCTATTTCTGCCCTACCAGTGAAGGACACTTCATTGTTTAGAGATTGTCAAGCCAGCCAGGCACAGACCCGTCCTACCGGCTTTCCCCAGGGGATAGCTTAGTGAGAGCAAGGTGGTTTTCCGTTTGACTGCGTGAGCCAGCGTGGGGAAGATATTGCTTCCTTTTCATGGTAATGGTATTTCTGAACTCAGACAGGTCTCTTGAAGTTATTTATAAAATAACCACATGCCTGCAGAAATGATCTTTCAGCCGAGTGTAATTCTCTTGTTTGCTTTTTAATCATACAAGAGTTTCAGAAACTGTTTGGAAGAGACTCTACTCATTTCACTGGCAGGTCTTCACTAGAGCACATCACAAAACCACATGACTCTCATTAAAAGAAGTTACAGTCGTCTCTAACGATGCCGCTATTGCAGCATTAACCTGATCGTAAGCTGTGGGGCTTGGTTCTGCTCTTGGTGTAACTTCATTGATTTCAATAGCCTGATTCACAGCTGTGTCACTCGGAGCGCTATCCGGTCACAATTGAGTTGAATGCGGTTGCTTAGGCTTTGCTCAAGAGAGATCCAGCTAGTGGGTGCTGCAAGCCGAGGTTGGGGAGCACTGGCAGAGGCAGTGTGGCCAACTCTTGCAATACCTGGTGTTTCTCTTAAGCCCCAGCTGCTGGAGTCATGGGCTGATGGGAGAATTTCAACTTTCATTTTTAACTAAGGACATTTCTTGCCCTACTGTTCTTGGAGGAAAACTTGAAAACGTGACCCCTAAAGGCAGGAGGCAAACAAAAAGAACCCCCAGATTTAGCATTTGTAAGCCAACCTCATGATTTTTGCCGCTTCACTTATGGTCCCTGAACACTAGGAGTTTTCCGAGCTTCCCTGTCCTTTGCCAGGATGGTGCGTGGCACTGCCTAGCTGTGTCAGCTTTTCCATGCAATACAGTCACACGCACAACTGAAAATAAGTACTTGGCTACCCCCACTGCAGGGAACGAAACCCTAATGTGCAGACTCTCCGTGCAGCCAGGAGCCACCTTGCACTGCATGAGTTCATTTGCCCAAGGTGAGTCTCAGGGGAAGAGTCACTTGATGGGGTTAATTAGGTTCACAGGAAATCCAATTTGTTTTTTAAGTTCACACTTATTAGTCATACTGACTGAGCCCTGCAGGGGAAGGGCAGAATCATTTCACTTGTTACAAAGGGAAGCGGATTGTTACTAGTGTGCATGGCGTGCTGGCAAGGCACAGGGAATAGTGCAAATAAAGAATGGAGGCGCCTCCCCCAAGGGACTTTATTGTTCCGATCCGGACAGACTAGTTGAGGGGCACGTGTAGGGCAGCAGGCGCTCCATCTGTGTGCCCGGGCAGCTGTAGGAGTCACTGTGGAAAGGCTCTGCTTGGAAGCAGTACTGGAGAGGGAGACTGCGCCAAGCATAAGCAATGGCACGAAGAATGCACAAATAGGCTACAGTTTCCTTCTCTGAGACGTGTCCTTGGGAGCGCGGGCACTGACGTGCCTGTCTCCTTCCCAGAAATGGCAGGTGCTCCTACGTGCCAGCTCATGGCTTGGGGGAGTGCAGGGAAGCTACTGGGTGGTGATGGTTCAAAGAACCAGCCAGGGACAACATCCTGGCTTCTTAAGCATGAACTTCCTTGCTCAGAGCAAAGCGAGAGCGAAAAGGTCCGTTCTGCTGCCGGCCTGGACACCTGCCATTTAGCGCTCTGTAGGGCGGAGAGCAAGATCTGGGGTCTGGGTTCCAGCTGCAGGGCCCAAGTCTCCCCTGTCTTGCGCTGATTTGATACCAGGGCAGCTCCATTGACTTCAGATCATGGCAGCTGACAGCCGCATAAGTGAGCGCTGGCTCCCGCCCCCCCCACTTCCCAAGCTGCTGGCAGCGGGTGGCGGGAGGTGCAGATTTGGTTTCTGGTCCGTCCCTCCCTTCCCAAGGGGATTGGGAAACGCCGCATTGATCCGAGTCCCCGAGAGGAACAGGCGAACAGAGCAATCCCCTGGAGTTGGCTGCAGGGGCCTCGCTTGGCTCAGCCAGTGATGTTCCTGGGGTGGCTGGAACCCCCAAGAAGCCATTGCTGCTTTCTGCAGCAGACCCCAGCCAGTCCCCGTTGCACTGGCTGCAGGCCTGATCCTTGCCCTTTCCTTGCAGGGTCCGAGTGGTGAATGGTGGCTGCAGCCCAGGGCCAGAGGCACGGACCAGCCGGAAGGAATGATGTAGCAGAATCTCCCTCCCTACCTTCCCCAGCCTGACCATGTGGACGGAGCCAGGCATGGTTGAGACCCTACGCAACTCAGCCCCTCTTAATTTCTCAGAGAGAAGGAGGAGAAGAGCGAGGAAGAGGGAGAGATTGAGACTGAAAGGCGGCTGCCAGAGAAGCGCCTGGCAGCTAATGTACTGATCCCCCTCTGGTGCCGATACATGGGAGTGATCTCTGGGCGTTATTTCTGCATAGAGCCCACATCCTCTCCTAGTTCTGGGTGCAGAGTCCCCGACTGGTTCCTGGCACCTTTACGGAGACAAAGAGCAAACAAGTGAACACAAATCTCTATGCCCAGGGTGCGGGTGCCCGAGTGCGAGGCTGGTTTGAGTAGGGCCCTGGGGACATTCGTTGTGGGCTCCAGCGGGACCCTCTATCCAAGTAGCTGCAGAGCTCAGACAGAGCTGGGCCATCATGGGGGCCCAGATGGGAGAGGACTGATTGCCCGCGTCTCCTTGTCATGGATCCATGTCCGAACGGCACAGCTGCTCCGAAAGGCATGGGCTGCAAACCACAGATGGTGCTAATTGGGATCGTGCTCACCGCACTCATTGTGGTCACTATCTGCGGCAACGTGGTTGTCTGCCTGGCCGTCTCCTTCAACCGCAAGCTCCGTAGCCTGACAAACTGCTTCATCGTCTCCTTGGCCATCACCGACCTGCTGCTTGGCCTCCTGGTGCTGCCCTTCTCCGCCATCTACGAGCTCACACACGAGTGGCACTTCGGCCCCACCTTGTGCAACATCTACAGCAGCCTGGACGTCATGCTGTGCACGGCCTCCATTCTCAACCTCTTCATGATCAGCATAGACCGGTACTACGCCATCACAGCCCCGCTCCGCTACACCCAGCTGGTCACCCCTCTGCGGGTGGCCGTGGCCATGTTCGTCATATGGGTGGTCTCGCTGATGGTCTCCTTCCTGCCTATCCACCTGGGCTGGAACACCAATGGCACCGGCGTGCAGAACACGGGCTTGAACAACAGCCTGGAGTGCAAGCTGGCGGTCAACGCCGTGTATGGGCTGGTGGATGCCTTGCTCACCTTCTACCTTCCCTTGGTCATTATGTGCATCACGTACTACCGGATATTCCGAATAGCCAGGGAGCAAGCCAAGAGGATCAACCATGCCACCTGCTGCAAGGCCGTCAGCCCTGCGCTGCTCATTGTGAAAGAGCACAAGGCCACAGTGACGCTAGCAGCCGTGCTGGGGGCATTCATCGTCTGCTGGTTCCCTTATTTCACAGTGTTCACTTACCGAGGGATGGTGGGGGACAAGGTGGATGAGACATCCCAGTCCATAGTTTTATGGCTGGGCTATGCCAACTCAGCCCTGAACCCCATCTTGTACGCTGCTCTGAACAGGGACTTCCGGACAGCCTACCAGCGCCTGTTCCACTGTCGAAGGGTGGGGCCCCTCTCCAGGACCACTCCCCTCACCCCCATACATCTGCCCCACTCCAGGGCGAGAGCCCGCAAGCAAACACGGAGCGTGCAGGAAGATAAGCCTCTGAGGATGCAGGTGTGGAAAGGGAAGGAGAACTCACTCACTCGAGAAGCCACGGAAAGGTAATGCTGCTCCCTCATGTTGGTTTGGTGGGGAGGTCCAGGATGGGGAGGGGGAGAGCAGGGACAGAGACATCACATGGCTTCGGCTTTATGTCCAAATTCGTTCTGGATTTAGGCTTGATTCTGCCAAAGGCACAGGACACGCACCCAGTGAGCTTGGATGCTATTGTAATATCTCTGGCCACCTAGGTTTTGCACAATATGGCCCAGGTAACAGCAGGGATAGAACTCACTTCCCCTTGCTCTGCTAGCACGTGAGTGACAAGAGAATAGTCCCTTTGTAGTGTGCAGTATAGGGCCATGGACACACAGCTGGGCAGTTCTAATTCCACCCACCAGAGGGCAGTGGTGATAGCCAGTTTGTTACAAGACCAAATGTGAAATGACCCCTTCAGTCCCTCTGCCCCTTCCCGTAAGCCTGTGAAGCTGGATAATAGGCTGAAGAAGACGGGGAGGATGGGGGCTAATAGGAACTAGCCCGGATTAGCTCAAGAGTCATGTTCAGCTCCAGTGGGGGAGACAGCTGGCTGCGTGTTCCCTTGCAGCCCTTTTGTCTGTTGCCACTGGTACATTTCAGCTCTTGTCATGCTCTGCATCTTAAAGCAGGAGTGGCAGCAGCATCTACCGCTGCGGTTAGAGCACGAACATTGGTCCCTCGAGCAGCGCAACGGGACAGAGGGAGAGTGTCTCTCCGGGGCAGAGACATCCTGCAGCATCTCCTTCAATTCTGGGACAGGGGTTGGGAGAGAATTGGGTTTTTCTACAGCACAGGGAGCCCCATGCGTTCTCCTGAGCCGCAACACTGGGAGCCCAGAGCACGGCCATCCGAGTCCCTACCCAGTAGGGCAAGGCTGAAGCTGGCATGTTCACAGCCTGTGTATAAAGAAGTTAGCTCAAGCATAGCATAGCCTCGCGGGGAGGTTGCAATGTGACACTGCACCCGAGAACCCCAAAACAGAGAGCAAGGAAACAGGCTGCTCCCTAAACCAGAGAAGCACTACTCCCCCCACCTTGTTTTACGCTGCGTCTTTCCACCCTGGCTGTCTGCTGCTGGAATCGGGCCGCCCAGATCCCGTGCCTTTCTCAGAGCCCCCTGCCTGCAAGCAGGGCCAGGAGAGCCCTCAGCCTTCCAGTGATACCACTTCCAATGTACCCCAGCAGCCGATGCTAATAATACAAGAGGCAACCCTAGCACCTGCCAGCTAAGGTGCCCACCAGTAAAAATACCACTTGCACATTACAATGCCGTCTGCTGGAGGGTCACGAGGCACTTTACTGACATTCTGAATGAGCCTCGCGGGGGCGGGGGGAGGGTTATCCTCTGCATGTTCGGGTCTGGCCACCCTTCAAATGCTGCAGCAGCTGTAGTGCGTCAGTGTAGACAGAAGAAGTTTCCCATGAGCTGCGTTAGCCACAGGCCCATCTGGTCGTAGCTACTAAACCCCAGTGCTCCAGCTGCAGGTTTCTGTTGCTGGCGAGTTCAACCATGTTCTGCTCTTGTTTCCGAGAAGAGTCAAGTCCACGCTAACTTAAGGCGGGGTGCATTGGCTTTTCTTTTGGTTCATATGCAAATGTGCATGCAAATTAGGCCATTCCTCAGCATCTCAGACTCAGCGCCCCGTCCCATACGCTGACCATCATCACTTCCATATTGATCCGGACGAGCAGTGGAAGGGAGGGACCGAGGCAGCGGTGCCTAGAAAGTCCTACGGTTGCTGCAACCAGGAGGCTTGGGAGAGGCTAGGGCAGGTTACCGTGTGAGGCTTCACCAATGTGCTGGACTGAGCCACAGCTGGGAGCTCTGACCCAGGCCCTGCCAGCTCCCCTGTTCCCCAGAGCCCGGGGAGGAGAGTCTAAGGGATAGAGGGAGCGCCGAGCTTCCCACTCCCGTGAAAGAGAAAGAAAAAGGAAAGAACGCAGCTTGTTTTCCTTCCTCGCTGCGAGTGATTCCTGCTCCTTGCAGGCCTTTCAGCTGACCTCTGGGCTGCAGCCCAATAAGTGGCTCAGAAACGTTCCCCCCAGCAGATAGCGTGTACTCCCCCCGCCACCTTTCCTGGGAGTGCCAACAAAGGGCCAATTCTTGCCTTTATCCTGGCTGACGCCGGTGGTGGAGAAGCAAGGGAGCAGGTTTCCTACCCCGTGGCTGGAGAGTATCACTCGGGTGCCCTGCCCCAGCCTCTGCCGGGATTGGTGCTGCTCACCCGTGTCCCAGAGTGCCCCACACATGCCCTCAAGCCCCCATTGAAGGTACAAAAGGCTGGACCCCGCGTGGTAGCCTAGCAAAGAGACCCCAGAGGAGTAGCTGGTCCAAGCATCAGCTCCTCATCGCTGAGAGCCCCAGGGTCTACTGCACGGGCTGTGATTGTAGGACATCCCCTTCCCACCGCCAGGCTCAGCCCAGGGAGTCTGTGCTCTCCTCTGGTCCCAGTGATCCCGGCTCTTGCCAGGGCTCCAGAGAGAGGCTACAGCGAGCTCAACCTTTAGACGTCCGGAGGAGGGATCTGCACTGGGTCTCCATTGCTACATAGTCAAAGTGCTGCAGCCTGACCTGCTTTGCAGGGCTGGTTCTGGGGAGTGCCGGTTCTGAAAGGCCTTCCTCCCCTGAGCGTGCCCAAAGAGAGCTGGGAGAGGAAACTCTGCCCCCAGGCAAGGAGCACTCTGTTTATCTGCAATAGCTTCGTGACTTTAATTCGCTCGATAATTGTAACTTTGATCGGTTCTTCTCCCTGGTACCGTTTGGGCAGAGCCCTCTGCGGTGCTGAGAACAGGAGAGGGAAGGCAGGGCAGAGACCCACTGACATCGCAGCCAGGGGGAAGGGAGGTCCTCTTCCACCTGCAGCTGGCTACTGGGAAGTCGCCTCCGAGGAGGAGCTGGAGGAGAAGGGTCAAGGCTCGCTCATTTCCATGGCCTTTTGAAAGCAGTGGGAGCAGCCAACACCCATTTCCCCTGCTCCTGCCTGTCTCCTTCGCAGATACCGGATCCCAGCCACCCTCTGTCTGGCCTAGGGTGAGCAGATGTCCCGATTTTATAGGGACAGTCCCGATATTTGGGGCTTTTTCTTATCCCCCCCCCCCCACACACACACACACCCTGTCCTGATTTTTCACACTTGATGTCTGGTCACCCTAGTCTGGCCTAGTGGCCTTGCTCTGGGCCGTGGAGGCAGGCCTGGCTGGGTCCCTCTGCATTCACGGCTCTCCATTGACAGCGAGCGAGAGCGGGTGAAAGAGGGGGAGCTATTCAGCATCTCTCAACCCTTCATTCCAGGGTAGATCTCACCACAAAGGGAACGAGGGTTTGAAGCTTTTCCGTTGTTGAATTCTCTTGGAGCAGGATCGGGAGGAGTTTTCACTGCTGCTCGGGTAGCCGGGAGGTTTGGATGCCAGGACGCTGGCTGGGCTGGATGGCTACAAACAGATCTGAAAAGGGATCCGGACTGGAAAATTCTGGCCACATTTTCTTTTGAAAATGAAGGGACCAGGTTTAACACACAGGCTTACGCCTGTTGACACAGAGCGAGCGAGCGCACTCGTTTCAATTACACGTGCTTTCCCCTAGCCAGCATTTGGCCGGAGCGTGATGGGAACTAGCCCCAGTTGTAGGCAGAAGCGCAGCAAAGGGATTGCTAAAAGAAAAGGGGCTGGGATGCCAGTAATCCCAATTTTCCAGCCAAAAGGGGAGGGCGGGGATGAAGAAACCCAAGTGAACTCCGCTCTCCCCATGACGTGAGAGGGGCAAGGGTGCACTTCTCAGGCAATTGTACTAGGCTAGGAAAAGCTCTTGCCAGCTGGGAGCAGATTGGTTCTGGAGCTGCCAGAGAGGCGGGGGATGGATAGTGCTGGTTTATTTGCACAGGGAGCTGCTGTGGAGGACGTAGGAATAGCCTGACTGGCTCTGAGACCTGAGCTCAGCGCCTTGGTAAACGTCAGTGAGGCAGCAGTAGGCCCAGGCTTCGTGCAGCACGATGCGAAGGCTGGGGGTGAGCTCGGCTCCAGCCGGGTCACGGTGCTGTAGTTATTCATTATTATTGTTTTGTGTATGACCAGAGCATCTTGAGGGGCCCCAGGGAGTTCACAGCCCCGAGGTGCCAGGCTCTGGGCAGACAGGCCCTGCCCTGAAGAGTTGGACAAAGTATCATTAGCCCCATTGTACAGATGGGGAAGTGAGGCACAGGGCAATTCAGTGATTCACCAGGAGAGTCAGGGACTGAGCCGAGGGCCCCTGAGTCCCCATCCAGCCCCCTTACAGACTCTCCCCGATGAACCATATTCTGGCCTGCGTCTTCTCAAGTCCATCTCCGGGTTATCTGAGGGCCCCACGAGAGAGAGGAAAAGTGTCACCATGAAAGCACCCGCTTGAAACTGACAAAGCAGCACTGGGGCCATCCGCCATCCCAGGGAGAGCACAGAGCCCGTTTGAAATGCACCATCAACCGGAAACAATCTGCTGCCAGGGGAGTGAAATGGTGCGATCGGTGTGAAACCACAAGGGAGGAGCTGAACCCAGAGTCACCCTGCAGCTCGCTGCACTGGAGAGCACTAGTCATGCTGGGTTTTCTCTTTCCCCCACCCCAGGAGGGGTTCCCTGAAGCCCCACTCCCCCAGCCAGGGGCCCCCACTGCCCCTTCCTGACAAAGAGCCTGCCCCCGCTGCCTGGCTCTCTGGCAGAGGGAGGAATGGACAGGGAGGGGCTGGTTCTCCCCACCTGTAGCAGGAGGCCCCATCCCTGGCAGTACCCCAGTGGGGAAGGTGGTGAGCTCAGGAGCAGGGCTGGAGCCTCCGGAGCCCCCGTGCAGCCGCTCATGAACTGGCCAGAGAGGTGCGCCCGGCACCGCACTGCAGGACCCCCCGTCTCTCGCCAGGGTGCGCGAAGCTCAGGGGCTCTAGGCTCCATCTCACATCCCCCACCGCGGGGCCGGGCAGGACTGAGGCACTGGTTTGGCACATGCTAAGGTGGCAGGGCAGACAGGCTAGAGGCAGCCCCCGCAGGGCCCTGACCGGGATCCCCCCCCAGCTTCCCGGGTGCTGGGGGCTGTCTGCAGAGCTAGGGCCAATGGGCTGGGATTTCTCAGCACGGTCTGTCGCAGCGGGGCGTGGCCTCCTCCCTCAGTGCGGTCCCATCTCTAGCAGGCCTGGGGGGCTAAGTGGGGCGAACCGAGGATCAAAAGAAAACCCAGCAGTAGGCTGGCAAATTGCACCAAATGCCACTAATCATGAACAATGAGCACGGCAGCCCCAAGGAGCCGTGGTCTCCTAGGAGGACGCTGCAAAGAGAGCCAGTTATTAGCTGCCTTGGTGCCCCATTCGAAGGGCATGTGGGTCCTTCTGTCCTAGAGCTGGGAGCCTCCTTCCTCCCAAGGGAGGGAATTCCGTGGAGACGGACAGGAACCAGACCAGAGCTGGGGGCAGAGCGGGGCTGGGTGGTGTTCCCTCCCCACCCCCATGGGGGCTGGCTGGGGCCCCACCACACCCCCCTCAGAGGTTGCACCCCACAGTTTGGAGACCACTGGTCTAAATAGATGCAACTCTGCTGACTTCAGTGGCATAGATAAATTCAAGAACTAGATACATTCCTGGAGGATCGGTCCATCGATGGCTATTAGCCAGGCTGGCAGGGATGGTGTCCCTAGCCTCTGTTTGCCAGCAGCTGGGAATGGGCGACAGGGGATGGATCACTTGATGGTTACCTGTTCTGTTCATTCCCTCTGGGGCACCTGGCATTGGCCACTGTCGGTAGACAGGATACTGGGCTAGATGGACCTTTGGTCTGACCCAGTCTGGCCGCGCTTATGTTCTTAGCTTGGGTGCCGCCGAGAGCAGAGTGCGGTGTTAGCAAAGGGGCCACTTTCCCCTGATCTTAGAGCCGCAGCTGGTCTGTTCTAACTGGGACCGGACTGAGGAGCTCATCGTCCTATTTATCTGAACACTGAAATACAGAAAACAGGCTCGGTCCAAAGCTGAATTAGAAACTAGATGGTTTCATTTTGCCCTGTCCATAGCGCACTCCCCTGCAGTCTGCTGGATTCTTTGTCACAGCCGAGCATTCGCAGGAGAGACCAACATCCGTGATATTCTGTTAAACTCAGAACCTCCCTGGATAGCAGAGACCCCTTTTCCCCAGGGGTCAGCCCCCCACAGCTCCCAGTCTGGCACCTAAGTAAGGGGCCAGGTTTTCAAAGGAGCTCAGCTGATTGGAGCTGCTGGGGCTGAGTTCTTTGTGTTCAGTGAAGTGCTCGAGCGGGATCGGCTCTCTGGAAAATCAGTCTCAATTGTGCGTGCTGGGCACTGCTGGAAATCCGGCCCATTATCCTCCGGTAGGGCAGAGCTAGAGACTGGATCCGCAAATACTGCCAATGTTCTCCGACATTCAAGGGGATGCCACCTCCTGGGACAGGGAGTTCAACCCTGGCCGCTCCATCTGCAAACAGAGAGAAAAGGGGGTGACACACATCATTAGAATCCTGGGGAGATTTCCAGGGGAAGAGCTGGAAAAGATTGGGGCTGGCTAGAGAGGAGTTAACTAAAAGGGGGGACGGCTCAGATATGGAAAGTGATGAATGGGACAGAGGAGGGACCTCCCCCTCCCCCCTCTCAAAACCCTGGGGAAAGGCAAGGGAGCTCGTTTAAAACGGATCAGAGGAAACTGCTCCGTTTGCACAGCTCAGAATTCTCTTGGAACTCACGGCCACTAGAGTCCAGTGAGATGGAAGCTTAGCAGCTTCGGACAAGGACTGGACGTTTCTGTCGCTCGTGGGACGTCCCCAGTGATCTTAGCGAGGTTAGAAATGTATAAAAGGTTTGACTGTCAACCCGGAACAGAGAGAGGCTAGGTAGCCAACGCCACCTTCTCACACCCGCCAACACACAGGCAGTCCCCTGCTCCCTCCCTGCGGCAGGCCAGGCCAGGCCAGCATGTTCAGGGGCACTCGGGAGTCGTGGGAAGAGAAATGCTCCTTCCCTGGGGAAATAACCACATTACCGGCCACAAATGGGGCTGGTTTGAGTTGCCCAGCGGTCACTGTCATCCTGGTTCCTCTCCAGCCTGCTCCGCTCTCTCCCGGCGCCAGGTGATGCAAACCAGAACGCCGGGGGCACTGCCGGGTCTGGTGCAGCGGAGACACGTGAGAGTAACAGGCAGCAGCCCGGAGCCTCAGCGGAACAGAGAGTGTCACCGAGTGACTGAGTGATTTTTATTTTTTGTCTTTAATTTAATCCTCTCCAGCTCTGGAGTTTTTCCCTGAGTCTTGGCCAGCCCGCTGCAGTAGGCTCCACTCTGGGACGCGCACTCTCAGCCTTTGATTCCTGGCTGCCCTCCTCCAAAAACCAACGAGGACAAACGTTAGAAGGTCCCAGTTAGATTTGCCACTGGGGGAAGCCTAAAGGCAGAGGTGGGGGCCACTGGGTGAGTACCTGGACAGCGATGCGCAGTGTGGGAGCTTGGGAAGGGCGAACGCTCTCTCCCATGTGCTTTCGGTTGCATTTCCTACCTTCCCCCCACCGCCCCAGCAGACCCCACTGCGCTGCGTGCGAGGGGCTAGTCGAGCCAGGCTCAGCCCCAGGCGTAAGAGAGCAGGAGAGGAAATCCCATGAGAGAGAGAGGCGCTAAGCCATGTTGAGTCTGGGGCTGGCGGGCTCGGCCTCTGCATATGAAAGCACAGGTCCCTTCCTCCCGGAGTTCTATTCCTGGCACGTCTTGGCGGACAGGTTAGTGTAGATCGGCACCGGGTGGAACTGATTGACAGACCCGATGAATGAGTTTCACATACTTCCATCTCGCAGTAACAGGCCTGGAGCGGATCTATTTGCAAACAACGCCAGGGCGCAGCTGTCCCTCTCAGCCACTGACAAACCTGTAACTCCCGCCTACGCTGGACGAGTCTTCAGCAATTTCCAGCAGGTTGATTACTTTCCGCTGACTTTCCAATTGGCCTGCACCAAGCTATTCTGCCTCATTTCCTGGGCTAACCCCAGTGGAAACCGATAATGTGAACTGGCGCCGTCTACCCCAGAGGTGGCTGCATTAGGAAATCACATTGCTGGAGCACTTGGGATGATTGCCTTTGTCCAAGCCCATTTCAGCTGCATAAAGATACCAAAAGCTCTGGTGTAATTGTTTTAGGAACAGCGCCAGCGTAGCGGGCTTGCTGCTGCAGTGTGCCATTGTTAGCCCTTCTCCCGTGCTCCCCTGCCATAGGGTGAGGGGTTTATAGCCGGCCCCTGCAGTTCTGTGTGTGACGATGCCTCTAAACTCCACGGAAAGCGGGTCTGAGTCACACATGGAAAAGTAGACATTTGCAGCGGGAGACTTTATTTACCCTCCATTGGAAAAACTGGGCAGCGCTTAGGCAGCTACGGTCACAGTCACCTCTGCCGCTGGCCCACACATCCCGCCTGCTGGTACTGCGGCCTCTGCTTTATTGACTGTGTGGCAGGGCAAACATTGGGGTCAGCTGTCTGCTGAGAGCTAGATACAGTTGTTCTGCTGGCTCCACACCGGGCTCTTGTAACCTTGGACATGGTCACACTGGGCCGGGGGACGGGCTCCCTCCCTGTGCTCGCAAGCCGAGCAGGCCGGGAACGTGCAGCGCCCGAGGCTCTTCGGGCTTTGGCGCCAGGCCCACTAGTCAGCAGGGCGCCTGGGGAATCAGGGAACCACTGCTGGAGGTGCGGGGACGGTGAGCTGAGTGTCGCTTTAGCATGCACAGCGGTGTCACAGTGCTGCAAATCACCAACCCCTGAGGTCTCTGCTCAGCCCCTCCAGCTGATTCCCACCTCCGTCAGGAGTGGGGCACTCTGCTGACCGCGGGAAAGCTCTCATGCCTGGAGAGGGAGGACAGCGTTGAGGGCTCTGGGAGCAGCAGGAGCGAGGGAGCCACCGGCAGCCCAGTAGTGCAGGAGACGTTTCGGGCAGGAAGCCAATTCCAGCTCTGCAGCTTCTGCCAGTGGGCTTTGCTGGCTCTTACCCAAAATAAATTTCCAGCAATTTTCTGTCCATCTTTCATTGCTGGCTTCCTCCTTCCCAGCCTTCCGGTCTCTCTTTCCCTTCCTGGTGCAGCCTGGCAGACGCATGGTAGAGGACATTGGCACTAGCTGCAGGAGACATTCCCCAAAGTGTCCAGCCTGGGAGGAGGAGAGTATTGATCATGGCCTGAGTGGGTGGAACAAATCCGCTCCGTCTCTCCCCCCAGTCTATGCTCTAGTGCAAAGCACAGGCTGTAAAGGGGGAGGGGGGTATTTGGCATCTCTCTAAGGCCTTTGGAGGGAGGATAGCGCTGAAAGGATCATAAATTATCACCCTTTTACAGAGGGGAAACCGAGGCACGGAGCAGTTAAGTGACTTTTCTCAAGGCCATACACTGAATCAATGGCAGAGCTAGGACGAGGGCCCATCCTTGGCTCTTACCACTAGGTGACACTACCCCTGCTGACCTGCTCAGTGCAATGTGGCACACAGCTGGGAAATGCAGAGGCAAAGCAGGTGGAATCCTCTCCCTGACAAAGCCCCAGGCCAAATGCTGCCAGGGAGGTGATTGCACAGTCCTGGGCCACGGGGGGAACCGCAGGGCATAATATGCTCAGCCCCAAGGCTGGGTCTCCCTGAGCATCCCCCTCCTAGCCCGTAAGTGCACATTCCGATCTGCTCTTTGAAACATTCGAGACTCAATTCCCAGGAGATTTCTCCCGGCAGTACGTGGAAAGCAGCCGAGCCACTGAAAGTTGGCTGGTTTCTACTTTCCCCCTCCGTGTAGCAAGTGCCTGCTGTCCCAGGTCTGACTTCTAGGGGTGGGGCCAGACTACCAGCCGTCCCTCCGGAGACCTGGACCCTACATGACTGCATCACGCTGAAAGGCAGGAGATCTTAGACCTGAGAGTGAGCAGATCTGAGCTCCTCACTTGGCAACAGATTTCCTCTCCGAGCCGCGTGGGCAGTGAAGGGAAGTGCCAGTGTGCACTCACACCAATCTCAAACCTGCCTTGGGCATAACCCTGGCTGGAGCTCAGCTAGCAGGAATCCCTGTGAAACGCACCTGACACACTCAGCTGTGAGGAACTTCCAGGTTGCGTATTTGATTCCAGCCAGGTATTCACCGGGGGTTGTTTGAAAACCTCCGTCACCCAGTCAGGGAACAGAAACAGCACCCTGTGACGGCCCATTGCTAGCCAACCCAGGGCAAACGTTGGCGTTCAAATACAGAATCTGCACCCCGCACCCTTTGCACGGGATGCGTAGAGCTGGAAAGTCCCGGCTCATTTAGAACGATGGAGGCCATGGGTCTGCGTCGCGGACAGAAAAAGAAGCAAAGTTCAGTCAATCCGTAATTCCTGGCGCAGTGGCCAGGTGATGGTACCAGGTCACTCCCACACCTTCCCAGGGGGGGTGGAAATGCAATGGCATCGCTCTTCCCTCCCTGAACTGTGCTACTGACAGGGTTCCCAGCCTGGGTCCCCCTCTGCTCCTGTGGGAATGGCCAGGGAGGTCGGCTAGTCTCATAAGGGGGTCATAATCCCTGGTCCCTGCGGCTGCCCCATGGCTTTGGATGGGAGGGTGAAGCTGCCAGTCGCTATCACACAGGCTGGGCTCAGAACTTGCCCTTGGCTTTTCCTGCACTCGCTGCCCTTTCCCCAAGGTTTCCTGCAGCCTCCCCTTCAATTTGGGCCCAGGAAAGGGGCTCTGGGAATGGGGGCAGTTGGGGGAGGTAAAACTAAACACCACCCTTGTTCCCTCCCCAGGAGTCCCGCCCCATCATCTGGCTCCTCGTCCTCCTCCACCATCCTGTCCTGCTGGAGAGGCCTCTGGCTGGCCAAGTTCCTTCCCAAGAGGGACATGTGGATCCCAGCGTGTGAGGAGCCAGCGACAGAGCTGCAGAAGAGGGTGAAGCCCCCAGCACCCCCTAGGGTCATTTACTGTGTCTTCTCCTGAGCCAGGACGGATGGACCAGGGGAGTGCTGAATGCCATCAATACCGGACAATACTTGCTCAGGACCCAGAACCCAGCCGAGCACCACGTCCAGCATCTCCAGGGCAGAGCACTATGGGGGGTGTTTGCAAACCCAGGAACATGGATCTGTAACATAATCCACCGTTCTGTGTGGGCGTGACCCTGTGTGGGCACGGCTGTGGGTGTGCACATGGGTGTATGTATGTACGCACCCCTGTGTGGGCACGGCTGTGGGTGTGCACATGGGTGTATGTATGTACACACCCCTGTGTGGGCACGGCTGTGGGTGTGCACATGGGTGTATGTATGTACGCACCCCTGTGTGGGCACGGCTGTGGGTGTGCACATGGGTGTATGTATGTGTGGGCACGGCTGTGGGTGTGCACATGGGTGTATGTATGTACACACCCCTGTGTGGGCACGGCTGTGGGTGTGCACATGGGTGTATGTATGTGTGCACCCCTGTGTGGGCACGGCTGTGGGTGTGTATGCGATTGTGCATGGCTCTGGGCTCACGTACAAACCCGCCTGTGCACTAGAGTGCAGGTGGAAGGAAGGGCTCACGCCCACCTCCTCCCCACACAGCCTGGATCGTCTGATCCCTGGTTCTTGATCCCACTCCAGGTGTGGGGCAGAGAGGCGAGAGAGGCGGGGAAGAGAGACCCTACCCCCTTTGCATGTGCCCCAGCAGAGCGGGCTCTGGGGGCCGGCACGGGCTCTCCCTGCCCACACCAGTGCATTGTCCCTGTCTCCCGATGTCTCTGTTAATTCCCCTTGTCTAATACAAATGTCCCTTTTTCCCAAGCACTCTACACATCTGCACGTATTCCAGGTCTCCCCACGGCCTAACCCACTGGTGTCCTGGCTTCACACATCCAGCCAAGGGGCTGGGTCGGGTCAGCCTCCAGCGAGGATCGACCCACAGCAGGAGTGTGGGTCGGAGGAGAAGGCAGAGGCATGACTGAGAGGCTCAGGAAGGGGATCCCAGAGCAGAAGGTCTGGAGATGGATGGAGTGAGGGGGGCTGGTGGTAACTGTGTCCTGGGGAGACCCAGCTTCTCCCGCTCCCTTTCCGCACCCCGGCCTGAGTCTAGAACAAGCCAGGTGGCCAGTGCTTGTCTCCCAGGCTGCATGCCCCGTGAGCTGGGAGGGGTCAGTGCCCGCACCTGCTCAAAGGGCAGGGAAGTGGTGGGCGATTACACGGGACAGTTCACCACACCAGGGCCGTGTGCCTGGCGAGGAGCCGCTATTTACCAAGGGGTCAGTTGAGCGCAGCGTCCCGCTCTATCAAATGCAGCTAGGGGCCCCAGGCTACACGGCTAAGGTGTCGGCTCGTGCTCTCCTTGGCTTTCTTCGCTCGGCCAGGGCCATCCGGTGTTTAGACCCTGGGTACACGCTGTGCTGGAGAAAGTGGCTGTTTGTTGTTTATGGCTCTAATCCCCGCAGGTGGCCAGTGCACAGGGACCTGCCAGCCGACCTGCATTGCAGAAGCAGGGCAGCTGTGCGGCAATCTCACTTCCCAGGCCGGGCAGTCTGCGGAGCCGCCCTGGCTGTTGTGCCGCCGCAGGATACTGGGTTCGCCACCCCCACCCCCGTCTCATGCTGGCCGGGCGCCCGGTCTCCGAGCCAGGCCCAACAATAACGGCCTTGCATTTGACTCCCAGACGAGCCGCTCTGGGGGCTGGACGAGGGAAGGCCTGGGGCAGGGCACTGCCAGCCGTGCTGGGCGTGGTGAAGGGGCACTGCTACACCTCCTTAGAAAGAGGGGAAGGGCTGGGCTCAGGGGGCTGGGGGAGTGATTGACAGCTGTCACTCTGATGTGCCTGATCAGGAAAGGTTAGTATATAGATATGGGTGGGGACAAATTAAATTATTTACATCTGGGGAAACAAGCCTCTCCCCAGAACGGCGCCCCTGCCCCTTGCTCTCTGCCTCTCCTTCTCCCCACCCGACCCCCTCTCCCGGCTTGAGGCGGCTAGGTCAGCCTGTGAGCGCGCGGGGGCAGGGACCGTGTTGGGTCAGTTCAATGAGATGTGAGCCGGATACCCGGTGCGGAAGAGAGGGAGGAGCTGGACACTCGGGGCTGTGCCAGGGTGGGTACAACCCACCGGGATGGGGTGTTGGGGGCTGGGCCCCCTGTGTCCCCACAGCCCAGTGCAGGTGGCACTATATCCCGAGGCCATCTCAGGGTCCCAGGCACCCTTTTCCCTTGTCTCTGTTTGGGGAGATGCTGTTCATGGCTCCTGATAACCTGAGACCTGGTGTCCGGGCAGCACCATGTGCTACCGAGGCATCAACGCGTCTGCATGGCGCACTCGGGCCGTGCCAACCCTCCTCCCCGGCTGAGGAGATTTTCCAGCTCGGTGCCAGGGTGGGGTGCATCCTGAAGGGCTCCTAGCGCGAAGCCCCGCCCTGCTGAGACGATGGGGACTAGCTGGGGGACCCAGCAAAGAGCCAGGGCCTCAACTTGGTCTACAGGGTACAATGCCTCCCCCTTTGTGCCCTACCTGTGTGAGCCCCAGGGGGCTGCAGTGGGTGTGGGTGTGGGTGTGCGTGTGTGTGTCAGGCATTTCCTGTGGGCCAGCGTTAGTCCCTGCATCTGCCCTAAGGCCGGCCCTGCATGGCGACACGCCTCAGGCTGCAGACCCAGCGTGAGGGGAAGCCCCTGGGCGCTATCTCTCAGCACCAGGTCAGGAATGAATAAAGCTGACCCCTCCTGTCCTGCGGCGAGTGCTGATGTCCGATCCTTCCCCTGTGGGGCCGCGGGGGCTCCTGGCCCCGGCTCTCAGGCGAGCCGCAGGCAGGTGGGGTTGTTAGAGAGAAGAGGGGATGGTGCAGCCCCCTGCCTGGCTGTAGCATCGGCCATTCCCACCCTGGGTCTTTGCCTTTCCCGCCTGCTTTCTTGAAATGCTCCCGGTGGGTGCCCGGGAAATGGGCTCCGGGCGCAGCGTCTCTTGCGATGAGCCAATGGCTGAGAGGAGGCTGTTTGTCAGACCAGGGCTCCCAGGGCATTTGTCAGTCACTGGGCTGCTCTCCCCTGCAGAGACGTGTGGGCCCCTGACCCAGTCTGTGGCAGAACAGGGATGGCACAGCCCAAGCCAGGTCCAATGGCAGGGCGCAGCGCAGTGTGTGGCACTGAGGGTGCTCCTGCCTTGTGGGGTCCAGGCATCTCACCGCACTAGCACACACATTCGTCCTTTGCCCAGCTGCTGGGCAGGGTGAGCATGACGCTGCCTGCCTCCCACCCCGGCAGCAACTCCCCCATTTCACTCCCAGGGCCCCTGGAGCGTTCGGAGATCGGACCCATCTTGGTGTCAGCACAGCTGGGAAATGCTTTTCAGGAGAGCAGCCCCTAAACCTTGCTGTCCGCTCCGGCCCCAGCGTGCGCCAGGCAGAGCTCGCTAGCAGCCGCTCGCTGCCGGAAGGAGAGACGGCTGCAGAGCAGAAAGGGAGAGCATCCGTCTCTGACTCCTGGGCTCAGCATTAGCACCTTGGGCTCGGGAAAAGCGTCGGCCAAAAGGGCCAGAAGCAGCGTCTCAGTTTGGGGGATTCCCAGCTGGAGACCCCGGGAGGCTGATTTTCAGGGAGACTGAGCAGCTCCAGCTCCAGCGGGCGTCACAGGGCTGCTCCTTGGTGCCCCTCCAGTGGTGCAAAGGGGCTAGAAAGCAACCCCAGCAGGGCACGTGGGGAATTATTGGGTGGCATGAAGCCAGCCCTGAGCCTGTCAGCCCCTGGCGGCGCTGGGGACGGGGGAGTGCTAACCTGCCGTACACGCCCCATTGTCCCCACGCCCCGGTGCCACACCCAGCCCAGCTCAGCCAGATCTGGGGCTTGCAGGCAGCCGGAGCCAATGGCACAGCTCCCTCACCTCCGCAGTGACCCACCCAAATCTGCTCCCTTCCCCCAGGGCCCAGACGTGCCGTCGAAGGGGACACGGGGTTATTTTCCTCCCGGAGGCCTGATGGCCATTTCCAAGCGGAACCGGAGGGAATAATGGCGGTGACTGATGGCTGGGTCAGAACTGGTTGGTTTTGTGTCCTTCCCCCACTGGCTCCCTGCCAACCGTGTGCCGGCGCCAGCCGCCGATGATGCCAGGCAAAGCTCTGCTGGATGGGACGTCTGGGCTCCAGGAGCGGCGCCAGGGTTTTTGGCGCCATAGGCGGGGGTCCTTCCGCACTCCCGGTCGTCGTCGTCAATTCTGCGGCGGGGAGGTCCTTCCACGCTCCCAGTCTTCGGGGCACTTCGGTGGTGGGTCCTGGAGCGAGTGAAGGACCCGCCGCAGAATTGCCGCCGAAGACCCAGAGCGCGGAAGGACCCCCCCCCCCCGCCGCCGAATTGCCGCCCCCCAAATCCTGGTGCCCTAGGTGACCGCTTAGGTCGCCTAAATGGAAGTGCCGGCCCTGCTGGGCTCCTCCGCCTCCTCCTCATACCGAGACGTCGCTTCTCCCAGCTCAACGCAGACCTCGACACGTCTTGCAGGGGGCGGAGGGCTGCAAAAGGTGGGGAGGAGGGCGGGATTTAAAGGGCTGGCCCAGCCAGACTGTAATGGGTAATGCCACAGCACACGCCTCGGGGAGTCCCAAAGAGAGAAGGAAACTCACTGCAAAACTTCTTCCCAGCCCTGCGGACAAGCTCGCCCTGTCCAGGAAAAGCCAGAACCTCTCCCACCTCGTCCAAAATGCGGGGAGCTCGGGAGCACAGTGGGAAGCCGAGGATGGTGCGGGAGCGCCACCTGCCTGCTGCCAGGGGACAGCCGCTTCAGGCCTCAGGCGGCCTCTCTTCTGCCCCAGGCTGCACCAGCTCCCCCCCAGCTCCCCTGTGAGGATCAGTGACCCTGAAAACTCCTCCCCTACGCCCCCAGCCAAGCCCAGAATTCAGCCCTAGCCAGGCGGATTTCAAAGGGTTCCCGCTCCGAGTGGGGAACGGTTTACACGTCCTGGGGGCAAGACTGAGATTGCCAAAAAACTTCCAGTCCTAAATCAGGACCCAAGAATCACAAGCTCGGAAATTTCTGTGAACCAGTAAATGGAAAAAAAAATCCGTTCGGGTCAAGCTAAAGATTTTGTCTCGCCGCTTTTGAAATGTTTCGTTTTATTTTATTTTTTTTTTAGTTTTACGGTCAGTCGCTTCAGTGTCTAAACCCAAAGCTATTTGCAAAGAAAGAAACCCCCAATTTTTTCACTTCAGCCATTTCAAAACTCCTTTCCCCCAAATTTTTCAGAATGACCCTTTCCCACAAACAGTTTTGGTTTCAACAAATTAGCGCTTTCTGACCACACCAAGTTTTATCAACCAATGCCCAAGTAGCTCTCCGGCACGGCTGCTCGGCGCCCAGCGTCGCGTGCACTGGGCAAAGCCCGGCTAGGCCACGCCTGTTCTGCTCTGGGAGCATTCTGCACGCTGCCCGGGGGTAAATGGCACACGAGATGCGGTGCAGGGTACATACGGTCCACAGGCATCAATTAGCCCGAGCTGAGCCACCCCAGCACTGTGCGGTTACTACTGCAAAGCCAACGTTTGCTATGAAGAGTTTTGTTGTGTCAAAACCCCAATTTTCCATGGGGGAAAAAAACGTTGGGAAGGAAAAGGCCAGAGCAGCCCCAATTGTCCTTCGCGTTTGCTCTGTTTATGGAACGGTTTCCTTCCTAGCAGTCATCTGTCCCAGAGCCCAGAGCTGGCCCTGCCACTTTGCAGACAAATGCCCCAGGGAGCTCACAGTGCAGATTAGATGGAAAAAAAGCAAGAAGCTGACAGCCAATGGGGGGGCAGGTGGGGGCGGGGGGATGGAAGGGCCAGGGTTACCTTTACAACACGTGGGAGCTGGTGTGGTTACACCGCAGACCTCTTGGTCCTTTTACCCACTTGTCCCAGTGTTACTGACCCCGTGGGGCTGGTCCAGCAGGAGCTCAGTGGGGCGAGGAAGATACCAGGCGTGGGTAGGTGCCTGGAGCAGGGGGAAGAATCCAGTTCCTAGGTGACTTCCAGGCCGACGGCCTGGAGAGAAGTGTGGGGTGTAAGCAGACTCCTGCTGGGGTCCCCGGGTCACAGCTCGAGCTCGGCTGATGGAAAAGCCTCTGGGAGCCGGGGCCCACGCTGGGGCTTTATTTTGGGGTTCTCTGCTGAAGTTGTCCAGGTAGTGTCTGGGGTGCGGGGCAGCTCGGGGCTGGCTGAGAGACGAGCTGTGTGAGGATGAGAGGGGGAGATAGGGCCAGGCCAGGCAGCCCAGTGGGAGCTCTTTGTAGTGAAAGCCCCGCTCTGGCCCCCTACACCCCAGGGGCTGGAGCCGTCGCCCATGCACACGCCAGTTGTACGTCCCGCCTCACTTTGGTGGGAGCTGAGGGCACGGAGGCCTTGCAGGGGCACTCGGCGCAGCAGGACTGAACTGGAGAGAGAAGAACTGAAACTCCCCGAGACTCTTCCTCTGGGATCCCCCCATCCCTGGGCACAGCACCAGGTTGCAACTGAGGTCCTGCAGGGATCCCTAGGACAGTACTGCACCCCCAAGGGCCTTGCACAGAGGAGCCTAGACCCCGTGCAATGGACCCCCGAATGTCTCTGGGCAAAGCAGCAAGGGCTGGAACCAGAAATGCCCGTGTAACACCGACAGACCCAGGTCATTGGCGGGCGGGATCGAACCTGGGACTTCTGGAGCTCAGTGCAGGAGCCTCAACTAGCCGTTAGCGAAGGCTGTCGAACAGACTCATTTAACTCTCTCTACGTGGTCCGGGTGCCACTCGATGGGCCAACACCACACCCAGAAGGTGCGTGGGCCGGGCCGGCTCCAGCTTTTTTGCTGCCCCAAGCGGCGAACCAAAAGGAAAAAGCCAATCGGCGGCACTTCGGCGGCAGCTCAATTGCGCCTGCTGCCGAAGACCCGGACGTGCCGCCCCTTTCCCTCGGCCGCCCCAAGCACCTGCTTCCTGCGCTGGTGCCTGGAGCCGGCCCTGGGCGTGGGTGACACCCACAGCAGCCATGCTGATCCCAGCTCACTGGCACAAGCACAAAAAACCCCAACCCTGCCACCTATGATACCAATTAGAGACTTATCTAATTGCAAAAATAATTGCAACTGAAGTGTTTAATTACCAGCCTAAGCAGGAAGAGCCACTCCCGATCCCTCAGACAAGGGCTTGGTTTTGGTTTTTTGATTATTAGATTACAGCCCGGGGGGGGGGGAGGGGGCAGAAGGGGAGAAAGATTCATTAATTAAGGTCTTGGAGAACAGCTACCAATTTGAAAACGCTGCTTTTAATTTTAATACTAACCAGGCTGGGAGGGGGAGGGGGAAGAGCTCCTTAATGCAGAACATCTGCGCCAGCCACTGTCTGCACGTCTGCCCACCTGGCTTCCTCACAAGAGCTAAATGCCCGGCTGCATTAATGCCACCAGCTCACTGCTCAGTGCGTAGCGATCGACCCACCTTCCTGCCACGCTGCGTGTCGCCAGCAGGAGGGCGCAGTGCCTGGGCTAGCACAGTGCCGGCGGGTCCGCTCCCCCATCCTGATCGCTCTGTTCTCATGCGGGAAGCTCAGAGCAAGCCGGCCCTGGAGTCTGGACCACGCTCCTGGCCTGGGAGGTCAGGAAAAGTACCAACCTCTGCTGCTCAGAGCAGAGCCTGGCCTTCAGCTGGCCTGTGCTCCGTAACGCCAGCAGCGCTGACAGGAGTGGCACAACATCAGTCAGTCATGCTCCCGGGTGGGGGAAGAGAGAGAAATCGAGCCTCAAGCGAGGCATTCCCACGCCATGCTGATGGGCACACGGTAGGCGGACAGATGGGGAGCGCCTTTAACAAGCACTGTTAGGCCGGTTTGAGGGGTCTTTACTGAGCTACCCAGCACTGCTAGGGGGGTCGGAGATGAGTCTGGGGGCACATGACAGAACTCAGCAGCATGGGAGCTCTGAAATGTTATCTCTGCCAAGAAATGAGTATGGCATGGATGGCTGGCATGGGCAGTATGGCACACATGGGCAATATGGCACACATGGCATTATGGTCAGCATCGGCTGTATGGCATTCATAGGCTATATGGCATGTAGGGCATATATGGCTGGCATGGCCTTATAGAATAGATGGGCTGTATGGTTAGCATGGACTGTGTGGCACATATGGCGTGTATGGGAAACTGCTCCTCCTCTGGGCATTAGGCTCGAGGTCTTTTTGTTTCCTTTTGTTAAAATATAAATAGCAGCAGAAGAAAGCGCCACGGGGGTGAGGGTGGGGGGTAATACATTAGTGGTTTTCAGCCCATCATGTGCCAACAGGGTATAAACCTGCAAATCAGGACCGGCAACACTCAGCAGTCAAGAATCATGAGTTAGGCCTGAAAAATCATGATGGCCAGAAGCTGGGAGTGGACAATGGAGGTTGGTCACTGGATAATTGCCCTGTCCTGTAGCACCTGGCCCCAGCCACGGCGGGACGACGGGATGCTGAGCTAGACGGAACACTGGGCCGACCCCGTGGGGAGGGAGCTGGTGTGGTTCCCCGTCTGCCTACTGCATTTTCCACTCCGTGCATCTGATGAAGTGGGTTTTAGCCCACGAAAGCTTATGTGTTAGTCTCTAAGGTGCCACAAGGACTCCTTGTTGTTTTTTCAAGGATAAGGAGTTATTTCTTTCTTCCTTAGAATGCTAGGCAGGAGCTAAGCTGAGGTCATCGCTTGGCTCCAGCTCCGGCTCCGGACTGGGACCCAGCAAACACAAGCTCCGCTGGCCAGACGTTTGCCCTGTGGTTTGCATTTCTGACACTTCTAGCTTCATTCGAATAGCCCTTCCCCTTCCAGCGCTGGTGCGAGGCAGAGCACAGTGCAAGCCACTAGGGGGCAGAAGTGTGCAAGAAACACAACCCTGGGAACAATGGATTTTGCCTCCCCAGGGCCAGCTGGGGAGAGACTCAAGGACAAAAGCCCCTTGACACCTCCCGACCTCTCGGCTTCTTGCCACATGCAGGGCTTTGGGGCTGCCCCGCCTGGGCAGTTCCTGGAGAGTCCAGGCAGACTCTGCACGGGCCGGGCAGGCAGCTAGGTCCCGTCCAGACTGCCCGCTGGCCAAGCTGAGCGCGTGACCCTGTCCCTCCCCTCGGCTTGTGCACAGGGACAGGAGCGTAGTGGCTCATAGTCCCAGACAGCCTGAGCAGAGGCAGATCTCAGCATGGAGAGGCCCGGCAGTCGTCCAGAGGAACCACAGATGGTGTTTTGGAAAGTTTCGGCTCCAGACGCGTGCAGTCGGCTCCGAGCATTGCAGCGCCGAGTCCGGGCTGGAAGGATCACACTGACGGTCAGAGCAAGGCGGCTGCACCAGCCCCCCACGCAGCACAGAGCCCAGGACTGCAGCTCTTGGCACCAGCCCCAGCTGTGGGCCTTGGCATCGGCAGCACGGCTCCTGGCAGCACAGCTCACAGTGCCAGCCCAGCAGCACAGATTCAGTACCAGCCCCATTGGCACTGGCCCTGTTGGTACGGATGTCCTCTGTTCACATGGCATCGCATCCATCCCTGGGCTGTACAAACGGGAGAGGTGGGTAGGAGGTGGGGGTGGATCCTGGAACGCTGCGTCCAGCTCTGGTGCCCACATTTTTATAAGGGTGAAGAAAAGAGACAAAAATTGTTCAAGGACTGGAGAAAATGCTGGACGGTGAGTGATGTACACAGCTCCGGCTGGTTAGTTTATCAGCTGGAGCGGTGACTTGATTACTGTGTACAAGGACCTTCCTGGGGAGAAAATACTGGGCACTGACGGGCTCCTTAATCGAGTGGGGAAAGGCGGAACAAGAACCAGTGGCTGGAAGCGGAAACCAGACAAATTCCGCTCAGAAATGAGGCAGACATTTTTCAGGGTGAGGGCAGGGCTTAATTTGTAACTTTCACAACGGATGCAGCAAGCCCAGACGTGCCGGGCTCTGAACTGCCAGGCCCAGACGTGCCGGGCTCTGAACTGTCAGGCCCAGACGTGCCGGGCTCTGAACTGCCAGGCCCAGACGTGCCGGGGCTCTGAACTGTCAGGCCCAGACGTGCCGGGCTCTGAACTGCCAAACCTCAAGGTGCCGGGCTCTGAATTGTCAGGCCCAGACGTGCCAGGGCTCTGAACTGTCAGGCCCAGACGTGCCGGGCTCTGAACTGCCAAACCTCAAGGTGCCGGGCTCTGAACTGCCAAACCTCAAGGTGCCGGGCTCTGAACTGTCAGGCCCAGACGTGCCGGGGCTCTGAACTGTCAGGCCCAGACATGCCAGGGCTCTGACCTGCCAAACCTCAAGGTGCCGGGCTCTGAACTGTCAGGCCCAGACGTGCCGGGGCTCTGAACTGTCAGGCCCAGACATGCCAGGGCTCTGACCTGCCAAACCTCAAGGTGCCGGGCTCTGAACTGTCAGGCCCAGACGTGCCGGGCTCTGAACTGCCAAACCTCAGATAAAGCACTGGGTGAGGGTGGTTCACCATTGAACAAACTCCCCAGGGAAATGGCAGGTTCTCCGTGTCTGGATAGTGCCAAATCCAGACTGGCTGCCCTGCTGGAAGATTAGGGTGACCAGAGCTCCCGGTTTTATAGGGACAGTCCCGATATTTGGCACTTTTTCTTATATAGGCGCCTATTACCCCTCACGCCCTGTCCTGATTTTTCACACTTGCTGTCTGCTCACCCTACGGAAGATGCTTCAGTCAAACACAAGTTACTGGGCGCAATCTGGGGGAAATGGATGGCAAGCAAAGGCTGACTAGCTAGCCTGAAACTCTGTGAGTGAACGGATACCCTCCTGGATAACTGACTGGCTCGAAGGGGCCCATTCCTGCACTGCCAGGAAGCAGGGACCCGGTGTCTTTAGCTGGCCCTGATGGGGAGCGTGGTGGGGCTGGCAAGGGATGGGCGCAGATGAACTGGAAGTTTTCCAGACCAATCCAGGCAGCAGGGAGGTTAGTGACAGACAATGCAGCGAATGAGGGTGAGGCGCTCTGCTTAGGAGAGAGAGGCCTGGGAGAACTCGGCTGTCTCTCCCCCATGGCAGCAGCCGCTCTACATGGCCAGTCGGAGACCTGGGGCCGGGGGCCAGGGCACTTTGTGCAGACTAACAGGACCAATGGCAATCATTCCCAGGGGACCGAGTGGAAGGGCTTCTCCAGGCAGGTATTCGCCGCTCCAGCGCCTCACTGACCCAGAAATGGTAACCGCAGTAATACGGCACTCCCGGTTCCAGAGCCCTCCACATGCAGCAACCCCCCATCGCTGAACAGGGAGCAGGCCCTGGGGGGATCTCCAGAGAGTGGAATGAGCCAAGCAGCCACTGAACGGCAGGGAGACTCTGTCCTGGAGAGAGGGTCACTCCTGGGAGTTTAGCAACTTGTCTGAAAGCAGGAAAATCTCTTGATCTGAAAGCTTGAGACACTTGTAGCCAGCGCCTCCCGAGAGCCTGTCAGCCCCCGCTCTCTGTCTGCGCTCAGAGGCAGCAGGGGATGAAGGGCATATGGCATGCAAGCGAGCCGCTAACTAGAGAAGACAGGAGAACTGAAGAGTTCATCTCAGGCAGCTTCATACAGAAGATTTGCTGCATGCAGAAAAGGTGCCACCTGGCTTTGAGCATCCCGTCTCCCCAGCATCACGCGCCCGGGCAGCCCCCGGGGGGTCACGCACAGACAGGCCTTCGCCCAGGGTCCGGGTGTGACGTTCCCCTCTGGTGTTATCCAGACCGGCGATCTGCTAGGCATCTCCAATCCTTGACTCTGGGAACCAGCCTTACCCTGCTCTGCTGTGAGCACCCCCACTCCTGGGCTGGTCACGCACAGCCTCTGGTATGTAAGCTGATCTCAGCTACTTGCAAGCGAATGACACTAGCCAATATCTCCGGTTCCAGACACAACCCTGGGAACTTCCATCTTGCAGTGCCCAGTTACGCCCGCTGGACGCTGCAAGCTTATATGAGCTCACCAATTTAACAAAGAAATTGATATGAACCAGGCTTGTTAGCTATAAAGATAGATTTTAAGTGATTATAAGTCAAAGCAGAACAAGTCAGATTTGGTCAAATGAAATAAATGCAAAACACATTCTAAGCTGATCTTAACACTTCCAGTGTCCTTACAAACTTAGATGCTTCTCACCACCGGCTGGTTGCTCTTCAGCCAGGCTCTCCCCTTTGATCAGAGCTTCAGTCGCTTGGTGGTGGTTTCTGTAGATGTAGGAGGAAGAGAGAGAGGACGAGCAGGACAAACATCTCCCCCTTTTATCATGTCCTTTCTTTCCTCTTGGCTTTGCCCCCCCCCCACCTTCAGCGTCAGGTGAGCATTACCTCATCACAGTCCCAAACTGCCCCAAGGAAGGGGGTGACTCCCTCCAGGGACTAACAGGTTCTTTGGTTGCTGCGTGAGCCAGTGTCCATTGTTCCCGTGAGGCTGGGCTGGGTTTGTCCCATCCATGCCCTGACGAGGTGTGAGCTGCCCCTCTGCTCCTGGAGAGTTTCTGCCTGGGCTTGCTTTAAGCCATGAGGACACATTTTTCAGCCTCATAACTATGTATATGAAATTATAACCTATAACCTTACTGTAACATCCCTATAACAACCATGCTCAGTACATCATGAGCCTTCCGCAGACACCCGACATGACAAACTTTGCGTTGGGCACCACACAATCGTTTTATGAAGATGAACATGGGGGTGTAGGGTGTTCCCCCGAGGTACTGAACGTCACACGGGGTCTCACACAAAGGTTTTGTAACTTGGCGTCCTGGCGAGACCACGCTGCCAGCTCTCCAGCTAGGAGGTGCTGCCAGTCAGAGATGCCAGCTGTTGCGAGGTGCAGTGTTTCGTGGTGACTTAGGCCCCTGGGCTAGGATTCCATTTAGCAGAGGGCGCCAGGCACCGGCCCAGAGATACGCTGAGACAGCAGCCCACATGCCCATGACAAGTCTGCCATTCCATGCCATTTGCAGTGCTGTAGCCACGTTGGCCACGCAGTGAGCATCTCTAGCTGCATGCTTCCCCCCGAGCCACTGCCGGGCTCCCGTTCCCTTCCACAACAGCTGACCCACGCGTCTAATCTCAGGGGCAGAGACGAGCCCAGGCTGCCCACTCCAGAGGCTGTGAACTCCTGGGGCTCCCACCACAAAAGGTGGCACTTCAGGAAGTACCGCCCCGTGAATGACATCACTCTGCCAGCCAATCACTGGTTGCTGATCTGAGGGGAAGTGCTACACGTAATGTACATGGGCTCCGTGCGCTGTGTCACTCACGTGCTGCATACGGGAGACGTGTTCCACTCCCCAGCCAGCTGCTTGAGTGCTGGCGTTCAACTTGGAGGCTGAGTCCATTAGTGGGTGGTGACCTCAAACCCAGTCCCAGACAGGGAGGTTTATGGGTAAAGCCAAAGCACATTGTAAATGGCAGAAGGAAATATATTGTCCCCTGCAAAGAAGAGGAAAGAAGGCAAATATCAGTGATGAATCTTCTGCCTTTCAGTGTGATTGATGGTTGTAATCAGCTCTGGGCTGCTGACGGGAATGCCAGGAGGATGGGACATTTGTCATCTGAAGGGTGCTAACCAGAGACACATACAGCAAAAGGCAGAGACAGCCAGGCTGGGCAACGTTTCACATCTCCCCCAGGGGCCGCAGGGGCATTGGCTTGTTGAACACCTTGGTGGGGGGCAGTGAGAGGGGCACAGGGGGGATGGAGGAGGGAGAGGACTTACCCCTTTGGGGATGGCGGAAGTGACTCAGGAGTCTTGGTTCAATTCATCTAAATTAAGCCAGTGAGGATGGGCCCTGACCAGGTGGTTAGGGGGGGTGTTTAAAACCCACATGCCAGGCCAGGTGGGAGCCCCAGGGCACTGGCCAGCCAAATACACTGGAATCAGGGTTAGCTGAAGAAACTGGAGAAAGTCCAGAGAAGAGCAACAAAAATGACTGAAGGTCTAGAAAACATGACCTGTGAGGGAAGATTGAAAAAACTGGGTTTGTTTAGTCTGGAGAAGAGAAGACTGAGAGGGGACAGGATAACAGTTTTCAAGTACATAAAAGGTTGTTACAAGGAGGAGGGAGAAGAATTGTTCTTCTTAACCTCTGAGGACAGGATAAGCAGCAATGGGCTTAAACTGCAGCAAGGGCAGTTTAGGTTGGACATTAGGAAAAACTTTCTAACTGTCAGGGTGGTTAAACACTGGAATAAATTGCCCAGGGAGGTTGTGGAATCTCCTTCATTGTAGATTTTTAAGAGCAGGTTGCACAAACACCTGTCAGGGATGATCTATACTTAGTCCTGCCAGGAGTGCAGGGGACTGGACTAGATGACCTCTCACAGCCCCTTCCAGTTCTATGATTCTATGAAGCCATGTGTGAAATGTGGCCCCTTCATCTGGCTTGAAGCCCCCGCAGGTGGGCCAGAGAGACAGGCTGTGGAGATGAGAGACGGGTGAATGGAGAGAGAAGGAGACCCAGGCAGAATCCAAAACATGGCCATTCCCCATCCCTGGCCGGTGGAGTGTCCCTCACAGTGGGTGACATTGTCCCACGTCAATAACTGCACCTATCGCCCACGGCTGTGCCGAACCGTCGCTCACCACACCCTAGTGTATTACACGGGGGGAAGCCCACGTGAGCAGTTGCTGAGCCCACATCACCAGCCCAAGCTCAGGCTTCCCCTCTGAGATCCAGTCTCTGCACGGGGTAGGGCAGGTCTCCAAACCATGAGGACTTGGGGGGGCTGCAGCTGGGGACACGATAGCAGGCTGTGGCTGGCACAGAAGAGGGGACTGTGCCCTGGCTGGATGCAGAGAGCTCTGGGTCACTTCCCCAGGGGGTTTGCTCTCTGCCTGCAGTAGCTGCTGTCCGTGGGCCTGCGGGCGCTGTCAGTTCTCAGTGCCCTGCTCGGTCCCACGATGAGTATCTCACACACTGGGGGAGTGTCCCACCCTGGCTAATGCTGTTCTGCCTCCCTCTCTCTGCGTGAGCCATTGTTCCAGCCCCTACGCGCCGGGCCTGGCTCTGCAGCCCTTTACATTTACTGCTCTGCAGGGCACTGCCCCATCCCCAGGGCCTCAGCCAGTTTGGGTCCCAAAGTGCTGGGCCGTGATGCTCCTCCCCTGCACCTTTGCCCCGGCCCCATGTTCTGGGCAATCTGATGCACCGCATGCTCATCAAAACTTCCAGGTGCAACTCCATGGCCAAAGCCCATTGTCCCTGGGCTGTACGGAGCTGGGCTGGGCTCTGCCAGGGAATTGGCTTTGCCCCAGGCACCAGCAGGGGAAGGGGATTTGAATCTGAAATCTTACAAGTAGCTATGGGGGGGGGGGTCGGTTTATTTCCCTGCCTTCTTCTCCTTGCAGCGCCCAAATCATTCCTGTTGGGCTCGGATGGCTACAGACTGACAATGGGATGAATGGAGCCCAGGCTCTGCACCCCCCATACACCCCCTGCAGGACTGGCTCTGTGATGAATTGCTTCCTGGCATGGATACAAGCACCTCTGCAGAGCCATCGGAATTTTGCTCGCTCTCACCTGGACTGGGGTGGGCTGCAGGGACCTCCCTCCCCAGGGGGCTCTGTGGGAAGGGGAGGGAGGCAGTGGCATCTTCCCAAGGGTTGCAGTAAAACAAAGCCCCCACTCGTCCAAAAGTCTTTTTGCTTTGGGGCTGCCCTGTGCGTTTCTGCTGCCCAGACAGCTGGATGGCCAGGGACCTGCAAGGAGCCACCTCACACGTTGCCAAAGGCCAAATAAAACCATCCTTCTTTCCCTGTGCCTGTCCTCCAGGCGGCTCCCCTCCCTTCCCGCGTCTCTGCAGCAGTCCTGGCTTTGATTAAAACTCTGCCACCAGCAGCACTCTCCGTCAGGGAGACGGATGTCGGAGGCCGTGCTTGCTAAGTGCAGGCTTGTGCTCCCTCCCGACACACACGTTCACAAGCGCCACCCACGCCTTGGCACACACACCTGCCACACACCCTTCCCAGCTCATGCTGTCCTGCCCCCCCACCTCACTCTCACCCCCCCACATACACACTCACAGAGCCAGCACGTTCACGCTCACTCACACACATTCACACAGGCTTTTCTCTTGCACTTTCCCTTCGCTCAGTTCCTGAGCCTTTGAGAGCGTGCTGAGCGGTGCCAATGTGTGTGGAAAAGGACAGCCACCCCCTGGTCCCCTGACACACTCATCGGCTCCCTCACCCACTGGGCATTCACACTCACGCTGTACCACAGCCGGGAGCCCGGCCCCGCCAATCCGCCTCACGCTGCACTGGGGCCGAGACCCCGGCACTGGCTTCTCTGGACTCATTCCGGCTACGGCCTGCACTGAAGGAGACTGTGCCGGCTTTGAACCCCCATCACGCCCAGCGAGAGGTCTGGGCTCCCTCTCCTTGTCCCAGGGGAAGGATGTGCTCAGAGTCCCCCCTCCAGCCATTAGCCCATCCCCATCACAGCATACAACAGCCCTTCCCCAGAGGGTCTGTCCAGCCGCTGGCCCCCAGGGTGAGGGCGGTCTCCAGGGCCGAGGGGAGGCAGAAGCTCCCACACAGAAACTTCAGCTTTGGTTCCCGACGGGACTGGCACTGGCTTTCCCCACCCCCACTTCCTTCAGGGGTACTTGGAGAGCTGGTCCCGAGCACCCCCAGAGCCGCCTGCTCTCTCCGTCCTTTTGTTTTACTGCTTTGGTTGGAGCAGCACCAGCTGACGCAGAATGACAAAGCCACCGACCCACGGGCTGGCCCGGGGAAGCCCAACTCCTGTGGGAGTCCCTGCATCTCACCAGCCAGGGGCCACAGCCCTGAGTGAAACCTTACCGCCCTTTCCCTCATGGGACCTGCCCTTACAGGGTCCTGGACCCACAGACCCACTTCGACACGGCACCAGGCAGGGGAACAGAGCTGTTAAAGGAGCGTTACGCCTCTGCTGAGTTAAAACACGGGCAGGGATAATTCTGAGTTAAATGCTGATCGTCCCCATCGGCCATAACGCCACCCCCAGAAATCTCTGCACAAATCTGTCTTTCGGGCCTGGTGGGCGATCGGCGGATCAGCAGGGAGGCAGAGCTGTCAGGAGCATCACACAGGCAGGAACCCCGCACACTGGCCCTGGGGAAGGGACGGGGCACACGGCGGGTTTGGATTCAGTTTGCTGCCATGTCATTTTGTGTCATCTGTCAGAGACTCGCTCTCCCCCCACACACACACCATGCTAAGCCAAGGCACCAGGGAAGCAAATCCGCCCCTGGGGCTTGGCAAGGAAAGCAGTGCCAGGATCCACGGGGGGGGGGGGGGGTGTTATCTGCTCCTAAGTCCTGCTTTGTAGAGCAGCCCCTTTATCATGTTATGCTCCGCTCCTGGCCTGGCACTTTTAACGCGGCTCTGAGAGCTCTGACCCCCTGCTGAGTTCAGCAATGTCCCACTCCCCGAAATACACCCCGGGGCTCACTGCAATCCACATTGGTGACTTTCTGCCATCACCACAACCACCCACAGCCTCTCTGGGCATGTCCCGGGGGACCCTCGTTCCACAGGCTCTCCTTTCCACAGCAGGGGAACGTGTCTCACGATGCTGGTACAGACTCCGATTCGGTGCCACGGAGACGCGTCGCGAATTCATGTGGGTTTCACCAAATTCTTTCGGGCAATTAAAAAAAATCTGAAAAATTTAAACATTTTGAGTCGGGGGGTCCAAAGTGACATTTTGTTTCAAAAAATTTATTGGGGAAAATACCTATATGTGAATAAATGTTCAACACAAGACAAGGAGTTTCCAGGCAAAAGAAATGTTTCATCTGACCCCAAACGGTCAGACCCCAAACGGGTTTTTTTTTTTGGTTGGTTGGTTGGGTTTTTTTGAGTGTTTGATTCACCAAAAGTTTCAAAAAATTAGTTTTTCGGTTAGACTGGAAATTATATTTTTCTGGATTTGGCAACAAATTGAAAAATCCATTATTTGCCCAGCGTCAGGGCCTGGTTGGTCAGATCCCAGGTGAGAGCCGCGGCTCCTCCCAGCAGCCAGCTCCTATCCCCCGTCCCCGGCCTTTGTTCTCCAGTTGGGATCTGTGCCCAGCTTCCCTGCTGGGGGGGGACCCATCTCCCTCTGGGGTGTGGGGCACGAGGGGTCAGTGTCCTGATGACTGGGTTTGCCATTGTCTTCTTGGATGCCCCATTGATATGGGGTCGGCCTTTTCAACACCCCACCCTGGCTCAGACAGCAGGCGATATGCCTGCCTATGCCTGTCTATGTCTCTTAGCCTCTCTGAGAGCAAACTGTCCTCCCCCCCCAACACTGAGCAGCCTTGAGATATACAGGGGAAACTGAGGCACACATAGGAGTCATATAAATATTACAGAAAATTCTCACTTCATCACACCCAGCTCTACTCATTTAACTGCCTTAAAAGAATTGCTTTGGCCACATTCACTGCCGGCGTGGCTCTTTGTGGAGTGACTCTGGAGTGACTGCAGTTCACACACCAATGCTCCAAGTGAGGGGGCTCGGGACGCTGCCCTGCCAAGAAGCGAACCCAGTGGGTCTGCATCATCTGCAGTCCCGGTGACGTCAGGGGAGCTATTGCTGGTTTGCACCCCTGGGAGAGGAAGCACAGTGACCACGCAGTCTTAGCAGTACAAGACGGAGGGATTTGTCGGTCAAGACGACACTTTTGGGCAGTCGCCAGGGCCCAGCACTGACGCTGGACCGCGGTGGCTATGTCAGTTTAGCCAGACGTCAATACGGTGGGTTAGCTAGCCACAAACACCAAGTCCTGGGCCACTTGTGGCATGACAGCTCATGGGGAGAGACCCACTCGGCAAGGGGAAAGGTGGCCGGAGCCGACTGATGAGTCCAGGTGAGCCAATGCTCCCAGGGAGTCTCTTGTGACCCTTTTTTCAGAGTAACAGCCGTGTTAGTCTGTATCCGCAAAAAGAAGAACAGGAGTACTTGTGGCACCTTAGAGACTAACAAATTTATTAGAGCATAAGCTTTCGTGGACTACAGCCCACTTCTTCGGATGCATATATATATCTCTAAGGTGCCACAAGTCGGATGCATATATATAGGTCTCTAAGGTGCCACAAGTACTCCTGTTCTTCTTCTTGTGACCCTGGAGAGCAGCGCGGCTGCAGGAGTCAAGGTGGGGGATTGCCAGGGCCTGGCAGTTCAGAGCCCGGCACCTCTGGGCCTGGCAGTTCAGAGCCCGGCACCTCTGGGCCTGGCGGTTCAGAGCCCGGCTCCTCTGGGCCTGGCGGTTCAGAGCCCGGCATCTCTGGGCCTGGCGGTTCAGAGCCCGGCACCTCTGGGCCTGGCATTTCAGAGCCCGGCATCTCTGGGCCTGGCGGTTCAGAGCCCGGCACCTCTGGGCCTGGCGGTTCAGAGCCCGGCACCTCTGGGCCTGGCAGTTCAGAGCCCTGGCACCTCTGGGCTTGCTGCATCTGTTACGAAAGTCAAACAGTGGCTGGAGCCCTGGCCCCTCTTTCCTTACAAATTGGGGATTGCGAGCTCGTGGAACAGTACCCAGGCTGGGCAGCTGAAGATGGATGACACGGTAGGAGAAAGACTCTGTCTGGTTTGATGAGGGGCCTGCGAGGAAGTTTTCCCACCCTCCCAGCCTGCTGGAGTTAGTTATGGTCCCACCGCCAGTCCATCACCCATGCTAGAACGAAGGGCCCATGACATGACACCGATCCCTGGGAGCAGTGCCACCAGCACAGTCTGACTGTCCCTGGGCTCTGGGAAGGGGAGAGGAGCCTTCGGCCTTGGCGGCACTTGAAACGCTCCCGCAGCCCAGCTGCAGCCCTTCAGCGCAGACACAACCCACGCCAAGGGGAGGGGTTCTCCTGTCGGGGCAGCTAATCCACCTCCCCGAGGCTGGCAGAAGAATTCCTCCAGCGACCTAGCCTTGTCTACACCAGGGCTAGGCCGGCGCTCGGTGGCGGGGGGTTCACACCTCTGAGCGACGTAGCTGGGTCGAGCTAACGGGTCAGTGTAGACCAGGCCTGAGGACTGTTATGCTAACACGAGTCCGTATCTCCGGCACTTTGAACGTAACAAGCCTCCCTCCTCCCCCCGTCAACTTCTCCCTCTGCGGCGGCTGCGGAGCTGCTGTTTGCCTTCCAGTGCTCTGAGCCCGCCAGACGCCTCCTCTGACAGATTAACGAGCAAACAGCAGCGGGCCCCAGAGCGGCTGCAGAAGGGAACAGCAATGCCGTGAAGGCCAGAGGGAGCGCGGCGCCAGTGCTGGGAATTCATTTCTCCAAAGGGTGAATTTACCATTGCGTTTCCCTAGCTCGGGAGAGCGCCGGAGCTTCCTCCCCCTCCTCTCTCCAGTCTCTTCCTGGTGTCATGGACTCCCAGGTCGTGCCCACTCTTGGCCCCGTAAGGTTCCTGGGGGAACCCCCTTCAGTGAGACAGCCCTTCTCGGGGTCCACTCTCTCTCGGGGTCAGGCCTCTCCACCTCCTGGAGCCGCACCTCTCGGAGCCTTAGCTCGTCTGTCTCTGTCATGAGCCCCCTCAGGGAGTCCCCTCGCTCTGGACCCCTGGGGCCTCCACTCCCGAACGGGACGAAGCCCACCCTGTTCCCTAGCCAGAGTGACTCTCAGCCAGCATAAAACAGGAGGGTTTATCGAGCGTCTGAACCCAGCACAGGAAACTCTCAGGGCCTCAGGCCTGGCCTCCCTCAGCCCAGCACATCCCAGTCTCCCCTGCATCCAGGTGGGCTCTGCCTGCTCCCCCTCTCCAGCCCAGAGCCCCCCTGCTTCCCACCTGGGCATCTGAGATCCCAGGCCCCCCTCTGTCCATTGTCTTCTCTCCAGGGAAACAGGGTCGACTGGGCATCCTCTCCTCTCAGCCGTCCTCTGTACCCCCCTGGCTGGAACCGGCTGGTCAGGTCACTGGGGTCCTCTCTTCACAGCCCATTGTCCTCCCACTGGCCAGAGCCGGCAGTGACTCCCGAGCTGGGTCCTCGGGTCACCAGTCGTTGGGGTGTCCATTCTCCAGGCCGGTCGCTGGCCCTCTGTAACAACAACCTCCCTCTGCCACCGCCTGGTTAAACCAGTAACACCCAGGGAAACTGAGTCCCACCCCCTCTGCACGTAAACCATTGGAAAACCAAGGAAAAACCAAGAGGGCCCCCCACACACACACTTCGTCACACCTGGGCATTAAAAAAATAAAGGAGATGAGCAGCTGCCTCTACTAACCCCTGGATTTCTCTGTGTTCTCCCTCCCCCAGCTGCTTTTACTTTGCCACAACTCCCCCAGCCCCAGCCCACGGTGATAACTCATCTGTGACACTGATGGTGTCCTCCCTCCACGCGGAAGTGACCAGGCCTGCGCTTTGCCCAGTGCTAGGCTATGATAAATCTGTACCCTGCCAGTTCCCACTGCCTTCACCAGTCGGCGGCTGACATGGCATCCCCTCTGTGGAGCCAGGAAACAGGCCACTGGCCCAGATCAAGTTTCCCATGGGACAAGAGAGGCTGTGGATTGTCACTGGCTGTAACTTGGCACTTACGTGCCCTTTAGGACTGATTCCAGGGAAAGGAGGGGACAGAACAGAAAGACCCTAGAAAAACATTCGTCCCCATTGCCGTGGCCTCTAATTGGCCCCCTGGTTGGCAGGCTCATTGGAGGGGCCGTGGACTGACTGGGTCCTGGAGCCAGCCTGCCAGCCGAAGGCCCTGCAGGTCAGAGCTAAGACCCAGCAGAGCTGCACTGCGGGAGGGGTAGCTTTCCCTTCCTGCCACTGTGGATAAAGAGACTTCAGTTTCCGGGACTGAATTCACTGCTCCTCCATCCGCAGGAGCCAGGAACCGGAGCAGGCCGGAGATGATGGATTTGACTTGCCCTGCCATCCCTGGCACGGCCGGGCTGGGGGCTCGGAGCTGCTCTCCGCTGGCCCCAGTGGCAAACAGAAGCAGTTGGCGTATTTCATTCTGCTCAGGTTCCCGCTCAAGTCAGCGCAGGACAAACGCACAGACAGACAAGCTCTCCGGGCAGCCTGGCTAAGCAGCCTCGGCGATGCTTCATGGGGGTATTTTTCTGTTTCATTTCCCTTTGCCTCAGACACGAACCCGGCCTTTCTGCAGCGAGAGGAAACAAGCCCAACAAATAATTCCCCTTTTGCAGCCCACAGCCTCCCTCTACCCCCTCCCTGCTTGGAAACTAAGTGCCCAGCAGTCCCGCCTCCTTTTTCCATACAGGTGCCGCCTTTCCAGAAGGAGTGACGGTTTTCCAGGGCCAGGTCTCCTCTGTGGGTCACTCCAATGGCTCGTGTTGGCTCCATGCTGCTTTATGTTCATTTTGGTTGAGATCCGATCCTGGGCAGACCCAGGCATCATTCCTGCCCCTCTTCGGGCTGAATGGCACAGGCATGGGCTCGGTACGAGTCCCGCAGCCCGAGGCCAGCACACTTCGCACAGTCAGCAGCAGTCCTGGCTTGCCACCCGCCTAGCCACGCTCCCCTGGTGTGCTGGGCTTGCTCCTTCCCAGCCGGGGCCTCTCGACCCCTGCCCTGTGTGACGAGGAGCCGGTGGCTCTAAAGCCCCCGCAGACAGCCCCTGGACATATAAACTGGACATTAGGAAGTTTAGACTTGAAATTAGACGAAGGTTTCTAACCATCAGAGGAGTGAAGTTCTGGAACAGCCTCCCAAGGGGAGCAGTGGGGGCAAAAGACATATCTGGCTTCAAGGCTAAGCTTGATACGTTTATGGAGGGGATGGTATGATGGGATAGCCTCATTTTGGCAATTAATTGATCTTTATTATTAGCAGGTAAATATGCCCAATGGCCTGTGATGGGATGTTAGATGGGGTGGGATCTGAGTTACTACAGAGAATTCCTTCCTGGGTGTCTGGCTGGTGAGTCTTGCCCACGTGCTCAGGGTTTAGCTGATCGCCATATTTGGGGTTGGGAAAGAATTTCCTTCCAGGGCAGATTGGCAGAGGCCCTGGGGGTTTTTCACCTTCCTCTGCAGCGTGGGGCATGGGTCACTTGCTGGAGGATTCTCTGCACCTTGAGGTCTTTAAACCACGATTTGAGGACTTCAATAACTCAGACACAGGTTAGGGGTTTGTTACAGGAGTGGGTGGGTGAGATTCTGTGGCCTGCGTTGTGCAGGAGGTCAGACTAGATGATCATAATGGTCCCTTCTGACCTTAAAGTCTATGAGTCTATGAGTCTATGAGGCCCTGTGCGAAGGGTTGTGAACTGTGCGGCGGATGGAGCAGGAGGTGACTCGCCTCGGAACAGCAGGCTGGAGAGGAAGTGGTTGATGGGCCGTGTGCCTCTGCGTGATTATAGGGGTAGACGGTGTGCAGTGAGTGTCATTCATTTATAGCTAAGGTAAACACGTCGCTTCCAGGGCCCGCTTTCTGCTCTCGCGCCCCCCCCCCCCCCCCCCCCGGGGTCAGGAGGGATCCTTCTAGCGCTTGGCTAAGGCAGCCCTTTATTGGTGGGCTGGTTTCCCCTCTCAGTCCCGCCAGCCGCTGCCTGTACCGTGTCAATGTCACTCGCCTTCCCCGAGAGAACCTGCGATCCATTTCGTCAGCCAGCAGCAAGCCCACACAGCCCCTCGCAGGCGCACGTTTGCTCAGCTTGGCTAGCCTGCTGGATGACTAACGCAGCAGGGTACTGGGGGAAGGAGCAACTCTCTTCCCAGGAGCTCAGGCCAAGATGTTTGTTCCCTCTCCCGGGCTGGCTCACTCCCACAAACCGATACCACAGCTAAGTCGCTCTGGCTGGGCGGGGAGGCGCCCGCATTTGGTTTCCTCTGTTCCACGTCTAAAGCCCATCACGCGCACACACAAACAGCCTCCAACTGCACACACAATATTGAATTATTAAACGTGTATCTCATTGACCCAGGGTGCTACCCTGGCAGGGCAGAGCCAAGATCCAGCTAGCCCGGTGTCCGGGCTCTGAGACTGGCTACCACCAGGTGAAGGTGCTGGAGCCCCATAAGAGCAGCCGTGGGATAATCTGCCCCCTCCATTGGATTCATCCTGGTCTCTAAGGGATGGAGACTAGCGTAGCCCTGAAGCAGGAGGCTGAATATCCTCGATTCCCTGCCAAGAGCCCATCCCCTGGGACACCCAGGCCCCTCACTATGCAGCAACTAGGGACAAGCAAATGTGAGATCTCTGGAACTTCGTCCCATTTTCTGAACTGATGCTAAAGCAGAGGGTTCGGCAGCCCTGGGGCAGGGTCTCCGGCCTGAGCTGTGCAGGAGGTGGGGCGAGATGCTCAGGCTGGTCCCTTCTGGCCTGGAGTCTAAGGATCCGTGCAGTGTTTGGAGGCAGGTTTCCGTCCTGCACTGAGCGCGTTCACACTCATCCCCACTTCCAGGTTCTGGGTGGGACCGGGTCTGACGCACCTGGGCCTGCCCTTTGGGGGATTCCCAGGGCGCCTCCGGCAGGCCAGCACAAGGTGCAGCAGAGGAAGGTGTCCATGCGAGCAGGACATCAGCCCCCCCAAGGGAACAGTGCTGGCCCCGCCCAGAAGGATGCTGTTTACCCAGCGGCTGCTGACGGAGCTGAACGGCTCAGCCGGAGTCCCAGATTGGAAGGCCAGAGGGAGAACCATGCTCATCCAGTCAAAGTCTCCACCAGGGAACCCCTGGCCTGCTCGGGATCCCGCGGCTGAACGAGAGCATCTCTTGGACAGAGCCCTCCAGATGCCAACGGAGGGAGACGTCACCAGAGCCCTGGGTGAGCTGCTCCAGTGGCTAGTTCCCCTCCCTGCACCTTCTTTCCAGTTTGTACTGATCTATCGTCACCTCCCAGCCGCTGGCTCTTGGGCTGCCTTTCTCAGTGATCATTGTTATTGAGTTGTATTCTTGTAGCTCTCTGGGAGCCCCAGCCATGGACAGGCCCTGCCGGCGCTAGGCTCTGTACAAACACAGAACAAAAAGACAGACCCTGCCCCAGTGAGCTTCCATTCCAAATCTATGGTGAGAGAGAACAGATTGGAGCAGACAGACAGAGGACTGCAGGGAAACCATGCAATGTCACGTGTTGGTTTTCTTCTCGCTTGGCAGATACGCGTAGGGGGAGAAGGTATCTGACACTCGGGGTTGTTCAGTCTGGCATGCACGTGCACAACAGTTGCCTGAGCCTTGTCCATTCCTAGGTGGATAGGAAGGATGGCTTGGTGATTAGCCTAGAAGCTGGGTAACCTGGCTTGGAGTCCTGGCTCTGTCACAGACTCCCTTTGTGACTTTGGGTAAGTCACTTAGCCATTGTGTGGCTCAGGTCCCCATCTGCGCCATGGCAGGACCTCTGCCTCCCAGGGGTGCTGTGAGGCCAAAGGCATTAGAGAGCATGGGGCGCTCAGGTACCATGGTAACGGGAAGCCATGGCTAGACCACCAGCTAGAACAAGACTGTTGCGGGGAATGCAGAACAGACCAAGAGGGATCACGGTGATCTCAGCGCTCCAGAATCCGTTTCATCAAAACTTCCACAATGGTCTCCCCTGGGGAGGGAAGGTTGGAACCGGGGGGACACATTGGTGAGATCCCCACAGACCTTCAACGAAGGGAAGCCAGTGCCCTGCTCCCCTGCCCCCCATAGAGGAGGTGTTAATATTGTCCATCTGCAGCCAGCGGCCAGCTGAGGGAGCAGTGCCCTTCTCCTGAGCTGGGCCAGCGGTGCTCCAGCAGCCATGCACAGCAGGGTTTAGGATGGGCCGGGACGGCCGTTCTCGAGGGCAGGACAAACAGAGGGAGGCAGAATGCAACTACCTGAGCTGAAATTTGGCCAGGACACCCAAGTTAACCCCTGGTGCTGGCCTGTCTGTCGAGACTCAGCCTGAACTTCCAACAAACATGAGACACCTGCTGTCCTTGGTGACTGCAGGGGCTGCCCTGAGCTCTCTGAATTCATCACACATCAGCTCCCATTAGCCTTATTTTTCCCCACAACACTCGTGTTCTTTCTGAGCAGCAAGGTTCTTGGGCTGGTTTTTCACCTGGCGCGGCAAGCAGCTGCAGCGTGGGGCTGGGAAAGGGAAGGAGAGACGCCACTTTGGCCAATCCAAGTGGAAACTCATGATGTTTCACGGAGGTTTAGCTCTGCAACTGGCAGCTGCCTCCTCTCTGCGATGTAGTGGGAAGCCGTCTTGTCCCTGCCAAGAAGGCTGGTTTTCTGGAAGGTGGCTCTGAAAAAGCACATTATGTATCGAAGCTGAAATCCAAATCCCTGCTTCTCTCTCGGAACATATTTATGAGTCTTAAGACATTGAGTGCAGCTTTGTTTGTGGCAAAACCCCAGCCTGGCTGCACCTTCCCTCTAACTCTGTGCACAGCTCCCGAACTGCAGTGTTTTGCACAAACTATTTCTTCTTTCTTATTCTCCTTGGTAGTGGAAGGGTTCCTGTGTGAGCGAGGGCCCTGACCGTGGGGGAGGCTGTTCAAACAGGCCAGCGGACGAGCTGAGGAGAAGACAGGATTTAGGAAGGGCTTAGTCTCCCACCTCTGCTCCGTGCAGCGCCGAGAGGGATTGTTTTCCTCTCTGAGGAGGGTCTTTTTGATAAAGCAGGTTGAGAAGCTGCCCCTCCCCTGCTTCTGCTACCGGTGGGGAACGGAAACGCCGGCTCCTCGGGGTCTTGCTCCCATCCCCTGCCCCCTCACCCTCCCAGCTCCAGCTTCTGGGAAGGAGTTTCCCTTGCTTTTCCTTCCTGTGAAATGTAAGTGAATATTGTGCTGTGGGACAGACAGCCTGCGCCCTCTATTCACAGGGCAAGTGCAGCGTGACCTCCCCACGCTGCCCTGGAGGGACCCAGCTCGGGCTAGAAAGGGAGCAGAGTCTGGCTCTTTGCTGAGCGACCCAGCAAAGGGGTCACTTACAGGGCCCGGTGTCACAGGGACTTCCTCCACTAGGAACTCTGCGAAGACCCCAGCTCACTCCACTGGGCAACGCTGACTTTCCTTTGCTACCAGCTGGGGCTGGATTTAAACCAGCGCCCAAGAGAAAAAAGCGTCCGTAGCCCATTGTCAGTGCCCCGAGCCAGCCAGTCCTAGCAAGTTTTCCACTGTATTTAACCCATCTCTTCCCCCTCTTCTGCCCCCCAGGCTGGGTGTGCTCAGGAGGGGGCACAAAGGCTGGACGGGTTTGAGGAACGGCTCCATGGGGTTTGTCCTGACCGTGGTTTTCGCTGGAGCCTGCCAAACTGCTCCAGAGGCCTGGTGGCATCTTCTCGGCTGCATCCCACCATCCCTCTAAGCCCCTCTCCGCATCCGTGCTGGAGCACAGAGCCCTGGCCACAGGCTAATGCAGCATCCCAGAGCCAGGCTGCCTCACACCCCTGACTGCCCTAGGCACTGACCAGCTGGCTGTAACCTCAAGCAGTGATCCAGCCCAGAGGGATGACGGGGGGATGTTCTCAGTAACAAAGGGCCACAAAGCAGCCAGGCCTCTGTATCGGTGTCAGAAGCCCAGGACGCTCCGGGGCCAATGGGCTACAGCTGCCCTCAAGTTCTACGAGCCACTCTATCAGCCCCTCTCGCCAGGCCTCCGGCTTCCACGAGCAGAGACCCGAGCCCGTTGCTGGCATGCTGAGAAGCCAGCCAGTGCGACCTTCCCGCCAACTCCAGCCTGTCCCAGCCTGACAGCAAAGTGAGTTCTCCCTGGACACTCAGCTCCTGCCAGCTGTCCGGCCTAGACCCAGCGATGGCGGCCCAGGCACCTGCTCTGAAGTGTACATCTGGATTCACATTCTGCATGGTGAAGAGCTCTAGCAAGGTGGCTTTTGCCTGCCAGCGTCACAGCCAGGATACAACACTGGCGGCCAAGCCTTCTCCTTGGCTGACAACGACCTTTCTGCTGCCACTTCGAATGGCTTTTGTTTCCTTGTGGGTCACTTTCCCCGCTGGCATCAGTCAATGAAGCTCCTTCTACGTTATTGGCTGCAGCGGAGCTGAACGAATTGGCTGCCAGTCCAGCCCTACGTAGCAGTAGGGTTACCAGATAGCAACTGTGAAAAAACAGGACAGGGGTTGGGTGGTAATAGGTGCCTATATAAGAAAAAGTCCCAAAAAATAGAACTGTCCCTTTAAAAACGGGACATCTGGTCACCCTACGTAGCAGCCTCCACCCCAGTGATTGCAAAGTCCCGATTCTGAGCCCCAGCTCAGGAGTGCATGGGTCTCTTGCTCTGCATGGTGCAGACGGACAGCTGGACGGGAGGGAGGAGGGAAAGAAGGAGCACACGTGCCCCCTTTAATTCTCATTTGACTGCAAGTCTCAGTAAGGCCGGAGCAGTGCTGCTGCCTTGGGGTCTGCAGTCCTGGGCGGCTGGGCGATCGTGGCCCAGTTCGAAAGCGAAGTCCAGGTCACCCCTGCTCTTGCTCCGAAGTCGGGTGGTCCCCTGCAGCGGGGGAAGCACTGAGAGCTGTCGTTAATGTATAGAACTGCGGCAGCAGCCAGTAAAACACCTGGCAACCAGCGTGCAGAGAAAGAGAACATTCGTTTTTGTATTAAACAAACAACCATCCTGATTTCCCCTTTCCCGTCCAGAACCCAGAAATAGTGCGATTCCCCCACGCTCCTGCTGCAACTGCAGCCCTCGAGGTCCCGCTTTGCCGCCTGCGGATTAGCCAGAGCTCGATGTCTACGCTCCATTCTTAGTATTATTATCCTTGGGACTGTTTGCACAGCAGCACTGGGTGCCTGCAGAAGGAGCATGGGTAGAATGGGAGTGCGGCATTCCCCCCACCCCCCCGTCCGGTAGAGTTTGCATTCCAAACACGCCGTCCGAGCACTCCCTGGAGCTTGCCCAATCTGGGGGGGGCGGGGATTTGCATTTTAAATAACACGGCTCCAAATGTCACCCGGTTTGATCCCCTAAGCTGGATAAATGGAATTGATCCGGATCACTGGAAAGGAAAAAATCTGGGATAAACACCTGCTTGGGTGTGTTTAATCTGGGATCAGCCAGGATGTGAGTAAATATTCCAGTGACCTTCTGCCTGGTCCACTCTGAGCCATGTGGGGTACAGGGGAATAGGTGTCTGAGGCTCAAACATGAGGGATTAGGGCTATAATGAATTTCATGTTTAAAGATTTTGTTGACGCTGTAAGACTGGAAGCTGTTGCGGTCCAAAGTGTCGGTGGATTCCTGCGGCCTGCGGAGGGATTAGTGCCTCGACAGCAGCTAGAAGGAGCTGAAATTGAAGAGATCAAAGTGCACTGTGGAGGAATCCTGTGTTATTAACGAGGCAAAAGAAGAGGAACTCTGAGGATCAAACACCCTAAAGGTCTCAACGGGTGGCCCTGCCAGACCCCACAGGAGCGCGTGCAAAAGGGCTATTCACACGTGCAATCTGCCAAGAGGTGGGGTTCCCTACGCACACCTGGAATGCACGTGCGCATGCTGAAAACACCTTTACCAACCTGTGTGTGTCTCTGGAGACCAGTGAAATGAGTATCTAGGTCCGTCGGAGCTGTGCAAAAATTACTCACCCTTGGCCAGAAATTCCCATCCCGGCAGAATATTTTTGTCAGTTCATCCACTGTAGGGTTTTTGTTTGTTGGGGTTTTTTTGCTACTTTTCACACAAATTAACCACAGGCTCTGCAGATGAAAACAGCTTCCATTACACTGTGACAAATGCTGTTTTGCTGTGAGCCGGGCAAAATTGTGCGGTTGAGGATTTTTCCCCCCCAAAAATTCCCCCTTCGGTAGAATTTTACCAGAGGAATGGATTGAATTCTCATGAGTGCTTCCAAAACCCGTACCCAGAAGTGAGAGATTATAACCCCTCTCTTTCCCCTTCCCCACCTGTTCACACGACGGCAGTGACAGCTTGCCTATCCGCTCGCTCGTGGCAAGGACTATACTGTCAGCACGATGACTAGAAAGTTTGCTGAGGAAGAGTCCTTACTTGTTAATAACTCCAGATTAGCTCATTTTCTTCCAGAGAATTTGAGGGCGTTTCACTTGATGGTAGAGCAGTTTCCTCCAGGGAGTGAGTGACCCCAATCCTGGTTAATGGATGCCTTTTTGATATATCTACAGTGCAAGGGAGCTGTATGACTCACCCCCTTTGTTCTAGTTGGAGGTGTGTGCATTCAGGGAACTCGTGCCCCCAGGCAGCCATCAGCCGAAGCGTTTCAGCTGTCACACAGATGAAGCTCACAGTGTCAACCCAGGCTAAGTGGCAGATGACTTTGCTAGTCATGGGATGGGGTGAGTCTGCAGAGCTCCTGTGCGGGGACAGACACACCCTGGGCTCTGCAGGGCCTGGGATAGACCTGTCACTTGCTCCAGTCAAACCCTCTTGTCTACAAATGGGTTTACCGTTGGTGAAAGCGAATCAGCATTTTCCTCTCGACCTTAATAGAGCCCCTGTCAGGCTGCCAGGAGCCTGAAAACGGGGGGCAAAAGGGAAGAGGAGTCTTTAAAGAATCGCGTCTCCTCACCCTTCTGCAGAACGTTAACTGCTTCCCTGCCTTTCTGTACACAAGAGAGCACCTCCCACTGGGCTCCGTCCCCACACCCTGCCCAGCACCTTGGGGGTGCTCACCCAGCCTTCTTGTCTGTCCTTTGTACCAGCCACTCAACCAGCACGGGTACCCCAAACGCCTTTGAGAAGGTTCCCACAAGACCAAGCCAGGCTCAGGCAGACGAGTTCGTTGGGGCTGGCGCATTTAGAGACACAGACGTGCTCTGTTTGCCGGGAATCACTTACAGTCCAGTGCCAAGGACAGGAACGTTGCTACACACGATTAATAATCATTTGCGCCCGAGGAGCCAAATTTGCAAACGTGGCTTCCCCAGTCTGGGCCCCTAAATCTGCAGGTGGGTCTGTTAAAGCAGGGAGTGCTGCTGGCCCCCGTGGGCCGATCGGAGCCACGGAACGCTGAAGTGGGCGGTCTCAGCTTGGGCCCACTGTCGAAGGCAGGAGTTTTAAGAGCGTGAGAAACAAGACTTGACAGTACAGCTGTACATCTGTGCAAGAGGAACGAGTTAGAGTTGCCATGGAAATCTTAACTTTTGAGGCCTCAACTTTCCAAGTGTATAATTTGCAGGCACGATTACCAGGAGGGCATGAGAAAACACTGGGACTGTGCGCACACATAACCAGCTGGACACCCAACGGCCCATTTGCACGTGCAGTTGCCATGACTGCGCACATGACATTGGGCAGGCTACTCAGACGTGTACATTTCTGCAGGCCCAGTTCTGAGGATCGGGCCCCGCTTTTTTGTGGTGTTGCTTTCTGAGCCTTAACTCTGCATGAATAACACTAATGTGTGCAGGTTAACAGATCTACAGCGAACCGGAGCTATAGGGACACATGCAAAAAGTGGTTACACGTGCAGTGTCCTGATTTCTCCAGCATCCACCTCTTCCTGCTCTAAGGTGGGTTTTCTGGGAGCAGGATGCACACACACCCACACATTTCACAGGTGCACCTGATCTCTGGCCTGGAGCATTGCTCTTCTCCAAGCACTGCATGGGCAGGGGCTGTCCTGGGGGCAGAGAAACCCCCGCTTTGCAATCTGAGCACATTGCCTTCAATGCGAATGGGTTTGAAATCTTTTGGAGAAGGAATAATTCCCTCTTTTAATGCATGGAAGCCTCCATACCAAATCTATACCGACACAATTAGCATTATTCATATTCCATATGCTCAGCTCGCTTGTTATGAATATTAATCTGCGTCTTGCTCCCAGGCACTTTAGATAACAATGTTGCTCAGCGATGAGCGGTAATGGCCGGGATTGTCGGAAAGCAGCATTACCGCAGCCCGCTAGAACATCTCCCCCCGTACTCTGCTTTCTCAGTGTGGCCCTAGAGAGGCCTCTCCACCTGGGCTGAATTAAGGCAATACAATGCCCTACACACACCTCAAAGGAGGCTCCCGATGGCTTCTGCCCCCACACTGTGGCCCCACCTCTCTGGGCGGCAGCAGGTTTCAGAGTTACAAAGAATGAGGCTGACCACACCTCCTGGAGCTATTGTTTCAGGCTGTCTGCAGACTCAGGCAGGCATCAGGCACTCTCAGTTCATGTTTTCAAGTGTTTCTTTGGGCTTGTCTTTACATTCAACCCTGCAGCAGCCCAGCTGCACCACTGTAGTGAAGACACTACTACGCTGATGCGAGAGCTTCTCCCACCTCCCCGAGAGGCAGTAGCTCTGTCGGCGGGAGAAGCTCTCCTGTCGGCACAGCGCCATCTACACCAGGGCTTAGGTCGGTACAAATACGTCACTCACAGGGGGTGGATTTGTCACACCCCAAGCGACGTAGTTTGTAGTGTAGACCTGGCCTTCGCCTCCTGGAGGCCTAGCAGCGGAATAATTCATTGTTGTTTAATGAGAGCTGAGATTCGGATCCTGTCACGTGACTCCAGGATGGCCCTGTCCCTGGGGAGGGCAGTCAGAGAAGCCCCCCTCTCAGCAGATGCGTGCAGCAGCCTTCGCTGAGCCAACCTGCCCCATCTCCTTCCTGCAGGCCTGGCTGGGAAGCTGTGGGTTTCATTGCACAATGGAGCGGAACGTGCTTTTTACAACAATCTAATGGCACCTGCTGATGCTGCAACACTAGAACAAAAGGGGCAGCGTAATGCAGTGTTTGTCTGGCTGCCAGTCGCGCACAGGAGCACGGGGCAGAGTACAGCTCAGAGAGACGGGGGAAGTGTTACTGGGAGCTGTGGAGAGAGGAGGCAGCTAAAGGAGACCTGACCTGGTTCTGGGCTTGAGTCTCTGTGTGGAGAGGGCGGGTGGAGGGAGCTGGGTTTGGGTCCCTGAGTCAGAGCCACTTGGGCAGAGGGGCAGCCCTAGCTCGCACCCCGGAGTGTGGCGCCTCACGGGCATTGCATCATAGGAGACTGCTCTAACAGGCCCCTCGCCATCCAGCCCACACTGCCGCCTGGGACACACCCTTCCTTCCCCGGCCATCAGGGTGGGAATATCTGGTGCCACCTCACCAGATGTCCAGCACTAACTAGCTTTGCTTACACATGGCCAAGTGGTCAGCAGAATCCAGCCCACAATCCCGTTCCCTCGTGCCCTTAATACGCCCAGGGCCTCTCCAGCCACCGCTGAAAAATAGCTCCAGGAACATCAAGGGGGGAACACGGCCAAGTATTTTAGGCAGGGGGCAGGGGCTCTGCCTGAACCCTGGTGAGCAAGGGGTTAACCACCTCCTTGCCTTCCACAGGGAAGGGTCTCCGAGTAGGGGTGAAGCAGCGGAGATGTCTTCAGGAGGGCAGGGGTCTGTGTCCAGGCTCGCGGGCCGGGGGGCCGGGGAGTCTCGTTCTCTGGCTTGTGTTAACTCTTGGGTTTTCGGGCTCACGGTGTGAGCTGTGTAGGCACAGACCCTGCTAACTCTGCCGCTGAGCCAGGCCAGCCCCTCCCGGGCTCAGAGCTCGGCTTTCTTATTATTTAATAGTGATGTGCAACTCCTGCCCCGTCGGGCTTGGGGCCCCGTTGTGCTGCCTGTTGTACAAACTCAAATGAAGAGACAGTCCCTGCCCCGAAGAGCCTGCAACCTCAGACCTCCGTCCTGCAAGCCGCTTTGCAATGACCAGAGCTCGGTGCACGCCCCGGAGCTGAATGCAAGGACCAGCTTGCAGGTTTGGGGGTTCAGAAATGAAGTGACATACGAAGGGCGGGGGTGGGAGGATCCAGTCCAAGAGATACAAGTTGTACATACATTTATTTGCATTTTTAATATATGACTTGTGAGTAAGGCGTCAGTTCCCCCATCTGCTCCGCAGCCTAGCATCATTAGCTGGCTGGTTTCCTGTAAGCGTCTCAGCAGAGGTGGGTGTGGAGCGGAGGAATGGAGGTGGGCGCCAACCAGTGCAGGGACGCTGGTCTCTGCGGCGTGGAAGAAGATGCAGGTGCATTTTTAGCGGCGTGGAGGTTTTTGTGGCGGATCACCACCTGGTGGGCAGGAAGCGGGCTAGAGAAAGACCTGGGGACTGCCAGAGTTTAGCGTCTCCCTGAGTCCAGTGGTTTGATTCAGCATATCGTTGCTGTCACTGTTCAATACAGGTCCCCGAGATCCCTGCTTCCTTGGGAACGCTACCAGCTTAGTACTAAAGCTACAGGAGGGAGATCACAGGAACGGGCGGGTTATAATTGCAGTGAAGACAGAGGGGTGCTTTCCTCAGAGTAACCTCTCTGCGGCGGGATTGGAAACCCCACGCTGCCAGCACCAGTGCAGGGGAGGAGAGCTGGGCGTATGGCAAAGGGCCTGGACCGGGACTCCGAAGCGCTGGGTTGGATTGCTGCATCTGCCACAGATGCCCTGTGCTCTGGCCTTGGGCACTTCACGCCCGCTAACTTTGCCTTCCTTCCCCAGCTGTACAATGAGCAGGAGGCTACTCCCCGGTTTCACACCGGCCCGGCAGTCACTGGTGGGTGGAACTCAGCTCCGGCAGGGCCACGGGCTGTGATGCTGGCTGGCCTAACCTCTCTGTCCAGCTTGCAAAGACCAGGGGCCCGGGTTCCTCTCCTAGTAGGCGCACAGGAAGGGGCGCTCCCCGGCAGGACTGGCTGGCACTGCCTCAGCAGCCCCCCTTTAGCCTCCCCGCGCGCCCAAAACGGGCCCGGACACAGAAATCAAACCCCAAGAAAGTGTTTTCTTGCCTTCGAAACCTTGGCTGCCTGCCCGTTTCTCACAGCGCGTTCCCAGAACACCCACACAGCGCTGGCTTGCGGGGGGCAGCCCTGGCAGAAGAGGGAGGGGAAGAAAGGGGCACACGGCGGAGGTCCAAAGAGCCCCAAGGCCTCTCCTGCCCCAGGCATTGATAATGTCCGAGCTGCAGCATCCCTTAAGGCAGGGGGGTCTTGCTTAGAGGGCAGTGTCATTATCTATTTTATTGATCTTTGTTTTCTTTTTTAGCTACCAAGAAAAGAGTTTGTAGCGAAGGCTGGAAAATGCACCCTCCCCAGCCAGCCCGGAGCACTGGCTTTATTTGTAACTGCGCTGCACATGAAACACCGCCACCCCGCCCCTGTTAGCAGCTGGTCACCCTGCTGGGAACGGGTTAACCGGGTGCTGTTGACTCACTGTGGTGAGTGGCTCAGGACCCCGCACCCCCGGATTCAAAGGAGCTGGGCACGGCTGGGCGGAGGAGGATCTAGGTCTGGGCTGTGAAATCCGGAGTGTGGGGTGTTGCATGTTTGGTTGGTGTCCGGTTCTTTGCTAACAAAGCCAAACCCCTGGAAGAGGGAGTTTTGGTCCTGACATGAGGGGGGGACTTTGGTTTAGAGCAGATCGGCTCCCACACCCACCGAGTCCCGTCCTGCCCCTTCGCACTGGTGACAAGTACAAAGTCGCCCTGCCTGCCTTCACTCGCTCTCCAGCCCCCAGAAGGACTCCAGACACTTAGGATGGCAGCAGACACACGTCACACTCTGTCCACTTTGTTCCGGGGAGACTGATGGCTTTATTGATCGGAACGATTTCCTGCCTGCGCTCCGGTCTCCTTCTCAGCGGGGAGGCGGGGGGGTGTGAGGGGGGCTGGACGTCTGGTCCCGGAGTTCTGGTCTGGACACTAGAGACAGAAATCATTGCTGATCACACCCCGACAGTCCCCAGGCTTGCAGAGGAACTGCTGCGTGTGCCCAGAGGAGAGCATGGTGTGTCTGTGCTGGGTATTCAGCCAAGAGCCCTGGACGTTCGCGGCACTTCTCCGCCCCGGCACAGAGCTTACTCTCCTGAGGGCTGAAAGGCCTTAGTCGAAGTAAAGTCTTCGAGCTCAGTCTAGGGTGAAATTAACAGCCTGTGATATCCATGGGGTCAGACCAGGTAATCATGCTAATAATCCCTTCTGGCCTTCACGTCTACGCAACTATGAACACAATGTACACAACTGTGCATGTGATCAGTGTGTCTGTGTGTGTGTGTGTGTCTGTGTGTGTGTGTGTGTGTGTGTGTGTGTGTGTGTGTGTTCACCTGGTAGTTAGATCTGGCTGCATATCAAACAAACCAGAACTGAACACAACACAATGGCCAAAAGGGCTAATGCGTAATGCGATCCCTGGATGTATGAAGAGGGGAAATCTCCAACAGGAGCGGAGCAGTTATCTCACCTCTGTATTTGGCACTGGGGTGACTGCTGCTGGAACACTGCAGTGCCCACAATTCAAGTGGGATGGTGCTACATTGGAGAGACTTCAGAGAAGAGCCAGGAGAATGATTAAAGGATTGGTCAACACTCCTTATAGTGTGAGACTCAAGGAGCTCCAGCTATTTCGCTTAACGAAGAGAAGGCTAATGAGTGACTTGATCACAGTTTATAAGTGTCATGGAGTTTGGGGGAGTGAGAGCCCTGCGCCCCCCTTCCTGCGATTCACCGTGACTCTCAGCCAGCCAGTAACACATAAGGTTTATTTAGACAACAGGAACACAGTTCAAGACAGGCCTTGCAGGTACAGACAACAGGACCCCTCAGTCAGGTCCATCTTGGGGGGCCAGGGGAGGCCAGGGGAGGCCAGGAGGCCTGTCTGGCCTCCCCTCCATTTTCCCAGACAGCTCCAAACTGAAACTCTCCAGCCCCTCCTCCCCCTTTGTCCCTTTCCTGGGCCAGGAGGTCACCTGATCTCTTTGTTCTTCAATACCTTTACTTGGCACCTTTGCAGAGGAGGGGCCCAGGCCATCAGTTGACAGGGTGTCAGCCATTCTCTGTCCAGACAGGATCGCACTGGCCCCCTAGGGCTCTGCAACAATCACACACCCTTAGACACTCGAGAAATGCATAGGGGAAACTGAGGCACCCACACAGCACTCAGGGAAAACATTACGAACATTCCCACTTCCTCACAATAAGTCTCTACGTGGGGAACAGCTGTTTGATTGTGGGCTCTTTAGTCTAGCAGACAAAGGTCTAACACCATCCAGGGGCTGGAAGTTGAAGTTAGATAAATTCAAACTAAAATAAGGCTCAGAGTTTTAACACTGAGGGTGACTAACCACTGGAACAACTGCCCCAGGGTCACTGGTGGAGTCTCCAACCCGGGCAGTTTTTGACTCAAGGTTGGATATTGTTCTAGGAGACCTGCTCTCGATCGACCAGGAATTCATTCGGGGCAGTCCTATGCCCTGTGCTTTGCAGCAAGTCCCGCCTAGAGGCTCACCGTGGCCTTCTGGCCTTGGAAGCTATAAATCTGTAGGTTTGATTGTGAACCTTAAGAAATAGTCCTCTGCAGATGTGTGTGTCCCAGATTTTCCTTCATTGGTCTAGTGTCTAGGGACGTGAGTCAGGAAACCTGGGTGTTTCCCCTCCCATCCAGTGTTTGTCTTGTCTACACAGACAATAAGCGGTTTGGTGCAGGGACTGTCTCTCGTTGTGTTGGGACCGTGTCCGGCACAAAGGGCTCTATGGACACTTCTTTAATGCGACTGCTAATAACAATGAAGCAGGTATAGACTGGATCAAACAGGGAGAGGCTGTTTTCGGCGTGTCCCAGAAATGGGACACTGCGCTGCTCCAGGCAACGAGCGTTTCAGAACTGTGCGGAATTATAACCAGCCTCAGAATTAAAGCTGTGCAAATAGCAGGGGAATAATGCTCTGACTCAATTGTTGGATTATTTTTTAAAGGACAAAATATTCCCGACAAGAATCCTCCAGCCGTGCTCGGTCCTGGAGCCCAGACTCCATCTAACTCCCCAGGGGTCAATAGGACTTGCACCTGCTGACACCAGGACTGAGTTTGGCCCCGTGGGGACCTTTCTGGCCCCCATTGACACCAACGTCAAAACTCCCCAGGGTCAAAACCTCCACTGGTGTCAGCGCAGCTGTGCTGACTTACGCCCGCTGAGGATCTGGCCGTCACTGACCAAAATGGGTCCTAATCCTCTGTCTATTCTCTAGCTGGGTTAAGGCCGATGCACTACCGGCCCATGCCCAGGGCCCCAGCTCCTGGAGTCATGTGACTACAGCTGCATCTCAGCTTTCGTTTAAAAAAAAAAGTTTCTAGTCCTCCTGGTTGTGAAGAGAAGCTTGGAGCTCTGAACCGAGTGTAGCTGAGGCGGCAACACCTGCCTGTGTCTGCAGAGAGCCTGCGACAATACCTCTGAGGGGGGAAACTGACCCATGCGTCTCAGTGGGTGGGGTGAACTCTGCGACCCTGGGCTCTGGGGGGCCCACCAACCCTGCCCCAAGCAGGGCGCACGCTGTGTGGCACAAGGGGCAGAGAGCAGCGGATACAGCCCCTCACTCAAGCAGCCAGGGCACGTACTGCAGCCCCCCTGCTCCTGCCTCTGCTCTCCGATGGGGGGAGACCCTGCTGCACCTGGAGCTGGGCTCTGCTACCAGTCCTGGGAGGAATGGGAGGGTTCCGTGCCGCTCTCATTACCTCTCCAAGAGGGGGGCAGGGTCACCGTATGCGGGGGGCAGGGCCAGCTCCAGGCACCAGCACAGCAAGCAGGTGCTTGGGGTGACCAAGGGGAAGGGGCGGCACGTCCGGCTCTTCCGCGGCACTTTGGTGGCAGGTCCCTCGGTCCCTCTCGGAGGGAAGGACCTGCCGCCGAAGAAGAAAGCGGCGCGGTGGAGCTGTCGCCGAATTGCCGCCGATCACGATTGCGGCTTTTTTCTTTTTTCCACCGCTTGGGGCGGCAAAAACACTGGAGCCGGCCCTGGTGGGGGGGATCCATGGAGGGCCCCATGTCATGGTATGCCCAGGGCACTGAATTTCCCTACTCCAGCCCTGGTCAACCCCTCCCTCCCATCTGCCCACGCCAGCGCCAGGGCTGCTGGCATTGGCTGGGGTGACTGTGTGTCCATCTGCACTGCAGTGATGTACCTGAGCTAGCCTTGGCCTAGCTAGCCGGAGTATCTGGGGGGGGGGGGGGCACAGTGCCCACATGGACTAGCCCCACCCTCCTAGACCCTGGGTATTTAGTTGAGCTTCGCTGCTATTGTTACAAGCTCGCGGCTACACTCACACCTCCCCACTGCAGTGGAGATGAACCTGGTCCGAGAGCGGAGCAGAGGCCTCAGGAAAACAGACTGGGCTGCGATTCCCTGTTGGGCATCAGGACCCAGAGAGGAGAGGTCTGCTCGCCCCCAGTCCACCACACCCCGTCTGTGGCCAGCTGGGGCCGGAGCAGCTCTTGGTTGCAGGAGCAGCGCCAGGGCGGCAGCGCTCCTCCGCTGAGCATTTGGCAGCGGGGTCCTTCTGCTCCGCGTCTTCGGGGCACTTCGGCGGAGGGTCCCGGAGCGCGTGAAGGACCCGCCGCCAAATTTCCGCCGAAGACCCGGAGCAGAAGGGCTACCCGCCGCCAAATTTCCACCGAGGACGGCAAAATGCCGCCCCCCAAATCCTGCCACCCTAGGCGACCGCCTTGGGTCGCCTAGTGGAAGCGCCGGCCCTGCTCGGCTGGCACTGCAGCCTGGCGCTCTAAGTCACCTTCCACTTCTCCTTCCCTGTTCCAGCCATGTTGGGTTTCTTCATTACTTAGCCAAGCTGTAAATTGTCTCATTTGGAGTGCACAATTTGTTCCTAATGTGCGTTGTAACAGCCAGATTTTGTTTTCAGGTGTGTAATTAATTTTTTAACACGATTACTCTCCTAGGAAACCACCAACAAAGAGGGTTTGGGTTCGTTGGGAAAATATCATCAGTGCAGGCAATATTCAGGCAACAAATGAGTCAGATGAGTTGGGGGGGGTGACTGAAAGGCTCAGGGGTTTTCTGCTCTCTGTGTCTCCCCCACACGTCTCCCTCCCTCCAGAGCGGTGTCGTTCACACACTGAACAGAGGGAAGTGGGACTGTCCAGCCCAGCAGGGCAGGAATGGGTTACGGCGACTCCACCTTCTGTTTGCCTGTTGAACCCCAGGCCTTTGCTAGCAGCTTGGTGGCCTAGATGAAGTGAATTCGCTGGTGGGCTTAGGCCAGTCCTTCGGGGACGCCTGTCTGCCTCCCTGTTGGTAAATCTGAGCCGATGAGCCCAGGAGCCAATGGGAAATCCACTCCCACGCTGCGCTGGCCTTTCCCACCAGTGCTGACCCACACTGGCCGCCCCCTCCACAGGGCCACCCCACTTCCAGCCCGGCTCCCAGCCCGGCGGAGATCTGTCCTCTCCAGGCTAGGAGGGACCCAGCCCTGAACCAGTCTCAGCAACAGGGCAGGTCCGTAACTCTGCTCCCGTGCGCTCGCTCGTCTGCACAGAGACGACTTCGGTTTCCAGGCCTGTGCGTCAAGCGCTCAGATTCAGCCTGGCGATATCTTAAGGGGGCAGCTTTGGCATTCCAGCGACGGCTTTTCCGGGGCCAGCCTGAGACACGGTTCTGGGCGGGGGGACGGTGAAGTTTACCCCCAGCCGCCTGGCACAGGCTGGTGTCTTGTCTCACCCCGTCCGCGGGCAGGAAACTCTCTGCAGAGTCAGTGCCCTGCGCAGCCCAGAGATCCCACTCCGGATTAGTAACTACATCCCCTCCGTTCCCTTTCATCCCATGACAGTATCGCAAAGCCGGGGGGATTCATCGGCTGCAGGCTGAGTGGCCGTGTTCCATGTCTCCAGCGGCGGCAGGCTGCGTGCTCTCTCCTGCTGGCGACACGGGACAGACGATGAGCCGCTGGGGCGTCTTGGCTGGGCTGGCGCTAAGGAAGCAGAGTGCAACGCTTTGCTGCCCACTCGACTCCCCAAAGTCCTTCGCGCGCCCCTTTACATGGGGCACACGGGTGTGCCTCTTCCTTCCGAGGGGAAGCAGCCCCTTGCCCCTCAGCCCGGCACCCTGCGGCAAGCGCGCAGGAAGAGAAGGAACATCCCCCTCCAGGTACAAGCCGCAACAGAGGCTTGGAAATATCATTGTGATTCTGACAGGCACGTCCCAGCCGCATGCCGGTGGCAGCCGTGTTGCTGCGACCAGAAGTCGTCTGTACCACATCACCATGTGGTGGGAGCCTGCCAAGCCAGCACCCGGCCAACCTGCAGGCCACTTACACGGTGAGATGGGCCATTGTCTAGTGGGAGCAGATAAAGCCAGGGTCTGGGAGCCACAACTCCTTCTGTTTCTGCCACTGACTTGCTGGGTGACTTCAGGAGAGTTTATTTTGCCTCTCTGTGCCTCCGTTTAACCACCTAATACCTGCCCCCTCATGGGGGCTTTACGTAATCCCCATTTGAGAAGGGCTTTCAGACCCTGGAAGGAAGGTGAAGCAGCAGATAACAGGAAGGGTATTTCCGGCTGGAAGATGGTTTTACTTCCCCTTCCTCAGTGCGGCTGCCTCGAATGGGCACGTGCCAGTAAGACAGGCAGCATCAGCAAAAGGCTCGGGGGCGCTGACTGATTCACACCTTCCATCCCAGGCGGGTGGGCGCGGTCCAGGCCAGATGGGTTTGCAGAGCGTGTCCCTGGGCAAAAGGAAACTGCTGCTTTGTAAGTTACAGGGGAAGGGGGACCAGAACCTTAATGATGGGTCCAACTTCGCCCTCCACCAGACCAAGCACACACGCATGCAGCTGTCGCACGCCACATCTAGACCCATGTGCTGCGGCTCAGCTGGAGTTACGGGGCTGGACTCAGGTGCAGGCCAGTGCCATGTAACCAGGGAGGTCGGAGCTGGTGTCTGGGGACAGGCCTAGGAGTTCCTGGGTTCTGGTCCCAGTGCTGACGCCTGCTCCCTTGGGTTAGGAACTACCATGGAATCTGCCTCAGTGTCCTCATCTGTGCAATAGACACACTACTAGTGACATGACCTGTGCCCCAGGGGAGTCGTGCAGACTACTTCGGAAATGCACGGAGCTTCAAAGCCACCGATTTTCCTGACCACTATGCTCCTGAACACTGACCGCGACAGCCCCTGCCAGAGAATTCCTGCCCGTGATCCCTGCACGCAGCTCACAACCTGCTCGCTAAGTGCTAAACGTTATTACTTCTTCATTGTGCACCCTCAGCTCCCGCCTGCGTCCCCTCAAATTCCTTACCAGAGCCGGCCGGTAGTTTCCTACGTAGACGCCTCTGCTGAGACCTGGCCCTGGGAGCTCAAGTCACTTGTGAACCCCTGGCAGTTGCTCAGTCATGCTGGGAGGGGGAGGTGGTTCCCCTGGGCACGGGGCTGAGGAAATAAAGGTATTTACTTTGGGAGGGTTGTTTTTGAAGAGCCCCTGAAAATAAGTGTTTCAGTCCAGTGCCTCTTTTATTGTCATCTTAGTCTCAGGTGCTCTGACTCCCGGTCGTGGGGGAGGCTGCAGCCGCTCTCATGTTACAGATTCAATCTGCAGGGAATTACCGATTTTATTCAGACTTAACATGGTCCTGGCTGCAGGGGATTTGATTAGCTCCCGGAATGAGCTGATGGAGGCCGGGCAGCGCTGTCAGCAGCAGAGTAAATATTTTGTTTTTCTCTCTTGACAATGCGAGTCCTGGCGCTGCCCACGCGGCCTGATCTGAGCTTCCCCCAGCAGCCCGGCTCCTGCTCCCACGGGAGAGGTGGCTGCCAATGTCTGTCTCCGGGGAACTCCTGACCTCTGAGCCGAGGGGCTGGAGCCCTGCAGCTGGGAAAGGAACAGCCCAGCAGGGAGAGACACGACCGGGAACCTCCCACTGAAAAGACCTCGTTCCTTAGGCTACGTATCCCTTTCCCCTTTGCCACCCCCGTGGTACCCTGGCTATAGTAGCACTACGGTGCTCAAGGTATTTCAGCACCTTTCTTCCCCTTCCCTTAATGGGCACCTACCGCAGGGACCCACAGAGGAATTGTCTGCATTTCGCATGGGCTCCCCATTAGCCAGCACACCTGCAAAATGTGGATTGGCATTTTCAAAGGATCTAGCACTGACATTCACTAGGAGTTTGGTTCCTAAATCCCCTCGGCCCCTTTGAGACTCCAGCCATGGTGGCTAAGAGGGAGCCACAGGCCCCTGTCAGCAGGCTAGGGGGGACAAGGAGGCACGGGCCCCACATGAAAGGCACCGAGGCATTCTCAGAAGAGCTGAACGTGGGCAGTAATCTCCAGCCAGCACGACGTGCCTCTGCCCAGAATCTCTGTCCCCTGCCCAGACCAGGCTCCCCGCACGCTGGGGCTGGGGAAGGCAGAAGACTCTTTCTAGATAGTGAAGAGATGGAAAAATGCATCTCTGATGAGCAGGAAAAAGCGTCACCCGCTGGGAATGGGCAATTCACGTCACTTCACCGTCCTTCTGCTGGCGGAGACAGGATGGGATTTTGCTGGTGGTTTTCCAGATGAAAGGAGGTGAAAATCACTTCTGCTTCCTGGGGGTCCTGACCCATCCCAGATCACAGCCAGCCCTGCAGGGTCCCAGCTGAGCTCCAATAACCCGCCAGCTGAGTAACGGGGCTGGGTGGCCCCTCCAGGCACAGGAGGGCCAGGACCATTTCCCCAAGCAGGGGAGCTCCCGGGGAAAGTCGCCCCAGCAGAGAGACACCATTTGGCTACAGGGAACTGATTGGATGGTTTTGCTTTTGGGGAGCGCAGGACGCCGTATCCTTGGTCCTGGCGCGGGTATCGGGAATGTGGTGGTGCCCAGAGGCCCTGGCCAGGATCAGGCGCTGTACAAACACAGCGTCCGCTTTGGCTGCCCTTACCCACACCGCGTGGAAGGTTCCTCCCCGTGCCGTCCCATTGAACTCTGGGGGGCTGCTCATGGAGGGAGACACTGCTCAGCAGGGGAAAGGGGCAGAATCAAGCCCATCACAAGGATGGGGTCTCTGCCCTGAGCATTGTCTGTCTGAGGGCCTGACCCTGCAAACATATATGTCCAGGCGTGACTCCATGGAAGGGTGAATTACTGAGGTGCTCCAGGCTTGGGCCCTAAGGAGACAAGCGAGGGGTGCTGGCGGTGGGGGTGCACTGACACCCACCCTCCGCCCCTTGGGTGCTGGCCAAGCCTTCTTCCCGGGAGCTGGAACTGAGCCAGGAGACCTAAGCAACCAGGAGCCATGAGCAACAGCAAGTCATGGACCGGCCCCTCAGAGGCCTGGCGAGGTGGCTCCCTCGGGGCAACGCAAACCCGATGTGGGGAACTGGGCAAGGGGCTGGATTGTGCTTCAGAAGAACAGCGGGGTTCCCGGCAGCTGTCCCGCGCCAAACAAGCATTGACTCACAGCCGAGGGATGCGGTGGCACGAGCACCTCGTGATACCTCCCAGGCGACACCAGTGATGATCATCTCCCAGCCTCCTGGGTCAGTCCACCTGCCTGCAGCGTCTCCGCCTGCCGCTCCCCGTCCATAGCGTGCTGGTCGGCTGCAGCCAGGGTCCCGGCACGCTGTGAAGCAGGCCAGAGCTGCTGCAGGTGGGTGCTGAAGGATCCTGGAGCTGTCCCATCCTCCCTTTGCACATTGTCCGTTTCATGCCCTCAAGTCAGATGTTTATTATCTCAACTCACATAATGCTGCAGAGTCTCTGCAGGGCAGGGGCAGGCTCCTGACCCAAAGACGTCAGAAAGCCAGTGGATCCAACCCTCCATGGAGTGGCATCCAGCAGCTGTAGCAGCACCTACACCACCTCCCTCCTACCACAGGGTGTGTGGTCAAGGCATCTGGATGTCCCAGCAGCTGCCCACGGCCAGACTGGCGGTTAGGGATTTGGGGCAGATGGTGCAGCATAGAGCAGCCCCAAGGCTGCTCCTCTTTGTACTGGGGACCAGCCCAGCAGCCAGCCCGTTGCAAGATCGGGGGTGATATAAAGGTAGCGAAACCCCCACTTGTGTTCCCAGCACCACCGCACACACATGCACCACTGAGTGTGGTCTAGGTGCCGCCCTGCAGCTGGCCATTATGTGCCATCAATAATCCAGGGCATGGTGAATTCCGCCTCAGGCGATGCGGTGACACCAATGAGAGCACCGCTGACACAGCGACCGAGAACACACTGAGGGCTTGCTACTGAAATCAGCCTCTCACTCAGGGCAGCCTCCCAGCAGACTTCTTTGTCCCCTCAGCCCATGCACCCTCCATGGCTTTCAAATCCATCCGTGGCATTTGCTGCAGTCTTGCTGGGCCCCCACGCCCGGCAGGTGCCAGCTGCACATCTGCTCAGCCTCAGCCCCCTCCGCTCCCCAGCCTGGTGACAGACAGAGCACACTGCAGGCAATTACAGGTTGGAGACAGGATGTCACATTGCAGATCCGTTCGTGGCTGCTGCGCCTGGGGGTTTTAAAGGGCTGGTGCGTCCTTGGCTCTTGGCTCCCAGCCCTGCACCTCGTGCTGTCCAACTTCAAGGAAAGGGATGCTCCTGATCGGCTCCGGGGCCAAAATGTAGGTGTGGTTCAAAAGACCAAAATCCAGTTTTCAGTCTGACTAGCAGGGAGAAGCCGCTAGGACAGGCTGGTAGAGCCCAGGGGAAGCTGCTCGCGGGGTGGTGGCTGGTTTTGTAGCTGTTTAACTCTCCCCAGCAGCGCTGGGAGCCCTCACGGCAAGGTACTGAGCCCAGAGGGGAAATGAACCAGGGACAGAGAAGGAAACTGACCAGCTGCTCTCACTGGAAGTACACAGCCAGCCTGGAGAGCCAGCGTGGTTTGTAACCTGCTTTCCGCTGGGATGACCTAACGTGTAATTAGTGACAAAGAACAATGAAAGCTGCCCTCACTTCTCCCCTCCGCTGCCAGGTGTGGGGAGGAGCAGCATCTCATAAGGCTCTTGAATGGGCACCAAGCGGGAGGGAGGTGCCCTGGGGTTATGGTGCTAGGCCAGGCTGCCAGCGATCCAGGCTGTGTTCCCTGCTCTGCCGCAGACTTGCTGGGGGATCTCAGGCAAGTCACGTAGTCCCCCCTCCAGCTCCGCTCCCGACTGCTGGGAAGATAGTCAATGTATACGGGAGCTGTGTCTGGGTAGGTACTGGGTCTGCCTCGGGACCCAGGGAAGCTCCTTCATTCAGCCCCTGGCTAGAGGGGAGACATGCTCCCATATGAAACCGGCAACGTTTCCCGCTGAGGTTAAATGTGCCCCGCTGTCCATTCCCCACGGGGGGGGCGGGGGCGGGAGAGGCAATGAGACGGCTTTGCTGCTCATGCTTTGCAAGCCCAGCCCTGTCTGACCCAGCACGCGGGAACCTCCCTGACGGGCAAGGGGGCAGCAGCGGCACCGGGCCAGCCGCTGGAGTCACTTCCCCAGGGTGAGATTTGTAATGTTCATCCTTGAATCCACCAGGCGCCTCCCATCCGCGCTGCGGTAGGAGCCTCCCAAGGACGCGCCTCGAACCAAACCGCCAGCCTGGCTCAGGGCCCCTCGGCTTTTCAGCCCAACTGAGAAGGAGCCCCCCAAGCTGTGTCTCCGGCCCAGGGGCATCCCACAGCACCGGGACAGCGGGGCAGAGCTAGCAGCACTATCCCTTCTGCTTCTGAACAGCTCCAAGGGTTCCAGTTTGCAGGCAGGTGCTCCTGCTCCGCTTGGTGCCTTTGTGACATTCTGGGCTTGCCCCGTCCAGGCTTCCCCCCCCCGGGCCAGCCGGACATCCCGGGGTCAGACTGCAGGAGGATCTGGCCCCTAGCCTAGAGGATTGATTACACGTGGTGAGTGAGCCATTGTCAGGCAGCGGGAGAAGCGTCTCTTTCCCCCTCCTGCTGTGAGTAATCCTGCGCCAGCTGCTCACTGGGGTGGGGATAATTAACGGCAGAGCCTGCCCGAACCCACAGTGCAGAGCCAGCCTGTGGAGGCTTCCTCTGAGGAGAGGAATGAGTTCCCTGGCCGGGCAGCATGCCCCCTTCCATTGCCCCACGCCTGCAGGGCCTAAGGCAGAGCACATTGCCCCAGGTGTTGGAGCTGCCCTGCTCTTTTTAGCACCGCTGGCAGAGGGCACTGCTAAGCACTCTCCTCTCCCACCCTGCTCTCCCATAGGCCCACTGCTCAAGTCATGGGAGCTGGCGCATCATTTTGTGATTGGTCAGACTCGTGACAAAAACGGTGACCGCACTGGTGCTTTTCTGAGACGGGGGAGTTTTAGACCACCTTCTCTCCAGACACTGAATCGGAGCCTTCCGGCAGGTGATCCCAGTGGATGGGTCGTAATAACGTCACGACTCAATAATAATACTAGCAGCTGATGACACTTTGCCCTACTCACGTAGCTGAGATCCCCAAAGCACTTTGCAAACATCCATTAACACAGCCTCACAAACACACCTGTGGCACAAGTAAATACTCTTAGGCCGCTTTGCAGCTGGGAAAACAGATGCACTGAGCAGTGGAGTGACCTGTCTGAGGCTACCTGACGGCTCAGCAGGAGAGCCAGGAACAGAACCCAGGAGTCCTGACTACCAGCCCCCTCCTGGAGCCACTGGGCTCTCTCCCTTCCATCCTGGACAGAGCCGCTTGCACTGCGGGTCCCTGTGCTGCCTTGGCCAAGAACTCACCCTGCAGGGCTGCCTGTCTCACTGAAACCACAAATTAAAAACATGAAAATCAAAGCCCTCATTTCTCTGATTTGCTTTTTTTTCCTCCAGAGAAGTTAAACTCCACAAGTGCCAACTGCAGCGCTGGGTGCTAGGCTGCCGAGAATAAACGCGAGTCCGTACGCCGTCCCTTGGAACTTCCCGAGGAGCTGGCTGAGGCTGCCGAACTGCAAGGGGATGATAGCGAGGCAGGAGTCTGGCGAACGCTGCAGGGCCGGTGGAGGTTCTGGCTCCGAGCGGGATAGGTTAATGTGAGCTGGCCGAGGAAGGATTGCAGTAGAGAGGAGAGCAGGCTGGGTTTGTAGGGCGCAGCTCTGAGAAGCAAAGGGCAAATAAGTAAAAACCACTTTGGTGTTACCCAGGTGGGTCTCTTAGGCCGAGTTGACATGCACCAGAGTCGCATGCAGGGTCACGCTCAGTGTTGGCAGGCTAAGTGACTTGCCATGAGGTCAGGCTGTGGTGACAGCAGTGGGATTCCATGCAGCTAGGGGAGTAATTCTGCATGCTGCGAAGGCACGCTGAGGGGATACAGCCAGGGGCTTGGTGTGTCATGCCAGTGTGGAAGGAGGAAGGCCAGGCCGATGCGCCGATCTCAGGCTTCGCCTTAGCCTTGGGGTTAGACTGGCCGCTCTAATTGCTTGGCATGTTGAGCGCTGGCAAAGGGAGCGTGCTGCACCTGGGCCGGGAGCGCGGAGCCAGTCTCATCTGTCAGGGGTAATAATGATCTGTAATTCCCGTACAGGGAGGTGACACTTTACCGCAGAGAGCGGCCGACCTTTGGCTAATACTATTAGGGGCCTAACTGAACCCGAATACATTACAGCCCTGTTGGGCCCATTGAAATTCCACGCCATGCCCGGCGCCCTGAACTCCGGTATCTGCAGCCAGGACAGGCGCTTCGTACCAGATGCTTTAGCGAGCCACAGAGCTCTAAGGGAGACGCTGCCGAGTTCTTTTGGCCCCTTTTGTTCCCAGCTCCTCCGGCTCCCAACCTTTCAGTTCCTCTTCATCCTTCTGCCCTTCCACAGCACTGTTCTAGTAATTCTTCGTGGTGGCTTGATTACCTGGGTAATAATTAGCACTTATATAGCACTTTTCACCCGGACATCTCGCCCCAAGTCACAGAAGGGGAAACTGAGGCGGGGGCAGGGCTCAGCTGCGGTCTCACGGTGTGGCGCTGGGACCTTTGAGCACAGAGAAGGCTCTTGGCGCCCCGCCGGCGCTGCGGTGCCCGTGCCAGCACACACCTGTCTGCAGCGTGTCGGGTGGCATGCTCCGGCCACTGCACACGTACTGCTGCAGCCGCCCGGTGGATGGCAATGCCAGGAGCACCCGTGCAGAGCAGCCACCAGCGCTTTTACCACCACGTCATCTGGACCTCTTTGTGGAGGGGGAAGCCGCAGCACCTCTGGTGCCCCCACCTCTGCTGCCAGCCCTGGAGCCCCCGTACTGGAAAAAGCAGCAAGAGATTTTAGCTGTGGTCCCGGTGACAGGAGGGGCGGGGGCTTTGGCATCACGGAGCAGCAGGAGGTGAGCTTTGTGAGGCAAGGGGCGCTCTTCCCAGCAGGCCAGCCCTGCGCCCAGGCCCCAGCGTGCTGCGGGGGGCACTGTGGAGGTATAGTCTAAGAGGAGAGGCCTACCCCACAGGCGCTGAGCAGCTGTGCTCACTCATGGCCAATCTCCTCACCATCCACACGGGTAATTACATTCTGCCGCCCTAAAATTCCCCATTTCCAGCTGGGGACCTGGTTTCTGCTGCCAGATGTTGCTCAGCAGTGCTGGGCGCCGTTCAGCAGCTGCTGCATTTCAGGGGTGACTTCAGCAATCCAGACATGTCCCCGGGAGCGTGGTGAGGCTTAATTAGCTAATGATTTAACCAGCTTGGAGAGCCTCCAATGAGAGCTGCTAGAGAAAGGCTCGGCAGAATTAGTGATAGGAGTGGGGAGCTGCCTAGTTAAGACCCGGTGCATGCTGGAAGGGCATAATGAGGGGGTCCCGCAGGGATCAGTTCTGGGCTCAGTTCTGTTCAATATCTTCATCAATGATTTAGATAATGGCATAGAGAGTACACGGATAAAGTTTGCGGACGATACCAAGCTGGGAGGGGTTGCAAGTGCTTTGGAGGATAGGATGAAAATTCAAATGATCTGGACAAACTGGAGAAATGGTCTGAAGTAAATAGGATGAAATTCAATAAGGACAAAAGCAAAGTCCTCCACTTCGGAAGGAACAATCAGTTGCACACATACACAATGGGCAATGACTGCCGAGGAAGGAATACTGCGGAAAGGGATCTGGGGTCAGAGTGGATCACAAGCTAAATATGAGTCAACAGTGTAACGCTGTTGCAAAAAAAGGGAACATCATTCTGGGGTGTACTAGCAGGAGTGCTGTAAGCATGACACAAGAAGTCATTCTTCCGCTCTACTCCACTCTGATTAGGCTTCAACTGGAGTATTGTGTCCAGTTCTGGGCGTCACATTTCAGGAAAGATGTGGAGAAACTGGAGAAAGTCCGGAGAAGAGCAACGCAAATGATTAAAAGTCTAGAAAACATGATCTATGAGGTAAGATTGGAAAAACTGGGTTTGTTTAGTCTGGAAAAGAGAAGACCGAGAGGGAATGTGGTAACAGTTTTCAAGTATGTAAAAGGTTGTTACAAGGAGGAGGGAGAAGAATTGTTCTTTTTAACCTCTGAGGACAGGACAGGAAGCAATGGGCTTAAACTGCAGCAAGGGCGGTTTGGGTTGAACATTAGGAAAAAACTCCCTAACTGTCAGGGTGGTTAAGCACTGGAATAAATTGCCTAGGGAGGTGGTGGAATCTCCATCATTGGAGATTTTTAAGAGCAGGTTGGACAAACCCCTGTCAGGGATGGTCTAGATAATTAGTCCTGCCATGAGTGCAGGGGACTGGACTAGACGACCTCTCGAGGTCCCTTCCAGTCCGATGAGTCGATGAAACCCCAGTCCCAAGGGCCGTGCGGCCGATTCAGGCTGGGCAGCGCTAGGAGCTTTGCCAAGGCTCCAGGAGGTTAGTGCGACTGGCAAGGAGCCAAGGGCAGAGACCCCCAGGGAAGCAGTTTGTCATTCGCTGGGGGCTCGGGGTCAAGGCTTGTATGGAGAGCTCGCAGCGACGTTCCCCAGACTGCTGTGCACTGCAGAACAGACTGTCCCGCCTGCATGGCAAATCTCAGGAAAACCCCACCAGAGCTGTGGGCGGGGCAGGGGAAACTTTCTGCACTGGGGGAGGGCCGCAGTGGGCTTGAGAAGTTGCTGGTTTCCATGGAGAAGCGTGGCTGCGAGCGGTGCTGTTTAAAGCACCCGCGTCTCTGGCAGGGAGGCCACATTGTCTTCCCAAGGAGCCAGGCGTTGAAATCGAGGGGTCCTCCAGTCCCAGCCCGGGAAGGGCGAGGCTGCTGCCCAGCGGCACGGGGAGATTTCGCCAAAGCCTTGGAAGAAGAGGAATTCAGAGAACTGCTCAGCAGAATCCGCCCTCCCCGGTCCAGATCCCGCCAGCGTCCCCCACTCACCTCCATTTCTGCAGTGCACAGAGGGAAGAGCTGGCTCTCCGGGGGGCTGAGCGCAGTGCTGGGACGGGGAGGAAATGTTTGTGTCTCTCCCTGCTCCCGACTTCGGTCAGGGCAGCCCTGTTCTAGGGCCCCTGGCCCCCCGGGCCTGCCCCCGGCCCAGCCTGCCGCCCTGAGCCTCGTGGTGGCCATTCCAATGGCTGGGGCTTTACTGACAGAGCCAGGGTCTTCCTCCCGCCCACCCCCATCCCTCCACAGGAATAGCCCAGGAGAGCGGACACCGGGACTGGCTTCCTCGGCAGCTCCAGAGCCGAGAACACTCTCCTCCAGTCCCCTCCTGTTTAACCCAGGGAGCGCCTCGGCTGTCCCACGAGGAGGCAGGGCTCAGCCGAACTGGGTCCCAACCATCCAGAGCTCTGTAGGATGAACCGGAAGCCATTGCCCACGCGATGTTCATGGGTCCAGTTTCTTCGGTACTGTGCACAGTACTAGAACATCACCCATCCCCAGGTGCGCTGAGCCCCGCGCAGCCTGGCGCTCTAGCAGGCCAACTCAGGGACTCTGATCCTGGCAGTCAGCTGTGACCCCCTGCGTCTAGTAACAGGCCGAGCACTAGAAAGGGGAAGCGGGTGTCCTGCCGGTGGCTCTGTTTATTGCAGTCCCGGCGTTATCATCGTCATTTCCCTTTTTATTAATCAGCAAATTAATTACAATGCAAACACCAGCCTCCTTCTGAGCATTTTATTGACAACGCCACATACAGGCGGGAGCAAGGGAAACCCACTCCTCCGAGTGGGACAGTCCTGGGGCTTTCTCTGGCTTAGCCTGCGAGGGCAGCTAGCCAGCCACGGGCTCCCCACCTGCAACAGGGTTAATTAACTCTGCAAGACCTCCGCGAAGTCTCCTGCAAGCCTGAGCAGCCCCGAGAGAGGCCCCTGACAAGGGGAAGGGGCTGGAGGGACTGAGCCAGGAGGGAAGGGTAGAGGGTCAGACAGGGAAGCTCACAGCAGGGGAGCTGTGGGTGCGCAGCACTGGTGGCGAGGCAGAGGGCCCTGGCAGATCAGGGCACTGGACTGAGAGTGAGGAGACTTGGGTGCTGTTCCTGGTTCTGGCTGAGTCCATCCCCTCTCGCTCATCAACTCAGACTGCAAGTTCTTCAAGGCAGCACCGCGGGGCCCTGAGCTGGGTCGTGAACTTTCAGGGCAACTGCAATAGATGTAAAAATACAGAACACGTTTGGAAGTCAGCCTACTTCTCCGAGGGGCCAGGCTTTAGGCCCCACCGTCTGAATCCTCGGAGGGGAGCTGACCTGAATCCCACCTGCAAGGTGTGTCCGCCAAGGAGGGGGAGGGATTAGTCTTAGGGGGAGACTGGAAGGAAGGGAAACTGAAGCTGAATATTGGGGGAAACGTCCAAACCATGAAAGCTCCTGGCCTTGGAACAGTCTCCCAAGGCGGGCAGTGGGGGGACCTGGACTTGAGTCGGTGCTTGAGGATACATGGCAGGAAGCAACCCTGCCTGGGTCACCTGGGATATGTAGCTGCTTCTCCCCACCCCAAACTCCCATCCGCATGCCGGTGTGGACAATATGGCCCAGTCACCTGCAAGTCTGCCCAGAAAGGCCCAAGGGGGGGAGGAGGAGGGTTGAATTGATTCTGGCAGGGCAGGTTGTGCTAATGGAGAGCTGGCCCATTTCCCTGCAGAGCCAGTGTGTGCGTGTGACCCTTCCCTGGCTTTTGGCCTTTGATCGCATCCCAGGCCACATGGCATGAAAATTTCCTCTCCTCTGAGTGATTGTTTTCTAGCTGGGATCTTGGCTGTGCTCTTCTGCTAGCACTTTACCCATGCCCTGCTGGGCAGGCCAGTCCGCAGTGTTGTAGCCACATCGGTCCCAGGACATGAGCAAGACAAGGTGCATGAGGTAATATCTGTTATTGGATCAAGTTCTGCAGGCCTGGGTTTAGTGGGTTGCAGATTGTCATAATAAACCATAGATCCACTGTCTCTGTTAAGACTGTGCATGTTATTGCCTAGCAAAAGTTATTACTTTAAACTCCCAGGCTCGTCTTTTGAAGGTGGTGTGCAGGTTTCCTTTGAGGACGAGGCCTGAGAGGTCAGACATGGAGCAATCGCTTTGTGAGAAGTGTTTGCCCACAGGTGATGGGGTGTTTTTGTCTTTTATCATTTTTCTGTGTGAGTTAATTTGAGAGCGTGGTGACTGTCTGGTTTCACACACATAGTTGTGGATGAGTGCATTTAGTGCACTGGATGAGTAAACCACAGGCTGTGATAGGCATTCATAGGACCCATGTGTGACCTGGTGTGCCTAGAGCAGCCCTCTCTGGAAATGCCAAGGGCAGGGCAGGCTGCAAAAGGGAGAGCAGGTGCTCCCAAGACTGGTGGGTAACACTGAAGTTAAACTCCCCAACCAGACACAAACTCTGCTCCTGATCCCCCACACTGGTTATCAAGAAGCAGAAAAGAAATCACACAGCCCCCTTTATTGCATTCCAGTCTCTGGCTCCTAATTGGCAAATGGGTCCAGTAAAGTGAGAAGTTATTTAAAACTCTATTGACTATACAAAATGTTCTTCTGATCCCCAGAGGGGCAGCCACATTCCCAGATCAATACTAGTTTGGATCTGACCCAAAATACCACGTTGCCAGGCAATCCTTTAGTGTCTAAAACAAAAGGTTTATTATAAAGAAAAAAGAAAGAACAAGAAGAGCGATATTAAATGGTAAAGCACTCAGATACATACCAAGATTCAAAGTCCATGTATGAGGTTCTTAGCAGCTTTGGTGAGTTTGCTGGCTTGAAAGTCCCTCTGAAATCATCCCCAGCTTGGATGGGTTGTTTGTTCAGTCCTTTGTTCAGAGCTTCGTTTGTGGAGAAGTTGCTCCAGAGTTGAGACTCAGGAATGAAGACAAAATGGAGATGATACAGTTGCCTTTTATAGTCTTTTGTCATGTGGCTGGTACTTCCTGTGTCCCAAACACAAGCTTCACAGCACATGGCATGGAAAAGCCATAGACCGCTCACACATGGCTCATCAAGTGCAGTCCCTGGTCTCTCGATGGGTTCATTGTACCGCTAATGGCCCTTGATCAAGCAGGCTAGGCAGAGCTGATGCCAAACTGTCTGGGGGTGTCACCCAGATGCACAGCACAAGTTTGGAAATACAGACATACCCTACATCTCTATAACTCACCATACAAAGGTGATCCAAACATAGAAACAAGATTATCGTACTTGGGAAATTATAACATTTTTGCAGATACCTCACACGGCATATCTGGCACAACTCATTGCAATTTTACAATATTGGCATTCATAATATCCTAAAGTGTCCCCCAGATTCCATACGGCATCTCACCCTGGATCTTGAAAGGCATGTTGGGGGGAGGAGGGGAGCGTTACTGATCATCGTAGCAGTGGAGATATGGCTGCAGGTTTTCCATCTGTTGTTCTGGCAGGGTCTGGTGCCACTTTGAGCTGGTGGGTCCTGGTCTGTAGGGAGCTGGCTTCTGATGATGAGTTTGGAGAGGTTTTGGGGTTGTTTGAACCAGAAGAGGGGGTTTGGGAAAGATTTCTTTCAGTATGGTGGGGTGGGGTGTACATACCCCACACTGAGCAACGAGGGCCGAACCTCACCTGCAGCAGATGCTCCATCTGCTGGAGGAATTAAAAGGCCATGAATGAGCTCAGTTGGGGAGCAGACCTGCAGCCCACAGCTCCAGCAGAGCAGAGCGAGACTGAAAGGCTCTGACGTGAGGAAAGGGAGGACCCTCCTCAGAGACAAGCAGAGAGGCAAGTATCCTGTGGCCCTGGACAGTGGTGACTCCCTCTTGCTTCCTTGGGATTTGGATTTTCCCATCAGGCGAAGGCCTTGGACTGAGGTGACCCCAGTGGGGGAGACGAGAGGAAGAGGCTCAGGGAGGACAGCCTTAAGTAGTCTTGGTTGCCAGGTTACTGGTAGCTAAAAGGGCCCTGGGAACCTGGTGGAGTGGGAGGGTCCGGGCTCCCCGCCCCACAACCCTCTTGGCAATCCGGGGTTGTGGCCATGACCAGTAGGTCACGCTTCCCAACCAGACCCTGAGTAGAGACCATTACATATGGGTTTTAGTTGTTTGATGCCCCATATGGGTTCCAGTGGAGGGTGGTAGGTGACAGTTCAGGGTGTGCGGTTGGAGGGGCTATTTTTTCTGTGTTGAAGCAAGTTCTCTGGGGGCATTTGGGTGACCTGTTCCATGATGTGATCTACTTCTCTGGTGGCGGTCCTTGTTTGGTGAAGGCAGTTTTACATGTGTTAAAGTGTGTATCCACGTCTTTCAAAGAGCAAAACCTTCAGACATACACCGATCTGCAACCCACTATCCCCCCCTTTTTGTCCTAGGACTTCAGAGGTGTTAATGGACCACTTCACCTTGAATGGTCCCTTAGAGTAGGTGCTAACTACTTATGTTAAACAATCTGTTCCACCTTGTGTCTAGGTGTGACACTGAGTACCATTCCCAGACCTGCAGGAGAACTCTGTGTAGCTCTCTCTCACCCACAGTAAGAGATATTACCTCACCCACCTTGTCCCTGGACTACCACAGTTATTTTCCACTTGTTAGCAAGCTCTGCTGTTGGCGCAGTCTAGGGATAGCGCTTATAGCTGTGCTGTGAGTCTGAGCAGAAGCACCAGCCTGAAAATCGGATCAAAGCATCCTGTTAACAGCAATTGGATCCTGTCTCTGATCCCAGCCTAGGGCATGAAAAGCAGAGCTTTGCCCACGTTTTCCCTGCCACCTCCTCCTTTCTCTTCCTTTCTTCCTTGCCTCCCCATCCCGCTTGCCCTGGGGCCTTTTCCACATCCACACCTTGGAAATGCTGCATACTGGGGGCCCTTTCAGTGCATGGAGGGCTGGATACATGGATCCACCCCCTTAATCCACCATGCCCTGGCCTGGTACCCACTTGCATGTCAGAGGCTCTCCTGCCCGTTTCTCCAGGGACTGCAATCTGCATGGCAGAGCCATCATGCCTGAGAAAGGAGCTACTTAAATATGATCACTGCGGCACCCAGCAGACCAGCGATACCCCCTGGGCTCCTGCTTTGTCTTCTCAGATGTCCCCCCACCGTTCTCCCACTCCGAACAAGTCTTTTCCTCCTGCAAGGTTTTAGTGCCATGTGATTATTATAAGCTCATCTGCCTAAAGGGACTGGCTGGTTTATCTGCCTTTCCTCTTCCGATAAAGGCCCCATCGCACAAGCTCCAGGCTGCAGAGATAACATTGAAATAGCTTCTTTCTTACACTCCACTGGGGGAAGTTTGCTCCTTTGCTTCTTTCTCACTTTTTCCCGGCTGCTGCTGCTGGAGAAATCCAGGCGCAGCATCAATCACAAGCCATTTGAACTGAGAGGACAGTCACATCTCCCTGTGTCACCCCCGGCCTTGTTGCCCTGAGCACATGGCGGAGCTGTCCTTGGGGAGGAGGGGCCAGTGAGGCTGGGCCAGGACTGAGGTCCGTCCCAAGCACCAAAGCGGAGGTCAGACGATAGCTGGCCGGTCTGGGTCCTGAGGTGAATTTATTGCTGGTACTAGCCCAGCTACGGTTGTAGCAACCAAAGTTGAGCCTTATCCACAACATAGATACGGCACGGGCAACAGCAGAGCCAGCTTCCCCATGCCGCCCGGCCCACGTGCTCCAGCCTTGCCTGGCCAAAGTAGAACTCAGTCTCCATGGCCCATTCATTCCTCGACTTTCTGCCCGGACTGCCCACGAGGGGGCCAGTCAATGCCCGGTGTGGCGGTGGTTTTCAGGGATGTGGGCGCCCGTCCTGAGGAACTAGGCTGGGACCCACCTGATGCTCCCCAGACATTGCTCACACTCCCTGTCCATCTGGGCTAGCGTGGATTCGACAGCCTCAGGGTGAAACGCTCCACATCCCGATCCCCTGAGCTGCCCAGCCCGCTCCTGCCCCAGAGCGTTCTCCTTGGAATTGGGTCTCGGAGCGAGAGAGCCTGCGTCCAAGTCGCGTGTGCCCTGCCCCCGGGGCATTTAGCCTACGATAAGAAATCATTCAAGCCCTCCACAGGCCAGTCTAATGCAGAGGCATTTGGACAGGGAGCATGTCATCTGCAAAGCCATCAGTCATCTCCCAGCCAGTCCCCTGGAGCCCTGCTCTCAGATCCAGTGCTACCAATTCAAAGTTAAACAGGGAAACTTTGCCAGAAACAGATCCCCTGGGCTTCCCTCCCAGTTCACCTGGGTAAGCTAAAGTTCACATCATGACACTCAGTTAGGCCAAGCCAGGGCGTCTAGACTTGCGACGAGCTTCTTCGTGCCAACGGATTGACAGAAGATCAATCGCCCTGGTCTGTTCATTCCCTCTGGGGCACCTGGCACTGGCCACTGTCAGGGACAGGACTCTGGGCTATAGACCCACCAAGCTGATTAACAAATTTCCCATAAGCCACAAACCCCACAACCTTTGCTCCCAGTCCAAGGTATTTCTTTACAAACACCCACAGCTGTTTTAGTCCTGGGTCTCTGCTGAGCGGAGTCTGCCAGTCACCTTGAACTGACCCAGAGAGTCCTGCTCACGGTGTTTCCATGCTGTGGGGGCTAGAATATGAGCCCCACAGTCACTTCCACTGCTGCCCGAAACAGGTCAGGAAAAATTCTCCTGCCTTCTGTCCGCAGGTTGTCAATGCATATCTGGAACCCACCAGCTATTGCAGATAATAACCTTGAGAACGAACAAGAGAGTGAGACGCAGAAACCTCTCCAGACAATGAACCCGACTGACTGTTCCTGCTAATTCCACTCCACAAAGAGAAATGAAAGGGCCAGTGGCTCCCATTAGCAGGGTAAAGACTACGAAGAAAGATGATTATCGATCGCCCTTCACAGGTCATCAGCAATTTGTACACAGCTCACTGCTGAGATTGGTAGCTGCAGGAGAGGTATTTTGTCTTGCTGTGTTTCTTTCTGTCGCTGCTGTTCCTACCTGAGCTCCCAGGACAAACCCCAGCCCAGGGGAGACCCAGCCCCAATTCAGGAATGCACTTCAGCACCTGTTTTCAACCCCAAGGTTAAAGCTAAGCACATGCTTAAGAGGCTTTGCTGGATTGGGACCCAAATGTGGATGTTTCAGTTGAAGAATCAGCTAGTATTTTATGGCTTTAAAACGACTGCGGTCGAGGTGACGTGGTCACATTTATTTGTCCCGGGGCAGAGTAGAGGCAAGAGGGGAAAGGGCAGAAATGCATCTGTCCCCACTAAAGGCAAGAGGAGACATTGATTAGTTCGTAGCGTGGGGAGTTAGGAGTTAAGACCTGAACCTTACCCCCAGCTCTGGCTCCAGCTGGGGCAAATCATCCAGCGCGTGTGCCTAAAGCAAGAAGACCCTGGAGTTAGTCCAGTCCTCTGCTGTGGCTAGGGAGGCCTGTATGCTTTGTTATGGCCAGTGCAGTGGCTCTGTCCCATGCTAGGGAATAGTGACATAGCCTAGGTTAGAACACGGACTTCCTGCCGTGGGGAGACACCCTCGAACTCTCTGTGTCTCAACTGCTTCATCTGTAAAATGGAGCTAAGAAAACTCCCTTCCTTTGTATAGTGCTCTGAGCTCCTCGGATGAAAGAGGCTCTAGAAATGTGTATTGTTATGCTTCTCATTGCCTTCACACCAGTTACGATGGAGAAGCTTGTGTGATATCCGTGACGGTGCACTCCAGATGTTTTATGGAAATGTGCTTATGAGTGTGAATATGATGTAACTGGAATATGCTTTATGCAAAAGGTCTCTTGTAAGGTATCATAACAAAGGTTATAACCTGCTGAATATATTCCTCCTATTTGTATGAATGTATCATTCTTGTAGCTGAAGCTAGAAATATGAAGTAAAACTCTGAGGTCCTATTGTAATTATGCAAAGTGTGGGCCATTAATGGTGGTTTAAAATCGTGATGGCTCCCATTGACTAGGACAATTGGTTGTAAATGGTTTATTTACCTGCAAGCCTTCCTGTGTACCTGTGGGCCAACTCAGGAAGAATGGAGACTAGGGGTCTTACAGTGACATGTGACCATGTCACATGATACTGGAATCCATCTTAATCCTTGTATTTTTCCATTGATGAGGCAGGGGTGGGGACAAGCACAGACAAAAGATTCCAGTCTTGTGCCAAAGTTATAAAAGGGGGTGAAGCAAGACAAAAGGGGATGCCAGTCATGAGAAAACCCCTGCTTATCACCTGAGATGTCTGCTGGCACTAACAAAGACTGTACCAGGGGAAAGGATTGGGCCCAGACTAGGAAGGAGTCTAGTCTGTGAAAGAAGTTTATTGGAACTTCTCTGAGGGTGAAATATTACCTGTAATCAGTTTCTTAATGTATTAGGCTTAGACTTGCATGTTTTTGCTTTATTTTGCTTAGTGTCTTACTTTGTTCTGTCTGCTATTACTTGAAACCACTTAAATACTACTTTTTATTCTAATAAAATCACTTCAGTTTGTTAATAAACCCAGAATAAGTGATTAATACCTGGGGAAGCAAACAGCTGTGCATATCTCTCTATCAGTGTTATGGGGGGGACAATTTATGAATTCACTCTGTACAAGCTTTATACAGAGTAAAACGGATTTATTTGGGGTTTGGATCCCATTGGGAACTGGATGTCTAGGTGCTGGAGACAGGTAACCTGCTGAGCTGTTTTCAGTTAAATCTGCAGGTTTGGGAGCATGGACCAAACCCTGTGTCTGTGTTGCAGCAGGCTAGCATGTCTGGCTCAACAAGACAGGGTTCTGGAAGTCCCAAGCTGGCAGGGGAAATGGAGTCAGAGGTAATTTCAGCACATCAGTTGACAGTCCCAAGGGGACTCTGTGACCGAACCCGTCACAATATCATAAAGCAAGAGAGCAGAATCTCCCAAAAGAAAAGAAAAGAAAAGAAAAGAAAAGAAAAGAAAAGAAAAGAAAAGAAAAGCTGCCCCATTTTGCCACCCTAGAATAATATCCTGTCTCCCATTCCTGCACAGACAGGCAGCGGGTTGTGGTAATTACCTTCACATTGGGTTCCCTATTTATTTTGTTAGTTGTTTATTCACAATATGGATGAATCAATTTAAATTAAAAAAAAAACCCTGAAACGTTTCATTTTCACACTGGAGTTGATCAGAGACTGGTTAGACCCAACACCAAGGGTCGTGGTCATTCTTAGTGGGGCCTGGCCTCTGTTTGCCACATGTGCTTAACATCATCCCACTGGTTGGATCAACATTATGGACTGGTCCTGCCAATGGCAACCTGGGGAAGGGGGGGGAGGTCACATGAGCCTCCCCAAAACACCTGGGGGGGCAAGGCGGGCAGCTGGGGAGATGAAGGGGCAGGGCCAGAGCCGGAAGGGAAGAGGTGGGGCCAGAGCTTCTCCTCTTCCAGCCACACTGTCTGGTGCGGCACGCAGCAGCTGCACTCTCCCAGGCAGCCTCCAGCCACGCTGCCTGCCTGGGACAGCCCATAGAGAGCAGCTGCTGTGTGTCACACCACGGGCAGCGTCCTCGGCAGGCAGCGTGGCTGGAGGTTGTCTGGCATGTGCATTAGTGGCTCCATGTGCCAGGGGGACTGGAGCAGAGCCCCCCACACACACCAGGTAACGTGGAATGGGGAGGGGACTGGGAGAGCGCGGGGCCCTGGGCTGGGGCAGGGCAGAGATGGGTCACATGGGGAGCAGGACGGAATCACGTGAGGGGGTCACTTGGGGGGTGGGGACGAGCCACATGGGGGGAGTCATGTCATGGGGTCATGTAGGGGGCAGGGTTGGGTCACGTGGGGAGGTCACATGGGGAGCGGGGCAGAGTCACATGAGGGGGTCAGGTGTTGGGGCAGGAACGAGTTACATGGGGGGGTCACATGGGGAACAGGGTGGAGGCACATGAGGGGGTCACGTGGGGGGCGGGGACGAGTCACGTGGGGAGGTCACATACCCCCCTTTAGCTGGTGCCCCCTTTGTGTACCTCCCACTAGTCCCCTGCCGATGGACCTGGTGCTCCAGTAACACAGTGGAAGCCCAGTAGGAATACTGAGAAGTGGATTGGTATTGATCAGTGTTAAAAGGGCCAGAATCTGATTCCACAGCTTTCTGTGACATAACCGTCTTCTTCTACTTCCAGAGAAAAAGGGAAAATAGTCCCTCCCGCATACTCTGCCTGTGGCAGGCATAGAGACAGCTGCTAACCCTGGTATATTGAGTGAATACTGTATTAAAAGGCAGCACCAGTTACAAGACAGCATTTCAGCGCAGGCCACAGGGGCAGTTACCGACAGAACCTAACAGGAAACTAGGCAAAGCTCTCAGTCCTTCTAGCGAAGCTTCTGTTCCTGTTTCCAGGCTGGTGAACCCCTAAGAGCAGAGAAAGTCAATCTGCATATTGAATGTCATAAATAAAACATGGTGTTAAAGAAATCAGTGCAGCCCGCTTGGCTCTGGGCTGCTCTCCATGCTCGGGCTGCGCCTACACTGGGGAAATTCCCAAGAACAGTTCTAAGGCCCAGGCCCGTCTTGCACTGATTAGAATGGGCCTCTATTTGCAGCCAGGGTTTGCTGCCTCAGTGCCGGGGGGATTCATGTATTCAGCCGCCCGTCCATCGTGCCTCGCCGCTGCAGGGCTCCGAGAGCAGCGGGATGAGATGTTAGCAGAAGATCTGCAGAATGCAGGGGAATCAGACCGGGTGACCCCGCTGCCAGTTGTTTTCCTGGCCCCATTAGCTAAGATCCTCTGATTGCAAGGCCCTCCCGATGGTTGTGAAATCTGAGTAGTAAATTCTCCCATTGATAGTGTCTGTCTCAGGCCCCATCTGGCTCCCAGCACCCCAGTAACGGAGCACCCCACCCCCCAACGTTAATGAATTCATCCTCACCACACCCCAGTTACTACCCTGGGGTTCCAGAGGGGGAGCTGACGCAGAGAGATCAGATGACTTTCCCAAGGAGTCTGCTGCAAAGCTAGGAATTCGGAGTCCCAGGGCAGGGCCTTCACCAGAAGCTCAGCATTTCTACATGACTAGTCGTGCAGAGAACCTGAAGCTAAACCCAGGCAGGCAGCAGGGACACTACGCGTGTGTTGAGGAAACATCAGCAAATCCCTCTCCCCAAAGAGGCACGGGACAGTAGAAAGTCACCTCTCCGGCTGGGGAGTGGGGTGCCGGGAAGGGGAAATGGCTGGTTTCTGACAGATCGTCTCCAGGAGGCAGAGTGGCGTACCGTCACAGAGTGTGGGGGGAGACAAGGCCCTGCACCCCCACCTTCCTGCGATTCACCGTGACTCTCAGCCAGCCAGTAACACAGGACGACAGGAACACAATCCAAGACAGGTCTTGCAGGTACAGACAACAGGCTGCCCTCAGGTCCATCTTGGGGGGGCCCCAGGGAGGCCAGAGCCATGTCTGGGCTCCCCTCCATTTTCCCAGCCAGCTTCAAACTGAAACTCCCTCCAGCTGTTCATTCAGCCTCCCCTTGGCTCCTCCCCCAGCCTTTGTCCATTTCCCTGGGCAGAGGTGTCACCTGGCCTCCAACCTTCCTGGGTTCTCATGTTACGTGCTCAGGTCTCCTCCCGCAAGGCAAGTCTCCCATCCCCAATGCAGACAGCCCCAGCAACACTCCCCTGCAACCTTCCCAGGCCAACACTCCCCCCTCCCTGCTGCGTTACAAGCACCCACCCAGTATTCAAAGAAAACATTCAGAACATTCCCACTTGGTCACACTTACACAGTCCATTTCCCGACCAGTGGCCTCACTTGAGTGAAGGGCTTCCCCCATTAGCACAAAGGCACCAAATGTGTCTCCATCTATTGGGTGAATCTAGAGCATGGTCTCTGGGAGGACCCAGAGCAGGTCTCACGCCAGCTGGGCAACAAAGATTAGTTCCATTGGCACCATTATTGCTTTATAATAGATGGCACACGCACAGCCGCCTGCTAAACTCTGGTGTTGTTGCCATTGAAGAGATGCCAGTTCTGCAGTGTAATAGCCAACAGGTCACAGACATCTCCACGATGATGCAGAATCGTCTTCCTGCAGAATGAGCCATGTAACCAACCAGCCCTTGGGCTGGAATAACGGAGCAGCCCTGGGGAGACAAAACAAGGCAGCGCCATGTATTGTCCTCAAGCTGCTCTGTGCTCCAGGGCTGTCCCCCTGCTGTGACTCACTGATGCCAGGCTGGAATGCCTGACTCAAGTGGGGCTGGGCATGGTCAGTGAAGGGAGTTACGTGCTGCCTAGGCCTGGGACTCGCACACTGAATGTTACGGCTGCTGGTTACTTGTTCCCTGCAGCCGGCAGCGTGCAAGGTGCTGGCCAGTCTCAGGTTAAAAGAACGTGTGCATGCCCCAAGAGTTTATAGTCTAATCATCGATGTGATGAGTGAGCAGCTTCTTTCCCTAAAGCACAGTGCCAGCTTCACCCCTTAGAGCAGGCCCTCCCGCAGAGGGGGAACCCACAGCGCGTCTGGCACCATTCCCTCTCCCCCGACTGTGACCTATAGGGAGGAAGGCTGGCCCCATGCTAAGGCACTGGACTGGGGCTCAGGAGACCTGGCCTTCATTCCTGGCTCTGCCACTGATGCCTTGGGTGAGTCACCTAAGCTATGACAATAGTCGAGGGCTTACAGCAGCGCAGTGGCACCAATGCAGCTACACTGCTGTAAGCTCTCTAGTGTAGCCGCTCTGAGCTGTCCCATCAACTTCATTAATCCATCCCCAACGAGCACCGACAGCGCTGGCCACACCGGCGTTCAGGTCAGTGTAACTTTCGTCACTCGGGGGAGGGGGGGGGCTTATTCACACGCCTGAGCGACGTACATTATACCACCATAAGTGGTAGTGTAGACGTAGCCTTCATCTCGCTAAACTAGATTTTGAATTTCTTCCTCCCAGGGGTGCGCAGTTAACATAAGAACATAAGAACGGCCAGACTGGGTCAGACCAAAGGTCCATCTAGCCCAGTGTCCTGTCTTCTGACAGTGGCCAATGCCAGGTGCCCCAGAGGGAATGAACAGAGCAGGTAATCATCAAGTGATCCATCCCCTGTCGCCCATTCCCAGCTGCTGGCAAACAGAGGCTAGGGACACCATCCCTGCCCATCCTGGCTAATACATTGATGGACCTATCCTCCATGAACTTATCTAATTCTTTTTTATACCCTGTTATAGTTTTGGCCTTCACAACATCCTCTGGCAAGGAGTTCCACAGGTTGACTGTGCATTATATGAAGAAATACTTCCTTTTGTTTTAAACCTTCTGCCTATTAATTTAGTTTGGTGGCCCCTAGTTCTTGTGTTATGAGAAGAAGTAAAGAACACTTCCTTATTTACTTTCTCTCCACCAGTCATGATTTTATAGACCTCTATCATATCTCCCCTTAGTCGTCTCTTTTCCAAGCTGAAAAGTCCCAGTCTTATTAATCTCTCCTCATACAGAAGCCGTTCCATACCCCTAATCATTTTTGTTGCCCTTTTCTGAACCTTTTCCAATTCCAATATATCTTTTTTGAGATGGGGCGACCACATCTGCACGCAGTATTCAAGATGTGGGCATACCATAGATTTATATAGAGGCAATATGATATTTTCTGTCCTATTATCTATCCCTTTCCTAATGATTCCCAACATTCTGTTCACTTTTTTGACTGCCGCTGCACATTGAGTGGATGTTTTCAGAGAACTCTCCACAATGATGCCAAGATCTCTTGCTTGGTAACAGCCAATTTAGAACTGAGACTGGCACCTCAGTGCCCCATCTGTGAAATGGGGGTGACTGTCCTTTCTTTCTCCCACCTTTTGTCTGCTTAACTGTGAGCCCGGGGGCAGGGACTGTCTCCCACTCAGTGTCTGTGCAGCATCTAGCCCAAAGGGGCTGTGATTTACTGTAATAGCAATAATAAACGAAATCAGAATCGCAGCCAGTGAGAGAGCAGAGTCTAGGGAATAGTCTGACACTGCACAGCAGTGAATTGGTTTTGATTCATTGTCACCTAGGAACTACAGCAATAACCTAGAGACGATCGGGTGGGATTGGACACCATCCCGGGCTGGGACCATTGTCCTTGTTTCGTGTGTTTATAACATTGGGTTCCAATTCCCAACTTTGACCAGTCCTTGGTGTCACACTGTGGACTCCAGCAGACTAAGTAGCTAATGCAGGTCTTCTTTAAGCATCTACACTCTGCTTTGGCCCCGGGGTGACACGTGTGTGTGTCACGGAGTCCCCGGGCGATGCTCTGGAACTGCTCCCCACAAAGCCAGTCAGGACTTTGGGGATCCTCCTCTCCCTCGGAGCAGACTGTCTTCAGGGCAAGAAGCTCACACGGCTTCACCTCCTGGGTCTCTCCTGGGAGCATTCAGCATACGCCCCTCTGTTCGCTTCCCACAGCGAGTCCCCCCAGGTGAGGTCCTGGGGAAGCCAGAGGGTCCTGCACCCCCACTTCACAGTCAGACGTGACTCTCAGCCAGCCAGTAAAACAGAGGTTTATTAGATAACAGGAACATGGTCTAAAACAGAGCTTGTAGGTCCAGCAAATGGGACCCCTCCGCCGGGTCCATTCTGGGGCCCAGCGAGGCAGGCCCCCGTCTGCCCTCACTCCTAGTCCCCAGCCAGCTCCAAACTCCAACCACCATCCAGCCCCTCTTTCTCTAGGCTTTGTCTCTTTCCCAGGCCAGGAGGTCACCTGATCCCTTTGTCTCCAACACCTACAGTTGGCACCTTTGCAGAGGAGGGGCCCAGGCCATCAGTTGCTAGGAAACAGAGTGTCAGGGATTTATGCACACTGGCCTTTATCCCACCACCTAGAGACTTAAGAAATGCATAGGGGAAACTGAGGCACCCACACAGTATTCAGAGGAAACATTAAGAACAGTCCCAGTTCGTCACATCATGTCACTGTCCTTCCTGCTCTTCCTCGGGTAAAGCGAAAGGCTGTTGAGCTGTACTGTGTTATCTGAAGCCATGCCGGGAGCTTTGCGCCTTACTCTGGTTTAGACATTAGCAAGAGCATCACCTGCAGCAAGGGAAAGGCTGACTCCAAACTCCAGCCTTGACAGGTACAGGAAAGAGGATTTTCTTTCTGAATATATTTCTTACTTTTAAATCTCTGCACGTAATCGCATAGTCGGATCCTGCCACTCCTACTCACCGTGAGCTGGGCCTTGCTCCTTGAGTAGCCCCATCCAGTTCAGTGGGACTACTCGCCTAGTCCAGTGCTACTCTGCATGAGTAAAGGTGGCAGCAGCTGGCTCTTAAGCAGTTTTGAAGAAAGAGCCTTTTAGCTCCCTTCTGAAGGAAGCTCAGAACCCATCAATTCTTGAAGCCAAGGTGCTCTCCCCTCCTCCCTTCCTCCCTCCCTCCTGATAGCAGTGGCCCTTTGAAGTCTTGCCAGGCAAATCTCAGCTGTTCGCTGGGGTGGTGTCTAATCTTGGTTGAGAGTTGTATGCACAGCCAGTTCCTCGGATGCCATGGAAGGGACACCTTAGGACAGTAGTGAAGCCTGAGTTAACAGGGCCTAGTTTAACTAAAGAGTCACTGTACTGCTAGAGACGAGATGGGCGAGGTCGTATCTTTTATTGGCCCCGCTTCTGTTGGTGGACGGTACCCGCTTTCGAGCTGCACCGAGCTCTGGGGAAGGACGCAGAGCTAAATACCAGTAGGGACAGATTGTCCACCAGAAGGGGAACTGCATGTTGGAGGTGGTCATTTGAAATGAAGTGGACAATGGTGGGTTAGATTGTTATGCATAAAGAGTCTGAAGTGGGCAATTAAGGGTAGCAGGCAGTGTGGTGTGTTACACGAGCCATAAAACCAATGTCCCTGTTAAGTCTGTGGTGTCCAACAAAGTTAGGAATGTAAGTTGGCAGGCAGGAGCTCTGCCAGCTTTTCTGCCACCCTAGGCGGCGGAAGGTCCCACCCCGAAATGCTGCCCCCCACAGAGGCAGGGGAAGGTCCCGCCGCCGAAATACCACCGCGATCACCGCCCCCCCAATTTGTAGCACCCTAGGCAACCACCGAGGTTGCCTAATGGGTTGCACCAGCCCTGTTGGCAGGCCTGCCTTTTGAAGATGTTTTGCAGGTTTCGAGGACAAGTATTGAAAGATCAGTTAGAGAGTGATTGCCTTGTGAAAACCCCTGGGAGATAGTGTGAGTTTGTCTTTTCTCATTTTCTGTTTGAGTTCATTTGAGAGCGTTGCTATTGTCTGGTTTCACCCACATCGTTGTTATTGGGCCATTTGATGCACCGGCTGAGGTGCAGTGTGTTGTCAGAGGCCCAGGGATCTGGAAGGTGTCTTGTGGGGGGCGTTGGTCACCGTAGCAGTGGAGATATGGCTGCAGGTTTTGCATCTGTTGTTCTGTCTGGGTCTGGTGCCACTTGGAGTTGGTGGGTCCTGGTCTATGGGGAGCCGGCTTCTGATGATGAGCTTGGCCAGGCTGATTGTTGAAGGCCAGAGGAAGGGAGTTCAGGAAAGATTTCTTTCAGGATGTGATCCCCATTGGCAACAACACTGCAAAGAGCTGTATTGCCAGTCAGTCACCCTGGAGAGAGGCTCTTTGGACACAGCTATCAACGGTCAAAAAATAATGCAAGAGCAAATGATAACAGTGAGAGTCATTAACCACTGGAACAATGTACCCAGGGTCCCGGTGGATTCACCGTCACTGGCCATTTTAAAATGGGGATGGGCTGTTCTGCTCTAGGAATGATTTGGGGGCGGGTCTCTGGCCCGTGCTCTGCAGGGGGTCAGACCAGATGATCACAAGGGTCCCTGCTGGCTTTGGGAGCTAGGAACCTCTTCCCAAACCGCTTCTCCCAGCCCTTGGCCACACTCGTTCCCTTTCAGAGCCGGGACAAACTTCCTCCTTGTCTGTTGATTAATGTGCCCGTAATAAGACGGGCTAAGCCCTCCGCTCCCAGCTGTTCTGCCTCGCACTGCCTCGCCCCAGCCACGCTCCCCCAAACCAGAGCTCCCCACTCTCCCTGCACCCCAGGGGGCTGTGGAGAGAGGCCGGCGGGGGAAGGGCCCTGCTTGTCCGCCCAGGGAGGGACAGTGACACCCCCGCCGGCTGAGGCGGCCCGCCCGGGCCAGGAGAAACTCTGGGCTGACCCCCCCCCCCCGTGCGCTCCGCAGGTCCCGGGGAGGGGGCGGGTCTCCGTGCAGCTCCGCGCAAACCCATCGCGGGGCAAACTCCAGCCAGCCCCTGCGCGCCCCGCCTTCGGGGCTCCCGGCGCCGCAGTCCGCCACCCCCGGCCGCGTCCAGCCGCCTCCGCCTCCGCCTCCCCTCCCGCGCCCGGGCAGCGCTGCCCCGCCGGCCGGCCGTGCCCCGCGGAGGGCGGGCGGCGGCTGCTTCCAGCGGCCCCCCCTTTGCCGGGCGGGGCGCGGGGTGCACAGACTCCGGCAGCGCGCACTCTGCCCGGCGCCGCCCGCCTCCAGCGCAGCCTCCCCGCCCGGCTTCCAGGTTCGTACCGCTCTTTGTCTGCTCCCTTCTCCGCCTTCCCCGGCCCGGCCTCCTGCCCGCCTAGGCCCGGCCTGCCGCGGGCTTCAGCACCGCGGGCGCGGACAGCTCCGTGCGCCCCGGGCGCGCCGGCCAACGGGGCCCGAGCCCTCTCCGGCAGCAGCACCCGGGAGCCGGCCTGTTGGGTCGGGTTTGGGGCCCGGCTCGCCCGGCCCCCCAGCCCCAGCCCGCAGGGCTCCCCACGCCGGCTCGGGGCGGCTCCCCCGGCTAACCCGGGGCGCAGCAGCCCCCCAGTCACGCCTCCCTCCACTCCCCGCGCCTGTTCGGAGCCGGGCGGGGTCTTCTGGGGGAGCCTTTCATTGTCCCCATGGCTCCCGAGCTGCGGGGCTGTGGAGCTGAAACAATGGGGAAACGGGCTCCCTTCCCCCGCCCTCTTATGTAAGCGCGGTAAAGAATAGCAAGGAGAGGAGGGCGAGCTGCATCCTGGGGGTGGGGGGCGATGATGCGGGATTCCCCCGGGAACCCGCCCTCCACCCCCAGGGCAGCACCGCTGCTCCGTGCCTCTGCAGCCAGGGGTTGTTGCTAACGGGCCTGCTTCCAGCGGGATTGCTGAACCGAGAGCAGGGAAAGGAGGGGAAATCCTTGTCTCTCCCTGCAAAGAGGCCTGGGGCACTGCAGAGCTGCGAGGGGACGCTCCCCCCAAAACCCTCCTGCAATTATGTGCCGGGCTTTGGAGGGCTGGCTCCTGCTCCTGCAATCAAGGCAGGTGTCTGCACTGCAAGGGGCCCTGGAGGGCAATGGGGCTGTCCCATGGCTAACTGTGATTCCCTTGTGCCTATTGCAGTTAGAAGGGGTCGCTGGCAAAGGCCGTCTGACGACTGGCTCTTGCCAAGCTAAGAACAGGCAGGCCAGGATGCTGCATGCCACTCCAGCCGTGATACGATTGTGGTCTGAGCGAAAGCCGGTTGGGCCGAATAGACAGACTCCCGCTGAAGTCAGTGTGTTTGGCATTAGGCCCTGGGGAAGTGCAGCTGGGGGCTCTGTACACACGTCCTGCCTTTCTACAAACCAGGGCCCTAGTGAGCAAACCAGTCAAAAGGAAGCGAATTGTCCATCCCCTGCTCCATCACACATCTCCCATCATTGCTTGTGTTCTCGGCACGGGCAGCTACAGTTCCTTGGCCCAGCCAGTGAGTCCTAAACACGGACCTCGCACCTCTTACTGTAAGAGACATCTCCACTGGCCTCGTTCTTAGGCGGTTCCCTGGTATACAGCCTATATTCTCCTTTCCCTTAGTTCACCCCATTTCTCCTAGCGCTATCTCACTGACCCCCTACGCCCCCCACGGAATTCCTCTCCCTCCTTATTTAACATCTTCAGATACTACCAGGCACTCCTCCTGCCCCTCCACTCCGCCTCCCAGCCAAGCTGCACCTGCACCTCATGAACCAGTCCATCCAAACCCCATTGCACTTCCCCCAGTCCCCTCTGGGAAGTGAGGAGTGGGGTGCCGAGCTGGGGGGCACATTGGGAGCCAAGTCGCACCGTCTGGTCTTAGAAGCAGGTTGTGTGAACACACAGTGCTTTATGCCCCCCTAACGCACATGAGCAGGCCCATCGGTATCGGTGGGCTGACTTGCATGAATAAGGCAGGCAGGATTCGGCTCTGGGTTTCAGAAGGGGGGGCCTGGGGAGGGCGTCTGATGCTAGGTTTCTCAGCGCTGTCTGGGGGAGCTGAAGAGGTAGGGTGCAGGCTGTTAACTCAGGTTAAAAGAAGGAGGCACTTGCCCACCCTCCAGGACAGAGGTGACAAGAACCAGGGCAAGGTCTCTGGGTTGGCAGAGCATCAGCCCATTCCTGCTTGCAGAACAGTGCGTCTCCAAACAGAACGGTACGCTGGCAGCTGCGTCAGTGCTAAGCCCTGGTGTAATTACCTGAACTAGTGTGTGTTGGACGCTCGCTCAGAGTGCTAGCGCTGTCCGTCGCTATCACCAGGATAGCCGGGCCAGCGCTGGAATCCAGGGGCTCATTTTCCTGTGTAGCAGAGGCCGGAGAAAGCTCATTGAAGACAGATTGACACATAACAACATGTTTCAAAATGGTCCTTGGCTGGGGCTGAGTGTTTGTTTCTTCGATTGCCTTGCGCGATAGTATTACTATTGCAATGATCCCAACTAGACACAGCTATTAACACCTCCCAGAGGTGGATGAGAAATGCAGTTCGCACCTTAACTACGCCTAGTGTTGATTTGCAGCCCTTGGCAGCCACGCTGATTGAGCAGCCCCAATGCTCTTTGTCAAGGATCTCTACATGGGAAAGGAAAAGAAATGTCATCACAATTTCAAATCATGAGACACCTCAGCGGAGATCAGGGCTCCCATGTGTTAGGAATGGTGGGCAAAGTAAGAGACAATCCAAAGAGCTCACAGTTGAAACAGACAAAGGCAGGAGCCAAATAGAGGTGAAGGGACTTGCCCAAGGCACGCAGCAGGTCAGTGGCAGGAGTAGAGGCCAGTTCCTCGGATCCCCTGGCCAGTGCCCAGCCATGAGGCCAGACTGCCTCCAGGGAAGTTTATATTCTTTAGAAAGCAGCAAAAGGTTCAGGAGGAACCAACCCCTTCAGTTCCTTGTTGCAATGCATTATGTTGTGTTACTGCTGTGAGCTCCTCAAGGCAGAGCGTGTGTTTGTACAGCATCTAGCGCAGGGGTTCTCAAACTGGGGGGCAGGACCCCTCAGGGGGTCATGAGGGTATTACATGGGGATTGCGAGCTGTCGGCCTCCATCCCAAACCCCGCTTTGCCTCCAGCATTTATAATGGTGTTAAATATATAAAAAGGTGTTTTTAATTTATAAGGGGGGGTCGCTATGTGAAAGGGGTCAGCAGTACAAACGTTTGAGACCTGCTGATCTAGCGCATCTGGGCCCTTGTCCCCAGCAGGTCTCTTGGGTGCTACCATGTTATCAGTATGAAATAAGAATGAAGGTAACGAGGAGTCCGGTGGCACCTTAAAGACTAACATCTGAAGAAGTGGGTTATTTACCCACGAAAGCTTATGTCCAAATCAATCTGTTAGTCTTTAAGGTGCCACGGGACTCCTCGTTTTTGTGGATACAGACTAACACGGCTCCCCCCTATTACTTGGTAAGAATGAAGGTGTGACTTGAGATTCTTATCAACCAGACGGATCACTTGGCTTCCTCCACTCATTTCCTAGTGTATAGACAACACAAACCTTTTTAAGAAGAAAAAAAACCCTGAGAACTTCAGGTACAAGCTGGTGTTTAAAGTCAGAGTTTTCAGCACAGATGAGAAGTCAGGCAAATGGAATGACTGCTCCCGGAAGTGTCCTTGGGAGAGACGCAGGGAGCTGAAAGGATATTCGTCCCTGCTGCTTCATGTCTCTTTTATTGGCTTTTCAAAGTGCCCAGCATTGGCCAACCTCTGTTCCCATAGAGCTCAGTGGGGCTGCCTGAGGTAGTGAGTGCCAGCAGCCGGGCAGCTGTTCAGAACATCTGCACAGTTTGGAACTTTCATTAGCCAATGGAGGCTGCCTCTGTGCCGCCCTCTTTCCTTGCTCTGTATATTCCACAGCACCCTAGAGAGGCTAAATCCTGAATACCAGGCAGTTCATTGCCTGGGAGTCTCTCAGGTGAGACCTTAACCCGTAGCTTTTGTCTGCTGTATGTGGCTGTTCATGATCCCAGGGCACTTTTGCATAAGACTTGCTGCTTGCCCATTGTCTTTGTCCAATTTCCATCTCCCTGACATCGTTGCACTGTGAGTTTTGTGGTCACTGCTCGGCCCCAGAGGTGACTGCATTTAAGTGGTGTTGAATGTACAAAGTGTATAAAGTGCTTTGAGATCCCTCCAGATGAAAGGGACTAGAGAAATGTGATAGGTTCATATAAGCATATGCACCCTATCACAAATGCCTGTGAGAACTATTTGACACTCTCCATTCAGTCCCTTGACATCAATGCACAGCTGTAAATTGGGGGCAGGTTTCAGGCCAAGGATGGGCTGGATACGGGGCGGGCAGACGGTGTGTTTTAATTGGAAGCCATTTCCCCAGAACTTAGCTGATCTGTGACCCTCTTTCCCAGACCCGAACGCTCCAGCTGTTGTGGAACTCACAGCTGATGCTGCCGCGCTGGGAGAGCTTTGTTCTGCCCCCAGGGGAAGCGTTTTGTGGAGATGACTGGCATGAAAGACCCTGTGCAAAGTTTTCCTGCCTGTGTGGTTCGGTTCGCCCCTTTTCCTCGCTCACATCTCCCTGAGCTGAATTTTTAAAAAATGCAGAGGTTTTAAAAGACAAACACACCCTGCTTTAAAGAGCGGTTGCCCCGGGGGCGGGAAGAGGCAGCAGCCGGCAGGTCCCTAGGGACAATGAAAGGAACCTGGGAGGTAGGTATCATCTTCTGTAGCGCTGCTACATGCACAGTAATTTGACCTCCTACAGATGAAAGTGGTGGGAGCTGCAATGGAGTCTTCTCAGTAACCCAATCTGTGGCTGTGCCCGGCTCGTTAATGGTGTCTCCTGCCTGTGGGAGTGTAACACCTCTTCCCTGCTCCTTAGTGCGTTTTCAAAGTGCGGCCTCCTATCCATTAGAGCCATTGCTCCTCTGAAGTAGCTTTTGAAACATGTTTTCCCTCTGCTCCCTTGGGTCATTTGTTTATCTACAATTTGCTGAATCTCCCCCTCCCCCCGTTTGGAGAGAAGACTTGGTTGCTGTATTACAGAGGAATATTTCACTTCCCGGGGAACCTGGCTAACCCTGAGGAAACATCGGCCTGGCCCCCCACTCTGGGCATTTGCTGTTTCTCTGCCCTCTTTCGGCTGCTTTGAGTTGCTAAAAGCCCCGGGAGAGTTCTCCATAGCATTCAGGGAACCGGTTGGCGGGTGATGTCACAGTGCGTTGCTGCGGTAATGGCCATGATGTTGCTAGGACACAGTGATGATGCGCTTTTGCAACAAAGCGATGAAGGAAGAGAGGCACCTGCTCCGGATTGGTCCTGGAGACCCCCAAAACTCCTCCCCTTTTCCTTAAAGGTGACTTTAGGCCTGGCTGAAGGTGGTGGATTGCCAACCCTGGAGCCTGAGTCCCTTTGCTTGTCCCCAGCCCAGGCAGCACCAGGGCGAGGTTCACACACACACCCCACCTCCCAGGAATCTACCTTAGCTTTGCCCTGGAAGGGCCACTTCTGGAGTGAGAGGGGCAATGGGGAGAAGGGGCCAGTCAGTGGCTCCTGCAGTGATACCACTTCCATCCCGGAGTCCCCATCAGCCCCCGTCCCTCGTCCCATTTAGAGCTCCCTTCCCAGCCAAGGCTCCCCGCGGTTCTCCCTGTCCGCACCCCTCACCATGCACCCCGACAGGCCACAGCCTCCTTTCTTGTCAGCTGAGGGTGACTCATTTCTATTCCCATCAGCACCTGCTGCCCCTCCCCGCCCATCCCCGCAACAGCCAGAGTCCCCCCTGGATAACCTGAGATGCCGTCTCCTCGTAAGGGACTGAGCACCATATCTGCAGTGCCTCCAGCCCTGCCACCCCAGGGAGCATGTGAAAGCAACAGCCCATAGACACCTTGGGGCTGAAAATCTGCTCCAGGAACCACAATCCCATTTCCACTTTCCTGGTGCTCAAAAGCCCATCAGCTCTGGCAGGTGTTTAATACGGCTCTGTCGCCGCGCAGAGCAAAGGCTGCTGTGAGAGTGCAGGTCCCTGGGGCCATGCAGCCACGCTGCTCTTACCGCTCGGTGCTTGTGCATATTGTCACTCCGCAGAAAAGCTGCCAGTTGCTTCTGGGTCACATACACTCCAGGGCCTAGTTCCTAGTGATCTAAGGTGCCTCCGTTTTGGGGGGCCCAGCCTGGGACACCACAAAGGGGCTGAGCATCTGCTCTTGGGAAATCACGGCCCCCCTAAGGACTCAGCCACCCCAATCATTGGCCACATGGGAATGCGAAGGCCGAGGCTCCTTGCTTATCTTCCATGACTGGCTGCTGCAGACGGTCCCTTTGGTGTCTTGAGTCGCTCCATCCCCCCCACCAGGGAGCCTCCCTGCAGAGAGCTCGGCCTTGCTTCTGAGCGTCATGTCATAACACATGTCACACTGATAGGAGGAGACATAAAATGATTGCTCCAAATACCTGTGCTGAGCTGCAGTGGCTGTGCAAGCAGGAGAAACTGTCAACACCCTGATTTAGGCCTTGTGCCAACACAGCTTCCTCCGGCCTAGCCTCGGAGCCACAAGATCTGTGCTACGCCCCAGCTTTTAAACAGTCCCTTGGAAGACCCCCAAGGGGTCCCACTCTTCTGTCGGGGTAGGCCTTGTGGCCTCACCACCTCAGGCTGCGCCGCCTCCGGCTTCACCCCGTGAGCTCTGACCGGCAAGCCCAAGTGAGACAGACCCCAGTCAGAGACTGTTACACTCCTCGGGGACCTCAACAAGTATCTGTAGTGACGACGGGCAGCAGCTTCAAAGCAGAGGAGGGTTTATGAGTCAGCTGGAAAGCAACACTGGGAGTGTAGGTTAGCACAGAGAAATAAAGGTGAGAACAGAGTCCAGCTGGCCAAACCAGAGCAACCCGCTGCAATCCACTCGAGTGCAGGCTCCGGTGAGAACAGCTCAGCCTCTTCCAAAAGCCCACTCTGATCCCGGTGCCCTGACACCTCCCAGTCTGGCATCTGCTTCCCTTCCCTCCTGAGAGGTGGGGAAACCTCCTTCCTCTCGGTGGTTGGTTGCTAGGCGTCAGCGTTCTGCCCCTCGTGGTTTTCATTGTCTTCTCGGATTTTCCATCGCTCTGGGTGGGCTTCAGCCAGTCCTGTAATGACCCATTCGGTCCTCCCCAGACCAGTAGTGACACCCCCACCCCCATGTCTCTTGCACTTCCCTACAAACAAGCTCAGGCCAGGTCTACACTCAAAAGTTATTGCTCCGGGGTGTGAAAAATCCCCACCGCTGAGGGCTGTAGCTGTGGACAGCGCTATGTTAGTGGGAGGGCTTCTCCCGTCGCTATAGCTACCGCCTCTCCGGGGGTGGCTTAGCTACCCCAACAGTAGGAGCCTCTTCACCCAGCCACGGCAGTGTTTTAGGTGGAGACTTGCCCCGTAGCACACACAGGATTCATAAAAAGTAGTACCCAAAAATTCCCATTTTGTCACACCTGTCTCCCACTGCTGGTCACAAACGCCTCTTCTTCTTCGGCTGTCCCTCGATGCGAGGGTGATGTCTGCCAAGGGGGTTCATTGGTGGGTTTTAAGTGGCTGAGGAGGCCAATTCGTGCCCTGCAGATTTTCCCACAGAAGTGACAGGTGTGATCTTGGAGGAGACATAATTGTTGGCTGGACTGTTGTGCCCTTTCTTTCCTCCTGTGTCGCTTCTCTGTCTCATGAGCACGTCTGTTCTCCTCAAAGTGACCTGTGACGTGGTGTATGGTGTGGTGCCACTATGTTCTGTTCCGCGCCAAGTCCTCCCAGTTTGTTGGGTTGATATCTCCCTTTTTAAGCTGTACTTTCAGTATGTCTTTGAAACGCTTCCGCTGCCCTCCGCGAGCCCTTCTTCCCTGACTTAATGGAGAGAAGAGCACTTGCTTCGGGAGACGAGTGTCGGGCACACGTACACAGCGGCAGCCCAGCGGAGTTGGTATTTCATGACCGGTGCTTCTATACTGCTGGTGTTGGCTGCAGAGAGAACGCCGATGTTAGTGCGTCGGTCTTCCCAGCTGGTCCTGAGAATCCCCCCGAGGCAGCGCTGCTGGAACCACTCCCGCCGCTTGAGATGGCGTCTGTAGGTGACCCGGTCGCACACCCATAGAGAAGGGTGGGGATGACAACTGCCTTGTGAACCGGGATCTTGGTACCTGTTTGCAGATCCCTCTCACTGAAGACTCGTTTGAGCAGTCTTCCTGTCACAAACACTGAAAGCCCTAAGGAAATTCCCAGACAAAAAACTTCATGCAGTTGGCATTAGAGTTGGAAGGACCTTTCCGTGACATACAGGGGTTGTTTTTATTTTTTAAAAAGCAACAACATTCTTGTTATGTTTTTTAAACTAACAATAGTGTTATTATTTTAAAAACGACGTTTAGAAAGCCAGGACAGTCAGAGTCAATATTAAATGTCAAAGAAACCCAAGTATTTGAAAGTCTGCAAATCCATGATGGTTAAAGTACCCAAACTGATTTAACTCTGCCCTGGGGGGAACCAGCAATGGGGTGAACCCCCAAGGCCATCACTAAACATTGTTTCTCTTCATCTCTGAGAGAAAAGCCAGGCTGCTCTCCGCTCAATCATAGCATGGTTGTGCTGGCTTTTTACAAATCTCTGCTCAGCCCTGTCGCCTCCTGACAGCCGTCATTCCTTACACATCAGTGAGGTCCCAGGTGCCACCAGTTAGACAAGTGTAATTGAACACTGAACTAGTAATAACAGCAAATGCAATTCTCCTAGGGCCAGGCCATTAAATTAGAGCATTTCACCAGAAAAGCGCCAAGTCCGTGCAGTGATGCAGCACCATCCCTAGTGCTCGCCATGGGGGATATTTGGGCCAGGGCACGGAGATCCCCAGTTAAGATGGACTGCAATGGGAGACAGTGGGACTTACAGCCAGGCAACTTACCTAGCTTGAAACGGGTGAAGCGAACCCAGTGCCAAGCTCCCGTAGTGCGGGCATCCTTCGTAAGCGGGAGGCATGAGTCTGGAAGCGCTCTAAGAGCTGTGCTGGGGGTGCAGCTTCTCAGTGTCCTGCCCACTAGCTGGGCGATGCGGCAGCTCTTGTAACATGCGGCGTGGGGCGCGTTCCCTGGGAAAGCAGAGGGTGGGCAGAGGTGAGGTTGGCAGCAGTGCTGTCCCTGCAAGAGCAGCCACCCTGCCACGCTAAGTCGTGCTGCCCCTTCTTCAAGGCCTCAGAGAAAGACCTTGATCCCAGACTCACCCGTCTCCCAAGGAGTCGGAAGGGGAGCAATGCGGGGAGGGGCTGCAGCTGTTACCGCCGGGGCCGAGGGGGAGGGGGAGGGCAGCCGTCTGAACACAGCAGCTGCACACTTCCAAGGTTCTGCTTTCCTTTGAATGGAATCTGAACTCCGGCGCTCTCCGCTTCCTGCTAGTTTGTAGACGTGCCAGGCTCTTGTCAGGGCCTTTCCGCGGGCTCGAGGCTAACCCCAGCTTAGCAGAGTGCTCTGGGGCGGGGGACGTTCCCTCTGACAGAGGGCGAGAGAGTGGGGTGGGCCAGGGTAGTAGATCCCTGGCATAGGGAGAGCCCAGTTCTCCATCTCCAGGAAGGCACAGATATTGACCTAGGAGAAGGAGGGGGCTCAGTATAAAGGGGGGGTCCCCCCAGTGCCGGGGACCTGTGCCTGGCAGGGTGGCTGAGGCAGAGAGGCTGCGGGGGGCCATCCTGAGGGAGACAGCACGAGGTGGGAGCCACATGTGCTCTGGAGCCTACTGCTGCCCCTGGGCCGCTTTGCGCGCAGTGTGAGTGACGCTCCTGCCATGGCATGGAGCGGGCGGATCTGTCCCAGCTCCCCTCACCCTGTCCTCCCCTTCTCTCCTCTCTAGGGCGCCGGCTGCCCCTGACATGCTCTGCCCCAGCGAGGAGGAGCCGTCGTGTTAGTGCCCCGGACGCCTGGCTGGAGAGACAAGGAAAGGTAGGCGCAGCAGCTTCCCCGATCCCCTGTGTGCTCCCCTGCGCTGCGTGCACCTCTCCGGCCTGTCGCTGGCTCCTCGCTCGCCCTCCCTCGGGCTGGGGGAACCAGCCTTCTCCCTGCAAACCTCTTTCCCGGCAATGACCCAACAAGCACAAATGCCAGGAAGCGAGGTGCGGTCGGCTGCCAGGGCGAGCGCAGTGCCCCGGGGGCTGGCGGGAACCGCAGAGGTGTTGCCTGCACGCAGAGCTCAGCAAGGAAACTACAGAGCAGGCGCCCCGGCTGAAATCAGTGCTGGGGCTCTGGGCTCCTGGGAAACCTGGGCTCCCTTCTCCTTCTCTCCTGGGGATGGGCAGCGGGGCTGGGACCTCGCCCCAAGGCTGAGGGCAGAAGAATTAGGGTGTTTTCGATGCACACAGCACGAGGGCTGGGCAGAAACGGGGGGTTCCCCTGGACATTTTTGACTTTTCATTGAAAACCTCCAAACTGAAATATTTGGGGCCCAAAACTGCTGAAAACGAAAAACGAAACAAAAAGAAAGGGGGGAAGGGCAGTTTTCTGACACAGTCAGTGATTTGCAAGGAAAGTGACACTTGGTGGGAAAAAGAATCATGTGCTCAAAAGCCAGCCCCGGTTAAAAACAAAAACAAAAAAAGATTCAATGGGAAACTTCAGGCCAGTCGTGGTGGGCAGCAGGGAGGGATTGAGGGATGGCCGGATTGGATCAGTGCCTGGGCTTGTCTAGCCCAGATCCCAGCTCCCACAATGCCCAGCACTGAGAGCTGCAGAAGAAGGTCTAAGAACCCACCCCAGCAGCGGGAGATATTGGAGATTGACACCCCCTGAAGCAGGTGATCTAATCGCCCTGCCAGGATGTTTGTCCTGCGTTATGATACCCATAGAAACAGCCAATCCCTTTTGGGGTCTTGTTAAGTTCGTGGCCTCCAGTGAGCTCAGCATTTACCTGCCTACCTCCCCCTTCCCTTGTCCATGGGTCTCCCTTTCTCCATCTAGGTGTGGTACTGTGCCCATCATTGTAGTATCTGACCATCCCTCCCATGGTCATGCTACTGCCTTTGCAAACTGTGCCATTCCTCCTGTACCATCCTGCTCCCCCCTCCCCCGTATACCTGGTACTTACCAGGCCCCATTCCCCTGGTATGTGAGAGCACAACCCCTCGTGTATTTCTCCCTGACCCCCCAGGGCTCTGGCCCTGCTAGCATCCCCATTTCCACAGAAGCCGAGAAAGACTAAGGGCTGGATGTTACACTCCTAACATCTGCGTAGGCTCCTAACTTCCTCTGATTCCCATAGCAGTTAGGTTCCGGGCCGCAGGCTAGCACGCCGAGCATTAGCCAGCCTTCCTCTCCGTGCAGCTGGCAGCCTGGCGCCAGTCCTCCTGGCAGAATTGCCACGCCTTGGCATGTGGTGGAAGCCGTCCTGAGGGGGCTCTGTGCTACCTGCACTGCCCCTGGGGGAAAACACTGGCAGGACATGGCTTCTGGTGGCATCAAAACCGAAGTGTGTCCCAACCCAAAACTCAGCTCCCAGTATTCAGCTCAGATTCAGGGACCGTGCTCTGATGGGGCAGGGGGGTTGGCCAGGGGTAAGACAAGAAGCCTGGCAGTGACCACTCCTAGCTCTGCTGGCAATTTGCCGTATGGTCCTGGGCAAGTCACTGCCTGTCTTTCTGTGCCTCAGTTTCCTCACCTGCAAAACGGGGATAATTGCAGCAGCCCCGTGAGGTTCCCGCGAGGGTGAGGCGGAAGCTAGCCAGGGCATGTGGCGGCCCCATTCCCATTTGGATGCCCACTGGCAACCAAAATCGAGCAGGAACCATGCATCCGCCTCCCAGCAGGCAGCTTGGACAATCTCAGCCTGAGTCATTGGTAATGTTTGCAAAGCCCTTGGAAATCCTCTTGTGCAAAGCAAGGTACAGACACAAAAAGGGGTGTCAAGCAACCGAGCTGCGGGCCAGGGTGGGCTAGGTGAACCAGGCGCTTTATCCCCACCCTTCCCCGAGGAGCCTTCTGGATTGTTGCTTTTCCACAAAAGCAGATCTCAAAGCCTGGCTGTTGATGTTGGTGGGTGTTTGAAGCCTCTCAGGGCTGCTTGGGGACCGGAGGGGTGGGCCAAGGGGTGGGAGAGGAGCTCTGCAGTGCAAGGTCTCCAGAGAGACCCTTTGTCGGATGCGGAGAGATAAGTAAGTGGCTCCTGGTATTCTGCTCACAGCTCCTTCTCTGACTCCTCTGCAAGGCATTGTGCGTGTGTGTGTGCGCCTGCCATAAATATTGATGGGCTGGCCACGGGGCAAGCGTGCATCTCTATACCGCATTAGGGATATGAATGCCATAAGAACTGCTGTGTGAGTAAGGCCAGGAGAAGCCAGGGCACTGATGCTAACATTGGGGCTGAACGTGTTACGGCTCTTTGATGGAAAACGGAATTTATACCATGGGGGGGAGGGATAAGGAAAGAACCTAGAAGAAACCTGTAAAGTCAGAAACCCATTAAGAGAATCCTCCGTACCTGCAGCAATTCCAGATCCGCAACCTGAGCTTAGCAGGGAATTTCCGAGAGAACTATCTGCTCAAAGAACCCACTTCCTGTGCAGCAAAGCCCAGGCAGGAAAAACACCGAGGGGCTGCAGTCTTATCTGTTTAATAATGCATGGCACAGACAGGCAAGGCGCATGCTGCTCTGTAAAAGCCATGAGGACGAGACGTCTCCCCTCCGCTAGATTCCAGCCACGCATATCACAGGGCAATCTAGGGGTGTGTGCCAGTCAAACCCAGGTCACTTCCTAGGCTCGGCACCGATATGGCTGATTCCCCTGGAGCAGTGTGCAGAGGTCCCTGGTGCCACTCGCCTTTATCCCGCAAGGAAGGGGTGTGCAAAAGGGTGGTGCCAGGCAGGCAGAAATCTCCCATTTCTCTGGTGTGGGGACAGCCCTGAGCATACGCAGCAAATCCAAGGGAATCAATTACACAGCGATTACAGGTGATGCAGCAATGACAGGGTTTGCTTCACTGATCACCATGGAACCTGCCCGTGGGTTTCAAGGAGAAAAAGTATTAATAACAGAGAGTATTAATGAGAATAATGATTCTTAATTTCATATGTATATGACAGCAGCACTCAGCGACTCCAGTCAGGGTCAGGGCCGTGTTGTGCTGGGGGCTGTGCAAAGGCAAATAGAGACCCGGGCTCTGGATGACACCACTACCTTCCACTGGGGTCAGTGATGTGTGTTATTCATTAGCAGCCCCAGTCAGGGAGCAGGGTCCCACGGCGCCGGGCGCTGCACATCCACAGACCCAGGAGCTCCAAGGCGCTTCCACCTAAGGCTCAAAGGAGAGACAACGGGTCGATCTAGGCTTGGAGGAGCGAAAGGGACTAGTGAGACGACGAGCAGCAGGCACAGTGCCCCAGCTGCCAAGTCACTGACTTTGGTTTGCAGGCATCTCAACAGAAGAGCGTGTGATAGGATTGCCAGGCCTCCAAGATTGGCCGGGAGTCTCCAGGAATTAAAGATTAATCTTTAATTAAAGATTCTGTTATCGGATGAAATCTCCAGGAATACGTCCAACCAGAATTGGCAACGATAGTGTGTGTGATTGCCCATGGCCGGGTATTATTGTATACACGGGGAATCAAAGGCATAGAGGTCATGTGACTCACTCCCGGTCGCAGGCGTGAGAGGGACAGCTGGGAATAGAACCCAGGAGTCCTGACTTCCACTTCTCTGTTCTAATTTAGTCATGGGACAAAGCAAACAAGTGTTTGTGTCTGCTCAGCCTTTCAGGGCCTCACTGCAGATCGATGGTGTCGCTGGTGACCCCAGACACCAAGTATCCCAGAGGGCAAAGCAGGTTCCTCCTGGCTGCTATCGGTGTCGCAACCCAAGCAGGCAGAGTCAGGGGAGCAGAGCTGAGTGGCTCTGAGGAGGGGAATGAAATATGGACCCCTCCAGGGGCTGTAAATCTACACCACATGCCTGGGCTTCCCAGGAGATGTTTGATGCTTCCTGCTTCCAGTCGGGCTGTGAGTCCCCGAAGGGCAGGCCCGGGTATGTCAGACCTTCTGACGAACCCCAACTCGCTCAGTGCAGGGCGGAAACCTGCCCCCAAACACTGCACGGATCCTTAGACTCCAGGCCAGAAGGGACCAGCCTGCGCATCTCGCCCCACCTCCTGCACAGCTCAGGCCAGAGATGCTGCCCCAGGGCTGCCGAACCCTCTGCTTTAGCATCAGTTCAGAAAACGGGCCAGCAGCAGCAGCAGGGTGGCGAGGTTCTCCCGAAAGAAAGGCCCCGCACGCCCATTTCAGCTGCTGCAGGATTGTCCGAATCGCCCATGTTGACCGGTTCTTTTCCCCGCTCCCCAGGATGCACTGGTTCACAGACACTCTGGAGCTGAAGTATGTGGTTTAAGTGATCAGTTCACTGAAACAGGGCCCAGCCTAGGGTTAAGTGTGAGCGCACCCCCTCATTCAGGTGCTCGCCTTAACGACATTGTAACCAAGTTATTCATTATTTATTGTAGAAACACTTTCCTGCCTAGCACTAAGATTTACTTGCTAACCCAGTTGTTTACCTGATTGGACGGTTCACTAGGTTGTTCCCCTGATCAGGTCGCTGGCTCCTGGCTGTTCGCTTTCCTTGCCAGACAAATCAGGCGTCTTTTCACGTGTCCCAACACCTGAAATATCCGTTCTACACAGTACAGCCCAGGATGGGCTCTACAGGAGTCTGACATGCCCCGCACCGTGTGCAAACACAGCTCGGCCCTGGCTCCGGGTGGGATGTCACTCCACAAAATCTCTATCAGAGTCAGTTACGTTGCTGCTGCTGCTGCCAGGTCTCTCTGTCTCTCACGACAAATCACCGGCTCAGACTGAAACAGAGCAGCTGGGGGATTCTTTATTACCCCTAACCAGGAATGAAGCTGGTGATCTCCCCTGCCTGCTCACCCCTCGCAAGGGTGCCCCTCCCTTCCCCCAGCAGCTTCTCCTATGTCTCAGAAACGGGAACACACAGACCCGGAATCAGCCAAACAATCGTCCAGGCTGTTCCGACAATGATTTACAAACAGTGCCTGCGAGCAGCATCTCAGGAAACACACACATCAATAATTGAGCAGGGTGCCATATGGTGCCGCTGCTCTCCCCGTGGCCTGGTCTTCCTATGCCGTAGCCCGGCAGCAATGAGCCACGCAGCAGAAAACCCGAGCCGACTGCCAGCACAGGCACCTGGGGCGAGAGAAACACGACTCGGAAGGGGGAGCCCAGCCCAGCGCCCCGGAGCACACTGCCTGCCCCATGGGAAACAGGCCCTGGCAGCAAAGCAAAGGCGGAGGGTGGGTTGTGTCTTTCCACGGTGAGAGACATTTGCTATTGCTGATAATTGGGGGCAGGTCTCTGGCCGGTGCCGTCCCGGAGTCAGACTCAGCACAATGCTCCCCTCTGGCCTTGGAATCTACGAAGGGGGCAACCGCCCCGTTAAAAACCAGCAGCCAGTTCCTGCCATCGGCCTGAGCAGAAAGCAGCTAGCGGGGACAGGCCTGGCTCCGTATATTACACTGAAAGCAAACGTCCATCTCTCTCTCAGCCTGCCATCCCTACTAAACCCCGGTCCTGAAGTGGGACCTACGGGGCAGCTCCACAGGAATCTGCCCAGGTGGTTGGATGGCAGGACGGGGGTCTCTGTACTGAGATCAGTGAGATCTTTGCCAGGGGGAAGGGCCCTCGGGGTTCGGCCTGGCTGGCAGAGAGACCTGGTAACTGGAGCTAACAACAGGGAAGTGAAACTCCCTGAGCCCTGTCTACACTACAGCCTTACTGGGGAGACCAGTCCATGCATTGTCTTCTCCCGCAAGCCAAGGAAAGTCAAGCAGCAGGTTGGTATTGGCTAGTGACGCAGCTCATTATACAGAGGACTGCAATTCCTGGTGGCCAATGGACAATTTGTGCATCAAATAATTTACATATGTGCCCCAGTGTATTCTGGGTAATAAGAGCCACATATTTGGAAAATCTGGTTGCCTGTGTTTACTCTGAAGCCTGCAAATAACCTTGGGAAGGCAAAGCGTGTGCTGGAAGAGCTGTGGTTGGACGGAAGGCAGTTAGGTGCTGACAACTTGTGAATTGGTGTTCCCTCTGCATGGGAAGAGCGCTGCTCCCCACAGCCAGCTGTCTGTATGGTTCTGGGGCTGTGCTCAGGAGTTGGTGAGTAGCTACAGAAAGTTTTGGATAACAAGATTCTTGGTTTCTGTGCCCAGCTCAGCCCAGGAGTTGTGTGTGGATGGGGATAAGCCACTTATACTTTCTGAATTTGTTTCCCTATCTGCAATGTGGGGGATAGAAATCCCTTGGCTGCCTTTGGGAGGCCAGGTGTGGTGTCGGGGTAGCTGCTTCATGTCCTTATCGCTGCTCTTTCAATTGTTCAGGAGCTGCAGCTTTGTCATGCACCCAGCAATGCAGCCAGATGCTGTTGTCGGAGCTTCCAGGCTGCCGGTTTGGGTTAATCTCAAGCATTGCAGTGGATTTGGTTTGTGCTAAGAACAGGAGAGTCAAACTTGGAATGGGGGCTCCTGGGGCAAAGCGAAGAGGAATAAAAAGTGAGGTAATGATTGATGAGAGCGCTGGCCTTCCCTGGGTCGGGTGCACGATGGCAGAGCTGTCTGGAGTGGGAGAGCTGCAGGCATCCGCACAGGTGTGGGCCGGGGCAGTCCTAGCACTGGGATAGTGGGGGGAGGCTGCAGGTTGGGATTGAGGGGCCCCAGCCGAGCTGTATGTGGGGAGCCCAGGGCTGGGATAATGGGGGGCTGCAGGTTGGGATTGAGGGGCCCCAGCCGAGCTGTATGTGGGGAGCCCAGGGCTGGGATAACGGGGGGTCAGGGTCCAGTGGAGGCAGCTTGCATGGGGTGCTAGTTCCTGACTCAGCCACCTCAGTCCTCCCGCATACTCCAGGAACAGTAAAATCCCTTCCCCGCCTCCCATCCCCCGCTTGTAAAGGCTGTGCTGCAGTGTTGCTTTTAGCAGCACTCACGGGCATTGCAAGCCTCGCTGAGCTCCCCCAGACCAAGGCCTTTCCCCCAATCTTCAGGGTGTGCAGGCCCCCCTCTCCCTGCGGCCTGCGCTGCGAAGGAGTTTGCATTCGAAGACAGGCTCTTCTGCATGCTAATTCTGGAGTTTGCTCTTTTTATGGCCCCATGAAGTGCTTTGGTGGTTCCAAAATAGATGCTGCTGTCTGATGCTCTTGTGTGTGTGGGGGGGGGATTGTGTGTGTGTGTGATTGTGTCTGTGCGTGTGCACAAGAGGGTAGCTGTTTGTTTCCCTGAAGAGGAGCCCGCTCGGATGGGCGGTGCGGGCATGAATGCCTGTTCATTGGAGGGTGCTTGTGTGGTTTACACTTTTGTGCAGTTGGAAGCTTGGGCAGGTGCCCTGGTTGCTGAGTGCCAGGCTGGAGGGGTGGCAGAGGCGCCCTGCGGGTGTTCCCCAGATTCACCCGCTGGGGAAGGAAACACAACGTCCCTGCGGCTGGTCTCACCCCGTCCCTTTGCTGGGGGCTGGCCTCGGTTCCTGAAATCAGAACAAATCAACTCAAGCTACTGGGTAAGGACTCCGCTCGTCCGCCAAGGCCCCTCTAGCTGGGGAATGGGGAGGCTACACACCTTTTCCCTAGGGTAGCCTCCTCTGCACCCTTCCCCGGCGCTTCTATAACCCCGTCCAGACCAGCTGTGGCACCAAATAACCCGTGAACATGCCAGAGCGCCTGGACGCCACGCAGGTAGGCCCATGGCTTGTTGCTTACCCAAGGAGCTCTGTGGGTTGTGCTGGGTAGCGGCGTGACCTGTAGCCCTGGGGGATGGTTCCTGATCTGTATGGGACAGGTCCTGCTTACCATACGTCCCCAGGCTGGGCCCCGGCTAGCCCCCGCCCCTCTGTGACTGGTCCAGCCCTCAGCAGCACAGTGAATTCAGCGTGCTCCTACTGGCCGGCGTCTCCCATCGGGGGCTTGGCGTTTCTTGTCAGGCCTCGGGATAGAAGCAGCAGGAGACTCGCGTCCACGTCCTGGCTGAGCGGCCTCCTGGACCTCGGTAGAGTTCGCATCACAATGTCCCGGCCCACTGCAACAGCAAAGTGCCAGCGAGAGGAGCTTGGCCGGCACGGCTGCCCGGGCCGGGCGTTTCCCTGTGCTGCCAGCCACGTGCAGTCTGTCGGGGCTCTGGGAGGGGTCACTGCAGCAGACAGATGGAGAGTGGCCAGTGGTCGTTACAGACCCCAAGAGTCAGACTCAGGGAGGCTCTTCCCAGCTGGGTCATTAAGCCCCTGGGGCAGCCGCAGTCCGCACTGATCTGGGTCGCTTCATTGTCTGGGGTCCAGCTCTGGCTTCAGCAGCTTATTTAGGGTGTCTGTTCCGCGTGGGGCGCGCTGGCGCACACGGCGTGGAGCTGGGGAATGAAACGCGCCTCCCCCCGTTTGTGCTGGCAGGAGAATGGGCTGCACTGGAGACTGGTGGGGGCCAAGTCTCAAGGAGAATAAAAGCAGACCGGCCTCCGGGGGAATGGGGGGCAGTTAACCACCAGGGGACTGCACTGGGTTTGAAACATGTGTTCTGGTGCATCAGGGGGTCACCCCAGCTGGATGAGGGGACAGTACAATGGTGGCTTCTCTAGCACCTGGGCTCAGAACGGGTGACCAGTCGCTCGCGCCGGGTGCAGGGCTCCGACGCCCCATGAAGAGGGCAGGGGGTTGGAGGTTGGGTGGGAGCTCCGGGTGATCCCCTGCACAGCCGCACACCTCGCCCAAGGAGCTCGAGAGAACCGGTGTCACACGTAGGTGTCCGCAGCCACACCCGTGGCGTTCACTGGTGGCTACCAGAGGCCCAGGCCTGCCCTGCCATCCAAGGGGGGGCCTCCAGGCTGGGGTTGATGCAGAGCGGCTGGGGGTGGGCAGGCAGCCTGCCCTGCCAATGCCGTGCCAGTTTGCAGACAGAAGTCACCGCAGTCCCCAGGCCGCCAGCTTCACCAGCACTCAGACCCAGGCACGGATTAGTGAAGCCCCCCCACATCCGCTCACCCAATGGGGTGCTGGAGCCAGGCTAACACCCAACAGCAGCTCACCCACCGAGCCTGGGAAATGCTCTAAAAGCCGTCAGGCCGGGCTCTGCTTCCAGCCGTTCCAACGTCACTCCCCGGACACCAAGGGAGTGACTTTGGGTTTCCAGGACTTGTCCCCTGGCATTTCCCAGGACAGGGGTGAGGTGCCTCCAGGCCTGGCAGCAAAACCCCTGGTGCTCTCAATGGCCCAGACCCACACATGTGCCAAGGGGTCAGCATGGCGCTCGTCGCGGCGCTCCCTGCCGCTGCGTGCCGAGGATGCCCGGGCTGCCGCGTCTCCGTGTGGGCGACTGACGGGGGGAACCCTCCTTTGAGGATGCCGGTATTTGCTCTGCTCGGCGGGTGCTGGTTTGGTTTTGTTTACAAGGCTGGGTTACGCATTTTAAACAGGCTCTTCCAAAACCCAATTACCTCCAGAAGACAACCTGATAAAAGTGGCGTAAGTGGCTGTGTGGAAATCTCCTTGCGCAGCAGCCTGGGGAAAACCGACACAACAAAGCCTCTGTAAATTGAGTTAACCGCTTTTAATCCTCTTTACAGATGAGGAGGGCTGATAATTATTTTCTGCCGCAGCTGGCAGGGCGGTGGGGGGATAAAGAACTGCCCTGCGCTAATGGGCTGCGGCAGGCCTGGGGTTCAGCTGCAGTGTAGCCAGGTTGAATTGGTCTCCGTTATACGCTGCCTCCCGCTGCCCCTCCCACCACTCCGCCCTCTGGGGAGGGCCGGTTTGGGCAGCCTGTGGCTCTTGCCGGCCTGGGCGATGCCAGACCGTTCCCCTGTTCCTCCACCGCAATCCCTGGTCGATCCGCACCTTCCTGCTCCCTGGACCCTGGCCTTTCAGGTAACCTTCCTGGGCCACCTCGCTCTGCGCCCTGCCTGGACAGCTGGGCACCGGCTCGTCTGCTGCGGGGGGGGGGGGGGGGGGGGCAAGGGCAGGGGCAGGACAGGGGCAGCAGCATGTGGGCTGGCTGCTGACATCCTCGTGGGGCTCCCCAGCGGGTACTGGCGCTCAGCTTGTCAATGCTGCGGTGGGGCGTTTGCCCCAGAGGCTGCTCTGAGACCGGCTCCCGCAGGCCGCTCAGACACGCGCTGGCGCTTACCATTCCTGCAGAGGGGAGCTGAAATGCACATCTGCTGCCCGAGAGCGTGGGGGCGGCCAGGCAGCGAGCGGGGCCTCACTGCTGCATTTGCAGAGGTCTCTTTGGACGCTGCTGACTAGCGACCTCTGAACGTGGTGTCCTGGGGCCAGATTCTCCAGGGTCGTTCGGTGCCTGAAAACTCAGGCGCATAGATACAGCTTCAGGTGCCTAAAGCTCTTGGGCACGGATCAGTTGAGCTCTCCCAGGCCAAAGGGGGCCAAGCCTGCGCCTGAATTGCAGGGTGATCCAGGGGCTGTAGGAAAGGGCCTTGGCGTCGGTAGGCTCCACTCGTCCCTCTTTGGGTGTAGTGACCCCATAAGGCGCTGCACCACAAGGTGGGTGTCACGGAGTATTGGGGGACTCAGGGCCCTGCACCCCCGGCTTCCTGCGATTCACCATGACTCTCAGCCAGCCAGTAAAGCAGAAGGTTTATTTGGATGACAGGAATACAGTCCAAGACAGGTCTTGCAGGCACAGACAACAGGGACCCCCTCAGTTAGGTCCATCTTGGGGTCCCCGGGCATTCCAGCCCAGCCCCCCTTGGGAGGTCAGAGCCATTTCTGCCCCCCAGCCCTCTCTCCCTGCCTGCTTCCAGCACTTCCCCTTCAGCGACCCCTCCCACAGCCTTTGTTCAGTTTCCTGGGCTAAGGAGTCGCCTCCCCTTCAACCCCTTCCTGGGTTCTCATGTTACACACTCAGGTATGCGCCCTCGGGCGCCCTCGGGCAGATCCCATCCTGCAATGCAGACTATCCCAGAACACTCCCCTGTCAGCATTCACAGACCACCGTGAGAACAGGCCCAGTTCGTCACATCTCTCCCCCCTTCGAGACCGAACTGAGCAGGGTCACTTTAGCCAGTGACCCGGGGAAGTTCGAACCTACCCCCGTTCCCATGGATGCCCCCGCATCCCTCCCATTCCTTGGTGAGAATTACACCAGGCCCCTCCAGTTTCACGCCCCCCCTTAGGTCGGGGGTGCTTGATGGCACTCGCAGTTCGCATGTGGGAAGGTTTATGCGGCCTGCGCCCTTTTCCCACCCCCATACCTCTGGGGCTCCAACTGGGCTGTGGTCTTCTCCCAGCGCTCCAGTCTGGAGGTCTGTGCTTTGGGCTCTCTTGGTTCAGAGCCGCCCTTTTAACCTTGGCCACCCTCTGGAAAGGATCCTTTATGCTGGGCAAGGGTCCTAAAGCTGTTTTCCCCTTGTCCCAGGCCTTCCTCCCCCTCTGACAGGGGTCACAGGATCCGCAGTACTGTCGGACAGTAACAAAGACCCCAGGCCAGTAAAAGCTCCGTAGCAGCCTCTGCTGGGTACGCCAGGTTCCCTGGTGCCCTGAGAGGGGAATGTCATGGGCCCGGCACAGCAGCTGGCGGCGATACTTCTGGGGTACCACCAGCTGCCTCCTGATCCCCCCTGACTCCATTTTCCCTGGGGGAGCCCATTCTCGGTACAGGAACCCCTTCTCCCACAGGAACCTTTTCCGGCCACCTCGTCCCATGGTCTGTACCGCATTGAGGTCGGCCAGGTCCCTTATCTTCCGCAAGGAGGGATCTCTCTGTAACTCGGCCTGGAACTCAGCAGCTGGGACGGGGATGGCCACCTGCTCTTTCTCGCCCGCTGGGCCTGAAGCTGCAGCCTCCCTGAGCCGTGTCCCTGGGCGTTCCCTCCCCACCAGGTTAGGGTCCTGCGCCTCAGGCAAGGCACCCCCCCCAAGGCCAGGGCGCAGTGCCCCTCGCCGGCTCTGACTGCGGGTCACAACCAGTGCCTTTTGGGGGTTGCTTGGCCAGTTCTCCAGGTCCCCCCCCATCAATACCTCAGTGGGCAAATACGGGTGTACCCCCACATCCTTGGGGCCCTCCTTGGCCCCCCACTTCAGGTGTACCCTTGCCACGGGTACTTTGACTGGTGTTCCGCCCACCCCCGTCAGGGTCAGGTAGGTGTTGGGCACCACCTGATCTGGGGCCACCACCTCGGGCCGGGCCAGCGTCACCTCTGCGCCCGTATCCCAGTATCCATTGACCTTCCTCCCATCCACCTCCAGGGGAACAAGGTACTCTCTCCGGAGGGACAGCCCCGCGCCTACCATATAAACCAAAAACCCTGAGTCTGGAGCATCCAGCCCCCTAGAGGAGCTGGCCTGGAGCTCTCCTCCCTCCTTAGCAGGTGGTACTCTGCCAGCCCCTCTTCCCTGGGAATGCTGCCTTTCGCCGGGCTGGGTCTCTACCCAGTTAACCCTCTGTGGGTTCGGTCTGCTCAGTCTGTCCCTGAGCCTAGGGCACTGGGCCCGTATGTGGCCCTTTTGGCCACAGTGGTAGCAGCCCATGTCCCATGGGTCCCCTTGAGTAGGTCGGATGGTCCTGATGCCGGATGCTCCCCTCTGATGGGTTTTTTCTGTATTTTCCCATGGGGAGGTCCCATGGTGACTCTCTCTCTGCGTTGTGGTGGGACTGTTCCTTTGGGACTCCTCCCTTTTATCTCCTGACCGGCTCTTTACAAACTCATCAGCCAGCTGCCCGGCGTGTCGCGGGTTCTCTGGCTTTCTGTCCACCAACCACAGCCTCAGGTCGGATGGGCACCGGTCATACAGTTGCTCCAGTACCAGCAGTTTAATCAGGTCCTCCTTCGTCTGGGCCCCACCAGCCCACTTGCTGGCGTATCCTTCCATGCGGGCGGCTAGTTGCAGATATGAGATCTCAGGGGTTTTATCTTGACTCCGGAACCTTTCCCGGTACATCTCAGGAGTCAGCCCAAACTCTCGTAGCAGGGCCCTTTTGAATAGTTCGTAGTCCCCTTTCTCTGCCTCTCCCAGTTGGCGGTACAATGCCACGGATTTGGGGTCCAGTAAGGGGGTAAGGACCCGGAGTCTGTCCGCGGGGTCCACACGGTGCAGCTCGCAGGCCGTCTCAAAGGCCTCCAGGAAGTCATCCATGTCCTCCCCCTCCTTGTATGGGGCCATGATGCACTTATCAAAGCTCCGTGCAGTCCTGGGTCCTCCCTCACTCACCGCAGCCGGGGGTTCGCTGCCCTTCAATCTCGCCAGTTCCAGGTCATGCTGACGCTGTCTCTCATTCTCCTGTCTCTGTCTCTCATTCTCCTCCCGTTCACGCTGATGCTGTCTCTCTTTCTCCTCCCGTTCATGCTGACGCTGTCTCTCTTTCTCCTCCCGTTCATGCTGTCTCTGTTGTTCACGATCCTCCAGCTCTCTCAGTTTTAGCTCTTTCTCCCATTCCAGCCAATTCCGCTCCCCGGATGCCGAACGCCGCCGGGAGGATCCTCTGCTGGCCGGCGAGCTTCGCCGGGGGGACCCCCTGCTGGCCGGGGGGTTCACGGCGCCTTCGGTATTTGCTGGGCTCCTCCCCACCCTTCCCCTAGGCATAGGAAGGAGGGGTCTCGGGAAGCCCTCAGCAGCCGGCTGACCACTCCCAGCTGGGACAGACACTGGTGCCTGCGCTGCATTTGCCAGGCTGCTTCCCTGAGACACAGGGATCAGTTCATTCGCGCGATCTTCCGCCTCCAGCTGGGCAATGAGCTGTTCTTTGGTGAGCCTCCCAATGCGCAGCCGCCTCTGCTTGCATAGCTCCACCAGGTCGCTCTTAAGCCGCTTGGCATACATCTTCCTGCTGGCCACTCACCGGCCTGTGTGCTCACAGCTCCCCACAGTTCCCAGGGGGCCCCCTAGTGTGCCAGCCCTTCTCGAGGTCACCACCTCTCTGCCAGGGTCGAGCTGCAGACTCCTCCGCCCCTGGGACCACTCGCTGCGATCCCCCCGGGGGACCCTGTTACTGCAAAAGTCCTTCTCGCTGGTCACACACTCCCAGGGGTAATAACCGTCTCTCTCTTACTCTTCAGCACGCCTGGTCCCCGTCAATCCCCCTTCGTTTTACTGCTCCCCAGTTACTTACTGCAGGAAGCGCCGTCCACGGGGTGCAGTAGATCCCGCCGCTGCCACCAGTTGTCACGGAGTATTGGGGGACTCAGGGCCCTGCACCCCCGGCTTCCTGCGATTCACCATGACTCTCAGCCAGCCAGTAAAGCAGAAGGTTTATTTGGATGACAGGAATACAGTCCAAGACAGGTCTTGCAGGCACAGACAACAGGGACCCCCTCAGTTAGGTCCATCTTGGGGTCCCCGGGCATTCCAGCCCAGCCCCCCTTGGGAGGTCAGAGCCATTTCTGCCCCCCAGCCCTCTCTCCCTGCCTGCTTCCAGCACTTCCCCTTCAGCGACCCCTCCCACAGCCTTTGTTCAGTTTCCTGGGCTAAGGAGTCGCCTCCCCTTCAACCCCTTCCTGGGTTCTCATGTTACACACTCAGGTATGCGCCCTCGGGCGCCCTCGGGCAGATCCCATCCTGCAATGCAGACTATCCCAGAACACTCCCCTGTCAGCATTCACAGACCACCGTGAGAACAGGCCCAGTTCGTCACAGTGGGAGATGGGGACCCCGAAGTGGGTGCACTCCCCCTTCCTCCCCCCCTCCCCCCCGAGTCCCTCCAGAGCAGGTGACCCAGTGATGCTGGCAGGATTCCCCAGCCTCATCTCCTGCACCAAGCCGGCATTGGCCGAGTCTGTGGTGCTCACTGCTCAGGGAGACAGAGGAACACACGAGAGCTGGGCCGGCCTGGGGAGCGTGGGGCTCTGGCTGAGGGACGCCTTGTGGGGCCGGAGTGATTATCAGCGCTGGGGGGACCGGCCGCCATGTTCCTGTAGCGACCCGCGTCCGGGGTCTGTCAAGCTGGTGGCGGCGTGTCCCTGGGGGGCCTCCTGAACCTCGTCCACAGGGCAGGCAGCCAGGAGGGAGGGGATGTGCCGGTGGGCTCGCCGCAGCCAGAACTCCCACCGCCTCCGTCCGGCAGAAGAGGGCGGCGCTGCCCCCCAGAGGGGCTGCTCCGGGCGGTGTTTAAAGGGGCAAAAAGCACTAACTCTGCGCTGCCCCCTCGGCCCCCCAGGCTGCGGGGCTGGGCGGGGGGAGGGGTCGATGTGAACTTGGCAGCGCTAAGAAGCTGCTGCGCCCGCGCCCCACCGAGCAGGGAGCCCGTCTTGGTCACTCGGCCGTGTGCTGCTAGAGGCTCCAGAGGATGCGCGGGGTCTAGTTCTCCCTCCTGCCGTCACACTGAGACGAGACGACCCCCCAGCTGGCACAGGGCCTGCCATTAAACCAGGCTGGCGCATGAGTGTCCGGCCCTAGGCGAGAGCCAGAAAGGCGTCCCGCAGCAGGGCCGGGGCAGGGAACGGAGCCTGGCCTCGGGGGAACTGACGGGGTCGGTAATTGAGGGCTTGTCAGGGCCGTTATATTGGGAAGAGGAGTAGCCAATCAGCTGGATTGTCAGCGTCAGGGCAGCCTTCCAGGGCCTGGCCGTGCTCCCTAGTGACCCTGTTTGTCACCGAGCTGGGATTGTGCTCTCTCCTGGGGCCGTGACGCTGGTTCCCCCATCTCCTGCCTGCTGGTGCTGGAAGAGTCTCTGTGCTTGTTGGCCTGCGTGGCCGGGGCTGGCCGCCTATGAGAGACCATGTCCATGTGGAAGCCGGGGGGGGGGGGGGGGGGGGGGAGGGGGGTGTCTCTCATCGTCCAGAACAGGGCTGAGCAAAATGTAAGAGGAAGCTCATGAATATGCATGAGAAAGTTTACATCCGCTTGCTCTTCTAAGCTGTTCTGCGTCGGGCCCATCCCCTGGGCATCTGAGCCCCTGGTACAGTCACTTTCCCGGAACTCTCCTGCCATTGTGCTCCTGGGAGGAGGCCTTCTTGGGGGCAGATCCCCCATCTTCCCCTGCAGGGTCCCTACACCTTCCTCTGTCGGAGAATCAGCCAGGCGGCCCTCGGGTCTGTGATCCCAAGCCCCTAGGAGCCCCTTCCCCCTCCCAAGCACAGCTTACCTTGGATAGTCACACTCTTCTCTGTTCTCTCCCCAGGCTCTGCCGCCCAGCCCCAACCCAGGGTGGAGATCAAGGTAAGCACCAAACCTCCCCGTCCGGCTTTACAGTGCCCGAGGAGAGAACTTCCCAGAGGCTGCGCTGGCCCACTCTGGCCCATCTCCCCCCTTCCGTCCGGGAACTCCCAGGGAAAGACTCAGGCCCTGGTTCTTACCGTATCCCCGGGAACAAATGCAGCGTGCCGTGATCGACTGGGGCCGAATGAACGTTAGCCTGTGACCCACCCTAACCCCGGGTATTCTCATGGGATCGGTTGTACCCTGTGCCTGAGACGTCCTGTGAGCTGCTGGCGCTGAACTGAACTCCTGTGGGGGCCGGGGCCTGGTGCGTGTTGCGGAGAGTGTTGCGGGTCTGGATAGAGTGCCCAGGCGGTGTGGCTTTGCTGACATGTCACGGGGGGGGTGGGGAGAGCTGGGGCCAGACGCCCGGGGCGCTTTGTGTCGTGCTGGCCCCAGGTGGATAAAAGGGGGGCAAAGCAGCTAGATGGTGGTGTTGCATTCAGGCTTTCGTTAGAACAGCTGTAGTGCCGTGTCCAGCAGGGAGCTGGAAAACTGAAATCAGTCAATAAACCCAACTTTCTCCTGGGATCCGCCCACCTAGATCCATTCTGCCGCAAGGCATGGAACGGCAGCGGCTAGGGCGTGGTTTGACTTCTGTCCTCGTCGCTCATTTGGTAGCAGCAGCTAAAGCACTGGGGCCTTTTCTAAGCCGTTGCTATATTGACTGGGCATTAATGTGCCTCTTCGCTCAGCTCTAGTGCTTTGCTGGGGGCGTTGCTGAAAGGGTGGGGGCAGCACACAGGGGCTCAGTCTGTCCCCTCTTCCCCCGCTCTTGTTCCATGCGATGTGTGCAAGGGAGACGCCCCCTTCGGAAGAGGCTCCCCGAGGCGGCTGGTGGAGCGCAGGGGATGTTGATCTGTCCCCAGAACAACTTTCCCCCCCCCTCGCAACATGCTGCAAAGCCCAGTTGGAAGATCTGGCTGGAGAAACACTTTCCTGCCCTGCTGAAGGGTTCCCCACACACGCCATCAGCTGCTCTCAGCTGGCCCTGGGTTGCCGCAGGCCGTGATGGGACCCGTGCAGCAGGCGCAGGGTTGGTGTAGCAGGGCAGAGGTTCCTAACGCACCCGTCGTCTCCTGGCGTTCGTGAGTGGTGCTTTGGGCTTCCCCTCCCCAAACTGGCAGCACGTTCCGGGGCCAAGCCTACCGGGCACTGCGGGTACCAAGAGCCGAGGGAACGTGGCCGGCCTGCTCTGCTGACGCCGCTCACCCAGCCAGCTGAGAGGTGGCACATGGTGGATGGCGCTGCCTGGGCCTGAGTCTGGTTCGACGGGCCCCAGCACCTGGCCAGGCTGGGATGTGCTGTAGTGCCTCAGAGGTTTCTGAGCCACAAGGGCTTAAGGACCCAGCCCAGGAACAAAGGAGGCGCTTGTCAGGCGCTGATAGATGGGCGCTTTCATTCCCCCGGCTGTCACGCTTATCTGTAATGAATTTCCACTCGGCTGGATTACTTTTAATACAATAGGCAGCAATGTCTCTCTCCCGCCCACCGCCCAGCTGCTGGGAGAGCCGCGATCTCAGCCTGCAGCAGTGCCGGCAGTGGGGTCACAGAGAGAGGACTCGCTCCCCCGCACAGCACCAGGGCGGCTGGGAGAGCTGGGGGCCGGGGATGGTCGGAACGGTCGGTCTCTGAGGCTGCTGGGGTGGGTGGCAACTCTGCCGGGGACCTGGAGAAGCCGTGCCAGGGCCAGCAAGGAGACAGGGGACTAGCCCAGCCTGGGGAGCAAGTGCGCGGGGACCTGGGCGCCAGTCCTAGTTTGCTTGCCACCATCCCAGGCAGCGGGAATGGGGTCAAACTCTGCTGCACCAGAGCCCGTGGCTACAGCATGCCACGTGCCAGGCTCTTGTCCGGCAGGGAAAGGAGACAAGGGCCGTGGGCTTCGGCCTGCAGTGAGAGAGAACTGGCAAAGCCTGTTCTGCTAGGGCAGGATAGAGAAGTTTCCCGGGGTCCCTGCTAACCCACAGCCCCTGCAGGGAGTGAGGGGCTTGTTCCTTGCAATGGGGTCACCCTGCATCTGTCCAGGGTGGATTCCCTCGTTGCTGGGTTGCCCACACACTCAGAGTTGGTGAGTCCATGCGCCTAGTGCTGGCTGCAGCCCCTTCACCTGGCTGGGGAGTGGCTCTGTGGCGCGGGGCTGATCTCTGCTCTGGCAGGACTGGATCACGCTGCCTTGCCAGGAGACCCCGGGCTCGGCTCCCGCCAGGCCACACGGCCGGTCCTCGTGTGGGCAGGGCCTGGGATTCGCTCTCCCCGGCCGGGGACGTGCTCCAAAGAGCGAATCCATCAGGACAGATCCCGGGCTCGGCTCCCGCCAGGCCACACAGCCGGTCTCCGTGTGGGCAGGGCCTGGGATTCGCTCTCCCCGGCCGGGGACGTGCTCCAAAGAGCGAATCCGTCAGGACAGATCCCGGGCTCGGCTCCCGCCAGGCCACACAGCCGGTCTCCGTGTGGGCAGGGCCTGGGATTCGCTCTCCCCGGCCAGGGAACATGCTCCAAAGAGCGAATCCGTCAGGACAGATCCCGGGCTCGGCTCCCGCCAGGCCACACAGCCGGTCTCCGTGTGGGCAGGGCCTGGGATTCGCTCTCCCCGGCCGGGGACGTGCTCCAAAGAGCGAATCCGTCAGGACAGATCCCGGGGGAGGCTCCCGCCAGGTCCGCCTTGATCCCAGGACTGAGGCTCTACAAGCGCTGTGGTGGAGGGGACCCGCAAAGCCCCACACCCGTCCTCCTCCACAGCAAGGAGATGCTCGGCCGCCCTGTCCTAGCAGGCTGGGTTATGGCCAGAGAAGGACCTGGCTGGGGAGGTTATTTCCCCATGGGCTGCACCCGGCCAGCACTGAGCAAATGCCCCTCCGGCAGGCAGGGGAGCCCGTGGGTACTAGCCACTCACCACTGCCTCAGAGGCAGGAAGCCCAGCCACTTCCCCTGGCTGGACCAACCCCTCGATGCCCATTATGGACTCCTCCGTGCAGGGGGCTGCGTCCCCCCTGCCCTCACCCCAGGCTGGTACCAAGGGCTGGTGAGAGCCTTCTCCCCGTGTCACACCGCGGCCCGTGACCATCCAGCTGCACCACAGTGCAAAGAGCAAGGCCCTGTCCCCACAGCACGGTTCACCTGGATTTCAAACGTGGGTTGTTTTGCGTTGAGAGCTCCGGAGGGGCCCTGTGGGATGGGGATCACCTTCTCCCCTGCAGCGGGCCGCGTGCGACGGGGGTGAAACACCACCACTGACAGTGCTCCTCTGGAGCCGCTTCACCTTCACCTCTCGGGGGGATCAAGGGGCGGTTCCGGTCCCTGACATCCCTCTCGGCCCTTTCCCTGCGGGGCAGCTCAGTGATCACGCCCCGCCCTGCCATAGGACCCGCCCTGATCCTTGTTCTCCACCTGTCTCCAGTGCCCCCACCCCTCCCTCTGCCCGTCTCAGCTCTCCCCCCACCCCCCAGCGCTGGTTACAAGCTGCTGCTAATAGCTCTCTTCTCCTCCGCCGTGTTCATCTGCTTTCCCTGACACTTCACAATCCATCATTTGGACAAAACACTCCTGTACATCTCGAGGTCCCATGGCCCAGGGCCTGCAAGTACAACGTCAACTCCAGCCACGCCATGGTGTAACACGCCCGGCCCGGCCCTCCTCGTCCCAGGAAACCCTTCCGCAGGAACCTGCTCCTTGCCAGCTTCCCAAATTGCTGGGCTTGGGACCTCCCTCGCTGCTCCTGGAGGGGGACTACGTTTCCCAGCATCCCTCGGCCAGACTCTCAAACAGCCAGATATCTGACTGGGAGTCGGGTCCAAATAATCCTTTATAAACTAGGCTGCTGGCTGGGGAGAGCTGACAGCACTGTGTGGTTGTTCATGTACCGTACGGCAGCTGAGCGCCCAGCCCTTTAACTTGGGGGCTCAAATGGCCCCAAAAGCCTCCTTCCCTTCAGCTGTTGTAGGATTACTGGTGAGCGCTGGATTGTCGTTGTTGTGGGGTTGCCGGCGAGCACTGGGCTGTCGTTGTTGTGGGGTTGCTGGCGAGCACTGGGCTGTCGTTGTTGTGGGGTGCCGGTGAGCGCTAGGCTGTCGTTGTTGTGGGGTGGCTG